>NC_137072.1:94561512-95276512 GCF_951640355.1 Cnephaeus nilssonii
TCACTACAGGCACCACATGATTTGGGCAATGCCAAGTAAGTTACAAACTCATTTTGTAGTTCAGGAAGGACATTAGGACTCAGATTCATTATCTGTTGAGACTTTTATTTCCCATTCATTACTCCCTGAGTGAAATGAAGCTGTAGGAGTAGAGCAGAGACCTCAGGTCATTCAACCCTGACACATTTTTCGCGTCTACAAGTTTGCCATAAATTTGGAGAGGGAGAGACAGAAATTGCAAGTGCAGGTATTAAAACCCCCTTGTGCCACATTTGTCAAGAGGAGCAGATTGTAAGCGGCCTCTTGCAAACATGATATGCACCAAGCTAATAACTTGTTCATTTGTGTGGTGCTTCCCTCCACAAGTTTCTGAAATTGCTTCTGCAGACATTACGTAACCCCAGAGCTGTTCAGGTTTAGTAGGCAGATTAGAGAGACTCTCCAGTTGGCGTCTCTTCCAGTGAGATGGAAATGACAAGTTTTCCTGTTTACAAACTATCCCAGAGCTGCTCCTGCTTCACCTTATCCTGCCCCTTATCTGTAGTCAATGTAAATACTTTCAAAACAACTCACACCGTGTGCCCTCCTACTTGATGCACAAAAAAAGCCCACTGACTCCAGGATGGAGGACATGTGGCCTCTCCCACTTACTGCTGATGCTGCTGGGTTAGACGTCGTGCCCCGGGACCTGGTCCGTTATGGCCCAATAATCCCTTCCTTTCACAAAGGCTTTCAGCCATGGAAGTTAAGGTTCTTGTTTAAGAGTGAGTACTCAGTGAATAAGTCCACCTATACCACCCCCCCCCCCCATCACCATCATCATCATCATCAATCATCATCATCACCACCATCATCATTTCTATAGCACCAAGTTAAGGGACAAGAAGGCATTATTCAGTACATCTTTAAATCATTTACCAGTGTGTCACAGCACCTGGCACTGAAGATTCGGCGGAAAGACTGCGAGACAAGTTGGTAATCTTCAAGCCAAAGGAAAGCATTCAAAAACCCCATGCTCCAGACAGGGAGTAGAGGGTTAAGGATTTTCAGGATGGGCGGTGATTTACAAATGAGCTTCCCGGGCAGCGAGAAGCGGGGTGGGAGGAGGAAATGAAGCCAGTTTAGGAACAGCAGAGGCACCTGTGAGACAGGATGCTGTGTTGATGATGACCAGGGAGCTGCTGGATGTAAATGTCTGTGAAGTGGTGGAGAGGCCTGCGGTGAGAACAGCCCGGGGGCCCAATAACCTCGCATGGCTTCATTCTGTGTCTCTTTAGTCCCAGCTTGTTCTTAGTTTCATGGAAACAACCAAAGCTGAGGACCAAATCTTTCAGCTATAAATCCACCTCTCGGCACAAAGAGAGCTGAACCTAGAAGTATTCGAATGGCTCTAAAATTAACATGTTACGTTTCTCTTTCATTAGGAGGCTCTGTATAAGCGTTTAAAACGCTAGTCAGGTCACACTAACCCGGGTTTGAATCCCTGGTTCTGTCTTACTAGTTGTGTAACATCAGATGAGTTATATAATTTGTCTGGGTCTCAATGTTCTCATTCATGCAGTAGCAAATGTAATAATATCTACCCAGTAGGGTAATGATGGAAATTAAATGGGATAATGCATATAAAACATTCAGCACAGTGCATAGCACGTGGTCAATACATAGTAATTATTATTATTCAAGTCTTTTGGATGGATTGTTTTCTGGTGAGATAAACGGAGAATATAAATTATAGAGAAAGAGAAAGGAAAGTGATATGGAAAAAAGAGGCAGGACTTTAAAAGCAGATCCCGGAAAAGAGGCACTTAATGACTGTCAGAAAAAAAAAAAAATCCGGAGAGAGAAAGGATAAACATGGCAGGGGCTCAAAGGCAGAGGCTTAGCTTTGCTTTCTGCCAAGGTTTCATCCATCTGGCCTTGGCTTCTACGCTGGTTTTTCCCTCCAAATGGCAGCTCTAGAAGCCTGGCGTTGCAACTCGCAACTCGGGTCAGGGAGATACACCATCTCTGAGTCGCCCTAAACTTCTATATTCAGTGAAGGCATGTGAGAAATGTACATGTTATTCTTTTGCAGTATACAATTCTTTTGAGACTCATAAAAGACAGGCCTGTGAAGTGAGCCAGCAGTGACCATGGCAGACGTAATCCTATTTCTTTTTGGCTGACAGCTCATGCAGAGAAAAACACTCTTTGATCCAGACAAAGGTAAATGTAGCTTAAATCCCAACACAAAACCCCGACCTCCCATAATCAGCCTCTATTCCCAGTCTATGATGACCCTAGACACCAGAGATGTAAGAAACACAATCAATGCATGTCTCACTGTTGGGCTGTAACAATTTAATCACTGTAGAAGGCAAAATGCTCAAAGGGTAGAATAACAGATTATTTTTAGGACCTAAGAAGAAGGGGGTGGGGAGAACAGAATTGTGTCTTTTCTCATATTTGTTTAATAGCAGATACTGAATGGAGCATCTATTATAGGTGAACATACAGAAAATGAACATAAACCTGAATAATTAATGAGATATCTAGAAAAATGAAACAAATGGTTAACAAAGGATCCCCCCCCCCTTTTATTTGAATCCACTCCTACGGCTTGTTGAATTCTAATCAACTACAAAACCAGGGCAAAATTGCAGTTCTAAGATGAATTTTCAATATGATCTCTTCTGATGTGCCTTTACAAACACGAGAATTTAAGAAACCAAGTGGAAGCTGGATCTGAATATAAAAATAGGGCACGCTTGAGAGGAAGATCAAAGGGCAAAAATGAACTTGACCCTGAAGAATCATTGCTTTTATAAAATTAAATACAGATTGAAGTCATGCACTTTAGCAAATATATATATATATATACATATATATATGTATATATATACATATATATATATATACACACACACATATAGTATATATGTGTACATATATATTTTTAGAAAAGCAAAGAAACATTTTTATTTCACATTTGTACTAAATTACTTCCCGAAGAAGACACATTATGTTCTGATTTCTGGGATAACTATGATTGGAATCTGTCTGCTTTTGTCCCTAACTTAAGCGAGCGTGGTTGGCCTGCGTGGAATGTGACTTCCCAGACATGCGAGCACCTGGGGCAGCTGACTTCTACAAAGACAGAAATGCTCTCATTTCTGGATTCAGACACGTACCCTACCCTTATCACTTTGCTTTAGGCTGCCCAAAGCTGGTGCTTCTTTCATGCCCTGTGAGCTCTGCCGCTGAGGTCCATGGTTCCTTGTTGGTGTAAGGAACTCAGCCCAGTCCTGCCACTGCCTCAAGCCAGTCACCCCACTCATTTAACCATGAGCTTGATGTGCAGCCCAGTGTGAGGCCAGAGAAAAGAGGGATGTCTGTGTTCAGAGGGAGAGAATATTTAAGATTGGGCCTCTGCTTTAAGATTTGGGACTCAGTTTTTTCCTTTAATGGTATATATATCAACTAGTGACTCAGCGTGTGAAACTGCGTGAGACCCAGACCCACAGGAAATCGCGTGAGACCTGGGACCCCCGAGTCCCACCAGCATGCTACGGTACCCAGAGTCAAGTCCCCGCCCACCCGCACGTGCCTCGCCATGCACGCAGCCTCCTGGTGACTGGTCTTTGGTCGTTACAGTGTTACAACCACTGGGTTTTTATTATATAGACTAGAGGCCCAGTGCATGATATTTGTGCACTGGGGGGGGGGGTGTCCCCCAGCCCAGCCTGCACCCTCTCCAATCTGGGACCCCTTGGGGGATGTCCAACTGTCAGTTTAGGCCCTACCCCATCAGGCCTAAACCGGCAGTCGGACATCCCTCTCACAATCTGGGACTGCTGGCTCCCAACTGCTTGCCTGCCTGCCTGCCTGATTGCACCTAATGCTTCTGCCTGCCAGCCTGATCATCCCTAACCACTCCCCTGCCAGCCTGATCGATGCCTAACTGCTCCCCTGCCAGCCCGATTATCTACAACTGCCCTTTCCTGTTGGCCTGATTGCTCCCACTGCCCTCCCCTGCTGTCCCAGTCACCCCCAACTGCCCTCATCTGCCGGCCCAGTAGCACCCAACTGCCCTCCCCTGGTTGCCCCTAACTGTCCTCCCCTGCATGCCTGATTGCCCCCAACTTCCCTCCCCTGCAGGCCTGGTCGTCCCTAACTGCCCTCCACTGCAGGCCTGGTTGCCCCTAACTGCCCTCCCCTGCTGACCCGGTCGCCCCTAACTGCCCTCCCCTGCCAGCCATCTTGTGGTGGCCATTTTATGACAACATGGGGGTGGTCATCTTGTGATGACATGGGTGTGGCCATCTTGTGTTGACATGGGGGTGGCCATCTTGTGACCACAGGGGGGCGGCCATCTTGTGACCACAGAGGGGCGGCAATCTTGTGACTACATGGGGGTGGCCATCTTGTGCGAGGGTGTGAAGGTCAATTTGCATATTACCTCTTTATTATATAGGATATCTCAAAGGGATTTTCCTTGGATGCATTTTGCTTTGAATTTGAAATTGGCTTTTGATGCTTTTCATTTGATAAGGCACAGGCACGGAACTACATCCATTGTTTAGACTAGGACTTATTTTGCACTTGATGTAAGAAAAATCTGGCATGCTTGTTCAGGGTAATTGCACAGAGTGAAATGAACCCAGTTTATGTAAAGGATTATTGAAGAAATAGAAAACTTCCAGAGTAAGCCTGCCAAATCATTCATTCAGGCACTGACTGACATTTTGCCCAGATCTGGATCCTGTGCTTTGCCAGCTTTTAAAGCAAAGCAAAGAAGCAATTATTTAAAAGTTATGGTGAAAAACCATATTGAAAGAGAGCAATCCTGGAAGGTGAATATATATTAAGTGAGTGTTCTCTCTTAAATAATGTAATTCACAGACCATGAAGCTAGGCTCTGGGAATCATCTCTCAGCTTATGTCTTTACCTGGCAACATTTGATATTCTATCATTAAAATACATGAAAATGCAATGTAAATTATGTTACCCAGTTGTTGTTGTTTTTTAAAATCCTCACTCTAGGATACATTTATTGATTTTAGAAAGAGGGGAAAACAGAGAGAGAGATAAAGAGAGGGAGAGATAAACATCGATCCATGTGCATCTGACGAGGGATCGGCCCCACAACCTAGGTATGTACCCTGACCAGGAATTGAACCTATAACCCTTTAGCACATGGGAGAATGCTCCAATCCATTGAGCCACACCGGCCAGGGCATGTCACCCACTTTTTTAAAGAATAATTATCTCTCAGCTCTGGCCAGGTAGCTCAGTGTGTTAGAGTGTTATTTGATACACTAAGATTGTGGGTTCAATCCCTGATGAGGGTACATACAAGAATCAACCAATGAATGCATAAATAAGTGGAATGAAATCCATCTCTCTCTCTCTCAAATCAATAAAAAAAATTTAGAAAAGAATAATTATCTCTCATTCTTTTACAGATTTCTATTTTAGTTCATGATTAAAATTCTGTTGTACACCAAATGGGTGTAGTTAGGCTTAAAGACTAGCTTCTTTGAAATGATTGGTTTATTTTACAGTTCCAGTTAGTGTCTATAAAATCTATCTGCTAAAAAAAAATTTGATGTGAAGAAATTGTAAATCTAAGTCCTTTCCTCTGCTCTCTATATAAAAAATATAAATTTCTGAAGAAGTCGATGTAACATTTTCATCAGTTAATTGTTTTCTAGATTTAATCACAGAAACATTTCAACAAATCAAAAAGCAAGTAGAAAAAAAAAACACCATCTTTAATGGATGCCTTGAATAATTTCTTTTCCAGATCGTAAATAAATTGTTTTTATGTTTTCTATTTGGCCGATTCAGCAGATACACAAATGAAATACACAACATAGACAAATGCAATGCCTGCATGGAACAAAGGCTGTCTATTTTATCAGGGGAATACAAGCAAATGCAAAGAAAGGATTTTTTCATACTTGCAAAAATATAGGCTTTATTTGCCCTGGAGAGAACCACTGGGCAAGACATCTTGTGACAGTGCCTGTGAGGATGTCTAAAATAGAAGCATTCTACTAGCACCCCCACCCGGAATGAGCATATGGCGTTTAGGAAAAGAAATGCCCATTGGTGATGCCTCTCCCAGCTAAAGGGTCTTCTGTGCAGTCTCTCGTGGATCAATATACCAGTTAGTCAACCCACACATCAGGGTTTCTTGCCCCTTAGAAGCAATGATAGTATTTGCTACTGGTGAACATGATCTGTGTAGTCATAAAACAGCCTGACGCCACTGTAGTAGATTTAAAAATGCAGTCCTTGGGGTCTACTGTGCCGGAATCCCTTTAGCTTTCTAATTGAATACTTCCAAGCTTTGTAATTATGCTATCATGTATTTATAGTCATAAGAAGTCAGTTTTAAACCAAATACTCTATAGTACCCTTTTTCACCCCATGTACAAAGTTTGGGATAAAAAGGTGCAGAAAAGGTGAAAAAAATACAATAAATTGAAGGGTAGAACATTTTAAAAACTATGAATTTACCTTGTTCTGTCAAATATTTTAAGGCTTAGAATATTTATTAGTGTTTTAAAGCAGTTTAAGAATGATTATAAACCCTCTTTCAATCTATCTCTATTGGGGTGAGATCATGTTCTCTTATTGTGAGCATATAGTAGGAGCTCAATAAATGCCTGTTTCAAGAATGAATGGCTCTAAAGAGATACTTATGTTTCCCTTTAACTATTACAGGTAAATATATATAAGTAGTGTTATCTTTGTCCATGGCATGTATGTAACAAAATTAAGTTCAGTATAGGAACTGATGCAAACGAATACTATAAGAATGAAAAATTTAAAGGTGGAAGTTTAAAGAGTTAAAAAAAAATGTCTAGGGTCTGCCCATGAATTTCTAAATATGGGGTGCTTGACCAGGAAAATGGCAATGAGTCTTTGTGAATGAATTTCAGATGAAAGGACATTACCAAATACAAAGAAAGCTGAGTAAGTTTAAATTAACATCAAGAAAACGCTCTTATTTGTAAGAACAACCATATACATTAAGAAACATGATACTCTCTTTAAACTTGCATGTCTGTGCAAACTTGCTTGTAGTGTCCTCAAATCAGTGTCTATGGGCAGATGCATAGAAAACATCACCTTCAATGATAAATATATCAAAGCCACGGGCCTGCTGGTTCCTTTAAGTAGATGGAGTCTGGCCAGGTCATGGCTGTGCTTCTGAATGGCTGGCCTGGATATGGGAAACCTGCAGAACGGGCAGCAGCAGCTGGAAGGCATCCTGGATGTATGTCGTGCTGTTGCAGCCCTGAGAGAGGAGAAACATGTGGAGGAAGGGTTGTTTTCTTCAATCCTGACAATCCTTCCAATTTGATCATGTTCCCTCTCATCAAACTCTATAATATTTATCGTATTTTTATTGTAACACTAGAGGCCCAGTGCACAAAATTCGTGCACTCGGGAGGGTCCCTCAGCCTGGCCTGTGCCCTCTCACAGTCTGGGAGCCCTTAGGGGATGTCCGACTAATGGCTTAGGCCCACTCTGCAGGGAGCGAGCCTAAGCCATCAGACATTTGTAGCACTGCCATGGAGGCAGGAGAGGCTCCCGCCACCGCTGCTGCACTCACCAGCCATGAGCCCGGCTCAGGGCTCTGGCTGAGCAGTGCTGGCCCTGTGGGAGCACACTGACCACTAGGGGGCAGCTCCTGCATTGAGCATCTGCCCCTTGGTGGTCAGTGCGCATCATGGCGACCAGTCATTCCACTGTTTGGTCAATTTGCATATTAGCCTTTTATTATATAGGATTGGTGCTTAAAGCAAATGTAAATACATTCCTTGGGATGGAGGGCGTCCGTCTCTTAATGATCTATACCCGTGGTCGACAAACTGCGGCTCACGAGCCACATGCGGCTCTTTGGCCCCTTGAGTGTGGCTCTTCCACAAAATACCACGGTGTGGGCGAGTCTATTTTGAAGAATTGGCATTAGAAGAAGTTTAAGTTTAAAAAATTGGGCTCTCAAAAGAAATTTTAATCATTGTACTGTTGATATTTGGCTCTGTTGACTAATGAGTTTGCCGACCACTGATCTATACTAACAGAGAGAAGAATTCACTCAAAATGAGAAAAGCCATTTCCATAGACTTTGAGGGCACATCAATGTGTGCATATTCATGACCCATTATGTCCAGTCTTAACTATCCTCTTCCCAGATCAACCCCACTGTCCTGAAATAACATAAAATCACAGTATGCAGGGGAATCCAGTTTGTCCTAACCTGCAGATGAATAAACAAGAATGGTCTGCATAAAGCTAACTGGAAATATTGTGCCATTATTCGTGGCAAACTTTGAATGCTAGCATCCTCCCATGCACGCTGGTACCTTCTACTTGGCTTGGTGTTTGATGTTGCTGGCATGTTCTCTGCCATACATACGGCATTGAAGGGAGAGGCCATTTAAAGTTTCAGATGACTAAAACATGAGAAAACTTCCACTGGGAGAATGAATAAATATTGGACCTCATATTCTCCATGACTGACATGGTCAATTACTCTGCGAATGCCCTCTGGGTGGCCAGGGGAGAGATTTTCCTGTTCCACACTCTGCCTCTGATTGCTTGGGTTTCCTCTTAACTGTGTCTGTCCCCCCTGAACCTGCCGCTACACTCCTTGTCCCTTGACTTCATCCCATGTGTGGCTGTGTCTTATACAACAACACTCGGTGCCCCCACATTGTTACTTTTTTTTGGTACCTTGGTAGTTTTTCTAAATAGTAAGGCATGACTCCTAAAAACATTGCTATAAATATATAGGTAGCCCTCCCTTACTTGAAGTTCTGTAATTTCCAAAATTTGCAAATTGACACCTGCAAAAAACGACAGTATATGCATTGCCCATGTTTAAACTTAACTTGGTAGCACCTTATGGCTTCAGCGGGGTGCCCTGTGGCTACACATATGTCTGTTTCTTAGTGTGTAGCCCCAAGGGAAGGTTCTCCCCCACAACCACAGGTAGAACACAGCGCCTTATGACCAAGAATGTTCCCGAGCCTCTCGCACATCCCTGTGTCTGACAAAGACAGAGGTGTCAGGGAAGCTTCCTGTCTATGCTACAATGTCCTGCTGAGTGGACAGGCCACAGAGCGAGTGGCCGCAGAGGAAGGCACGTCTGGGTCACTGAATAGGCAGAGGCTAAGTAGACTATGTGCCATTTTGCCCGTCTGGAGCTTCGACCCAGCTAAACCCAAGATTATTATGAATGAAGGGAAGTGCCCATTTTTACGAAAATCACCGTTGAGCAAGAATCCCTCCCTGCAGCCCATAACCACAGAGTCAAATGTGGTGTCAAACCGGGCCACAGAAAGCTGCTTCAGCTGGAGGAAACAGCAGCAGGAATAACGTGCAAGCTTTGCATTTCTCCTCCTAATCAGGAGTTCTTGAAAATTACGTATTGCTGCTTCACCCTCGGGTTTACAGCTGGCTGAGCTCCGCAAATGTACTCAAAAGAAGACTGTTGATGATAAGATTTAGAATTGCAGTAACGCTTGCTGCCTGGGGGGGAAAAATGTAGCTCTAACATTTGCTTTGATTCAGAAGCACTTTCTCTCCGGGGCCACTTACCTCTAACAATACACTATTGATCATGGGGTTAAGGACCTCGGCCTTCTTGTCGCTCTGTGGAATGAAAAGGATGAAATTGACAGATTAGGTGCTCATACTGCCAGGCGTGCCACATTAAATGCCAGACACCGGCTTCGTTGAGGGATCTCTCAGAGAGGAAGGAGAGAAGTGGAAAGCTTACTCTAGACCAGGCTTCATCTTGAAGCATAGTAACCTCCATCTTGGGTAAAAACTGCTGTTTATAATGTTAACCCTGCTATTCTGGCTTCTGTAAACGTTTGCTTGCTTAAATAATAGGGAAAAATAAGACTACTCCCCATTCCTGAGAGGCCATAAACTATGCCCCAGACAGAGTTGTCAGTGCTGGCGCCAGGCCAGGCCTAGAGATACGGTCTCAGGGCCCTGTCCCAGCACACAGGACTTTTTCTCAGAAGGTCCGGAAGTCTCATTCCAAATTTGGAAAACAGAGAGCTGAAAAACATATAAATAGGAAAGACTTCCACCATATTGGGCCCCAGAATTTGAGAAGCAAGATTTCCTCTGGGCTTGCTAGCGCTAGCAAAATGAAAAAGGACTCCAAATAAATTTGGCTTATTGATTAAGGCGTCGTCTGATTTACAATATAACAATCTTTGCCGCTTCCCCCGGACGACCTCACTGAATTTTGACAGAAATCCTAGGTAGGTGCCATGACAATCGTATTTTGAGATGAGATGGCAATCAGGATGGTTGAGTAACTGGTGTGAGGTCACACAGCTAGACACTGAAACGCAGACCTGTGCTAACTGTTGAAGGCTTGTAGCAGGTCTGGGGCTAGTGAGGGGAGTGAGGCTGGGTGTAGTAGTGCAGGGTTGGAGCCTGTCTTTACTTGAAATTGTTTTGTATTCATTTTGATTTTTTAAAAAATGTTGCATTAAAATATTTGTCTAGATGACTGAAGTTGTTTCTTTGTCTTTGTTGGAGGGAGTCCCCTGAAAATTTTCAAGTGAGTTAAGAATCTTACTTGCCTACCTTAGTCCCAACCCTGGTCATTAGTCTCTTTTTTCTTCCCTTTTCTTCCCTTCCCTTTTCTTCCTTCTTTTCTTTTTTTTATATTAAATTTTTTATTGTACTAATTTTCTTCCCATGAGATCAGTTCTTTTCAATTTAAATTTTTCAATATTTTCCTTCCTTCATTTCCTTCTTCTTTCAAATGCAAAACTTGGGTATATGGTTATAGGGTATGTCTTCCAGATTAGCAGCAAAATTAAAACAATCTTAACTATAACTTGCAAACAGGTCTGCAGATCCTGGTTTGCAAAACATGAATATTCTGTAAGGCACAGAATACAGAGCCTGATATAAAGCAAGTATTAAAAAAAATGAGCGCTAGTGTTAGCATCATCATCATTATCTCCACTGTTGGTCTATCCATCAACAGTCTTCTCTGTCTAAAATGTTCAATCTACTCTTGGACAATAAACAATTAAAGGGTCTGGAAAGAGAGGGGGCAATTTTAATAGACTGCTTTTCCTTACAGTACCCAGAAGACATTATGGTAAACAGAAGAATATAAATGAAATACATCTTCCCAGAGCAGCCCCCTTTCATTGACATTACTCTACTGGGAAACCATAATGAAGTCTTGGCGAAAAAAAAATCTTTAGAAGCCCAGTCATTTTAGTAAGTAACCAGAAAACCCATTATGGTATTTGCTTTCATGTTTACTTGATTATCAATAAATCTCTAAAATATAATCAAAATGACATTGATTTTCAGAATCAATGAGATGTGCAAGCAATTTTAATAGAGTCTGGAGAGCAATATACTCTCATTAACTTCAAGTTATGAATAATGGCTGTTTTGGAGAACAGAAACAATGCTTGATGTAGACGATTCATCACAGTATCGGATGAGGCGGATTTTGTGGCGAGATGGCATTTCAGCGAGCTCTAGTTAGACTTAGCTTTTTCTTTCCCCCAAATATTAACTGTGTGTTCCTGATTCTGTGCACACAATCATTTGTACACATTTGTGTATGTACAGTTCACCCTTGAACAACTTGGGGTTAGGGGCACCAAGACCCTGCACGGTCAAAAATTTGTGGATAACTTTTGATGCCCCCAAAACTTAACCAGTAATAGCCTACTGTTGACAAGAAGCCTTACCAATAACATAAACAGTCAATTAACACATATTTTGTATATGTATTATATACAAAGAAGAGAAAGTACCATTAAGAAAATCATAAAAAATACATTTAGCCCTAGACAATTTGGCTCAGTGGATAGAGCATCGGCCTGTGGACTTAAGGGTCCCGGGTTCAATTCCAGTCAAGGGCACATGCCTGGGTTGCAGGCTCGATCCCCAGTAGGGGGCGTGCAGGAGGCAGCCCATCAGTGATTCTCTCTCATTATTGATGTTTCTATCTCTCGCTCCCTCTCCCTTCCTCTCTGAAATCAATAAAAAAAAATATTAAAAAGAAAAAAAAGAAAATGAGGCCCAGAGAGGTTTGAAAGCCCACCCAACATCTCAGAAATCTGAGGAGGCAGCGTCAGGGCTAAACCTCAGTCCGATGAGGGCCCTGAGCTGCCTGTTGTTAGAGAAGGCGCTCTTGGCCTCGTTTTGGTGAACGTCACAGCAGAGCTTCTGTGTGTGGAGCCATCCCAGGAGGCCCCGAATTCTCCACTCTTCCTCAGGGCCCCTCAGAGAACCCTCTCCCTTAAAGCGGGGAAAAAAGAATCAGCATTACAATCTTACCCCAACTGTGGTCAAGGAATTGGTAAACTTCTTTGATAAGGAGGCCACTTCATTGCACATTGCAGTAGTTAATCTGAAATTTTAAAAAAAGTGGTTTGAGGATTTTTAATAAAGTAAAATAATTTAACCATCAAGACAATTATTGATATTAATACCATATTCCACTTAAAAGAATGGCACACAAGTTTGAAGATGTTCTGTAGAAATGTTTTTCTCAATAATCTTCCATGATTCACAAACACTGTTGAATCTAATCCTGGGTCTCTTCACATGCTAATTAAGAATAATCATCTAGTCCATTCAGGCCACGTGAATCAAAACCATATGCAGAAGAGCACCAGTCTCAGGCTCCACATGTAGAGGCATTTAATACTCTTACCAAGTTTCTCCAGCTCTTTGGTCATTTAAAAATAATAATGAACATTCACTGAGGTACTAAGTTAAGTACTTTTGTAGAAATAATCTCATTTAACTCTCATAGTGACCTGATTGGTTACATTATTATTCCCATTTTATAGATGAAGAAACTGATGTTGAAGAAGGTTAAGTAACTTGCTTAGGACAAGCAGTAGTAAGTGACAGAGCTGGGATTCAAACTCAGGTGTCTCAGATGATTCTGTAGAAGATGTTCTGAAGACTTACATCAAAACTCCAAGTTTATTCCAGCCATTCCAATTCTAAGACTTTACCCCAAGAAAATAACACGAGATGGGCACACATATTTCACTAAAGGAATGCGTCAGAACATTACAGATGATGACAAAAACAGTTTAATTACCTAATAATGTCGGTAATTGTCTGATTTAAAAAAAATAATATATGTGACTTTTATGAATCGTGATTAAAATGCTATTAGAAAAACAATAACTCAAAGCTCAGAAAAGATCTAGTGCATTGAGTAGAGGAAGTAAGCTTTGTTTTGAGAAGTAGGGGTCCTTGTCTAAGCTATGTATTCAGGTTTATTGAGCAACATTCATCCATCCCTCCACCCAAAACTGCTCTTCAGAAAGGGTCAGGAGTAAAGCTAGGAGATGGCCCAGAGCCATGCTGTCTATGTTCCTGGGCAGGTGGGCGGAGAGGCACTTATTAAACACGCAAATGTGAGGTCTGATTATCCTTTGCTGTGCAGCTTGGTAAGGATGGGACCATCAGGACTGGGAATCAGAAAGAAGCTCAGAGTAAGGTCCTGCTACCCATACTCAGGGACATCTCAGAGTCAGCCCTCCTCTTCCAAGTCAGTGCAGCAAATATGAAATAGTCCTTAGGTGTTCTCATCCATGTTAACTTCTCCTATTTTGTCTTTTCCTCTTCCTTCCACACATTGGAGTAATATTCTTTTCGAGGCATATTAAGTGCAGAATTATACAGTTCTTATAATATCTTTGATTTTCACGTGTTTAAATATGAAAATCTAGACTAGATGACAAATCTTTACAAATGAGGAAAAATGCCACTAATATTGACTTTTTGGAAGGTCCTTCCACTAAAAATTTGCTCCCCAACCTACAATGCCAAATGCAGTAATAAGCAAAGACTAGTCAGCTAGCGAGGTGAATGAGTGAGGTGAGATATGTGTGTATATGCACCCATATATTTTTTGGAGGCTCTTATTTTGGTTTCTGTGTCTGTATAATAATGAGGTGGTATTTGGACTTGTGCTAATTTTCTATAACACAATACAGATCATGTGCATAAAAGTTAATAGTTTATTTTCCACTCTATAACTATATTAATGAACACTCCATACCAATTATTTTCTTGTATACAGAGTTACATATATACATTTTTATTTCACTAGATGAACTGATAGTAACTTCTATTTATTGAAGAACATAACATATAACAGTACATATATGCATGCATGCAGTCCAGTGAACTGGCTTACATTAACGACTGCCATTGCCAGAATTCAGAATATGAAGAGCTGGCATAAGTTCCTTGGAAGAGTGGGGGTGTGTTTGCATATTTTTATGAAGATTGCTGACAAGTCACATTAAGGGGTCCTCTCAATATCTGTGTGGTATGTTGTGTAATTACCCTTAAAGGCTGGTACTTCTAAGACTTGGATCTATTAAAATAAATACTAATACTTACTTAGCTCTGAATTATTTAAGGTGTCTTCTCTTAAATCTCTTCATAAATAATTCCTGAAATATCTAGTTAACTATTATATCCTTGCTGACATGGTTCACTTCTTAAGAGAGTCCTTATTCCTTAAGATGACCATAAAAACTGGAATTAGCTGACTTGAAATAGGACTCTTTAGTACCTAGGGTGTGTGTGTGTGTGTGTGTGTGTGTGTGTGTGTGTGTGTGTGTATTTGAACGGCACATGTATATAAAATTGGAAAAATAAGAGTTTAAAATAACATTTACTTTATCAGCACTTTTGCTTGGTCCTGAGCTGGTTTCTCCTCTTCTTGTCCATGAAGAATTAACTCTGCTACTTTGTGAAGCTGCTCGATACAGCGTGCTGTGACTTCTGCCAGACTTTCGATGGACAGCATGTATACTTCCTGAAATAAGTGAATGCAAGTAAGAAAATTAACAACTGAGCAGATGCTTTAAAAAAACACACCACACTGCAATATTAAAAAATATACATGTATATATATATATAGTTTTTTAAAAAAGAACCCAAATATGAACAGAAACAGTTTACCCAAAGATTAATGGGCATGTCTTAGACTTTTCTGAGTGGAAATCTGCCCTAAAGTGGAAGTGCTGTCCAGTTCCCATGGACATGGCAAGTCTGAGTCACAGCTACGTCCCTCCAATGTTGGCTACTCTACAGGCAGGCACTCAAGAAGGCTTGTAAAAGGGCAGTTAAATGAATAGACCTCAATGGACATTTTTCTCAGTGTGATCTAATTTTAAAAATTACTTTTTCTAAAATTCAAATCCAATGTAAAATGAAGTTATCATGAACTCATTTTTAAACATAGGCAGGATATAAAGTATACACATATATATTTATTAAACTACAGAATAAAAACTGTGCCAATAAAATTTATTTTTGAAAAAGCTTCAATTACCTCATTAGTTATGGGGCATAAAGACATTTTATGGTTACAGATTTGCATACAAAATGGAATTTCACTCTCAAGCTAAACCAACTATGTCCTTAAAGATCATTCCCTCCCCGCCGACCCCCTTTAAATTATAATTGTAGAGCTATGGAGAAAAGCTACAATACCTATGCTAAGTCACGGATTACCTTGGAGTTGAGAAATGTTGTTGTTTATTATACTAATACTCATATTTCTATAATAAAAATGAAATGGCTTTTCCTCACTTAAAATTAGGCCGGTAATAAAATTAGCATGCCATTACTGCTCTTTAGGTGGACAATCTAAAATAGATTTACCTCAACTGTCTTACTTCTCCTTTCTTGCTTTTCGCCCTCTTCAGGGTTTTCAGGCTTCTCTTCCTTTTCTTCCTTCTTAGTTTTCTCCTCTGTCTCTTCTGCCACGTCTACCGGCACCACGGTTTGATCGTCTTCCACCCAGTCATGAGCTTTCTTCATGGCCTGTGAGGGCCCCAGCCAAAGCGAGACATTTATTGTGCAAATAGGAGACTAAGGTACGCCAATCTCCAGACTAGGATCAATTTGCCCTAAACCTTCAAGGCTGCTTCTCTGTACGTTTAAACAATGACGGGGCAATTCCTTACGCTCCTTACAAACACCTTGTTGTTGCTTTTGGGTGACTATAACAGGAAAAGGGGACAGAATAGAGAGAAAGCATGGAGAGCCCTGTGCAGGGTGAAGGATGTTTTAAAAAGCGCTCTAAAATAGTACCCAGGTAAGAATAAAAGTGACGGTCACTTTGAAAGGGTGATAGTATATTTTTCACTTTTCGTGCCCAACGATAAAAGAATCACAGTACTTTTTAAATGTACAGGTTAGACATTGAGCCAGGGTCATTGCTAAAGCAAATGTCCTCATCTGCTATGTCTCATGAACCTGAGAATGCATCGCACTGGGGAGATGAAAGATGGCTCAGCTCTCGCTGTGCGAGGTCTCCTGGCCTCCGGGGAAGGAGAGAAGGGCTGTGGGAAAGACCTGGCGTGGCGCTGTGACTAGCCGAATTTCACAGGAGTGCCTAAAAAATGATGCCTAAACTGAACAAGCATCAACCACCTTCCCTCTCTGTTAGTCCTTGCATTTAGAAAGGGAGCTTTTAGCTTTTACCATTAAAGTTTAAGCTGTTTGCTTAAGTGCAAGTTGTATCTGAGCTTAGGCTAAACTAACTTCTCATCTTAAAGTGTACATGCCAAAGGTTAATATGTCAGAGTGTTGAATGGCAAGTCAATGGTAAGAAGATTTGGGGAGACAAAACCCAACACTATCCTTGGTGTGTCCTCTTTCAGGGACCCCGGTTTACCTGACTATGTAACTACACCAGGAGGCCCTGGAGGCACCACACATGCTCAGGCCAGTGGCAGGAGCTGCTCTGAGATGAATGAGGCAATTTCCCATTGTGCTCAAAACACCGACCTGCCAGAATCTGTGACCTCTATCAGAGATAAAGAAATTACTCATCTCTCCCCCTCACTGCCTCATTCTGCCCTTTCCTCACCCTCTAGATAAACGAGGGCCTGTGGCAACCACTGGGTGCTAAAGAGAAGAAAGGGAAAACAAAAAGGGAGAGAGTAGGGAAAACGACACGGTTTTAAGTAATTAATGATCAGTGTACTTGTTAAGAAACTCCGCAGCAAGACCTTGTACCAACTTCCAAAACCGACTATGGTACCAGGAGGGGAACCCAGCTTGAACATTCTTAGACAGGACGTCGCACCAGCATTCCAGGTGGGAGGGGCCACGGGGTCCCCCCTGCCGGCCGATGTGCTTCTCTCTGCCTAACTCTGCCTGCCACTCTAGTGGGGGAGGGGAGGTGGCGTTTGAAAAAGCCCCTTGGTGATTCTGGAACCCTCTTCTCTGCCCTATGCTGAAGGTAACCTCTGCTCCGACATAAAATTCTATTCTGAGAAGTGACTTGTTCAAGGTCATAAGGTAATTACTACCGATGCTGCATCTAAAACACAGGCCTAGCGCGTTCTCTACCATTGCATGTCATTATGTAGCCTCCTCGAATCTTAATTTCTGACCTCAGACCTCCCTCCCTCCACCCATGCGTCATATGGGCTGTGGGGTTTTTCCATTTCAGGTGGAGCTCTGGAATTTCATACCTGAGACCGTCTTCTAAAAAACAAAAACTCAGACAGATGGTGCTGACCTTATTGAGTTTGTCAGGCGTGGCCGCAACATGTAATTCGAAGAGAAGCTCTGTAAGCATCCTCGCAAATTCTTCTCCCTTTTCCTCCGAGCCTAGAAATAGAAAATGACACAAGTAAGAAGCATGATTTATTTTTCATCTTTTTGCATGTGGCAGCTCCCCCCACCCACAGCCTGCCCTCCAGCTGCCAGCAAAGATGAGTGTCGCCCACTTATGACATGGCAGTGAGGCAGCAGGCTGCTGCTGGGTGGGGGCTGCTGGAGACTCACAGCACTCGCTGGGGTGCCCCCAGGCTGGCCTGAAGGCAACGTGCAGGGAGGGTGGGCAGGGACTTATCTGTCTCATTTGCAGCTATAGGTGGTCAGTAGCTATTTGCTGAAAGAATGACTGGTGAACAAATGAATGGCCTTTCTCAGGCCCGAGTGGCCTGCACCAACACTGCGTTTATGACTTAGAGTACTATCATGCCTAGCATTGCAACTCTGGTGATACCCAGAGCCTCTTCGTGTCCAGAGCCACAGTGCTGAGCAAGCCAAATTAGTCTCGATGGAGGAGGCGATGTCTGATCTGAGCCTTCAAGAGTGAGAAGGCAGCCCTGGCTGGTGTGCTCAGTGGTTAGAGGGTCTCGGGTTTGATTCCCTGTCAGGGACATGGACCTGGGTTGCAGGTTCATTCCTCGGCCCTGGTCAGGGTGCATGCAGGAGGCAACCAATTGATGTATCTCTCTCACATCAATGTTTCTCTCTTTCTCTCTCTCACCCCCGCTCCCACTTCCATTCTCTCCATAAAAAGCAATAGAAAAATATCCTCTGGTGAAGATTAAATAAAAAAAAAAGAATGAGAAGGCATTACACATGCACAAAGGAGAGTTTGGGGGGTGGATGAAAGGGAGAAAAGGAGAGGGAGAAAGAAACATGGAGGGAGAGAGAGATATTTCATTAAAAGCTGAGACTCCCTCTCCACTGGGTGGAGGTCTTGGTCTCATTCATCCTCTCTAGGCAGGCAAACTAAGAGGGACAGGGGCACAGCTGAGCATCAACAAGGTCTCATCCCCAAACCGCCCGTCCGCCTCGTTCTGTAGGAGGCAGTGTGACGGGGCAGAAGGAGCCCTGTACCGAGACGGGAAGGTGTGGGTTCTACCCCAGCTCCAGCACCTGGTGGGTCTGTGACATGAGGCCAGTCAAAGGGCTTCTCAGCTTCCAAACCCTCCTCTGCAAATTTAGGATAATAAAACCACACACCTTCTCTTTCATAGTGTTGCAAGGACCAAATAATATAACAGACGCAAAAGCGTTTTATAAACACTGAAGTTTTATGTCACTATATTGTTATGTGCTACAAAGGTATAACATAAGGAGATTGAAAATATTTGGGAGCGATCAACACTAACGTAGGAAACAAGTGCTTGGTGCAGCCCAGCTTTTAAACGTGCATTCATTCTGTAAAACAGGAAAATACACCAATGCTTCTGCCAAATATGTTAAGAAAAAAAAAATCACAGGGGAAAATGGAAGTGGACAAAAACAGATAATAAAAAAAATGTTGCAACAAAGGATACTTATTACTGCAACTCTTGGTCTGTATATATGGTGAAAAGACCTTCACTGAGGCAATAAAAATAGAAAATAGGCTTTTAAAATCTCTTCACAACAGTGGTAAACTGAATTAGAGATCTATGGCAGTGTGATAAAATTATATTCTGCTGGAAAAACAAACATGCAGATCACAAGCTAACATTAGTCAATGCAAGGGAGCCTGATATTAAATTTATCTAACCATCACAGCGTATCTGGAGACTATCAAATAAATTATTTAGGTGTTAGGAAGTGGTTCCAAGAAAGGATTTGATGAAAATGTTCTAGTTTCTTCTCCAGTTTTGCTCTTGGATTGTCTGCTCGCCACCCCCCACCCCGCGACAGAGACACTGATAAGTTGTAACACTCCATCATAATGGGATTGATTTAATAACAATCCTGCTATTCTTCCCTCCCGGTTCTTCTTCAAGTGTTCGAGTGACATTTCTATATTAAATTAATTAAAATTAAGAGTGGTTTGATAACCTGGAGATGCCCTTTGGGAAAATGGACATACTAAACGGGAAATTACAGGGTTCTATGATGTAAGGAAAGACATTTCTTAAGCATGCTATTTAGAACTTTAATATTTTTTGTCATATTAAAAAAAAATCTCAATTTACTGAAGCTCTACATGGGACTGGGACACATCGTTTTCTATTTAACAATATTGAATCAAGTTTCCTCTCCAAGAAATGACACCAGTTGAGAAAGCAATAACTGCCTTAACTTGCACTGGCAACAATATTTCTTTGATGTTATAGGGAATTTGGGACCCCTTTTTTTAATCCTTTCTGAATGAACCCCTAATAGGACCAAAGTCTACCTCAGGCATCAAGAAACTGAAGAGAGTCTGGACGGAGCGGCTCAGTGGTTGAGCATCGACCCATGAATCAGGAGTTCATGTTCGATTCCCGGGCACATGCCTGGGTTGTGGGCTTGATCCCCAGTGGGGGGCATGCAGGAGGCAGCGGATTGATGATTCTCTCTCATCATTTGATGTTTCTATACCTCTCCCTTCCTCTCTGAAACCAATACAAATATTTTAAAATATTAAAAAAAAAAAAAAGAAACGGAAGAGAAATAGCCTGGCTTTTTATGGTGACTGTTACTCTGGATAAGTTCATCTTGAGTCCAGAATGCTAACTGGAGTCTTCGCTTCTTCATTGTTAACCCCAAGACAAGGCCGTCACCCTTTGTGACTTTAGAGAAACACACAGATGCTCAAACACATAATTCTCCAACAGTCTCTTTGCAATAGGCCTCTTTGCAGGCTTTAGTATAATTGATTCTTCTATTTTGATGCAATGAGCGTGAAGCTCATTAAACTGGAGGCACGCCGGGTCACTTCGTGGGGCTAATGCAGGAGATGGTATTTAAATGACAGTTTGCAAAAGCTTAGAATAATTTTGCCCTGAGCACCGAGGCCGAAGCGTTGGAGCGCTGGTGTTCAAGCTCTGATTGAAGGGCCGTGGCACACCTGGGCACAAAGCACTTCCGAGAGTTGACGGAATGAAGGCACGTTACCGTACTCCGCGTGTGGGTGACACCAAGGGCAACCATAAATAAGAGCTACACTTATTGCACCGTTATTATTTTCCTGGCACTGTGTTAGCACTTTAAATAATAATCACAGCTAGCATTTTTGAGCGGTTCTGTGTGCCAGGCACTGTCATATACGTTTTTACATATATTATCTAATTTGATCCTCACAATAGCCCTTGAAAATATGTCACTGTCTCCACTTTACAGGTGAGATACTGAGTTCCAGAAAGGTTACACAGCTTGTTCGAGGCCATATAGCGTGTAAATGGTGAACGTATGTCCAATGGGACCCTTCAGACGGTCCTAGAAGCCAGCCCTGTCTTGTCCATGGTTGCTCGACCTTTTTAGCATGACCTACACGAATGCTGTGGTTGTAGTGCTTGGCGATGACATCGGAAAGAAATCCCTGTCCATGTACACAGCAAATGTTTTACTATATTCTGCTCCCGAACGGACAACGTAATCGTTAAGCGTGTCTACCTTTGAGAGCATTTTCTCCCCCTCTCAAGGACGCTTTGCTTCTCACAAAATAGGTTCTCCTGTCCCTGGGGTCATGCCAGTGTCGGGAGAGCGCACCTGGCTCAGTTTGGCGATTGACAACCTGACACACAACACTCCAGTGTGGGCCTTTGTGTAAACTGTACCTTGAGCTGGACTGTAGGCCACTTACAAATACATCCTAACTTCTACACACGTACATGAAAAGGGAGAGGAAAACTATGAAAAGAAATCCATTGAAATACCTGCCCATCATCAATATCAATCACATTCAACAGCTTCTACATGCAGATAAAAAATTAGGCATCGGAGCACACACTCTCGCCATCAGGGCCCTGTTTACTGCTTTGCCCTCCTGGTTCACTTGACCACACCCATTGATTGTGTGCCTGTGACGTGCCAGGGACTGTGCTGGAGAAATAAAGATGCCTCAGTCAGGAGTTCCCGCCCCGCACAAAGAGAGGATTATAGATCGATGGGACCAGCTCCTTGGGGTGTTTTGGAAGTGGGACGGAGGAGCACTAGGTTAAATCAGTGGTCGGCAAACTCATTAGTCCACAGAGCCAAATATCAACAGTACAATGATTGAAATTTCTTTTGAGAGCCAAATTTTTTAAACTTAAACTATATAGGTCGGTACATTGTTATTAACTTAATTAGGGTACTCCTAAGCTGGCCTTTGCTAAAAACTCTAGGGGCCAAAGAGCCGCATGTGGCTCGCAAGCCGCAGTCTGCTGACCACTGGGTTAAATAATTCTACCTGCTCAATGGATGTGCTTATTAATAGCAGTGTCATAAGGGTTATACCAACAGTCCGTCCTGCTATTAACTTGTTATTTTCCGTTACCTTGTTCTTCTTGATTGTCTTCATTCTCTAACTCTTTGGCTGCAAAGATGTCTTTAATGGAAATTAGGTCATTTTTTAAGAGTTCCAGCTTCTCTCCATCAAATGATGCTAAAAATGACTGAACCTGCAAAAAGAAATAGGTCAGCATAACTGTCATCCTTTCTTCTCCTTAATAACATTTACGTACAGGCGTCCCCAGGTCTCCCGGGACGGAGGCGAGTCCTGGTGTGGGAGGTAAGCAGGGGTTGAATGAACTGCCTATTAACTGTGCAACTTTGGGTCCATTACTTAAGCTCCCTCAGCCTCAGGTTTTTTTTTAATATATTTTATTGATTTTTTACAGAGAGGAAGAGAGAGGGATAGAGAGTTAGAAACATTAATGAGAGAGAAACATCAATCAGCTGCCTCTTGCACACCCCCTACTGGGGATGTGCCCGCAACCAAGGCACGTGCCCTTGACCGGAATCGAACCTGGGACCCTTGAGTCTGCAGGCCGACGCTCTATCCACTGAGCCAAACCGGTTTCGGCTCAGCCTCAGTTTTTAAAATTTCAAAGTGAGACCCACACTTCTACTGTGATTGATGTGCGGTAAATGAGATGACGAACGTGAAGGGCATTGCACAGGCGCCCACAGCAGGTGTTGAATGAATGGTGGCAGTAGCTCCTGGGTGACAGTGCTTACAAACACATTTCGGTGTCAACCCTAGATTCAAATACCAGCTCCTCACTTCGTAATTATGTGACCCTGGGCAATTTAACCTTTCTATGCCTCAGCTCCAAATGGTTGGTATCTTTCAAACGGGGACTAAAAGCATCTACCTTATAAGGTTGATCTCACTCAGCTAGGGGAAATAATGAACAACATAAACTGATGAACAAAAACAGACCCGGAGACAGGGAAGCATCAATCAGACTGTCAAACCTCAGAGGGAAGGTAGGGGAGGGTGGGGGTAAGGGAGAGAGATCAACCAAAGGACTTGTATGCATGCATATAAGCCTAACCAGTGGTCATGGGCAACAGGGGAGTGGGGGCATGCGTGAGGAGGGGTTTGGGATGGGAATGGGGGGATGAGGACAAATATGTGATACCTTAATCAATAAAGAAATTTTAAAAAAAGTATTTACAGTGATGATCAAGACATTGTATATACATATACATATCCACATATATACACATGTAAATAAATAAATATTATATACCAGGTATACAAAGATATATATATATATATATATATACACACACACACACACACACACACACACACACACACACACACTTGGGTTATTGTACTGGAGTTGCAAAAATGCACAAAACACAATTTTCTTCTCAGAGATCTTGTAGTCCAGGAGAGGGAGCCCACGATACCCTGTAAAACCATGACGGTGCCAGTGCGGTGTCAGTGGGGGCACCAGCGAGGGAGCTGCCCATCCCCGGGGGAGGGGAGAGGGTGTGTGAGGTCTGGTGTCCTCCCTGAACTGCTGTTCTCCCTGCCCATTGTCTTCAGCTCCCCTCTTTGAAAGGACCCTTTGTAAACACTTAAAAATTATTTGTACCGATGGCCAGTCATCCTCTGCGAGTCTGAACATTTTGATTTCCATTTCCAAGCTGGCCGAAGGGCCTGGTTCCCGCCCTTTGAAGTACGACCGTACAGTATAAGGCTCTTCATTTTTCATTCTGCGGGGCCAACCCTCGCTCTGGAGGGAGAGCCAGCAGAGGAACCACCATGCCCTTTAGAATATGCTTTGATATTCATGATGGCAGTGGATTCGCACATCAGGATAAGTGAGGGAGTTAGAGAGGGCATCGGGATGCCAGAACACCAATTTCCTAAACGTTGCTAATGCAGCCAGCGCCGAAGCTCTGGTCAGAAGCCCGGCGGGAAGCCATCAACACAAAACTCATTAGCCGGGTGCAGCAGGTGAAAGCAAATGCACGCTGCACGAGGCTGCCCCCCGTCCCCCCACCCCCTTTCATCCCTACTGCCTCAGACTCTTTCCTGCAGCTCACACACTCATGTTTAGGTCTCAGGGTCCTCGCTGTGCCCACGTCAAATTCAGACGCTTCAGATATATTTTCTAAACAGCAGCTGTCTATGAGTAAAAATAAAGGTAATTGAATAAGTGTGTGAGAGCACAACCCTTAGTGAAAATGTACACATACATGTGGAACATTTTGGTTTTCCCGTGGCCTCTGGATGGGAGCCATCCTCCTGCAGTGATTGCAGTGGGGGTTTCTGCTTGGGACACGCCTGGGAAAGGTTCTTTAAGCAAAGGACTCATTTGTCTGCATCTGTCTACTACAGCATCTCTTTTGCTTCCTTCTAACTCATTCCGTTATGCAAGGCAATGTGCATTGAATCTTTATTTCAATCCAATAATAAATAATTAATTATGCATGCCTCAATAAATATTTGTGGAATGCTGACTGCGTGCCTGGCACTGTGCTTAAGTGCTGTCGGAACACAAGGACAGACAGTCTGCCTTAAAAAACTTTCCCCAAAAGGGGGTGTGGGGTACCATTTTGAAGATTCTTGTTTACTCTTTTTGTTGAATATTGAGAATAATGGCAATACAAGTATTAGTTTTTCCTTAAGGTTTATAGATTACACCACATGCCAACTGCCATCCTAGAACCGATCTGGTAGATACGAATGCTCCCAAGTCCTTATATTTCCTCATGCCTTGTCTCAGTTTAGCCAATGGCATGTTAGCAGAGGAGACAGAAACCATTTCTGGGTCAAAGCTTTTAAAAAATGGGAGTGCCCGCTCTTAGGCTGGTGGGATTGAGAAGACACTAGATGATGGCAAAAGCCAGTACTTTAGAATTGGACACAGGGGAGTCCGCAGGGCCAAAGGATAGGCTGGCCAGAGCCCGTACTCCCCCTTCTGGACCGCCCTCCTCCAGGGGACTCTCCAAGTTCCCTTCCACGGCCTGTAGGGACCTCTTCCCCAGGCTGTGCTCCTTACAGTGGGACCGGCTCCTGGAGTGTGCACTTCCGGGCCTCAGGGATGACCGAGAGGTGGTTGTTCGCAGCGTGTGCTGGGACTTGAACTAAGTCATCATTACCTGTGCATGTGAGGCTCTCTGGGGTGGCAGACAACTGCAGATAAAGGGAGGAGAGCAGGCAGGAGGGTGGTGTGGAAATTGGAGGAGTTTTGAGAAGTCTACATGGGAACCTGACCTTCCAGGTCATTAGACAGTATATTTGTCAAGAGTAGGATGGCAGAATATATTTTCTTCAGCAGTCTGTTTCCAAAAGTGCTTCTACTCTTAAATATTTGGTATGTGTAGGGTTGCCAGATAAAATATAGGCCAGTAAGTTAAATTTGAATTCTGGATAAACAATGAATATTTTTGTAGTATAAACGTTATGTCCCAAATATTGCACAGGACATATTTATGCTTTAAAAAACCAAGTATTCACTGCTTTTCTAAAGTTAAAATTTAACTAGTCATCCTGTATTTTTGTTGTTGTTGTTGTTCAAGCTGACATCCCCAGCGTCGGTCTCCATCTGTATTCTTGCCAGAGGCCTGTGAGCATGAGGAGGGGTCTAGTGGAGGCACAAGATGGGCAGAGCCTGGCTCCTGGGTCCCGACATGCAGGAAAGCTGCCCGCTGATCAGGCACCCCCATCGGGGACTGTTACAGGAGGGAGGATAATGCCTAATGGGTTCGACCCATAACATTTTAGGACTGTTTATTACAGCACCCAGTAAGTAACATCACTAAGCCAAGGGGAAAAAAAGTCTACATTCCTTACTATGAAAACTGCAAAAATCTCCAGGTTGGGGAAAGAAAGCTGAGTTTGAGGGAGCAGTGTGCAAACAGAGGGAAATGGCTCCCTCCAGGGACCTCACCTCCCTCCTAGCAACGGCAGTCCTTTGGGGCTCTTTTCTAGGGACCTGGGACCTGCGGCTGTTTCACGGCTGAGACCTGCGGTGGAACCAGCCAGAGTGAAATCTCTCCAGCTACCACCATGACAGCTCCAAGGGGTCATGCTCCCCTGTAACGTTTTTAGTATTAATAACAAATACATCAGAATTCATATAAAAATAAAATGTCACCAACATTATAGATTACCTATACACATATATGTATACAATAAAATGGCAGCTAATATTTATTGAGTGCTTATAATGCATAAGGAATGCTGTGACTAACTTCACATGGATTATCTCAATTATTTTACTAACCCTACGAAGTAGGTTTTCATTACCATTCTCATTTCATAGATAAGGAGACTGAGGTAAGACAGGTCCAAAACCATACAGCTACTGAGTTATATCTGATCACGTAATATCCGACCCCAAACAGCTTTGTAGGGAAAATTCTGTGCTTCATTCTCTAACGCACCCCTTCCCAGATCATCGGATTCTGTTCTAAGGGAGTCATTTTATAACTCTCTAAATTGTAGATAGCTGTTTGAAGCACAAAAGTAATTCTTGACTACAGATATGTGAGTGAATTTTGCCCAGTGGAGGGACAACCTCCTTTGCAAAAACCAGGTTTGTGTCCATTTGCACATTCATTTCAAAATTGTTTTACTCCGTATAAATCTGTGCTTCTTGGGCTTTTCCTTTTGACTCAGTTATAATAGTTGTTTGGTCCCTTCATTTAATTAATGAGATAAATAAATGATTTAATCCATGTTCATTTTATATCTCATGATTTTGCCTTTTAAAAAAAAATTATCTGTTAGCAGTTTGACCAGAAGACTGTCACTGACGGCTCCTGGGTAACTGAAAAGGAAATAAACACAGATAGTAACTTGTAACTCAATAATCTTGTGGGTGAGGAGTGGGGATGTGTGAGTTTCCATCTTGTTTGGTCCTTGGTTGCCTGCTATGTGGCAGATGTCATCTTCCCCTGACTAGGTAGGAAGAATGTCTTAATCTCTTCAAAGTCCAAATATGAAATGAGAAGGCCTAGATTCAAAACCTCTTCTCCATTCGGAGGCTCACCTCCAAGTTCAGCTTCCTGTCTGAGCACCTGCCTCTCCCCAGTGAATGGCCCACAGCCCCTCATGGGAGGTCCAAAGGCACTGCCCTATGGCCTCCACTGGAAAAGTATCCTAGAATACAGGCACCCTGACATTCACACAAAAGAGCCATACACACAATTACATGAGTTAACAGTTTTGACGGAAGATGATGTGATTTTGGGTGATGGGCACACAGTATAATATACAGATCTCGTATCATAGAAATGTACACTTGAAACCTATATGATCCTATTAACCAATGTCACCCCAATAAATTTAATAAAAAATAAATTTTAAAAATGAAGTGCTTAGAATGGTGACTATATAAGTACCAGTATAAGTGTTTGCTAACTAACACATATACACACCATGTAGATCCTTTAGAAAAGAAATCACCATATCCTGCTGATTTTTGCTCTTTTGTTTTGTTTTTGTTAATCCTCTCCCTAGGATATTTTTCCATTGACTTTTAGAAACAGTGGAAGGGGTGGGAGAAGCAGAGAGAGAGAACATGGATGTGAGACACATTGGTTGCCTCCTGCACGCACTTCAACCAGGGCCAGGGGTCAAGCCTGCAACCAAGGTACATGCCCTTGACCAGCACTCTGTCCACTGAGCCAAACTGGCTAGGGCGATGTTTTAGTTCTTGGGATCACAGCGGGGGAATGTGAACATGCAGGGCTGCTGGGTGGCTTCTCAGGAGCATTCCCAAATAGAACTGTAACCACCAATAAGATAATCCTGGCCGTTGTAGCCCAGGCAATCTAACAGAGTGATTAAACATATAACCCGTAAGATTAAATATACTAAAACTCCACAGTCTGGAACCAACATCAGCTGCTTTGTTTTCACTGGGTGGGAATGAAGACGGGGCTTCGTAGGGCATCTTTGGTCTGGGTACTATGTCAGCAAAGAGAGGTGCAGGGCCAGGAGCCTGACAGCCAAGCTTCGGAGCCGCCTGTTGCACCATTAGGTCTGGCTAGTGATGACTCCGACTGTGCTGGCCCTCTTAGGGATGGGGAGGAGTAATAGCTTGGCACAGGACAGAGAGGGAATAATATGGAGCATGTTGGGGGGGGGGCACATAGGCTGTACGGTGTTTGTGACCTCGGCACAATAATAAGGAGGTGCTTTAATGGCAGATTTTCCAGTTTCTTTCCTATTTAAGAAAACACGTTGATGAATATGTCATTTAAAATGATCTGTGCAGACATACCTTGCTTTCACTTTCATTGGATAGAATTTCCAGAGCTTCCAGGTGTGACAAACCTTGGTACTCATCGAACAGCATCCCGTAGTGTGCAGTCCTCTCGGCCGTGACCTGCTGCGCCAGTCTCTGCTTCTCCTTCTCCTTGGCCTCCCTTAACATCTGCAGAAATACGCAATATTCGTATACTCACTGTGTGCCCGGAAGCCCCGTTTCCTGCATAAGACGTGTGTGTGTGTGTGTGGGGGGGGGCGATGAGGGCTGACTCTGCATTTGTAAGAGTAGGTTTTAGACACTTTGGAATTTCTAAAAAAAAATTGATGTTTTTGATGGATTCTACTGACAATTTTTACACAATATTCCACTTCAAATTTTACATGTTCATTATGTACACAACAAAACAAAGGAAAAATTCTATGCCCCGGTATAGGACTGGAAAGAAGCATAACAGAAGTTCAACAGTGGTTTCCACGGAAGTGTTTTCTGTGTGTGATTAAATTCTCTACAATGTCAAAATTTTTTATAATGAGCAAATGTATGTGCACTAGAAAAGCTGAATCTACTGTGACAGGATTAACTGTGATGGCTGCACTTAGGCAGACTTCAAAGAAGAAACTAACTGACCTGATTTTATCTGAGTCACATTATTTAAAAATTTGTGTATGTGTGGTTATTAAAACACACAAAATTAATAAAATATAAATTCATAATATATTCCTTACTAGATCCTGAATGTAAATAAGAATGTTAGCTTGGCAGTTCTTAGATTGCTCACGAGAAGTATGACTGTGAACTGAGTTCCTCTCCTCATTGATAATTTTTCTCAAGTTATGTTTTCTGTTGATTAAATAAAAGGACAATGAAAGGAACACAAGTCCACCAGTTACTCCCAGTTTTCTGCACTTCTTTCTTTGATTTTATACCTCATTTATTCGATTCCTCATCAAATTTTCTGGGGCATTAAGTTTATAGGGTTGTTTAATATCTGTGAAGAGCACATAAAGACACTGGCCACCACAAGGTCAGTTAGGGAAGATCACGGAGAGTAGATTTTGCTTTTATTATGTGTCAATAAAACAATCAGCCACTTCCTCCTTTTGGGTCTTAATGTTAATTGGCTGAAAACCCACAGGGCCGCAGACAGAACTCTCCCTCCTGCTTGTCTTTAATAAGTACAAGCTCTGAATTTTAACGTTTTCCAAACAACCCCATCAAACCACTGGCAATTTTTAACACAATAAAACCCAGTGAAGAAGGCTGATAGAAAAAAAAAAAAAAAGCACTCATTTGAAATATGGAGTTGGAGGAGAGCTCTACGGATGGACCCTCAGGAAGATGAACAAGTGGGTCCCAGAGCAAGAAACCTCACTGGCCGAAACCGGTTTGGCTCAGTGGATAGAGCGTCGGCTTGCGGACTGAAGGGTCCCAGGTTTGATTCTGGTCAAGGGCATGTACCTTAGTTGTGGGCATATCCCCAGTAGGGGGTGTGCAGGAGGCAGCTGATCGATGTTTCTCTCTCATCGATGTTTCTAACTCTCTATCCCTCTCCCTTCCTCTCTGTAAAAAAAATCAATAAAAAATATTTTTTAAAAAAGAAGGAAAGAAACCTCACTGGAGGGAAAAATGTCAACACTGAAGCTGTCCTTTGGGCACTTCATGAAAAGGTGGGGATTTTGGAAAAGACAATCATGCTGGGAAAATATAAAGCAGCAGGAAAAGAGGAAGACCGAACAGGAGAAGGACTGACTTCATGCAAAGAGCTGAGCAGGAGGACAGGACACTGTGGACACCACTCAGTCACCAGGAGTCGGAGCCAATCAAGGTGGCAGGTAACACACACACCCCTCCCCACTGATCTCACTGGGTTGGTGGTGGTAAAACAAAATAACCAATTGACATTGAAATTGCTTCCTTTCTCTACACCAACTTCCATCTCTGACTTTGTACTTTGACACAGAGAGGAAAGGGCTGAAATGGAAGGTAATGGGAAAACGTCATCCTAGGATGATTTGAATTCACTCCAAAGAAGGGGGAGTGAAATTCAAGTTGCCTAAAGAAGACCTGGCTTTACCCAGGATGTTGGTTCTCTTTTCCCTCTGGAAAGGAGATGGGTTTAAAAAGCAAGGAGTGATTCTGGCGTGAGATCCGAGGAATGTTCCCCAGAGAGTTCCACTGGGAGAGAACCGCGAGGCATGCAGGTATGACGTGCCTGGGTGAACACTTCCGATTTCCACAGTCATTGACTGTGGGTTAGGGAAACCCTAGCAGATTCCCTCAGCTAGTGGCAGCGTCATCCTTCCAACTGCTCAGGCCAACACCTCGGAGCCATCCTTGCCTCCTCCCTCTATCTCACACCCCACACTCAGCCCTTCAGGAAATCCGCATAGGCCTTCGCACCGCACCTAGGATCAGCACTCATGACCACCTTCATGGCTCCACACTATGCCAGGCCTCTACTCCCTCTTGTTTTATTGACCGTAAGAAAAACCTGCAAAAAAAACATAATCCCACCTGAGATAACGAAACGGTTCTTTCCATGAGTGTCTTGGTCCGCTTAAAGCCTGGGTCACTTTCTGCGAGGACATTCATGGTTTTCTTGCCGATGAACTCCAAAGCATCAAGCCCACCTGTTAAGACGCTTTTACCCTGCAGATGGGGGGATTGCATGAGATTGGATTTTTACATTTGGCTGCTTCGCAGCAGTCAGCAGCTCCCAGAGGGCTCTGTCTTCAAATATTAATATCAATATGACGTCATAATTTTTTTTCATCAAGAGATTTATTATCCACTTAATCTGATTTGCTTTCCCTTAGAAGAGCATACGTCATATAATTTGTAGGACATGCAATGCTATTTTAAAAGGATGGTTAGGAAAAAAACAAAAAACATACTTGGGATTACTTTGACCAGCTCTGAGTGTATGAATAGATATGTATCAAGGACATAAAATTAATAGGTGACCCGATTGCTACTTTGAAAAAAGTTTAAGCCAAGGAACAAAGTTATGTGGAGCAATCTATTAAAATGTCAAATGCTCTTGGCAGTTTAGGGAATTCTTTAATCGAGGTCCCTGGAGTGTAGAAGCCTTAGGCTGTTTCAGATGGCTCTTCCACACTTTTAGAAACTAGTAATAACTGCCTATGATTAGTATATTCATGAACTAAGACAGGCTCATTTCCATATACTACTGGCTTCAGACACTGTTCTGTTACACAGCTATCCTCTTGTGAATCCCTTTGTCAGTCACTGTTTTCCTTACAAAAAAAAAAAGATGAAAACAATTATCTTTCTCACTTAAGCTGTTCTTCTAAATAGAACTGCTTCAAGTCTTCGCAACTTCTGCACATACCCTCCAACTGTACAACTGCAATTACAATATGCATACACCTGTGTTCTTCCCACTTTACCTGAATTTATATACATTATATTTTATTATTATACTAGAGGCCCAGTGCATGAAATTTGTGCATGGGGGGGGGGGTCCCCTCATCCCAGCCTGCACCCTCTCCAATCCGGGATCCCTCTCACAATCCAGGACCACTGGTGCCTAACTGCTCACCTGCCTGCCTGCCTGATCACACCTAACTGCCCCCCTTGAAGGCACAGTTGCCCCCAATTGCCCCACCTGCTGGCCTGGTTGCCCCCAACTTCCCCCTCCCCCGCCAGCGTGGTCACTCCTCAGTGCCCCCCCCCCTGCAGGCCTGGTCGCCCCTCACTGTCCCCCCCCTGCCAGTTTGGTTGTCACCAACTGCCCCTCCTGTGGGCCTGGTCGCCCCACACAGCCTGTTCGGTTATCTGTTCAGTTGTTTTGGATGTGATGGTTGCTTAGCCTTTTATATATATAGATTATTACCTGCATGCATTTCCCAATCTTCATAATTATCACTTCAATAGCAATATTCTATTTCCCTGAGTTAATATGCTTTATCCATCATTTCCATCCTGGACATTTAGACTTGTTTCCAGATTTGGGTGTAAATCAATAATCACACTATAAAACAAATCTTAAAATACACATACTTTGGGAGGACTGGGATATTGGCCATTCACACTTCTGTATATTTGATTTATTTTGTTCTAACATCCTATGGGGGATTACTAAAGTAGAGAATAAAATGAGAGAAGGAAGGTTGCAGGGACTTTAAATAAGGGCAGCCCTGGTGGGGGTGTCTGGAGCATGGGAAAAGAGAACATAGTGACCTCCCAACCTGCAGTTTCCCTTTGCAAAGTTTCAGTTACCGCGGTCAACGGCAGTTCAAAAATATTAAATGGAAAATTCCAGTGACAAACAATTCATACGTTTTAAGTTGCACAGCGTTCTGAACAGTGTGACCTCAGTTGGGGTACCTCCCACTTTTTTCATTATTCATCTGTTTTGTTGCCAATAACAAGTTTCTTTAAGAGGTAGGCAGTCCCCTCCCCCCAGCTAGGGGTGTGAGTCGGGGGGGGGGGGCCATACTTTGAGTTATTGGAGGACGGGAGAGTGGAAATTGGGAGGTGGGAATCGGGGGGGAAATGTGGGTCTTAGTTATCTGGAAGCGCTTTAGGAATATCTTGGGGATGTTGTTCCTGACTCTTTACCAGAATTTATGTTAATTTAAGTGGCTTTATGATATTTCAAATCGAAGGTTAAGAGGCACAGGGTGAGGGAAAACAGCTGTCCCAGCTCTGAGAACCAGCCCTCTCTCCCCGCAGCCAGACGCTGTCCTTGCAGCAGCTGGAGGACAGTCACATCAGGCTGAGAAATGTTCCTTTTAAACAGCTCCTTTCTTTTAAACACAAAATGCATTTCGTTTTGCCCTTATTATTTTGGTTCCAAGGTTTACGCCTACTCTGTAGGAGGAAGCATAACAAAACCGTAATCCAAAGTTGTGAGCAAGGCCATTTTTGCTGTGATGTATCTAGGTCACTGGTAAATGGAGATATCAAAGGAAGGCGCCCGGAGACTGCAGGGAAAACAGAGGAAGCAGCTGAGGCCTTACTGTGTTTTGAACCACATTGGTGATGGCTGACAGCATGCCCCGGGACCCCGACGAAGGAGAAGTGGGCGGGCCTTCCTCAGGGCTCTGATCTGGGGCCGCATCTGCTGCTAAAGGGAGAAAAGATTGTTTCACAGTTCACTTCGCGGATCTGAAATCTTCTTATTTGTGCATCTAGTGTAATGCAGCCAAAGTCCAAGAAGCCCCCAGATCAATACATCACTCACTTGGAGGGATGCCACTTTCGGTGTCAGGCTGGGCCCCTTCGGGAGAGCCAGAATTTACACTGTGGATCCGTAGGGCCCCTGCTTTTTCCTTGACTGCCGTCAATCCGTGACCTATCGGGAAATGAAGATACGGTTCATGGCTACAAGAGAAATCCTCATCTCCCAGAGTGGTGGTAAGCAGGGGAGGTGGTGGACAGCATAGACTTTGCAATCACTCAGAGGTGGGTCCCAGTTCCAGCTCAGCTTCACCACTGCCTGGGGGGTGACCTTGGAGAAGTTTCCTAATCTCTCAGCGACTCAGTTTCTTCATTGGGTTATTACAAGGAGCAGATAAGAGAGACCGATGTGAAGCGCTCCCAGATGCTTTATTATTCCATGTGGCTTCGCACACCGTCTAACTAGCAACCTGGGAGATTACCTATGAATAGTTTTTGATTCCTTGCAGGCCCAGCCCGTGACAGGTGCTCCATTGCTATTTGGTGAATTGAAATCAGCTGAGCTTTAACACGCTCTTTCCATGTGTTGGTCATTCCTTTAGGATGGAGAGAGCAGGGTCGGAGCCCATGTGTCAAAATCAAAAGGCAGGTCAGTGGGAACCAGGAAGGGCACCCGACAGCTCTGACAGTTGTCTTGACAGTAAGTGTAAACAGGAGCTGTAAGAACCGTCAGCCAGGATGAAGGGCACTGGCTTCCCTCCATCTGAGCGGGGACAGAACCTCTCTCTCCTGGACCCAGCACAGTGGGTATTCAGTAACTATTGGGTAAATACAGAGCTGACCTTCTCATGCCCTACCCCACCCCCAACACACACACACACACACACACACACACACACACGCACGCACGCACGCACACACACACACACACACACACACACACACACGCTTCCTTGGCTTGGTAAATATAGGGTGTCCCCCCAAAATCTATACAGACTTTAACAGCTGATAGCTGTAGATTCTATTACATGTTGAAAATGAAATATATTTTAATAAACACTGCCTTTATAACATGTATACATTTTTGGGGGGACACCCTGTATTCCTGTCTACATTTTATTCTGCAGCTTTATTTGTTTCTCATTAGAGGCCCTCCTGATGAGCTATAGCTTTTCTCAGAGTCCCAAATCCAACAAAAAGGTCTCCTGACGCTCCTAAGTGGCTGTTTAGTTCTTGAAGGAGAAACAGCACGAGCTGCCATCATCACAGCACTCACCATCCCCTAGCACTCTGGGAGAAATGAAGGATTTCACGCGGGATCAGGGCAACCTCAGGTTGTTAAAACCCAAGGCAGAAGCAATATTAACATACGGGGGTGACGTGGTGGTGGTGGTGGTGGGGGTGCAGATCACAAGTCATGCCAGAACTTAGAGCCAAAAAGAACCACCTGGTCTTAGAAGGCACTGTTAAAATGATCAATTATCCACCTACTGACTAAGAGAAAGACAAGGATGAATCCCAAACCCAAACAGTAGTATTGTATCCGTTGTAACTTCATCAGAGCTATCTGAACATAATTAGGACACGGATACTTACCAAACAGACAGAGGACTAATTGTACCCAGTGGGAATCACCTATCATTATACATGATCCAGAAAACCCCGAAATATTATCTACGATGTTTGTAACATTAATTACATGCAGAAATATATGTCTATATTCACGTGTAGATCATTAAATACAGTTCAAATTCATTATTGAGTTACGTCGGGGGAAAAAATATGCACTGTAACTGCCAAAACCAAGACTTGAATTAATTCTCTCTAGCTTCCAATGAATCCCAAGCAGTTCAACGGGAACTTGGCGTTTCAGGAACACATTTAAGTTACAGAACGTAACCATCTAACTTATTTACATACTGAGTCCATATTCCTTGCCATCTTTTAAAAATACGTATTGTTAGAAAGGAAATTGTACACATCCAGATAGGAATCTATGCTTCACACCTAGATTTCTGAGAGCTACAATCAAGGAATGAATTGAGTTTGAGAAGGCTGGGGCACATCTGTTACAGCTTCTTTGCGTAAGCCGTGTAAGGAAGATGATTCTACTTCGTTTCCTGAGACCAGTAGGGGGTTATTAAACCTCATGGTCATTATCTCCTCTTTCACCTTTTCCACCCTTTGCAGGTTAGGACCATATCTGATTCTCTTCCTAGAGAAGAACAGCTTTTCACCATCTCAGAAAATAAATGATCACGGATATGTGTGCATAGGCTATCTCTAGGAAAATCGCTTTGTTTCTGGAAGGAAATACCGTGGGGTGTGTCTGTTTAATAGATATGACAATAGGCTGCTACTCCAACTACACACTCACACACACAGTTTTATTGAGTTGTAATTATACTGCACATATTTAAGGTTCTTCCAATAATACATTCTGATGAATACTTCTTTTTTTCTGAATTCTTTTGTTAGTGAAAGTACACCTTTACTACATTCTACTAGAAACATAAAGCTATGGTCTTTCATAACCATGCTTTACACTGTACACCACACCCCACTTTGAAGAATAACTTCTAAAACTTTACTTAGTGTGACATCTAGTGCTCAAAACAAGGAAGTAAAAATATGGAATCATGGTTGCCTTTTGACTGGGAGGGATTCATTCTCAGACATTGATAGGTTCTACCAATAACAGAGAAAAAAACCAAATATGAATAATATTATAGGGTATAGTTCCTAAATTAGTTTCTTCACATGTCATCACAAACCCTAAGTATCCTCAAAGAAATCAAAACCCTCCAAATTCCATGGTTCTGAAGATGGGATATCCTCCACCCGTTGACATTGCGGCACTGCAAAGATAAGAATGCTCTATAAATGCTGTGGGTACTGTATAATTTAAAAATAAATGTTAAATGATTGACTGGTGTTTAATTTATCACCTATACTCACGTGGAAAGAACCTAAACTTAGAGTGTATGCCTAATTATCAGACAGAAATTCATTAACCCCTGGGCCATATTCATAGACTGTAAAAGATTGTGAACAAACTTCAAGCATGAATCCTACTTTCTTTGGTTTCTTTTCTATATATTCATTTTTTAAAAAAGAAAAATAAATAAATGAATGAATGCAATAAAAGGGAGGAAATGTTATATTAAAAATTTAAGTAATCAATTAAGATACCTAGGAATAAACTTAACTAAGGAGGTAAAAAATCTGTACTCGGAAAACTACAGGACACTGAAAAAAGAGATAGAGGAAGACATAAACAGATGGAAGAACATACCGTGTTCGTGGATTGGTAGAATCAACATCATTAAAATGTCCATACTACCCAAAGCAATCTATAGATTCAATGCACTCCCCATTAAAATACCAACGGCATATTTCACAGACCTAGAATAAACTCTCCAAAAATTCATCTGGAATGAAAAAAGACCCCGAATAGCTGCAGGAATCCTGAGAAAGAAGAACAAAGTAGGAAGGATCTCAACACCAGATATCAAGCTGTATTAAAAGGCAAGGTTCTCAAAACTGCCTGGTACTGGCACAAGAACAGACATAGAGACCAATGGAATAGAATAGAGAACCCAGAAATCGACCCAAACCACTATGCTCAATTAATATTTGACAAAGGAGGCAAGAACATACAATGAAGACAAGACAGTCTCTTCAATAAATGGTGTTGGGAAAATTGGACAGATACATGCAATAAAATGAAACTAGACCGCCAACTTACATCATACACAAAAATAAACTCAAAATGGATAAAGGACTTAAACATAAGATGGGAAACCATAAAAATACTAGAGGAATCCACAGGCAGAGAAATCTCAGACATATGCCGAAGCAATATCTTCACCAATACAGCTGCTAGGCAATGGAAACTAAAGAGAAAATAAACAAATGGGACTACACCAAAATAAAAAGCGAAAGAAACCATCAACAAAACAACAAGAAAGCCCACTGCATGGGAGAACATATTTGCCAATGTTATCACCGATAAGGGTTTAATCTCCAACATTTACAGGGAACTCATACAACTTAACAAAAGGAAGATAAACAATCCAATCAAAAAGTGAACAATAGACCTAAATAGATACTTTTCAAAAGAGGATATAAAGAAGGCCAAGAGACATATGAAAACATGCTCAAAGTCACTAATCATCCAAGAGATGCAAATCAAAACAACAATGCTGTACCATGTCACACCTGTCAGAATGGCTATCATCAACAAATCAACAAACAACAAGTGCTGGAGAGAATGCAGAGAAGAAGGAACCCTCGTGCACTGCTGGTAGGAATGCAGACTGGTGCAGCCACTGTGGAGAACAGTATGGAGTTTCCTCAAAAAACTAAAAATGGAATTCCCATTTGACCCTGTAATCCCACTTCTAGGAATATATCCCAAGAAACCAGAAAGACCAGTCAGAAAGGATATATGCACCTCTATGTTCATAGCGGCACAATTTACAATAGCTAAGATTTGGAAATAGCCTAAGCGCCCATCAGCAGATGAGTGGATTAAAAAATGGTGGTACATCTACACAATGGAATACTACGCTGCGGTAAAAAAGAAGGAATTCTTACCATTTGCAACAGCATGGATGCAACTGGAGAGCATTATGCTAAGTGAAATAAGCCAGTCAGAGAAAGATAAATATCACATGATCTCACTCATTTGTGTAATATAATGAACAACATAAACTGATGAACAAAAACAGATCCAGAGACAGAGAAGCATCGATCAGACCATCAAACCTCAGAGGGAAGGTAGGGGAGGGTGAGGGTAAGGGAGAGAGATCAACCAAAGGACTTGTATGCATGCATATAAGCCTAACCAATGGACACAGACACCAGGGGGGTGAGGGCATGAGTGGGGGGGGGGGCAATGGGGAGATAAGGACACATACGCAATACCTTAATCAATAAAGAAAAAAATAAAATAAAATAAAATAAATTTAAGTAATCTAATGAGTTAGCTGGTGCCCTACTCAAGGGTCCTTGAGCATATGGGACCAGTACAAAGTGCCCATGGATTAAAATCGTGATTCTTGATAATTCTTACATCATCAGCAATGTCACATGAGTTCATGTGATATTAATAGTGATTTACACAGTGAAGGGTTCTCATTTTAGTATCATTCTGACAAGTTTGGAATTCTCTGTAATAAAGGCTGTCATTATTTCTGACAGTGCTGGGAGCAGGGATTCATTAAAATGTGCAGAAGGAAAAAAAAGTGTAACTTGGGAGAGGATGGGGAAGGGGGCAATGGTAGTTTTGAAAGGTAAATATGCAGATCAGATGCACTTCCCCCTCCTCAGGTTCTCTTGTAGTCTCATAAAACTGTCAAAACTAGAATTTTAAATAAACAGTTAGGCCTTCTGTAGTATCTAGGAATACACTGTTGTGTTCTGCCATGGAGCTTTTACTTTGGAATACATATTTGTAAGAGTTTCAGCATTGTCGACTTTCATTCTGATTATTGGTCTATTGCTCTTAATATCATCTAGGAACCAGTCAGGTCTCTGAGATGCTTGTGGGAAATCACATCTGGTTCTCACAACATCACTTTGAAATTACCATCAAAATCATTTCTTTTTTTTTTTTTTTACATTTTCCTTTCCCATTCTGGTTTCTGCCTGAATAGTAACCATCTTTATTGCATTTTATAACCTTGTCCAAAGGCCTGGGTCTTCTTAGAATGTGATGACAGTGCAGCTGTGGGTGAAACTAATGCAAGAGTTAATGCCTTTCCAAAAATAATTGCTGGCTGAGAAATGCTTGATTTTCTATAAACATTGGGAAGGTTGCTTTTTCTCGTTTTCCTTTAACTCTGGGGTCAATGTAGTGAGGCAAAGACAAAATAGAAAAATACAGAGTAGCAAAAAGTCAATAAGTTTTCTGTATTTTTCCACTTAGCACAGTACTTACAAACGTCTTTCTCCTTCTATATATAGCTACAGACTATGGAATCATTATATTCCAGAAGTTGAAAGGAATCTTAGAATTTGTCAAGTTCCCCCGCCCCCACTTTTCCAAATAAGGAAGCTGAGTCGCAGAGAGCTGGCGTGCATGGTGTAGCTAGTTAGTGACAGTCCTTTGTGATCACAAGTTAGTAGCAGCCAGGGCCTGGCTCGGGTCTTCGGACTCCTGGTACATTGCTCTTCCCAAGAGACAACCACCTTCTTAATGTTTCCATTTTCTAATTCCTCTCCTGCCATCTTTAAACAGTTCTAACTAGTGTGACATCAGTTTTTCAACAAATGTAAGAAGTATTGGTTTTGCCCTGGCTGGGTGGCTCAGTTCCTTGGAGCATTGTCCCATACACTGAAAGGTTGTAGGTTCGATTCCCTGTCAGGGCATATACCAAAGTTGTGGGTTCGATCCCCTCTGGGGCATGTGCGGGAGGTAACCAATTGATCTTTCATTCTCACGTCGGTGTTTCTCTCTCTCATTCCCTCTCCTTTCCCCTCTCTCTCTAAAATCAATAAAAGCATGTTCTCGGGTGAGGACTGAAAAGAGAAAGAAGTACTGGTTTCTGTTTCCAGTGCTGAACTGACAGCTCTGTGTTTTCACACAGACTATGTGTTCTGCACTCCTGTCTGCAATTGGAATTACCCTGGGGGTAACATGAGGTTTCTGAGTTGAAATCAATTGCAATGGAATACATGGCTATTTTCTTTCTTTACTTCCTACAGGCAGTTTATAAACTTCTAAGAGCTTGTCTACTGCTCTGACCACTCTGTTCTCCAATACGTTTCTTTGCCTTATGATAATAAACTGTTAATGCTGCAAAGCCCTGGGTGGATAGTATACCTCTACATAATGGAAGGCATGCCTAGCTTGCCTTTCTCAATTCCAAGGTAGCAGATCAACATAGACCACAATCCAGGACGTTACCCATAATTTTTAAAAATCTCTGTTCACTGATGGCTGGACCCTATTCCAACCCTTTTGCAGGCTGTGAGCCCAGCCATGACACCTCTCCATTTGTGGGACATTTGTGATCCCTTAATTATCTTTTGGGATTCCAACTTCCATCCACCCACTTTCTGTTTCCGGCTCTGGAACCCATGACTTCAGCCTCCCCTTACGATACCTGCTTTAGTTCTCTATCAGGTCCACAAAGATACGTATCCAGTTTTGAAGTACATACTGGTATTATTTTAGCTACTATTATATGTAAAGTGATAGCACATCCAGACCAGACATCTCCGAAATATGCCTTAGGAGCAACTTATGGGTGGTATTCAGTTATATTGCTTTTGCATGCATTAGGGTTGTGATGACCAATGGAGTTGCAAAGATAGCTCCTATTTGTCCAAAGGGACTCTTAGGACGAGCATCAATGTTTCAAAATTTCTTTGGTCTCCCTCATGTGCCCTTGACCATTGTTGGTGCAAACAAGAGAAAAATGCCAAGATTCAAACACTTTTCAAAATTCCATCATGTAGCCAAAGCCATCAAAAGACACTAAGTTTCTAAAATTGGTGACGTAAACACTTTCTTCCCCCCCCTACCCCCCGCCCCCACGTCCCCCAACTCTCAACCTTAGAGTGTGAACAGGATTGTGAATATAATGGGCTTTCACTCCCATGATTAGTTATGTTATAGGGAAAAAATGAAGGGATTTTTCAAATGTAATTGAAGTCCTTAATCAGTTGGATTTGAGTTAATCAAAAGAGAAATCATTGTCGGTGGGCCTGAACTAATCAGGCGAGTCTTTAAAAGGACTCCTGAAGGGAGAGGTTTAAAAGTATGAGGGAGATTATTCTGCTGGCTTTGAAGAAAGACCTGAGGGCTGCCTCAAGGGACTGAGAATGACCCCTGGTTAAGAACCAGCAAGAAAATGGGGATATCAGCCCTACAATTGCAAGGAACTAAGTTCTGTCAACACCCTATAAAACTCTGAAAATGACCCTGAACATCAGGTGAGAATGCAGTGGGCTGGCGCCTTGATTTCAGCCTGGTAAGACCCTGAGCAGCAGACCTAGCTATCCTGCACCTAAAGTCCTGCCCCACAGAAACTGTGAGCTAATCAGTGTTGTTCCAAAGTTGCAAAATGTATGGGAATTTGTTACACAGCAATAGAAATGAATGCAAGAGGATATACTGAACACCATTTTGATATTATATAGGCCAGTGGTCGGCAAACTGTGGCTTGTGAGACACATGAGGCTCTTTGGCCCCTTGAGTGTGGCTCTTCCACAAAATACTACGGCCTGGGCGAGTCTATTTTGAAGAAGTGGTGTTAGAAGAAGTTTAAGTTTAAAAAATTTGGCTCTCATAAGAAATTTCAATCGTTGTACTGTTGATATTTGGCTCTGTTGACTAAAGAGTTTGCCAACCACTAATATAGGCAAATGTCCTACAATCTCAGAGAAATAGTATATCCACCAACCAGAAGAGGGAAGGTGACACAGTGATCGTGCTGGCTCAAGGGCAGTTAACTCTCTAGGCTCTTCTGGATCAGTTACTACACAGAGCCAGCCGAGAAACAGCAGAAGTTTTAAGTGTCTGCAACATTAACAAGATACAGTCTTTATCATCTTCACGGTAACTTAGACACAGGGGAACTTCAACAGCAACACCAAACACAAGCACAGGCTGCAGATAAAAGACATTGACTTCTCTTCAAGTTAAAGGATGCATGGCTACCAGCGTGAGGTGAGACTTGCCACAGAAATAACACCGTGCTTTTTAAGCAGTAAAACCACATCATCTACTGGCTATACTTGAACTAGGTAACAGAACCCAGAGACCCTGCAGCACAGTCCACTGAGACCAGGGCTGCATTAGGCTGTGCATGTGCAAAGGTCAGATTACAACAGGATACCTTAGATGCTAGGTGGTAAATTCAATAGGTAAGCTGTCAGTTGGTGGATGGAAAACCTTGTAAGGGTCCAGAGGAGCCCAAAGTCAAAGGATGAGGTGTAGCTGCTGACCGATGAGAAACAAGAGAAAAAAGACCAACTGGGGCAGAGCAGTTACTGGCAGGCGCACCTGTAAGTGTGCACAAGTGTCTGCATTTACCGTGGAAGGAGCTTATATTTAACACGAAAGTACATCCTTTGTCTATAAAAGAACCTTCTAAAGCACTGAATTGGTTATAAAACCAGGGCAGCTCTCGACACCATTATAACCGGAAGCACCCAGAACACTTCGCTGTTAATGACGTAAAGTCATGAGGACAGCTGTAGAATTCCGTGACCATGTTATTTACTTTTCCATGATTTATCCCAATTTCAAGAACTTTTAGACTCCACACTTGCAGGTTTTGGTTCAGAAAGCATGTCAGTCCTAAGCGCTGCCCGTGGCAAGACCCATTTGTGAGCCACTAAAAGCTCCAACATTGTCCCCAGGAAGCAGTCTGCCGGCAGGTGCTTATTCTCACTCTCGTGAAGAGATTCTGTCCTGTTCAGACAACACAGGTTTCTCTGCTTTAATTTGGCTATTTTTTCCATCTCCATATATAGTGCCCACTGCACACCTGTCCCCTTCAATTAGCATAGAGAAAAATCTGCTCTCCAAGCTCTCGCCCGAGAGGCCGACATTTATTTAAACACTGTCTACTTCCTGCCAGAGCTCTCATGATATTTGACAGACATGGAATTAGGGGGATACTCTATCCATTCTTCCAGGAAGTCTAAATTTTATCAAATTAGATGTCTGGTCCTTAAATTGCTTGTGACCATGGTCCATTGCAGCAGAGCAAAAGACCTTCAGGCCGAAACCGGTTTGGCTCAGTGGATAGAGCATCGGCCTGCAGACTGAAAGGTCCCAGGTTCGATTCCGGTCAAGGGCATGTACCTTAGTTGCGGGCACATCCCCAGTAGGGGGTGTGCAAGAGGCAGCTGATCGATGTTTCTCTATCATCGATGTTTCTAACTCTCTATCCCTCCCTCTTCCTCTCTGTAAAAAATCAATAATAATAATTAAAAAAAAGACCTTCAGACCTTCCTATCCCTCCTGGTTTAAGAAGTAACAACATATTGGGCCAATCATGGTCCATCTCAAGATGCTCATGGCCGTGAACTATACCTTGAGACACCCGAGTTAAATGATGTGAAAGCTGGTGTTATTTGTGACTTCCCCTGTCCTGCTCCTCACTCTCTGTCTTCAAGATGAAATGCCTTTGCTAAATTATCTCAGGCATGTTGATGTCATACCTTCAGTTTTCTTGAAAAGTGGATGTAAGGAAAGGACACACGAAGAATATTTTGACAAATCTGCACTGGTGACAACATTGCCCATTATATTTTCTCCTTGCATAAGAGCCAATAGTTCTCTGGCCAGTGTTTCTAAATAGTTAGAGCATCGGCCCGCACACCAAAGGGTCTCAGGTTAAAATCTGGTCATTCCCAGTCAAGGGCACGTACCTGGGTTGCAGGTTCCGTCCCTACCAGGTTGGGGCGTGTGCAGGAGGCAACTGATGGATGTATCTCTCTCACATCCACGTTTCTCTCTCCCGCTCTCTCTCTTTGCCCCCTCCATCCTGCCCTTTCACCCTCTCTACAAATCAATGGAAAAGGTATCCTGGGGTGAGGATAACAACAAAAAAGGGCCAAGAGAAGAAACTGCTTCAAAAATGTAATACCATACAAGATAATAAATTTATCTAGCTAAAATAAGTTTTTTTTCTTATTAATCCTCACCCAAGGACATGTATTTTTATTTATTTTAGAGAGAAAGAAAGAGAGAGAGAGAACGATTAATCGCTTGCCTCCCATATAAACCCCAGTCTAGGATCCTTTTGGTGCATGGGACCATACTCCAACCAACGGAGCCACTTGGCCAAGGCTAGGTGAACTAAGTTTTATTTTATCATTCAGTGAGAAATACTGGCAGCCAAAAAGCACAGTTACAGTAACTCTATTGAGAGTAAGGTCAATGCTCAATTACAGTAACTCTATTAGCTTTGGGATAAATTAAATATATATTATATATCCTTCTTACCTGCATAATTATTTCTATTTGTATTTCAGTGCTCTGCTGATGAAGTGCCTTTTATAGATACCTCAAAAGTACCATTTGTGGATCCTTTTAGGTACGTTTGTTGTACATTTAAAAATATTTAAGTGGAATGATAAGTACAAAGCTTAACAATATATTTTAAAAAGCCCAAATCTTACATTTTAAGAATCAATATAATATAGTGTCTTTTATATAAAAAGCCATACTCCTTGGTTCAAATCTCAAGCCAGCCACTCCTCACTTTGGACAAGGTCTTTGCCTCTCTGTGATTTAGCTTCCTTTCCTCTAAAATGGAGAAAATAAGAGTATCTTCTTATAGGTCTATTTTGGGGAATAAATGCATTAATATATATGAAGCACTTAGAACACTAAAAATGATGATCTTAGAGGCTAATGTTAAACTGCATCAGCACATAGTATGACTAAACTTTTAGTTTAGTCATATCCTTTTAGGCTTCTGAACTTTATCCATTCAAATGCAAGATACAATGCTTACCTACTGTGGCAGATGCTGATGAGAGCAGAGATTTGCCCCAGGATCCCCAGCCTGCCCATCCGCCTCCTTGTGGAGGGGAATCCACAGCCTGTTGAAAAACAGATTAGCCATGAGATCAGTAATTGAAAAATATGCATTGGTTTGAAGCAAAGAGGAAGTTTTTGTTTGATTTTTAAATCACCAAGAACCATGTTTCATTGGCTTGTAGTTTATAAAGGCCATAAAAGAATATACCAACCCACATTACAATATGTACTTTGGAACCAAATTGATTACTAGTGATGTTGGCTTCTGAGGGTTTGGCATGAAGTGAGAAGAAGGGAGTTTGATGTTAACCAAGACTCAAATCTCCCATCATCTGGAGAGGGCTGTGGGAGGAAAGGACTTAATATATTAGGGCACAAGAGTGATTTGAAAAAGTTCAAAACAACTTTGACTCATGCAATTTGTAGAGAACTAAAAAACTGTGCTCTTCAAGGTAGAGTGAATTTTCAAATCTCTAGGAGCTTTGCCATAGGGTGATAGGCAAAGTGTCTAGAAAAGCATCAATGAGCGTGGAAATGGTAGCAGCAACAGGTAGCCTTTTAAGGTAGACACCTTTCAAAGTGTCCAATCCACTCACAATGACCCCTGTAACCATATCTGTCCCTGTCCATGGGCTCAGTAGATTCAAATCCTTTTGCTTAGGTGTTTGAATTAGGACTGAGAGACTCTGGTTGCTTGAATGGAAGATGAAAACTCAGGGAATGTAGGGTGCACATATTCTATCCATCATGCAGACTAAGAATTAAGAGAAAGCAGAGTGAGCAGAGTGAAGGAGATATATTCAGAGGATCTATTCAAATTCCTGATACCTTCTCAGTCCTGGTTCCTCTTCCTCTTCAAGGTTCTGCTGCATTCCTATCTTTGGGTTCCATGAGATTCCTGCATGATGTGTGTGTGTGTGTGTGTGTGTGTGTGTGTGTGTGTGTGTTTCTCTTTTCTCCTCCTCTCCACTGATGTATCCCCAGAGCCAAGAAGAGTGCATGGTATATAATGAGTGCTCAATACATTTATTTGTTGACTAGTAACTAAAATTCATCTGTTTTCTTAAGTGTGCAATACTTGCAACCAATGCATTCTGATCCAATTAGTGAAACCATGGCTTTCTCTTATTATCTAGGAACTAGAGCAGGGGTCCTCAAACTTTTTAAACAGGGGCCCAGTTCACTGTCCCTCAGACTATTGGAGGGCCGGACTATAGTTTAAAAAAAAAAACTATCAACAAATTCCTATGCACACTGCACATATCTTATTTTGAAGTAAAAAAACAGAACGGCAAAAACACCCTCATGTGGCCCGCGGGCCGTAGTTTGAGGATGCCTGAACTTGAGGCTCAGTGCACGAATTTGTGCACGGGTGGGGTCCGGCCAGCCCACCCTGATTGGGGCTGATTGGGCCAGGCCAGCTGGGGAGAGGGGCCTCAGGCAGTTGGCTGGCCATGCTCCCTGTTCCAACTCCTGGTTGAACTCCTGGTCAAGGGGACAATTTGCATATTAGCCATTTATTATATAGGATACATTCTAAAAAATGAGGTAAGAACATATTAGGACTTGGAGAATCACAGTTCTTTCACTCCAAAAAGAAAGAAAGTAGTTAAGGAATAAGTGAAAAATTCCTTCAAAGTTTGTAAATTCTATAACTTTTGACCAAAGGCTGGTCCATTAGTCATCTCCAACTCCCTTTTCCCTGCTGCCTGCCACTCTTTCAGATAAGAGTGGACGTGTGGCCTGACCGGTGTGGCTCAGTTGGTTGAGTTTACCAGGCACCAAGATGTCTCTGGTTTGATTCCCAGTCAGGGCACATGCCCGGATTGTGGGCTCAATCCCCAATAGGGGGCATGCAGGAGGCAGCCGATCTCTCATCGATGTTCTCTCTTTCTCTCTCACTCTTTCTCTCTCTTTCTCTCTCTTTCTCTTCCTCTCTTCTCTCTAAAATCAGTGCAAACATATTTTTTTTTTATTTCAGAGAGGAAGGGAGAGGGAGAGAGATTAGGAACATCAATGATGAAAGAGAATCATTGATCGGCTGCCTCCTGCATGCAGCACACTGGGGATCAAGCCCGCAAACTAGGCATGTGCCCTGACTGGGAATTGAACTGTGACCTCCTGGTTTATAGGTTGATGCCCAATCACTGAGCTATGCCAGACGGGTCAAATATATATTTTTTAAAAAAGAGTAAACATGTGAAACAGTTTTAAATTCATGAACTATAACTGAGAATGCTTTGTTTTCATAATGAGTTATAAAGTTATGACCAGTGCCAGCTCTTTCCCTCTCTCTTTATCCTGCCCTGAATGTGGACATAATGCTTGAAACAGAAGCAGCTATTTTTGCTGCCACAGGGAAAGGCCAGGGAATTCCAGACACTGGTGCTGCCACTGCTGAGCTACTAACCCAATGTGAGTAGCTGCCTATCTCTATTCTTTCTGTCAAGTGAGAAAAAAATACATCCAAATTGCTATTTTATAAGCAACTATAAGTTGGATTTTAGTTACTTGCACCCAAATGCATTCCTAACTGGTTCACCTATAAATATCAAACACCATCCACCAGTGTACACTGCTGGTCAAGAGAAAAGGTTATAAAATTAAATTGCTTGGGTTTGACTATAGGCTGTGCCATTTTGGGCAACAAGTTACTCAAGTCCTTTAAGCCATTGTTTACTTCATTACAGAACACAAGGTATAGCAGTATAAGCACCTTACATATAAGAACCAATGGCCTCTGAGGTTTATTGTGGAGATTAAAAGAAATAATTCATATAAAGCTACGAGCATAGTTCCTGGTACTTAAGAAATACTTCATAAATGTTAACTAGTAATAATAATAATGATTAATAATAACAATAATAAGAAACTACATTTTTAGGACTAAGAAGTAAAAGCTTTGAAAGTGGCTGACATTTTTTTCTGTTGGAAACAATGAAAAGCCTGTTAACATGAATGGAAATACTCATGATTCATGACTGAGCTTTCATTTTTGGAGTCTACATTGATTTACTTCACTCTGGCAATGGAAGCCAATGGCAATTTTATACCATCATGAAGACAGATGTAAGCTGGTGATTAATATCATTCTTTTATGGAAAAAATCACTACCTATGTGATTAAGGAGAGTTAATACACTTATGGGTGACAGCTTCTGATTCAAATTTATAATACTTAATATGTTCTGACAGCTGGTAATTGACTAGCAAATGGAAATAAGTATGAAATAAATTTGGAACTTTTTGCAGTATAAGTGACAACTTCAATTGATTTATTAATAAAGCAATTTTGACATTGAGATGTGACCTCCTAATCAGCAGCGAAGAATATTTATCAGTGGCAAATACTCAAATGACAAACTGTGCACATTTAATACAAAAAAACACATAAACTAAATGTTCAGCATGAATTATAATTCTATCTCACCATGAGTATTGTCTCCACTTTAAATGGCTTTAATGTCACAAACGTTTGAGACTATAAAGTAGACAGACTGGACCTACTCAGATCTTCCATTATCAAATATAGTTATTTTAAACCTTTTTTTTCTCACCTTCTTGCCATGTAACCCCACCTCCTTTATCAGACAACTTCACGTCCTATTTTACAGAGAACTCAGAAGTCATTTGATGAAAACTCTCTGAATTTCCTCCTCCCTCCCTATACAATCATAGAAGAATGACCTCATCTCTTACAACTCAGATTTGGCTTGATCAAGAGGAATATCAAAACTCAACTGGAGATCATTTAAATGTCTATAACCATTGTGTAGTCCTAAGGATAGGAAAGACTTCAAGATTCCATTAAGTTCAAAGGTCTTTAAATAGAAAAGACATATATATCTCCGGTATCTTATTTAAAGATCTTACAATAGAAAATACATTTATTTACTTTAGGCTAAAAAGTTCAATGGTATCATGAGACAGAAAAATGTACAAATTTTAGATTCTATAGAATTTATAGGTCTTTAACATCTACACTAATAAAAGAGAAACATGCAAATTGACCATCACACCACTACGCCCACCAGCCAATCAGGAGGAAACATGCAAATTAGAAGAACAAATATGGCAGCCGCCCAGCTGCTCAGGTGCAGAGTGGCCAGGGCAGGATGCCTGCTATGAGAGGGAGGGCGGGAAGGGGGGCGAAGGGATCTACAGGAGCAGCACTCCAGTGCAGCAAAGACAAGACTGCAGACTCCAGAAGACCAAGATGGCAGACTCCAGCCAGGGTCTGCAGCAAAGACAAAGATGGCAGACTCCAGCTGGAGTCTGCAGCGAAGATGAAGACGGCAGACTCCGCCTGAGTCTGCAGCAAAGCAGTGAAGACTAAGATGGCAGACTCCGGCCGGAGTCTGCAGCGAAGACAGCAGACTCTGGCTGGAGCCTGCAGCAAAGACGAAGAAGGCAGACTCCGGTCGGAGTGAAGGCCTGGGTCCCGGGTGCCAGAGGAAAACCGGTGCTGGAAGCCAAGGGAAGGAAGGCCTATTGCACGAATCTCTTTGTGCAACGGGCCTCTAGTTTAACTAGAAAATAAATGAACTTGTCTTAAGATCAAAGATAACCTGGTTGTCCTATTTCCTTGAGTAGATCAAGAATCAGGTACTATGTATAACATGTGTCTAAGGATGTGAATGATGAGAGCTACCCTTTTTAGGTTTTGTAACTCATGACATAGCTTCTCCAAAAGGGGACTCAGTGTGACATTTGGGAGCATGGGAATTGCTCTGGATGCCTATAGCTCTGTCAAAATACTGGCTGGAAAATGGCTTCAGTTATTTCCAGGTAATTTTCTTCCTTGGTGAGTATGGATCATCTAACTCTGGGAAGACTTAAAATTAAATATAGAAAGGTTGAAAGCATCAAAGTCAAGCTATTAATATTTTTATACATATTTGGTCTTTTCTGTACTACTAAGGTTTAAGGGATTTGACTGATTAGATCATCAATTTTTGAAAACCAATTAAAGTGAATAATTGAATTATCAGACTTTTGATTTTAATTTGAAATCTTTCTAAAATTATGCATATTATTATAATATCTAAGAGGTCTTTAGGTCCACTCTATGAACTTAATTTAATATATTTGTAACCATTCTTAAGCACTCAGCAAGGTTTTGTTTAAATAGATAAATGAAGTACTGAAAAAGGAAATAGAACATATTAAATGTATAGATGCTGTTTTAAACTATTTAAACGTGTTTAAGTTGGTAAAAAGGACAAAGCATTAATCAAAAGCCTCTTGTAAGTGATTGTTCATTTTGCTAGATTTCTAAATAAAAATTTGTGAGATGAATATAAAACCTAGGGAGAACTGAAATTTCGAATTTGTGACCGTAATAAATTGAACACTAATTACTTAACCCAAATTAAAAGTCTGTGTAGTCCTTTTTAATGCACAAAAAGGACTATTATCTGAATCTCTATTACCATTTGATGATTTGCTAATTAGCATACTGAGGTGCAGAAACGGGTTTTAACTGGTAAACACGGTGGACTGTTAACTAGCATTCTGAATATCTGAAAGGAGTTCTAGAAATTAAAAGCAATTGAGCCCTAACCGGTTTGGCTCAGTGGATAGAGTGTCGGCCTGCAGACTGAAAGGTCCCAGGTTCGATTCCGGTCAAGGGCATGTACCTTGGTTGCGGGCACATCCCCAGTAGGAGGTGTGCAGGAGGCAGCTGATCCCGTGTTTCTCTCTCATCAATGTTTCTAACTCTCTATCCTTCTCCCTTCTTCTCTGTAAAAAATCAATAAAATATATTTTAAAAAAATAAATAAAAGCCTTTGAGGTGTGTAGATGATTAAATATATTTTAAAGCTTCTTCCTACCTTGACAGGAACAGGGTATAAGAAAGGAGGTTGCCCTATGTTAAGTGGTTTTCCATCCAGCTCTGAACTCTGGGGAATTCTGGCTTACTGATGTCAACGATAAGGGAAAAACCTGCCTCTAGAATTCTAGGCATTTGCCTTGAGTGAACCTTTCCCTCAGGCTGGTGGTAGGAGCACCTAAAAGGACAGAACAAAAGGATGTTCTCAAGCCTACAAAAGAAACAGTTTTTATCAACTGTTTTTAACTTTCTTGCTCATTGATGTTTAATTTAAAAATGTCAGTGTGGTACAATGTGATTTGAGATCTGATTTCACTTATTGAATGTGATGGCGAGATTGTGGAGAGAAGAGGTAATTCTCTCCCTCTCCCTTCCTCTCTGAAATCAATAAAAATATATTAAAAAAGAATGGATGAGAAAGAGGAGCACCAAAGATGAGATAGCTTCTGTGAGACATAAGTTGTGAATGGTGTGACCCTTCAAAGCAGAGGTGCCAGCTGAGCAGCTGGCGGAACCACTGGCTTCTTCCTCTTTTCTAGGCCCCTCCTGGTCACACCACCCTCCCTGCTGAGTTACGGCTACCCTGCTGCCTCAGGCAAAGGTGAAGCTAATGATGCTAAGGATTTTAAGGGACCTCATACCCAAAGTAACTGCAGATACAAGCCACTTAGAGAAAGATATTCACATTTAAGCACATCATTACAAAATGCAGCGTGTCCTAGAAGATATTGGTTTATAATATTGTCTCAAAGGCTATTCTACCAGGTGATTTTTTTTTTAAGCAGACATTTTTCCATAGAAGTTTTTAAAATGGGATGATGAGATGCTTTTAGGCTCAGCTCTACCTGGGATCAAATAGGCTTTTGAATTTGGCTGTTTTTCTATAGGACCTGCCATTTCTCGGGGGGGCCTGTGTTCACGATCCAAACAGTCAACTTGTAAATGAACTTATGATTCAAGATTTTTTGTAGAGTTCATCCTCTTGTGGATCAGAAAAACAGTTGTTTTCTTTCTTTTTTTTCTCTCATTCATGGAATATAATAAACAACATAAATTGATGAACAAAAACAGAGACAGAGAAGCATCGATCAGACCATCAAACCTCAGAGGGAAGGTAGGGGAGGGTGGGGGAAGGGGGAGAGATCAACCAAAGGACTTGTATGCATGCATATAAGCCTAACCAATGGACATAGACACCAGGGGGGTGAGGGCATGAGGGGGGGTGGGGGGGGCAATGGGGGGATAAGGACACATATGTAATATCTTAATCAATAAATAAAATAAAATAAATGGAGTTAAGTAAAAAAATAAAAATAAAGCAAGAAAAAACACCCCACAAAAAAACAAAACAAAAAAACAGTTTTCATCACTGTGAGAGGACTTCTCATAAGTGTCCAACAAAGAGCAAATAAAATAAAACAAATGAACAATGCTTGAAGACGAGGCACAAAACTGACTTCTAATATTAACTTAAAAGAATAGGATACCAAAAGAGATAGTAGAATGCTCTTTTCTGGTAATCCTTTAAAAAAGACTAAATTTGCAATTACCTAGAAGAGTTTAAACATGACCCGGGTGAAAGTGATACCTTTCCAACCAGCCCTATCAGCTTTCTGCCTTTTTCAGAACAAACATACTCACAGGTGTGCCTCCCACACCTTGGTTCTACCTGAGCTCCTGAGGGCAATGCCACGTATACATCCAGAGCCACGGTCCCAACTCTGTGGCCAATATTTGCACTTCCATCCAAATACGTTTGTGATAGTTCATTATGAGGAAATGCTAACCTGTAGCAAAGTCCTTGAAAGCTAACAGTGTTGTGCAGACGGAGGAGGGAGGTATCTACCTGCCTCCTGGCTCATTCTTGCAGCATCAAGGAGATTTATAAAGTGCTGTCAAAAGCAGGATCCATTCAATTTGCCCAAAAAATTTAAGAAGGCAGATGTATAGGAGCATATTGACTTTTTATTGTGCTATCTTTATTAACAATCGTATAATTATTAGAGGTCAGAAATTGAATGTATAACCTAGGCATCAGGAACATATATTTTGAATAGGTAGGACTTACGTAGTTTAAGTCATCTCGGGATGTTGTGGCTAAGATATATTTTTCTTAATCAATAAAGGTATTTATTAACAGTAGCACTTATAATAAAAATTAGGAACCAATGCTCCCCACAATAGAAAGACAGCGGGGGGGGGGGGGTGTAGTTCCAGAGTCAGGTATATATGTATTTATAGGTAGAGGAGATATAAATATGTATCCTGTTGGTTCTGTTTCTCTGGAGAACCTAGACTAGCACAGACCCTGCCATGAGTATTTTTTAAAGCTCCCCCATTGGTTGAAATGTTCAGCTAGGATTAAGAACCTCTAGTCTGCGAGTTCTTAAGCCCTGTGGGGCCCAGGTGGCTTCAAAGGGTCTGAGAACTCTCTGAACTCAGAAACGAAAGTGTGCATTTCTATTGACCGTATCTGATCCAACTCCCAGCTGACATCCTTGCAAAATAATTGTTTGGTTTTGTTTAAACATCTCCAGTCTTGGAAAACACCCTCCTCTCCAAGAGAGCCCGTCTCATCTTAGAACAGCTCTAGGGAAACTCAGAAGCTGATTTTCCAGGACTGAGTGAAAAAGGTGAAGGGGTTGAGAAGTAGATTGGTAGCTCCAGAATAGTCACGGGGGTGTAAGGTACGGCCTAGACAATATAGTCAATGATATTGTAATAACTATGTTGGGTGCCGGGTGGGTACTGAGAATATCAGGGGGTGGCGTGGGGGGAGGAGCACTTTGTAAAGTGTATGATTGTCTAACCACTACCCTGTACACCTGAAAGCAATCCTACATAATAAAATGGTAATATGTAAATTACCATCACTCCGCTACGCCCATGATTGGGCCAGCAGGAGGCGCAGGGGGCGGGACTCAGGGTGGCCGGGGTAGCTGATTGGGCCAGCAGGACGCTGAGCTCGCGGCGCTCAGCGTCTGTGTCATGGCTGCGCCGGAGGCTTTCGGAAGGCCTGGTGCACCGGCGGACAGCCAGCCCGCTGGTGCACCAGGTGCATGATTAAATCATGCACTGGGCCTCTAGTACAAAATAATACTGAATGTAAACTGTAATTGAAAAATCGAAAAAAATCAAAAAGGAAGTTGATTTTGAATAAAAGAATCATAAAACATCAGTCAGAAGGATATCTTCATGTGCAAACTTTTCATTTTATAGAGGGGAAAAGTGAGGCACAGAGAAATTAGGTGTCTTGCCCAAATTAACAGACTTGATGACAGGTTAGAGGAGGAAAGCCCAGGCCCCCTGGCTCCCTGTTTAGTTCCCCTCCCACGGGGCATGCAGCAGAGTCCCTTCGAGATGACCTGAGTGACAACACAGGATGAGCAGGGCTGGGGCGTGGCTGAGGGGAGACCCCCATGCCCCCATCCTGTACCATCACTCTGGAAGGGAGGGTTGGAGGGGAGCAGCCCACCTCCTCCTTTCATGCTGGGTGCCTTCCACCCCCATCAGTCCCCACACGGATGGAGATGAAGATACCAACAAAACCCAGCTCCATGGGTGTGTTGATGTGTCACAAGGTAGCAAAGGGGAGACAGTGGTCTATCTTTTCCCCACAAAGAGACAGGTGCAGGTGCTGAAGGAAAGGGGCAGGGAACATGCCTGCCTCCGGCCCCCTGGAAGGTGGGAAGGTGTATGATGATAAAATAGTGGTCTGAATGTCTAACATCGCCCTAGTGGATTTGTAAATGTGCATTAAATTTTAAGTGATAGTAAAGAAACATTGACTCGTTTAGGGTGAAATCAGGCTCCTTAATAATTTGGACTCATTGTGTTCAATATTACAATATTTTCCATTTTACTACTGCGTAGCTTAGTATCTTACTGGGTTGTTTAAAATCTCTATGCCAGGTTGCCTTGTCTATAAATTGAGGTTAATACTATCTAGCTTAGAGCCACAAACAACTTTTGTACGGAGTAAATTACATAACATATAAAGTGGCTAGCAGAGTGCCCAGCACATAGGATGTACCCAATTATTAGTGGCTGTTATTATTATTAACACAATTATCAAAGTGCAAATATTATAATGACCAGCTCTGCTCATGAGGTGATATCATAGTATATACTGAACCCCCACCCCCACCCACAGAGCTTGGCACAAATCTGTGCCCATGGTAGGTATCAGTAAGAACTTAGGTCGAACTAAACCGAATGAACCACTCCTACCGGATTATTCTGTTCTTTCAGAGGTATTTCAGGTCCAAGTTCTGCCTCAAGGCTGACGGCATCAATGCATTCGGCAAGCACCTCCTCGGTCACTTCTCCATTGGGGGGCGGATCCATGGCTCTGGTGTCTTCGGGCTGGTCAGGGTGCCCAGTGTCAGCAATCTCCTCACCCTGAACGGCTGCGTTTTCAGGCGCATCTCCTCTGGGGTCAGCCAGCGTTGGCTCATTTGAAATCATAGCTGACTCACCGTGCACCTCTGCATCTCTGGGTAAAGAATCACTACTGGGCATCTCGGTAACTTCCGCTTTGTCTCCAGCGGCTACGGTGTCACCGGCATCATCAGACATCTTATTATCTGCCAACATAATTACAAACAAGAACTTTCTGTTTTAATCTGAATTGTTGAACTTTAACTCAAAGCCCTGCATGATTAAATTAAGTCTGCTGGGGTAAATCAATAATAAACTTTATGGAACCTTGGGGTAGACTGAATAAATATCCCAAAGATATCCTAATTCCTGGAATCTGTGAATATTATCTTATATGGCAAAAAGGGACTTTGCAGATGTGATCAAATTAAGGATCTTAAAATGGGGACATTATCTTGGATTATCCTAAATGAAATCCTAAGTGTCCTTATTAGAGAGGGGCAGAGGGAGATTTGACTACCAAGAGGAAAAGGGGGTGTGATGACAGAAGAAGAGTTTGGAGTGATGCTCTTTGAAGACAAAGGAGGGGGCCATAAGCCAAGGAATACAGGTGACTACTAGAAGCTGAAAAGGTCGAGGGAACCATTCTCCTCTGAGAGACTCTAGAAGAAACCAGCCCTACCAACACTTTGACATTAGCCCAGTGAAACTCATTTTAGACTTCTGACCTCCAGAACTGTAAGAGAATACACTTGTGTTGTTATAAGCCAGTAGGTTGTTGTAATTTGTTACAGCAGCAATAGGAAACTAATAAAACCTACAGTGCTATCTTTATCCTTTCATGGATCTCTTGCTTGCTTTGCACCGATATGCATAGGGTAACTAGAAGTATTATTTGAATCTGTAAAATTATTTATGTAGTAAGACTTGGTTAATTATATTTGTCACAATGAGAATTAGCATAGAAAATACCTAAGAGCTTATTAAAAAATACTTGACATTTAGCTCTGCCATGTCATCAGAGGTTCACATTGAGAAAGAGACATACATACACATAAGTATACTTTGTTGGGTACCAGCTGGTGAAGGCCTGCGCTCTGTTTGAACAATAATTTAAACAGGGATGCATGAGGATAAAATGGGAAGCAAAGAAGGGGTATATTAAGCCAAAGAGGAATGTAGCCATTACGAAACAACCTGGGAAGCAGAAAACTCATTATCATGAAGAACCTCGCTGTTCAATAGAACTTTCTCTGATGATGAAACTGTTTTATATCTGCACCATCCAGTGTGGTAGCTAATAGCCACATGTGGCTACTGAGCATGTGAAATCTGATTACTGCCATATTAAAAATGTTAATTTTATTTAATTCATTTTATTTAATACATTTTAAATAATTTTAATTTTACATAGGCTTATATGGCTAGTGGCTACCTTATTGGATAGCACAGATCGAGAAAGCTAGTTTGAGATGATAATTTTTTATTTATTTATAAAATGAAGACAGTGTTCTCACTACACAAGAAGCCAAGTCTCAGGCAAATCAATGGGTATTTTTGTTGACCATGGTGTTTACCAATTGGTCAAATCTCAGGTTGCTGCTAAAACCATGGTATGTGAGACGCTAGTTAACATACTGGCCACCTGGTAGTGTACTGTAGACTTAGAAAGAACTCATTTCCCCAACCCTCATATCCCCGCAAAGAGCAGTAGTCTGGCTATTTCCTTTCCCTGCTACACTCTCCCCCTTGGTGAAGCACATTCCTTTCTGTTATTACACCACTTCCATGTCATGAATCTCCAATGTCTACCTCCAGTCCATGGATACAGAAAGTAAATTAGTGGTTTCCAGAGGCTGAAGGGAGAGGGAATGAGGAGTGAATGCTAATGGGTACAGATTTCTTTCTTGGGTGATGAACATGTTTTAAAATTAGATAGTGATAATGGCTGTACAACTGTGTGAATATCCTAAAAACCACTGAACTGTATACACCTTAAACGAGTGAATTCTGTGCCCTAGTTGGTCTGGCTCAGTGGATAGAACGTCGGCCTGAGGACTGAAGGGTTCCAGTTTCAATTTTGGTCAAAGGCACATGCCTGGGTTGTGGGCTTGATCCCCAGGAGGGGGCATGCAGGAGGCAGCCGATCAATGATTCTCACCATTGATGTTTCTATCTCCCTCTGCCTTACTCTCTGAAATCAGTAATATATATATAAATAGTGAATTTTATAGCATGTGAATTTTATGGTATATAAATTACATCTTAATTACTAAGAATATATATGAAATTCTACCCTTGGGTAAGTAGCTCTAATGGCCAGTTGGACATCTCTTCCTGGCCATAGGAAACTTGTTGTCTTATCATTAACACTAGATCTTCCTCTTAACTTTCGTGTTTCATTTAATGACACCCAGATGTCCCCAATTACCCAGGATAATCAAGGTTGGAGATGGTCTGTCAATAAGTATGATCAATTCCTAGTCGAAACAGTAAAGAATGATACAAGGCCGCTGTACAGAAAAGGGTAGTTACAAATGGGGGGGGGGGGATTGAGGGAGGCTACTTGAAAAGCCACTGTCATTTGGAAACTTATAAGATCTTTGGGAAAATGTTGTCAGGATTGGCTTAGGATGGAAGTTGGCAAACCATAGCCTGCTGGCTAAATCTCGCCATCCATTTGTTTTGGTAAATAAAATTTTATTGGGACACAGACATGCTCATATGTTTATGTACTGCCTATGGCTTCTCAGAGTTGAATGGTTGCAACAGAGACCATATGGCCCACAAAGTCGCAAAGCCTAAAATATTTATTATCTGGCCCTTTATAGACAATGTTTGCTGACTTATGGCCTAGGACAGTGGTCGGCCAACTCATTAGTCAACAGAGCCAAATATCAACAGTACAACGATTGAAATTTTTTTTGAGAGCCAAATTTTTTAAACTTAAACTTATTCTAACGCCACTTCTTCAAAATAGACTCACCCAGGCCGTGGTATTTTGTGGAAGAGCCACACTCAAGGGGCCAAAGAGCCGCATGTGGCTCGTGAGCCGGTTTGCCGACCACGGGCCTAGGACACTGCTTGACTGCTGTGGCCTAAAGAATTCTCCATCCTAACTTACCCTATCCTCATCTGGGTCCTAGGGGCAGGACCATAAGGAGAATGGGTCTATGAGTAAATGATGTGGAGACATCACTTTTATTCCTAGTTTTGGTTCATCAATAGCTGGTCACAGACACTGTCTATTTTCTTTGTAAGATAATTTGAAAATCCGTATCATTAACTTGGATTATTAAGAAGCTCCAAACTATTCCAAGAAGTAATGGACGGGTTCTTTCTGCCCTTCCCTTACCAGGGCACACAACTGCACTGAGCCCAGCAGCTTGTTGCCCTGTGGAGAATTTTTCTAGTTCTTCTAGCTGATTTTGGGAGAACACGAAAACTGAAGCTGAAGAGGTGATCGGGCCTAAATGGGCAGTCGGACATCCCTCAAGGGTCTCACCTGAGTCCTCCCAGAGGCCCAAAAGGACAGAGCTAGGACATCATCAAGCTCCAGGAACAAGCTGTATAACTGAACCCAGTGGGTAGTATCCGTGCGAGTGGGCGGCAGAACTCTGAGAACTTTGTGGCAATATCACTCTCCCTAAGGAGTTTACACAGGAGGACACCTACAGCCCTCACTCATCTCTAATGGCCCAATTGCCTTAGGTCAGCTCGCCTCAATTCTAGAAAAATTGCTGCAACAAAATCTCTCTTCTCTGCACCTGCTCTGCATTCAACCAGCAACACAAAGCCGAGAAGATGAGTATTTGAACTGATACTATTAAAAATATTTACGGGCAACTTATACATTTCAGAAGGACTATATTTTTACACCTGTTTATATAGTAAAAATGGGCACTATAATATTCAGCCCTACTTTAACTTCCAGCTGTACACATCTCTAATCTCGTTACTTCTACCTGTTACAGGACTACATCTCCCCCTAAACCAACACCAACACAAGAGAGATCTTTTTTGTTTGTTTTGGTAGACCTTTGTCTACTCTGGGTGTTATTATGACAGGAGAGACGCAATCATTTTTAAGACTTTGTCCTTTTGTCTGAAATCATCAGAAATTGCGTGTTCTGAATACACAGCTGTTTCTGAGCAGTTACTGATGGCATCCACCCTGACCACAGCCGGGACGCACACCATGTTTCCCGGGACAGCCTCCTCCCTGCCTGGGTGCCCATAGGCAGTCCGACTTCAGAATCTCTCCTGATTTATGGTGAGGAACATTGATCACGGCAGCTAAGTCTGTGACTTTGATGCTGGGGAGACTCAACCCGCAGAAACAAGGAGGCTTCTTCAGAAACTCCAAGGAGAGGAAGGGGGCATATAAAGAAGCCTTTGTGGGCTGGGAATAAGTTAGTTTTTTCATCAGTAAATGCAATCATTACCTAAAATGCTCCCAGAACGATGCTATGTATTGGGGCAGCAGCATCATAGTTCCAAAAAAATAACTTTAAAAGAGAAGACGTGATTACTATCCTCCAGAAAATGAATAATGCGTTTGTATTTTATTCCTGGTCAGTGAAGATCCAGGAAATGAATTCAGCTAACAAGAACTACTTAAATGATGATGTAAAACAGCATCTCAATTAAGGGCAAGGTGAAGTAGACGGACCTCGTGCAAAAGGGGGGGGGGGGGGATCTTCAAAATGTATCTGAATGGTTTTAGGCATGATGGGATAAGAATATATGCAAATGTCCAGCATCAGAAATGAATCTACATGGTCAGGATGGACATCTGTGTGGCCGGGCCAAGAGGCCACATGGAGGACTAGCGAGGGTGGGAGGGATGGGATTCTGAGGTGGAAAGAGCTGTGCTCCGTCCCTTTGTGGGCATCACTCACTCACTCTGTTGTGCTTCCTCACTTCCTCCTCTGTAAAGTAAGGCTGGACAAAATGATCCGAATACTTTGTTCTCAAACACCAGACTGATGACAGAGAAAAATGAGGACAAGGTAGCCAGTTTCTCATCAATCTAAATTTATTAAATGTAAAGGACTGTCTTCATGTTCCAAATTTAGCTTTCCTTGGGATTGAACTGTCTTTGATTTTTATGAAACAGTGATGCAGTGGATGGATTTCTTTTTAAAGGCTTCCTTTGGCAAAACAAGAATTTGGTAACACAATTTTACAAAGTGCCAGTCAGCAAAGGCCCAGGAACAACAACTCTGGAAGAGAGGTTCCTAATCCGTTTGTAAGAGTTCCTACGGGCGAGGACGCACGCCTGGCCCCAAGTGTCTGCCAGGTATTTTTCTGAAACACAGAAGGGAACCATTTGTTTTCTTGCTTAGAAGCACCTTTGCACAGCATGAGCGGCCCCTCCTAATCCAGCTCCAATCTCTCTCTCTCTGCCTCCTGCAGCTCTCAACACACCCAGACTCCTGCCTCACCAGACTTTCCATCAGAGGAGCCCACACGGCTCGTAAACCGTCCCACCTCTTTGCCTTTGCTTATGCTGGCTCCTCGGCCCAGGAGGCCCTGCCTCCAGCTCCTGTTTGTTTCTCGATGCCCAATGTCACTTTTTACTCCGAAACTTTCCTTAACGTGCCCTGCTCCTTCCGAAGAATTAAATGGCCGCCTCTTCTCTATTTCTGCAATACGTTTAGGTGCTGCTTCTATGGCACTTTAATGGAGTATTTGTTTCTATGTCATCGTCTCCTCTGGGGCTGTGACCAACAAGCGCCTCGCTTGGTTTATTATCCTCAAATATTTACCGAAGTTACATGTATTGTCTGGTATTGATGTAAGAGAAACAATGCTTGATTTCAGCCAGTCTTATACATAAATGGCTACTTATATGGACTGAATCGCTCAGATTCAGGAAGGCCCCCTCCCACCCTCAAATTCCTTCTGCACTGGCTCACTTGTGCCTCAGATTCCACTCTGAAAGGTTCCTGCCTTTGCTTAAAAGCTCGCGATGTAAAGAGTGTATCATTCTTTCCTGAGCTCAGATTTTGATGGAGGAAAGGAAGGAGAGAGTGCGGGGTGGATATAAATGAGGTGGGGAAGGGGCCACCGGGAAGAACAGAGGGCAGCAAGGAGAAAGCCGTGCTCACCCTCAGGGTCCTCGGGTTGCCTGAGGTGTTCTGGAGTTCAAGAGACATGGGTTTTTAAAGCCACCTGTTTGTATCCCTCAAGATGTTTAGGTTGGAAACTGATGGGATCGGTAGGGCATAATCAGAGCCCTCACAGCCCATAGAGATGTCTTCCTACTCTGGGAAAAGGCAATGAAGTTCAGGTGCCCGATTTGAGAGGAAATACCACATTCCAGGGAGAAGGCGAGAAAGAGTGGGTGGGTGGGGCTGGGCCAGGGGGTCGGACTCAGCCCAAGGGCTGTGAGTCCAGGTGGTGTCAGTTTAGGATGTCGGCTGGGGTGGAAGGCAGGACCTGGGTCTGTCTGCAGGGGGAGGAATGATGAGCTCCGGTGGGAAGTCAGGGCCTGCACTCGGTTTTCCAAGTCCAAGGGCAGGCAAACCCCAAGAAGGAGTCCCCCGCCTTGCCAGGGACCGCTCCCTCTGGGCCCCTAGCTGCCTAGACCCTGCAGCCCGCCTGGGCCTCCCACCTGGGACCTTGGGGAAACTTTCTCAGGCTTGCTTGGTGCTGGGACTGGATGCATCAGAGCTCTCGGCAGGCTCCGCGGAGGTTCCCGGCGGCCGAGGGTGCAGAGCCGGAGTGCGGGCGTGTGGGTGTGTGCATGAGCGTGGACCCGAGCGACACACACTCACACACACACACTCACACGCCCGCACCCACGCAGGGCCCTCGGCCGCGCCACCCGCGCCTCCCTGGACTTCACCCTCCAGCCCGGATCCTCCTGGTCCCGCGCCCGGGGGCCAGTCCCCGCCGAAGGTTTCTCACTGACACAGCGTGCGGGATTCGGGGGTCCGGACAGGGAGCGACGGCGCGGTCTCCCCACCACCCGCTGTCCCCGCCCGGGGAAGGGGACGGGGACGGGAAGGGGACCGGGGGCTCTTACCGCTCTGGCGGCCGAGTGCGCGCGGGAGCGCCCGGCGGTCCCGCCCCGCCACGTCGGCAGGGCTGGCGGGGACGCGGCCAGAGGGCGGGCCGGAGGGGGACAGGGCCGAGCGGCCCCGCCCCGCCCCGCGGCCCGCCCAGGGATGGCCCCGCCCCCTATGCCCCTCCCCTCCCCGCGGCCCGCCCAGGGATGGCCCCGCCCAGGGATGGCCCCGCCCAGGGATGGCCCCGCCCAGGGATGGCCCCGCCCAGGGATGGCCCCGCCCCCTGTGCCCCGCCCCCTGTGCCCCGCCCCAGCCCCGGAGCGCAGGGGGCGTCAGGGCGCGCCCCGCCCCCGGCTGGGAGGGTCCCCGCTGCGCTTCCCACCTGCTTGGGAAACTTTGCTTTTCTGTCTCTGTCCCCGCGGGAGAGCGGAGGGGCGCCGGGTCCCTGTCCTTCTTTCAAAAGTGCCCTGAAAAGCCCGCAGACAGTTATGCCGGGAAGGGGTCCCTCAAGTTCAGCAAGAGTTTGCGATTTGCCCAAGGCGCCTTGAACAGTTTTCTCTTACCCCGTTAGTGGGAGTGTAATCTGATTTAAAACCAATGGGCTAAACAGACAGAAGCTCTTTCTAGAAAGTCAGTTTGGAAATGGGGATCAAAATTCAAGTGAATTAGCTTTGGGCCGGGAGTTCCACGTCTGTGAATGTGTCCTAAGTAAACAGTCACAAAAGCAATTTTGTTTGCTGTAGTTGTTGATGCCCGGGGAAACCGGAAACAGCCTGCCCCTCGATAAAGGGTGAGTGAAGTAAACCAAAGTAACGTCAAACAGTCAGGGATAGCACTGTAGCCATTAAAAATTACGTCTGTACATCCAATTCGTTGACATGAAAAGAAGGCCATAGCCAAATATTAAGTGGAGGGCAGGGGAAGCTCGGGAGAGTGCATGTATATTTATATGTATGTATATTTTATATGTCAGGGAGATAATAGTTTTAAAGACAGTGATTCTTCCTGAGCTCTGCAATTGTGAGTGTTAGCAAATTGTGTTGCAGGTGTGACAGGTGTCCTCTGGTGTCCCATACACACAGACATCCTTGCCTGTGGCACAGCCTGAACCTTTGCCACACCTGCCCCTCTCTGCTGTGGCAATGGCCCAATCAGACATTCCTTTTGTTTGTTTGTTTGTTTGTTTTCTTTATTTTATTATTTTTTTATTGTTTAAAGTATTACAAATAGTAGTACATATGTCTCCTTTTTTTCCCATTGACCTTCCCCCGGTCTCCCTTACCCCCCCGGCACATGCCCTCACCCCACCTCCCCAGTGTCTTGTGTCCATTGGTTATGCTTATACGCATGCATACAAGTCCTTCGGTTGATCTCTTACTGCCCCTCCCCCCAACACTCCCCAGCCTTCCTGCTATAATTTGACAGTCTGTTCGATGCTTCTCTGCCTCTGTATCTATCTTTCTGTTCATCAGGTTATAATGTTCTTTATTATCCATAAATGAGTGAGATCATGTGGTATTTTTCTTTCACTGCCTGGCTTATTTCACTTAGCATAATGCTCTCCAGGTCTATCCATGCTGTTGCAAATGGTAAGAATTCCTTCTGTTTTACAGCAGCGTAGTATTCCATTGTGTACATGTATCATAGTTTTCTCATCCACTCATCTGCTGATGGGCATTTAGGCTATTTCCAAATCTTAGCTATGGTGAATTGTGCTGCTATGAACATAGGGGTGTATATATCCTTTCTGATTGGTGTTTCTGTTTTCTTGGGATATATTCCTAGAAGTGGGATTACTGGGTCAAATGGGAGCTCCATTTTTAGTTTTTTGAGGAAACTCCATACTGTTCTCCACAGTGGCTGCACCAGTCTGCATTCCCACCAGCAGTGCACGAGGGTTCCTTTTTCTCCCTGTCTTCGCCAGCACTTGTTGTTTGTTGATTTGTTGATGATAGCCATTCTGATAGGTGTGAGATGGTATCTCATTGCCATTTTGATTTGCATCTCTCAGATGATTAGTGACTTTGAGAATCCTATATAATAAAGAGCTAATATGCTAATTAATCAGAACAGCAGAATGACCTTCCAGATGAAGCCGGGGCTGCGAGGGCCGAGCCCCTTACATGAATTTCATGCATTGGGCCTCTAGTGTTTTCATATCTCTCTTGGCCTTCTGTATGTCCTCTTTTGAAAAGTGTCTATTTAGGTCCTTTGCCCATTTTTTGATTGGGTTGTTTATCTTCCTTTTGTTAAGTTGTATGAGTTCCCTGTAAGTTTTGGAAATTAAGTCCTTATCAGAGATAACATTGGTAAATATGTTCTCCCATGCAGTGGGCTTTCTTGTTGTTCTGTTGATGGTTTCTCTTGCTGTGCAGAAGCTCTTTATTTTGATATAGTCCCATTTGTTTATTTTCTCCTTCGTCTCTCTTGCCCTAGGATCTGTGTCTGTAAAGATATTGCTACGACATATTCCCTTTTATAGGGCTGGTTTCCTTTTCTCCTTTGCCCAAACCACGCCTTTTCAACAAAAGAATATTTACCAAGCAATCCTAACAACAAGTTTTGTTGCCGACTGCAAATTATGCCCTTTTATGCAAATGTTGTTGCTTTCAAGCCCACCAGGTTGTATTTCAAAACTTTCATTTTCTGCAACTTGACCATTTTTTATTCACTTAATATATTCTGGAGTATTTTAAATACATATAGAAAAGTAGAGAATAATATGACAAATACTTATCTGTGTGTAAAAGTAGAGAGTATTATAATATTATAATGCTTAGATTTAGCAATGTTTTTGCTTTAAAAGAAAAGAAGTTACAGATATGTTTCATTTTCCACCTTCCTTGGAGGTAACTACTGTCCTGAGGTTGCTGTGTATCCTTCTTACCCATATTTCCATATTTTACTGCACATGTCCTCTCTCATAAACACTAGATAGAATTGTTTTTCAATGTTTAAAATATCATAAATAACATCCTATACATTTATTTACTAAACTAGAGGCCCAGTGCAGGAAATTCATGCACAGGTGCAGTCCCTAGGCCTGGCCGGCAATTGAAGCACGAGCGTCTGGCATGGAAGAGCAGGTCCCAGCTGACCTCTGGGCCCTGGGCAGCACCTGGGTCCCCACACGCCCCCCCTCCACCTGAGTCACGGTGCCCGAGTCCCCACCCAGAGATGCAGTGAGCATGGCCAGATGCTGTAGGCCAGGGTGCAGTGTGGGCCTCTGGGCCGCCCAGCGGTGCCGCATGAAAGCTGGGCGGGCAGCATGCTCTCTCCTGGCCGGCCTTGCAGACCAGCTCTTGCAAGAACCGACAGGGAGCCTGACCAGCCCCTTCGGTCCTGTGGCTACGGCCTGGCTCCCCTGGAAGAAGTCGCACAGGTGCAGGGCAGGCTCCTCCCTGGCACCAGGAACCTGAGCATGGGGCTTCCCTGGTGTGCAAGCCCTGGCATCCTGACATCCTGGGGGAGGATAACAGGGGAAGTGAGAGCGAGCTCCGCGGACACCCCGCATTCTCACCGCACCTCTGTCCCTGTCACCCCAGGTAGCCGGCAAGAGGTCGCACCCTCCCCCGCCTGTCCCCCAATCCCCGGCCGGATGCCGCAGGAAGTTGGTTGCCACCACCCACCCCTAGTTCCCTGTCCCAGCCCAGGATCAGGAGATCAGGGCCTGCCGGCAGCCGCTGGTTGCTGTCTATGGGGCTATTGGTTGGGGCTGGGCCCCCCGCCTGGCTCCCTCAGTGCCTGGGAGCTGGGCAGCAGCCCACCCCTAGCTGCCACCAATGGTTGCCATCTGCAGGGTGATTGGCAGGGTGATCAGCCCCACTCACACCTGCCTTGGCCTGGCACCACCTGCTCACCTGCTCCACCATCCTGCTAAAGTCCCGCTCTCGTCTGGGCCCATAGGGGCTGGCAGCACCTCCACTGCCACCTGCTGCCAGCACCACATTGCCAACACCCGCAATGTTCCACACCGCCCACTGGTGGTCAGCACATGTCATAGTGAGTGGTCGAGCCCCTGGTTGAACTTCCGGTTGAGGGGGCAATTTGCATATTAGGCTTTTATTATATAGGACTAGAGGCCTGGTGCACAAATTCATGCACCAGTGGGGTCCCTCAGACTGGCCTGCGGGATCGGGCTGAAACTGCCTCTCCAACATCCCCTGAGGGGTCCTGGATTGTGAGAGGGGGCAGGCCAGGCCAAGGGACCCCACCAGTGCATGATCGGGGCCAGGGAGGGACGCAGGAGGTTGGCCAGCCAGGGAAGGACTGCGGGAGGGCTCCAGGGAATATCTGGCCTGTCTTGCCCAGTCCCAATCAGCCGGACCCAGCAGCAAGCTTATCTGCTGGTCGGAGCGTCTTCCCCCAGTGGTCAGTGCATGTCATAGCGATTGGTCGACCGGTCGACTGTCTGCCCCCTGGTGGTCAGTGCATGTCATAGTGAGCGGTTGAGCAACCTTAACATATCATTAGCATATTACGCTTTGATTGGTTGAACGGCCAACTGGATGACCGGACACTTAGCATATTAGGCTTTTATTAATAGAATATTATATTTTTCATAACTGTTCATGTTCATACATGTAGCTCTAGTCCATTATTTCAAATTTCTTTATAGAATTCCATTGTGTGACTATGCCACAATTTATCCATTCCTCAATCAATGGACATTTAGTGTGTTTCATGCTTCACTATTACATATAGTGTTGCAATGGCCGGCCATCTTTGTCTATGTTTCTTGTATCCCAGACTGGACATGGAATAGCCAGGTCACCTTCGCTAATATTGTGAAATTGTCCTCCAGTGTGGTTCTACTAGTCATCCAACAAAACTTTTTTCTGAGCATGCATTATGTGCCTAGACCTACTCTACGTGCTGGGAATACAATAAGGAGCAACGCAAAGTCCTGCCCTCCGAGAACTTACAGTCAGTCTATTGAAGGGGAGAAGGGCCCTATCCAGTGGTGGAATAAAGCAGGATATAGAGTCTACAGGGTCTACAGAATGATGAGTAAGAGCAAATGTGGTCAGGGACCATCTTGGGTGTTTCATGTCAGAGAGATACTGAGGACTGAGAAGGACATTGGGAAGAAATACCAGTGATTTCTCAGGAAAATTGGGAAGGAGGTGTGTGGAAGTAGAGGAGAGTATAGGGTACCAGTAGCCAAGTAGAAAACTTTTCATCATCTTTCAACTGTGTTAAATGCTGCTGATAGTACAGCTAAGAGGAAAATTGAGAAATGACCCTTGGACTTGGCAATGTGGAGATCATTATTGACCTTGAAAAGAGCCATTTCTTTGGAATGATGGAGAAGGAAACTTAATTGGAGAGGGTTTGAGAGAATGGGAAGAAAATAATTAGAGACAGTGAGTAAAACAACTCTTTCAAGGAGTTCTGGTGTAAAGAGAATCAAAGAGGAAGATGTAGGTTCAAAGGAAGGGATGTATTTTCAAATATGGGGAAATTGTAGCATTATAGGCTAATTGGAATTATACATTGGAAGAGAGAGATGGTGATGCAGTAGACAGGCTAATAGCAAGAGTGATTTGCTTGAGTAGATGAGCAGGAGTGCTCAAATGGGAAGGAATTGGCTCTGGACACAGAGAGTTTATTCAGGAGTACAGGTAGAACAGGTTCAGATAGGCTAATAGAGTTTTGCGGGGAGGATGTGGCTGAGATCACCCACACCCTTACATCCCCAATTACTATATGAAGCAAAAGCTGGACGGTGAAGAAGACGGATAGGGAGAAAACGAGTTTGTTTGAAATATGGTGTTAAATGAGAGCTCTACAGATACCTTGGACTGCCAGGAAGATGAACAAGTGGGTCCTGGAGCAAATTAAGCCTGAAACATCACTGGAGGCAAAAATGAAAAAGCTGAAGCTGTCCTACCTTGGGGACATCTTACTTCCCAGACAACAATGCAGGGGAAACTAGAAGACAGCAGGAAAAAAGGAAGACTAAACAGGAGATGGAGTGACTCCATGAAAGAAGCCATAGGCATGAGTCTACAGGAGCTGAACAGGGCTGTTGAGGACAAGACATTGTGGACACCACTCAGTCATAGTATTGCCATAGAGTTGGAGTCAGAGCTGACTGAACGGCATGTAACACACATGTGGAAATGTTCTTCTGGTTGCAGCTATTTTCTTTGTAAAAATTGAAGCATCATCAGCTGAGAGTGAGAAAGGGAAGAAGATGTTAAAAGTGTAAGAGAGAGGAAGCGGTGTAAAATAGGAGACTGGGAGAGTCAATGGGCCAGGGAAGGGGAGTAGAACAAGTAATATTGCTGCTCCCTCTTGAGGTTGGGACCCAGTCATGAATTTTAAGTGTGACAGTCATCATGGGTGTGTATTCTCTCTAACTACATTTAGCTGCTCAGGCTCAACGTAGTCCAGTGGTAAGTTGGATTTAACCTGGGTTGAGGTGAGAAGAATAAGGTAGCTGTGGTGAATGCAGAGGGATGGTTGAAAGGATGAGTCATAATCTTTCAGTCCAGTGCAGTGGGGCTAGGGAATTGTTGGCACCAGAGGGAAAGAGTTGGAGGTGGTAGCTGGAAAGTGGGAGGCTGGCCATTGAGATTATGGAGAGGGTACAGCCATTGGTAATAATGATATCTAGGTTATAATAGGGGACAGCATGACTGAGGTAGGTTGCAGGAAAAAGTCATTAGGAAAGAACTAAGGAAGCCATGGGAATGAAGGACTTTCTACATAGCTATTGAAGTCACTAGAATTATGGCTGGGGTGGTGTTGGACTTAGACAGTGAGCAGTGTAAAATAAGACTGAGGGAGTGATGAGGCTCTGGGGAGGACTGCAATCAGGAAGGTAGGTTTTAAGGTTGGAGGAAGGAACAGTGATCTGGAAGTAGCAGCTGAGAACTGAGGATACCTGTCTCACCTCCAGGCCATGAGGTGTGAAGGATGCTGTTGAAAAAATAGGGACCACTAGAGGGCAGTGTGTTCAGGACAGAGTTTAGGCCTCAGAGTGCCCTGATGCTCACTGTGTTGGAGTGAAATCACCTGAAGAGCTTTTAAAATAATTCGGATGCCTGGCCCCATCCCACGCAATTTAAGCGGGAATCTCTGGACATGTTTGGTAGCTGTTTCCTCACATTCTGATCAACATCTGATATTATTAGGTATTTTAATTTTTTGTCCATCTCAGGGGTGTACAATGGTGTTTCCTGGTTGTCTTAATTTGTATTTCCCATACTCTAATGAGGATGTTTTCTTTATCATATGTTTGAGCTATTTTCATTTCCTTTTCTGTTACCCATCTGTTTATATTCTTTGTTAATCCTCCCATTGGGCTTGTTAGTCATTTTCTTATTGATTTGTAGAAATTCTTCATATATTTTGTATATTAATCCTTTATAGGTATATGTGTTACAAATACCTTTCCCAAACTGTGACTTATCTTTTTTTTTAATGCAGCAGAAAATTTTGGTTTTAATATCAACATTTAATATCTAAGTTATCCATGTAATTTGTTTTGTGTATTTTGAGTGATATCTACAATGTCCTGTCCTGTCTCTTATAGTTCTGGAGGCCAGAAGTCCCAAACCAAGGTGTTGGCAGGGCCACTAGATTCTGGGGGTTCTAAGCATTTATTTACTTGTGGTTGCAAAACTCCAATTTCTGCCTCTGTTTTCAGAATGGCCTGCTGCTCTCTCTCTCCCTGTATCTTTCTTCTGAGTGAGTCTTATAAGAACATGTGGTGTCTTATAAGGCACCATGGTGTAATGCTGAAGCATACAGCCTCAGGGGATAGATTGCATCTGGGTTCAAGCCTCAGACTCACCACTGGCCAGTGGTGCAACCTTGGACAGTTAACTAACTGCTTCCCCACTTCCACCTTAAGTAGAGATAATGATGGTGCTTATCTCATAGCACCTTTATGAGGGTCGAGTTAAGATCACCTATGCAAATGTCTTACAGACAAGATTTTATTTTATTTTATTTTTTTATTGATTTTTTACAGAGAGGAAGGGAGAGAGATAGTTAGAAACATCGATCAGCTGCCTCCTGCACGCCCCCTACTGGGGATGTGCCCGCAACCAATGTATGTGCCCTTGACCGGAATCGAACCTGGGACCTTTCAGTCCACAGGCTGACGCTCTATCCACTGAGCCAAACCGGTTTCGGCTACAGACAAGATTTTATAGAAATGCTGTCACACTCTCCATACTGTTCTGTACTTTATTTTTCTTAATAGTAGTTCCTGAAGTCTTTCCACCGCAGCATGTAAAAGGTAAAGCTTGCATAGGAGTCATTTGTATAATGACTTCTCTTCTGTATTAATCACTGTTGCAGCCACTTTATATTCATTATCGCCCCTACAAATCACAGGCACTCACATTTTGTGGATGAATAGAAGGTTTTCTGTGAGGTTAAGCAACTTGCCCAGCCAGGGCCACACAGCTAGTACACGTCATTGTGAACATGGTCAGCCCAGTACTGTCTGATTGTTGGCCATGCTCTCTTCCACATTACCTGATTTTTGTCATCTTCTTAAAGATATTTCTCAGAATTATAACAGCTGCAACAAGAATAGTCTCCTTGTTCCCCCAAACCAGCATTATTATGCAATGCCCTAACGAGCATTTGTTAAAGTCACTGTGAGATGTGACAACGCGCGCATGTGTTTATATGTTCATAAAGACATTAGTCCAGTGTTGCTTGAATTTTCCTCAAAGCCACAGTTGGCCCCTCTCCCCTCTGCCTTTTTCCAAATCTGGCCTCCCCATGTCACAGACAGCCACTGCTCTCTCACTGTCTCCTTTTGCTGGCCATCTACTTACTGACCCGCCTCAGGCCTGAGAAGACTTCCTCTTACGTTTGATGAGTAAGAATGAATGGTAAGAGGCTGGTCTTTCCCTTCCTCCTGAAAGCAGAAGTGATTCTTACCAGCTGTTCAACTCTGTCATGGGTCAAACTGCAGGGTCTTAACTTGCTTTTTGTAACAATGAAGTAATGCTTGCTTTCTGTAACAATGAAGACTGGAATTAATTATAGAATGGTTATTTAACTCATATGTTCAGTTCTTTACAGAACCTCAAGTAAGTGGAAAGTGTTAGGAATAGGGAATTCTGGCTGCCTGAAGTCTCTGATAATCCAGACACCCTCTTTTTGTATCAACCCTCATTTATATTGAAAAATAGAGTGAAGGAATAAAATGGAGTCACTATGATCAAGCTGCTAAATTACTGAAATCAAGCATGTTGAGGCATGAGGAAATGATTCTATTCTTGTTTTAACTAGCCTGAGAACTTTGGATTTTTCTTTCTTCTTTGGAACACTTCTGGGTTTTTCTAAACTCTAAGACCCTTTAATAAATTTTATCAATTATTTCTACCAAAGCCCCCAGACTTCTTTTTGAGTTCACTTGACAATATCATTCTAAAATTATTCTAGAGGTAAACAAGGCACTCAGCTTGTCCCACAAACATATCAAAATTACAACTAAATTATAGAACCATCATTCAGAATCACCTGAAATCTGGCTGAATGGAAGTCCTACAACTATGGAATTAAAGAAGAAGCATGTTGAGACTGATAGGAGGGGTGGAGATTTAGAGTGGGCTGGTCCAACACCCATGTGTGGTGGATAAAAATTGGGAGAAATATCTTTTTTTTTTTTTTTTTTTTTTTACAGAGAGGAAGGGAGAGGGATAGAGAGTTAGAAACATCGATGAGAGAGAAACATCGATCAGCTGCCTCCTGCACACCCCCCACTGGGGATGTGCCCGCAACCAAGGTACATGCCCTTGACCGGAATCGAACCTGGGACCCTTGAGTCTGCAGGCCGACGCTCCATCCACTGAGCCAAACCGGTTTCGGCAAGGGAGAAATATCTTAGCTGCGGAAGTCAACCCTGAGGAGCAAGGGGTCCCACATCAGGCTCCCCAGCCCAGGGTTCCAGTGGGGGTTGAGGCTGAGGGAAACAGAAGACTACAGGAGTCCCAGGAAGTTCCTCTGAAAGGGCCCATGCACAAACTTACTCAAACTCACTCCCTCTGAACTCCAGCACTGGGGCAGCAGCTTGGAAAGCACCAGAGACATATGGGGAAAACTGAATTGTTCCAGCACCAGGGTGAGAGCTGTGGGTCAGCTTTCTTCCAAATAGATGTGCTTGCAGAGGCCATTTTTTTCCTTTGGTAAAACCTCCCCTCACAGAGCTGGCACTCTGGTGCCATATCTGAAATTCCATCAACCTAGCTAACACTGTTTGCCCCACCCTGGTGAGTCCCTGAGACTCTGCTCCACCCAACTTTTGAGCCCATCCAAGCTGTTTCCAGTGACTTTGGCATACAAATGGGAGGGGGGCAGGAAGAGATTAACCAAAGATCTTATATGCATACTAGAGGCCCCGTGCATGACATTCGTGCACTCAGTGTGTGTGTGTGTGGGGGGGGGGGGGGGCGGTCCCTGAGCCTGGCCTGTTCACTCTCACAGTCTGGGAGCCCTTGGGGGATGTCCTACTGACAGCTTAAGTCCGATCCCTGTGGGGAACGGGCCTAAGCCGCAGTTGGACATCCTTAGCGCTGCAGCAGAGGTGGGCCGCTGCACTTGCCAGCCGCCAGCCCATCTTGTAGCTGGGAAAAGCAAGTCCTCGGTCAGTCCCTGCCACTTCCTTCATTTAATAACTGTTTATTCAGAGTGTAGTATGTTCCAGGACTTTGCTGGGCGTTAGGTGCTGGGGAAAGATAGATGACTAGCACTGTCATAAATTTATATTTATTAGAAGAAGAAGAAGAAGGAGGAGGAGGAGGAGGAGGAGGAGGAGGAGGAGGAGGAGGGAGGAAGAAGAAGAAGAAGAGAGGAAGAAGAAGAAAGAAAAAGAAATATGAACAATAAAATGGCAATAAATACTATCTATCAACAACTGACTCTAAAAAACTAAATGAGCAAGTAGAACAGAAACAGACTCATAGATAGGGAGAACATTTTGATGGTTGCCAGATGGGACGGGGTTTGGAGGGGTGAGTGAAAAAGTTGAGGGGATTAAGAAGTGCAAATTGGTTGTTACAGAATAGCCATGGGGATGTAATGCACAGCATAGGGAATATAATAATAATATTCTAATAACTATGTATGGTGTCAGGTGGGTGTGAGATTTATCAGGATGACCACTTAGTAAGTTATGTAATGTCTAATCATTGGAGTGTACACCTGAAACTAATATACTATTGTATGTCAACTGTAATTGAAAAATAAAAAGAATTTAAAAATGAAAAAAAAGTATTATTCTAAATGTCCTTTAGAAAATGGGTTATTTAATTAGCCCTGCAGGATCTCAGTGTTATTTATAATTCTAGGATCTAGAATTAAAGCCTCTAATAATATTAAATATTGGTCAGAATGTGGGGAAACAGGATGCAATTTCCTTCAAGTGTTGCTAATTTTGTATCAACTACTAAGCTTTTCTTGAAAATTGATTTTTTTAAAAATCTCGGACTTAAGCTTATTTTATTTTAAAGTATCTTATCCAGCTAAGATAGTGCTCCAAAACTGCTTGATAACCATAGTTGCAATTACTTTGGAAAAGTTAAGTATAGTGATAATAGAAAACAGGCCAAGTTCAATAACTTTCCACTCTGGTGACAATTTCATATTCAGGCTACAGCTCTTACAGATAAATATTACCTCAAAAACAGTTTTCTTCACACTGAAATGGCCATAACTTCTTGCTCAAATGAATTAAAATTTTGGTGACTATTTTAGTGTGTAGCCCATAAAAGCCTGCTGAGTCATATGCTTTGCACAGTGACCCTTGAAAGGGAAATGCACATGTAAGAGTAATTCCAGGAAGGCCCAAAAGATGGCACAATACTGTTTGTACAGTATTGCTTTACTTAAACTAAGGACTTCCACTTCGTCAAGCACTTATTTTTCCGCCTTTAGACGTTGTTTTCTTCTGAGAAAGAAATCTGGGTAAGTAAGCAGGCTTTTGTAGCTTTTTCAAATTATGGCATAATTACTTCAAACAAGCAAGAAAATGCTAACGATTGTCTAGAATAGGTAACGTTTCTTTGACATTTTTGCAAGATGATTTTAAGTGTTTTTTTTTAATGTTGCAAATGTCCTTTTAAATAGACAAGAAAGGTAAAGATAGGACTATCTCCCAAAGGTACAAGAATAGCACGTGTAGTCATAGTTAAGGGAAAAACTAACCGATGATATTTATTTCTTCTGCTTTTGTCTACTACTTTTTCTCTTTTCGCCTTTCTCTAGTTCCTACAGTAACATTTATAGTACTTTATGCCACTGCTACGGCACCTATTACATATTATGTATCTTTATAGTAGGCATGAGTGTTTTATGTCCCCTGTCACGTGATTCTATAATTGCTTATTTGTATTGGTCACTAATTTATAAGCATCTGGAAAGCAGGGATTATGCCGGTGCTAGTAATCTTTCTTTCCCCAGCACCTAACGCCCAGCAAAGTCCTGGCACATACTACACTCTGAATAAACAGTTATTAAACGAAGGAAGCGGCCTTTCTCTGCGTCTCTCCACCTAAACTTTGACAAATAAAGCAACGTTTGTTGACTCGATTATGGAATCACTCTTACCTCAATGTTTTTCTTATCTCCCCTTTCTTGTAGTCTTCATTTTCATAGATCCTATCCACTATGGTGTTTTTCTTGAAGTAGAGCTTCTTCCATCTGTCTTTTTCCTCTCTCTTTTCATTCGATGCATTAAAGAAAAAGAAAAAACAACAACTTTCCTCCTACCTCTTTTTACTTCCTGGAAAAAAAAGAAGTGAACTCTGTAATCATCTGCTCTCATCTCCCCTTTTCTCCCCTTTATTTTTTCTTAAATATAAAAGCTCCTGGCTGGTTTGTTAAGTGTATACACTGGGAACTGCTTGAGGGTATAAAGGCCCCTGAAGGAATACTACCTTTGGGGGGCAGGCTGCTCTAAGGGTAGCTGATCAACTTCATCACACCGTGGCTAAGTTTCAGTCCCCTGAACACAGACACCAGAGAGGGACTTCTAAGTAGGTTCTCATTCATAAATGTCAATTATCGAGCATCATGCAGAAGGAGTTCTTTCTTTATACAAATAATATAAGCATGTTTCTTTAAATATAAACTATTTTTACATTAGCTGTATTTTAAGACAAACCTTTTGTGATTTATAAAAGATGTTCAAAATTAGAAATTTTGGAAATATACAAAAGCATAGGAAAGAAAATTAACTTTATCTAGGATTCAGAAATCCAGAGATAACTACTATTAGCATTTGATATATTTCTTCCCATTCTTTTTGCCCCTAGGCTTTGTGTATATGTCAGGTTTTCCTCGTGTTTTGCATAATTAGAGTTCTACCACATACACAATTTTGTATTCTTATATTCACCTAACATTATATTGTAGACATTATTTTTTCCCAAAAATGCAATATTTGAGACAGCATGTTATTCATGTTATGAGTGTGCCATAATTGATTAAACTGTTTTCTACATGAGGCATTATCATTTTTTTTAACTTTTCATTGTCATGAGCATCCTCATAATAATATTTTTATGTCTATCTCTGATAATTCCTTTAGAAGAAAATTCTGATAACTAGAATTGCTAAGCTAAGAGTGTGTATATATATATATAATAAAGAGGTAACATGCAAATTAACCCTCATGCCATCACAAGATGGCTGCCTACGACCAGTCTGGCAGGGGGGTTAGTGAAGGACAACCAAACGACTGAACAATCAGGCTGCATGGGGTGACCAGGCTGGCGGGGGTGCAGTTAGGAGCGACCAGGCTGGCAGAGGGGGGCAGTTGGGGACAACCAGCCCGGCGGGGGGGGGGGGGGGGGGGGAGTTGGGGACAACCAGGCTGGCAGGGGGCAGTAAGGGGTGACCAGGCCGGCAGGGGGAGGGCAGTTAGGAGCGATCAGGTTGGCATGCAGAGGCAGTGAGGGGCAATCAGGCTGGCAGCGGGGGGGAAGTTAGGGGCAACCAGGCAGGCAGGCAGGTGAGCGATTAGGAACCAGTGTTCCAGGATTGTGAGAGGGATGTCCCAGATTGGAGAGGGTGCAGGCTGGGCTGAGGGGACTCCCCCTCCCCCCCCCCACATGCACAAATTTTGTATACACACACACACACACACACACACACACACACACACACACACACACACTAGTGGCCCGGTGCACAAAATTTGTACACATTAAAAGGGAATTAATTAAAGGAAATATTTTAATATTGCTATTTGCCCTTTCTCTATAATAGAAGTATCAGAGATGAAAGAAAATTAGTAAAATGTACATGAAAATCTTCCTCCTGTCAGAGTCTGGGGCGCGCCGTGAGACCCAGAGTCAAGTCCCTGCCCACCCGTGTGCACCTCGAAATCACGCGAGACCCAGACCCGGCCGGCCCCACCCCCATTAGGCAAGATCCAGACCCGGCTGGCCCCACCCCCGTTGAGTCCTGCTGGGCGGGGAGATGCAGTCTCAGGTCCCCTGTCAAGCCCTGCTGGGCAGGGGGTGCAGCCTCTGGTCCCCCACCCCAGCTCAGCACCACACAGCCTCAGGTCCCTGCTGATCGCTCATTACGGCTCATTACAGGAACCCCATCTCCACTGTGGGTGCAGCCATCTTGTGATGGCATGATGGAGTGAGAGTCAATTTGCATATTACCTCTTGATTATATAGGATACACACACACACGTGTGTGTGTGTATATACACATATACATATGTATATGTGTGTATATATATACTAGAAGCCCGGTGCACGAAATTCGTGCACGGCGGGGGGTTGTCCCTCAGCCCAGCCTGTACCCTCTCCAATCTGGGACTCCTGGAGGGATGTCCGACTGCCCGTTTAGGCCCGATCCTGGTGGGATTGGGCCTAAACAGGCAGTCGGACATCCCTCTCACAATCCAGGACTGCTGGCTCCCAACTGCTTGCCTGCCTGCCTTCCTGATTGCCCCTAATCACTTCTGCCTGCCAGCCTGATCACCCCCTAACCACTCCGCTGCCAGCCTGGTTGATGCTTAACTGCTCCCCTGCCAGCCTGTTTGCCCCCAACTTCCCTCCTCTGCCAGCCTGGTCACCCCTAACTGCCCTCTCCTGCAGGGTTGATCACCTCCAACTGCCCTCCCTTGCAAGCCTGGTCCCTCTCAACTGCCCTCCCTTGCAGGCCTGGTGTCTCCCAACTGCCCTCTCCTGCTAGCCATCTTGTAGTGGCCATCTTGTGTCCACATGGCGGCAGGATCTTTGACCACATGGGGGCAGCTATATTGTGTGTTGCAGTGATGATCAATCTGTATATTACTCTTTTATTAGATAGGGTAGAGGCCTGGTGCACGGGTGGGGCCAGCCGGTTTGCCCTGAAGGGTGTCACAGATAAGGGTGGGGGTTCCCTTGGGGTGTGGGGCGGCCTGAGCGAGGGGCCTGTGGTGGTTTGCAGGCCGGCCACGCCCCCTGGCAACCCAAAGGGAGGCCCTGGTATCTGGAATTTATTTTCCTTCTACAATTGAAACTTTGTAGCCTGGGGCGGCAGCCATTTCTGGGGCGGCAGCCATTTCTGTGGCAGTTACTTCACCTTCTACAATTGAAACTTTGTAGCCTTAAGTGGGTGGGCCCGGCCAGGGTGTGCAGAAAACTTTGCTTCCCCTGTTGCCGGCGGCAACCCTGGCCTGCTCTCTCAAGCTCCATTCGGCCGCCATTTGTTTGAATTTGTTTACCTTCTATAATTGAAACTTTGTAGCTTGAGTGGAGGCTTAGGCCTGCAATGGCTATGGAAAGCTTGGCTTGCTCTGTTACCTGGGAAACCTTGCTCTCTGTGGCTGTAGCTATCTTGGATTGGGGTTAATTTGCATACTCGCCCTGATTGGCTGGTGGGTGTGGCTTGGCTGGTGGGCATGGCTTATGTAGTGGAGTGATGGTTAATTTGCATATTACCATTTTATTAGAGAGGATATATAATTTTTTTAATCCTCATCTGAGGACATGTTCATTGATTTTTTTAGAGAGGGGGAAGGGAGAAAAAGAGAGAAACATTGACTGATTGCCTACTGTACGCACCCTGACCAGGGATCCAACCCACCACCTTGGTATGTATGTGTCCTGACTGGGAATTGAACCCACAACCTTTCAGTATAAGGGATGATGCTCCAACCAACTGAACCACATTGGCCAGGGCAGGGTAAGCATATTTTAAATAAATTTTATTATATGTGACCAAATTGCCCTTCAGAAAGGTTATACTAATTTTTCATTTCTGCCAGTAAGTAGTAAAGGAGAGCTCTTCATTCTGCCTCTCTCTTCCACTTGCAAGGACTCTTGTGATTACATGGGGCCCGCCCAAATAATCCAGGATATTTTTCCTATTTTAAGATCGGCTGATTAGCAACCTTAATTCCAGCTGGAATGCTAATTCCCTTTTTCCATGTAACAGCATATTCGCAAGTTCTGGAATTAGGAAGTGAACATCACTGTGAAGCTATTATTCTGTCTAACATAGTCCAATCTGCTTGTGAATTTCATAGATTCCTCTTGGTTTCACTTCCCTAAGAACTTTCCTTCTCATTTTATGTGTGTGTGCTTTTTTTTTTTTTTCTTTCATCATTTTGAGGATTTAGGTAAGGGGAGGAGGCTGGAGCATGTGTACACCAGCCAGTTGACTCTCATAATTTTAATTCAAAATGTGGTTTTCTTTTTAATATGGTTTTTTTTTTTAAGTTGATTTCAGAGAGAAAGGAAGAGGGAGAGAAAGGAAGAAGTGGAATTGCTGGATCATATGGTGGTTCTAATTTTAATTTTTTTTTTTCAGAAAACTCTTTACTGTTTTCAATAGTGGCTGCACCAATTTACTAGTACATTCCCACCAAGAGTGCTCAAGGGGTCCCTCTCTCCACATCCTTGCCACCACTTGTTATCTCTTGTGGGTTTTTTAAAAAATATATATATCAGCCTTTCTCACAGGTGTGAGGTGATATCTCATTGCAGTTTTAATTTGAATTTCCCTTGATGGTTAGTGATATTGAGCATCTTTTCATGTACTTGTTGGAGGCAGTTTGTATGCTTTCTTTGAAAAAAAAAAGTCTAGTTAGGTCTCCTGCCCACTTTTAAATCAAATTATTTGTTTTGTTTTAACTTTTTTGCTGTTGGGTTATATGAGTTCCTTATATATTTTGGATATTAACTTCTTAACAGATATTTTGGTTCATATATGTTTTCTCCCAATGTGTAGGTTGACATTTCATGTTGTTGACTGTTTCTTTTGCTGTGCAGAAGCCTTTTGGTTTGATATAGCCCCACTTCTTAAAAAAATTTCCCTTTTGTTGACAGATCCAAAAAATTATTGCCAAGACCAATGTCAGGTTTTCTTCTAGAAGAACCTAACATTGTGTTTTCTTCTAGGAGTTATTTTTGTTTGTTTGTTTTAGTTCTTAAAAGTTAAGTTTTTAATTTATTTGGATTAAATTTTTGTGAGTGGGATCAGATACGGGTCAAATTTCATTCTTTTGCATGTACATATACAGTTTTTCCAACACCATTTATTGAAGAGACTGCCATTTCCCCATTAAGTATTTTTTACACCTTTGTCAAATACTAGTTTGTGCCTGGATTTCTTTCTGGGCTCTCAATCCTGTTCCATTGGTCTGTGTGTCTGTTTTTATGTGAACATTATACTGTGTTGATTACTAAAACTTTGTAATATAGTTTGAAACCAGGGAGTGTGATGTCTTCAGCTTTGTTCTGTCTCAGAATTGCTTGGCTATTTGGGGTCTTTTGTGGTCCCATATGAATTTTTAAATTTTTTTCCTATTTCTGTGAAACATATCATTGAAATTTTGATAGCTATATCATTGCCTATATAGATAGCTTTGGGTAGTATGGACATTTTAACGATATTGTTTCTTCTGATCCATGAATACAGGATATCTTCTCATTTATTTGTGTCTTCAATTTCTTTCATCAATGTCTTATCTTTTCAGTGTATAAGGTCTTTCACCTTCCTGGTGAAATTTATCCTGAGGTATTTTGTTCTTTTGATGAAATTGTAAATGGAATTATTTTGCTTAATTCTTTTCCAGGTAGTTTGTTTTTAGTGTATAGAAACACAATTGATTTTGTAGGTTGGTTTTGTATCCTGCTATCTGACTGAATTTGTTTATTAGTTAGTTTGTTTTTTTGTGTGGAGTCTTTAGGATTCTCTACATATAAGTTCATACCATCTGCAAACAGGGATAATTTGACTTCTTCCTTCCCAATTTGGATGTTTTTTTATTTTTATTTCTTTTTATTGCCTAATTACTCTGGCTAGGACTCCCAGTATATTATGTTGACTAGAAGTAGTACGAGTACTTCTTGCCCAGCTTTTACCTAAGAGGGTTCATTATTGTGTGATGAAGAGGTGGAGGATAGTGGCTGGCAGAAGGAAAACTCAGTGTTGTAATCCACTCACATCAGTACCATTGAGTAATTACTTGGTTGTTACTCATCCTTGGTATTTGAATGAGAGACAAACACAAAGGGACAAAATGTGTTCATACCTTTTGTCATGGATTCTGTTGTCCTGAGACAAAACTTGAATACACTGGATTTTCCTTAATACACCTCAGTTACTTTTTCATGAATGTAGATGCTTTTGGATCCTGCCATTAATTTTCCATCTTTCTTAGTTTTAGGTGGCAAGGTGGGTTTTCAAGTGTTTCTGTGTTTTCATGGGTGTTTTGGTGGTCAATTGGGAGAGGCTGTAAGGGAAGTGGGGTGAGGGACTTTTAACCATATGCTATTTTTTAAAAAAATTAAAGTATAATTAGCTTTTTTTTAAAAAGTGCCATTTTGTGGGCAGAGGATCTGAATAGACATTTCTTCAAAGAGGACATCTAGAGGGCCAACAGATATATGATAAGATGCTCAATGTCACTAAGCATCAGAAAAATGCAAATTAAAATCACAATGAGGTGTCACATCACACCTGTCAGAATGGATATCATCAATAAATCAAAAAATGACAAGTGCTGGCAAGGATGTGGAGAAAAGGGAACCCTTGTGCACTGTTGGTGAGAATGCAGACTGGTGCAGTCACTGTGGAAAGCATTATGGAGTTTCCTGAAAAAATTAAAAATGGAACTGCCTTATGATGCAGCAATTCCACCACCTCCAGTGTATGTCCAAAGAAATCCAAAACACTAATTCAAAAGAATATATGCACTCCTATGTTTATTGCAATGTTGTTTATAATAGCCAAGTGCCCATCAACAGACAAGTGGATAAAAAAGCTGTCACACACACACACACACACACACACACACACACACACACACACTACTTGGGCATAAAAAAAATGAAATCTTAACCGTTTGCAACAGCATGGATGGACCTAGAAGGTATTTTGCTAAGTGAAATAAGTCAGTCAGAGAAAGACAAATACCATATGATCTTATATGTGAAATCTAAAGAACAAAATAAATGAACAAACAAAACTGAAACAGACTCACAGAAACAGAGAACAGGCTGATGGATGCCAGAGGGGAGGCAAGTTAGGGAATTGGGTGAAAAAGGTAAAGGGATTAAGGAAAAATAATTTGGTCAAAAATAGAAAAGGAAAGAAATGAAGTGGCCTGGTCCACTTATAATTATAGTTCCACGACATTACAAACTCCCAGATGTCAGGAATATAGTCTGTCACCAATGCCTAGAACAGTGCCCAAGCACTCAATACACATTTGCTTAATGTTTGTACTGGTACATATTTAAATAATTTTATAATAAAAATAATTTAAAAGAAAAAAAAGCCATTTTGTAATGAAATGTCCCCAACCCGGAAGAGTATTTACTCTTCCAAAGAATGATTAATTGAAACCCTACTCACCTCATAACTATTTTACTATTTCCAATATACCCTCAGGTGATAAACAGCAGATCTTTCTGTTAATGAAACTGAATAACTAACTAGTCAAAATCTGCTCCAATTATTCCAGCTACACAAGGCCCTACTTAAGAAATGTTGCCTGCTCTTGTTCCCTAGGGACTCCTAGATGTGTGTGTGTGTGTGTGTGTGTGTGTGTGTGTGTGTGCGCGCAGATCAGATCCTGAATGAGCTCCAGTGAGCCTCAAAGTTCCAACCATTTGTTCTGGTCTCAAATATGGGGTCTGTGGTCTCGTGCATCTGCCTCCACCCCTCAGCCAAGTAATCTCAATCAGTGATTGTCATGAACTTCAATGTCTATATTGTTATCTCTTACAATAGCGTTAGCCTGACATGCCTATGACTTCTTCTGACTACTTATTAATATTTATCTATATTTTCCTGTTTCATCAGTGTGTTAATTGTAGGAACTTGATGTTTTCAGATGATCAGTGCTGAATCCCATCTCTCTGAATTTGTTGCTTCTGGTCTAGTGTGAGTTGGGAAAGCACATGTCCATTTTCATGGGAATTGTGTCAAAAATAAGGTCCTGTGACTAAAACATTTCCTGTGACCAGAAAGAGCGGAGTATATGTTCTATCTCAATGCCCTTCGCCAGCCAATAAGAGTACCTCTAACTTGTACCTGGAGGTGGTTCCAGGCAAGCATGATTGTGGGCACTCCAGCATAGCACAGGAGGCTGCCCTGTGGCCATCTCAGCTGCCTTGCCGCTCACAGGATGCCCTGTGGGAGTCAGGCAGCGTGATGACTCTGGTGGTGAATAAAGAAATAATTATGACTGTAAGTAGAGGTTTGAGAGCAATTACCCACTCTTTATATATCTTAATGTATATTATATTTCTAGGATTTGGATGCATATCAAGATGCTCTGAAGAACAGCGAAGGCCCTTCAGGGGATAACCACTTCAACATCATGACCAAGGACAAAGAACCCATGGTCAGGAGCTTTCACTTGGTTTGCATGATAACCTTAGTAGTTGGAACCATAATCCAGTTCTCTGCTGAAAGTGAATTTGCAGTAAATGAGTCAAACAAAGGCCTTACTCATGTTCCAAAAGACCTGCCACCCAAAACCATAGTCTTAGATATGTCTCAAAACGACATATATGAGCTTCACCTCTCCGACATCAGCTTTCTTTCGGGGCTCAGAGTTTTGAGGCTTTCCCATAATAGACTCCAGTACCTCGATATGAGTATTTTCAAGTTCAACCAGGATTTGGAATATTTGGATTTGTCGCACAATCAGTTGCAGAAGATATCCTGCCACGCTATCACCAGCCTCAAGCATTTAGACCTCTCATTCAATGACTTCGGTGCCCTGCCCATCTGTGAGGAATTTGGCAACTTGACTCAACTGAATTTCTTGGGATTAAGTGCTAAACATTTACAACCATTAGATCTGCTACCGATTGCTCACTTGCACCTAAGTGGCATCCTTCTGGAGTTGGGAGGTTATTATGTGAAAGAACATGAGACAGAAAGTCTTCAAATTCTGAATACAAAAACACTTCACCTCGTTTTTCACCCAAATAATTTCTTCTCTGTCCAAGCAAACATATCAGTTAATAATTTAGGGTGTTTACAACTGAGTAATATTAAACTGAAGGATGAGAACTGTCACATTTTAATTACATTTTTATCAGAACTAACTAGAGGTCCAAACTTACTAAATATTACCCTCAACCATGTGGAAACAACTTGGAAATGTTTGGTTAGAGTTTTTCAATTCCTTTGGCCCAAACCTGTAGAATATCTCAATATTTACAATTTAACAATAGTTGAAAAGATTGGTAAAGAAGATTTTACGTATTCTGAAACATCATTGAAAGCGTTGAAAATTGAACATGTTACAAACAGAGTTTTTCTTTTTTCACAGACAGTATTATACACTGTGCTTTCTGAGATGAACATTATGATGTTAACCATATCAGATACACCTTTTATACACATGCTTTGTCCTCAAGCAACAAGCACATTTAAGTTTTTAAACTTCACCCAGAATGTTTTGACAGATAGTGTTTTCCAAGAATGCACCACTTTAGTTAGATTGGAGACACTGATCTTACAAAAGAATAAATTAAAAGACCTTTTCAAAGTAGGTCTCATGACTAAGGATATGCCATCTTTGGAAATGCTGGATGTGAGCGGGAATTCTTTGGAATATGATGGACATAACAGAAATTGCACTTGGGCTGAGAGTATAAAGGTGTTAAATTTGTCTTCAAATATACTCACTGACTCTGTTTTTGGATGTTTACCTCCCAGGCTCAAGGTTCTTGACCTTCACAGTAATAGAATAACAAGTATCCCTGAAAATGTCATCGGTCTGGAAGCTTTGCAAGAACTCAATGTTGCTTCCAATTCTTTAGCCCACCTTCCTGAATGTGATTCCTTCAGCAGCCTCTCTGTACTGATCACTGACTATAATTCAATTTCCAACCCATCAGCTCGTTTCTTCCAGAGCTGCCAGAAGATCAGGTCCATCAACGCAGGAAACAATCCATTCCAATGCACATGTGAGCTAAGAGAATTTATCCAAAGCATAGGCCAAGTTTCCAGTGACGTGGTAGAGGGCTGGCCTGACTCTTATAAGTGTGACTATCCAGAAAGCTATAAGGGAACCCTACTGAAGGACTTCCGTGTGTCTCCATTATCCTGCAACACAGCTCTGCTGATTGTCACCATTGGGGTCACTGGGCTGGTGTTGGCTGTCACTGTGACTGCCCTCTGTGTCTATTTCGACCTGCCCTGGTATCTCAGGATGGTGTGTCAGTGGACCCAGACCCGGCACAGGGCCAGAAACACACCTTTACACGAACTCCAAAGAACTCTTCAGTTCCATGCCTTCATTTCGTACAGTGAACACGATTCAGCCTGGGTGAAGAATGAACTGGTACCTTGCCTAGAAAAAGAAGATATACGGATTTGTCTCCATGAGAGAAACTTTGTTCCTGGCAAGAGCATTGTGGAAAACATCATCAACTGTATTGAGAAAAGTTACAAGTCCATCTTTGTTTTGTCCCCCAACTTTGTTCAGAGCGAGTGGTGCCATTATGAACTCTACTTTGCCCACCACAATCTCTTTCATGAAGGATCTGATAACTTAATTCTGATCTTGCTGGACCCCATTCCACAAAACAGCATTCCTAGCAAGTATCACAAGCTGAAGGCCCTCATGGCACAACGGACTTATTTGGAATGGCCGAAGGAGAAGAGCAAACATGGACTTTTTTGGGCTAACATTAGAGCTGCTTTTAATGTGAAATTAACACTAACCACTGAGGACAATGACGTGAAAACTTAAAAATAAAAAATAAAATAGGCCAGGAAACCTAACGTAAGAAACCATCGTAAACATGGGTCCGATGAACACCCTGGTATTAACTTATTGTCCAGATGGTGCTGGCATCATCTCTATATGTTCAAGAAAGACTTCACGCCCGGCTGACGTGGCTCAGTGGTTGAGCGTCAACCTATGAGCCAGGAGGTCACGGTTCGATTCCCAGTCAGGGCACATGCCAGGGTTGCAGACTTGATCTTCAGTAGGGTGTGTGTAGGAGGCAGCTGATCAATGATTCTCTCATCATTGATGTTTCTCTCTCCCTCTCCCTTCCTCTCTGAAATCAATAAAAATATATTTAAAAAAAGAATAGAAAGACTTAACAACAGCCATGTTTTAATTGAGTTGGGGAATAGGCTGGGGGCTGAGATGGTGCTCAAACCTGCTGATTGTGATGACAGATAACTCGGTCTCCTCTGGTTTAGCCATTGTGTTACAAATCGAAACAGTCTCATTTGAGTAAATGCTCCATCATTCAAGGATCTTTCCTCTCCTCGCCTCTGCCAAATGGATTCTGTGTGAGCAGGGGTTTATAGAACTTCCTGGCAACACAGAATGAGTCAACCTCATAACAGTATGCAGTGGACCTTGAGGTGCCCTGTGCATGCTCATTGCCTTCTGGGTGAACTTTGTTTTCCTGTTCAACTTTAGAACTTGAAAAAAATTATACCGGTTATGGAAAATAAAGGCACCCTTTTTCATCGCATCTGAATAATCATTTGTTAAATGTTTGACCTAGCTACACAGATATGCAGTAGTTTGTGTATATAAAGGGAACTATAGCCTTAGTCATAGGCTGCTGAGGCTGAAGACATGGATTTACCTGCTTGCCAAAAAAAACTCAGAGCCAAATTTATTTGTAACTGTTAATTGCATGGGACATTTTGGTGCTTTAGAATTTTGGAGAATGCTTCAAAGCTGACAAAAGGGACATTTTAAACAGAAAGGGTTCTACCCTTATGACCTCACTTAACCTTAATTACCTCTTTAAAGTCTCTATTTCCAAATATAGTCATACTAGAGGCCTGATGCACGAAAATTTGTGCAAGAGTAAGCCTTCCTTCCCCCAGCTGCCAACATTGGCTTCCCTCTGGAACCCGGGACCCAGGACCCGGGCTACTTTGCTCCAGCTGCCGCCACCAGGCACCTGGGAACTGGGCTTCACTCCAGCCCCGGCTTTGTTTGGATGGATGTCTGGAATGATGCCCAGTCTAATTAGCATATTACCCTAACCCCTCTGCCTGCCTGCCTGATCACCCCTAACCACCTCTGCCTGCCTGCCTGATGCCACTAACTGCTCTCCCCTGGGAGCCTGATTGCCCCAACTGTTCCCCTGCATGCCTGATTGCCCCTAACCATCTCTGCCTGCCTGCCTGATGCCCCTAACCACCTCTGCCTGCCTGCTTGATGCCCCTAACTGCTCCCCTGCCAGCCTGATCACCCCTAACTGCTCTCCCCTGCCAGCCTGATCACCCCTAACTGCCTCTGCCTTGGCCCCCGCCACCGTGGCTTTGTCTGTAAGGACATTCAGAAGACGTCCAGTCTATCCAGTCTAATTAGCATATTACCCTTTTATTAATATAGATTCTAAGGAACCAGGAGGTTAGGGCTTCAACATATAAATTTTGGAGATGACACAATTCAGTCCATAACAGATAACTATGCAGATAAATTGAAAAATGGTGACAGATTTTTAGTTGTCACCAGTATCCATTCTTCCTTTATTTATTAAATATATTTTTATTGTTGATAGTATTACAGGTATCTCCCATCCCTCTCCTTCCTCCCCTCCTCCCAGCCCTTACTACCCTATTGCCCATGTCCATAGGCTATACATGTAAGTATATAAGTTCTTTGGTTTAATCTCTTCTCATCCCCCCAACTCCACATTGAGGTATGTCAGTCTGTTCCATGCCTCCATGCTCTGGGTTTTATTTTGTTGGTCAATTCATTTTGTTTATTAGATTCCACAAATAAGTGATACCATGTGATATTTGTCTTTCTCAGTTTGGCTGTTTTTCATTTAGCATAATATTTTCCAGGTCCATCCATGCTGTCCCAAAGGGTAAAAGATCCCTCTTTTTTACAGCTGCATAGTATTCCATAGTGTAAATGTCCCACTGTTTTTTTATCCATTCATCTACTGATGGGCACTTTGGCTGTATTCTACCTTATTTAATACTAGAATGTGTGAGCTTTATCAGGGCAACCCAGCTAGAGATGACATTTCCCAGCCTCCCTTGCCGCTTGACATGGACACGTAACTAAATTCTGGGCAATGAGATGGAAGCTAAGTGCCACTTGGGCTCATGTCTCTAAGAAAGATGGGTCCTGTCGTCCCACTGGAAAAGAGGTAAGAATTGGAGGAGCTGTCTAGTACCTGGAGATGAAAGCCACATGTTGGCAACATGCCCTCATCCTGCCATTTTGTTTGGCTCAAGTCAGCCTCTCAGCATGTCCTGGACTGCTCGTCTCTCATGTGAGAGAAAAGTAAACTTCCACCTTGTTTAAACCACGCCACTTTTGGATCCCGCCGATATGGCATCTTCATCTGCACCCCCATGAGTGCAGACATTTATAACCCACAGACAGTGGTACAGCCTTTGAATATTTCCTGACTATGTACATGAGAGGAAAGAGAGCATGTTTCACGCTGCAGCCTGGAGCAGAGCATCTGCCATCCTGACCGAGCCACCAATATCTCTCACCTGTGCGAGGGCAACAACCTCCCAACCAGCCTCCTTGCTTTTACTCCTGCCTCACACATTCTCCAAATAGCAATTGGAGTGATTGCTTTTACGGTGTCAAGTCTATTAAGCCATTCCCCTGCTTACAACCTGCTAATGACCTCTCCCTGCAGTGAGAACAAAGGTCAAGCTCCTCATCGTGACCTGCTGCCGAGGTCTGGGTCTGCCTTCCTTCCCCCTCTGCACCTCCCTCTGCATCTCCTGGGCTCTCCCCCTGGTCCACCACATTTCAGCCACAACCGCCTTTGGCTGTTCCCTGAATGCGCCACATTGATTCTCACCTCCGCCTCTCTGCTCCTGGTATTGCCACTGGGATCAGTCTTTCCCGGGGGCATGCTTAACTTGTTCTTGACCTTTGTGTCTCAGCTCAAATGCCACCTCCTCAGAGGGGCCTCCCTGTGGTTCCCAGTCACTCTCTGTCACGTTGCTCCCCTTGGTTTTCTTTACAGCAGATGTCACTCTCTCAAATTATCTGGTTGACTTGTTTTCTGTTTTTCCTCCACTAAAATATAAGCTCCAAGAGAGCAACAACATTCCATACCTTGTCCACTGCTTATGCCCAGTGCTGACAACAGTGCATAGTAGATACTCAGTAGAAACTTGTTGGATGAATACATAGCTCCGAGTGGCCACAAGCATCAAATGTCTTTGAAGTTTTCATTTTTATCTTAAAAAAACCCAAAAACAACCCATACAAATAGAGCATCCCCCCTCATTCATGTTAGCATGGAGCCTTCACATGCCCCCAATTCCCTGCCATAGTTCAAAAAGTTTGCATTAATACATTTTCAGATATTAACACTTTGATGATAATAAAAATTAGGTTCCTTAGTAAGGTGACAGGTTAGAAGGAATGGGACATGGCAAAGAGGATTAGGGAGGGCAGCTAGGATGAACCCTGCTGAAAGGCCTTTGGGCAACCCCAGGGCAGCGTGAGGGTCCTGGGCCTGTGGCTGCGAAGGCCCTTCAAAGGGCAGGCACAGTGGGTGCTGACAGGGTTCAAGGGAATACAACGAGGCAGAAAATACTTACTGTGCTTAGCAGGTATCTTGCAGAAAGCTTACAACCTTGAGCACCGCATGGCCCAGATAACCACTAGCCATCTGACGCTGGGAGGAACCAAGGACAGACCAGACCCTTACGTCAGCAGAGCGGCTTGCAGCCAGCAAAAGTTAATAAAAACCTGTTTCTCCCTTCTGTCTTGGCCGACTCCATTTTGTCATACTCAGCCCACCTGCACCCAGGTGCCTGTAATAAAAATCTCTTTTGATACATTATGGCCTCATGTCATAGGTGTGCGACCCCAGCCCACTTTGAACCTTTCATTTAGTGCCAAACACCCAGGAAGGTCTGGTGAGGGGTCTGGTAAGAGCCATTGCAGGGTTCCAGCAACCAGGCACTTGGCATTCAGAGAGACCGTGATTGTCCGGCTCCTGAGCTCCCCTTGTGTCCGGTGAAAGCCCCCAGCCACGCTTCTGCATGGCTGAGCTTCTGCTGAACTTGTGACACTTACTTGGGGCCTCTTAGCCTTCCTCCAGACTGGTCTGGGTCGTGCCCATGACTGGATAGTGGACCTATCAACACGAGGCATAGATTCATAGGTAAGTGGCTTTAGTCTGTTTTCCCATGTCTGAGTCTGTCCTGTAAGCTTGGGTTTGGAGACAGGCTCCGGGCTGTTACTGTATGGCTGGCCCCACGAAAATCCAGCGCTGGTCCGAACAAGTCCTCTGGGGGAACCAGGTTCCCTTACCCATTCTCCTGCCGGGAATGCCTGTCACAGAGGGAGGGCTCCGTCTGTTTCTTGTGAACATTAGGAGAAGACAGGGACGCCTTTCTCAGCCTTAACTCCATGGAAAACAGACCTTAAGCCCTAGCTTGTCACCATGGGGAAGCTCACCATAGGCCTTTCCCCCATACCACACCCTCGCACAGGACTTACACAAGTTTGACATGCTTTCCCTAAGTGATTTATTTTTTTTACAAGAGGCCCAGTGCACGAAATTCGTGCATGGGGTGGGGGGTGTCCCTCAGCCCAGCCTTCACCCTCTCCAATCCGGGACCCCTTGGGGGATGTTCAACTGCCAGTTTAGGCCCAAAACTGGCAGTCAAACATCCCTCTCACAATCTGAGACTGCTGGCTCCTAACCACTCGCCTGCCTGCCTGCCTGATTGCCCCTAACCACTCTGCCTGCCAGCCTGATAGCTCCCTAACCACTCCCCTGCTGGCCTGATTGATGCCTAACTGCTCCCCTGCCAGCATGATTGTCCCCAACTGCCCTCCCCTGCTGGCCTGATTGCCCCCAACTGCCTTCCCCTGTTGGGCTGAGGGGACTGGAGGACTTAGGCTGAATGAGGCAGGGCTGAGGGGACTGGGTGCCACCATCCTGTGGCTGTGGGTGCCGCCATCTTGTGAGGGCATGGCAGTCAATTAGCATATTCCCTCTTTATTAGATAGGATTGCAATACTGTCTGGCCTCAGTATAAATTAAAACGGCACTTTTGGTTTCCAAATCCTACCTGACCTTGACAATTCTGCCGCAGGCAGGGCAAGTGGTCTGAGGTCCCGTATATCAAGGCTTTTTTTACACTCAAGGACACAACCTTCTCTCTGTAACAGCTGCTCTCCCTCAAGATTTTCCTTCTTCACTCTAAGCCCCCAGAGGACCTCAAATCCTCCTTCTCCTTCACCACTTTTGATCTTGCCAACCATCCCCCAGCCCACTCCGAATCTTTCAGATGCAGAGTTGGAAGTAAAAGGACACCATGAGCAAAGAAAGCATCCAATTGGTAGCTTTGCTGGGTGTGTTTGTTTTTCACAGCTTCCATAACAAATTACCACAAACTGTGTGGCTTAAAACACCAGCAATTGGTTCTCTCACAGGAGGCCAGAAACCCCAAATCAAGGGGTCCACAGGGTTGGTTCCTTCTGGAGGCTCTGAGGGAGAAATGGAGGCTCTCTCCCAGTTTCTGGTGGTTGCCATAAATCCTTGGCATTGCTTGGCTTGTAGCTGCATCACTCCACTCTGCTTGTGTCTTCATGTGGCCTTCTCCTCTGAGTCTCTGCATCTTCTTTTTTCTCTGTCTCTTCTAAGGACACTCCCATCGGATTTATAGTCCTCTTTAATCCAGTATGATCCTGTCTTGATCCTTACCTATAATAATAAAAGTGTGATATGCAAATCAACAGAATGACTGAACAGCAGAACGACTGGACAACCTTCCGGAAGACCACGCTATGACACGCACTGGTGCCAGGCCAGCCAAGGTGGGTGCAATGCGATTGGTTGGTGGGCCCCGCCATTGCCCCACGATCACCCTGTAGGCCCAGGCCACTGGCCAGCGGGGTGATCAATCAGCGGGGGGGAGGGAGGAGGGAGAGCTCCATGATTGCCCCATAGAGTGAGGCCCAGGCCACCAGCCAGCGACACTATGGTGGGTGTGCATAGCTGGCCAGCAATCATCCTGCAGAGGGAGGCCAGCCAAGTGATCGCACCCCACCCTGTCACCCACAGAGGGAGGTGACTGATGGCGGGGGAGGGGGATAGCACCACACAGATGGCAAGCAGTGGCAGCAGCAGGGGCAGGGCTAGCTGCTGGCAGCTGGGGGGAAGAAAGCCCCAATAGGCCCTGATCACCGGTCAGGCCTAGGGACTCTACTTGAGGGGTCCCGGATTGCAAGAGGGCACAGGCCAGGCTGAGGGACACCCTTTCCCCCCATGCACTGTGCCTTTAGTCTATAATATGCTAAATGTCCGACTGTTCGTACAACCATTCAACCAGTCGCTATGATGTGCACTGACCACTAGGGGGCAGATGATCTGACCAGTAGGTTAGTTTGCTGCTGGGTCCGGCCAATCAGGACTGAGCAAGACAGGCCGGACACACCCTGGAGCCCTCCCGTGGTCCCTCCCTGGCCTGATCATGTACCAGTAGGGTCCCTCAGCCTGGCCTGCACCCTCTTGCAATCTGTGCACTGGGCCTCTAGTTGTCATTATATTTGCAAAGAACCTATCTATCTATACAAAGGTCTAATATGCAAATTGTCCCCACGGGAGTTTGACCAGGAGACTGATTGCTCGCTATGACATGTGATGACCAACAGGGGGCAGTGTGGAACAAAGGGAGGCCCCAGCCAGCAGCTGGAAGGCCCTGATTGGCCCTGATCGCTGGCCAGGCCTAGGGACCCTACTCGTGCACGAATTTCATGCACCGGGCCCCTAGTTTTCAAATAAGGTCACAGTTTGCAGTTCCAAGTGGACATGAACCTTGGGGTGGGGGGGTTGTTACTCAATCCACTACCCCTGAGTTGGCATGGCTGTCTCAGGTGGATGTGGCAATAGGGGAAAAAAAATGCTAACTCAAGGAGAGAGAAGAATATGAAAAAAAGTTGCTGTGAGAGTCAGAAGAGCAAAAAAGGGAGAAATTGGCAAAGAGAATAGAATGATGGGTGTGAGAGAATGGGAGGCAGTGACTAGATGACTGGGATATAAGTGGGGGAGAGTGTGAGTTTAAATGAGAAGGTGAAGACAAAAAACAATACTGGGAAAGGAGGAAGTCAACTTCTGTCTAGATTTCTGGAGATTGATTTGATTAGAAAGGAATGAGAATAAATTGCAGGCAGGGCTTTCTAAACCCACAAATACTTTCTGAGGGTTTTTAATTATAGTTATCTGTGAGGAATCTCAACAGAGACAAGTTGAAATATGAAGTTGTTTTTATTTTCCTCCAGTCATTCCATCAACTGGATTCTGAAATTCTCCCCTTCTTATCATAATCTTAATGATATCGTGAATAGATTTCATTCCTCTCCAGTTCTTTTGAGGTATTAATCATGCAGTCTAGTTTAGTATGTTTAATCTCCAACTCCACCTAAAGCTCTTTGTCTTTCCCCATATCAGAGGCTAGGCTTGTAGCTCAATCTTGATGTATATATGGGTGTGGTTGGGTACAGTCAACCTGAGATACACACTCCCTGCTCCTCCCTCTCCCAGATCTAGCTTTCTGATGTGGAGAACAGGAATGAGAGGTAGGAAGGAAGATATTCTTTTTAATGATTGTGTTGGTTAAGGTGCAGGATAAGCTGCTGAACAGGGAAACCCCAAAACACATGGGCTTCAATAAAATAGAAATTTCTTTCTTTTTAAAATGATAGGTTAAATATAAGTCAGGAGGTCTAGGATAGGTACCTGTCTATACTCTGCAAAGTTACTCAAGGGTTCAGGTTGACCAGTTGGCTCTGTTTCTCATAGCCTGTCTTTTCTTCTGGTCTCCATTCCCCTTGATATGGAGTGGCAAGAATTAATGGAGTTCTCCTGTACTTTCTCTGAGTACATGGTCCAAAGGTGGAGATATACCACTTTTCCAAGGTACATGACATCACAGTGTCTAAATGCCTATGAGCAAGGGTTACTCTACCAGTCTCTCTGTTTACTTATACTTTTGAACTCCCAGGGGCACATGTAATGTTATCTAAGACTGCTCAGAGAGAGATCACTTTCAGCAGGAGTGGGTGTCCTGCACATTTCTGTGTCAAACAAGCATCCATTTAAGGATAGAGATGTCTATTCTCCCTGTCTAGTCTCCGTGAGTGACTCTATTGGCATTCTCTCCTCACTTGGTTTGGGAAGGAGGGGACGCCTCCTCTCCCATTGGCAGAAGAGTGCACAGTCTTACATCACAAACACTGGTATCCCAAAGCTGCTGCCACTGCCACTGCCCTCCCCAGCATTCTTAGGTGGCTGGGAAATGTGAGGGTGAGGTATTGGTGGGGATGGCACTGTCTGGTTCAACTGCTTTTTAGAATGCCTTAAGGGAAGAGCTTGGCCCCAATTGCTGGCAGCTGTCTTAGAATATGAGGTATATAACACTTCCTGGTTCTCGGTTTTGGACCCAAGTCATAGGAAAAGTTATAGTCAATACCCTATTATGTAATCAGAACCAACAGATGGAAAGAGAAATGAAAATTGTTTGTAAGCTATAGAATTACATGATCAATGACCAATGTAAAAATATACCCTAAATTTGAATTAAATTTACATAATATAAATTTAAAATATATGATAAGCTCTGGTCAGGTAGCTTAGTTAGTTAGAGGCTCCGATACACCAAGGTTGTGGGTTCAATTCCTGGTCAGGGCACATATGAGAATCAACCAATGAATGCATAAATAAGTGGAACAACAAATTGCTGTGTTTCTCTCTCTCTTTCTCAAATCAATAAATAAAAATTTAATTCCTATCTAATAAAAGAGTAATATGCAAATTGACCATACCTCTGCTATACCCACAAGCCATGCCCACAAGCCATGCCCATCAGCCAATCAGGAGCAAATATGCAAATAAACCCAACCAAGATGGCTGCGGCCACAGAGAGCAGGAGGGAGGCTTGGGTTTCCCGGTAATGGAGGAAGCCAAGCTTTCCGCCTGCCCTTGCCAGCCTAGGCCTCCACTCAAGGCTACAAAGTTTCAATTATAGAAGGTAAATAAATCCAAACAGAAATGGTGGCAGCCACGGAGCTGTAAAGAGCAGGAGGCTAGGGTTGCCCCTGGCAATGGAGGAAGCCAAGCTTCTAAAGCCCTGGCCTGCCTTGGCCTTCGCTCTAGGCTACAAAGTTTCAATTGTAGAAGATACATAAATCCCAACAGAAATGGCTGCCACCATGGAGCAAGCTGGAGGCTTGGCTCCACTCCAGTCTACAAAGTTTCAATTGTAGAAGATAAATAAATCCCAGATACCAGAGCCTCCGCTTGGGTCGCCAGGGGCCTGGCCGTCCTGCAAACCACCACAGGGCCCTCACCCGGGCTGCCCCACACCCCAAGGGAACCCCCACCCTGATCCGGGACACCCTTCAGGGCAAACCAGCTGGCCCCCACCCATGCACCAGGCCTCTATCCTATCTAATAAAAGAGTAATATGCAGATTGACCATCACTCCAACACACAAGATGGCTGCCCCCATGTGGTCAAAGATCCTGCCCCCATGTGGACACAAGATGGCCACCACAAGATGGCCAGCAGGGGAGGGCAGTTGGGAGGGACCAGGCCTGCAAGGGAGGGCAGTTGGGGGTGATCAAGCCTGCAGGGGAGGGCAGTTAGGGGTGACCAGGCCAGCAGAGGAGGGAAGTTCGGGGTAACTGGGCCTGCAGGGAAGGGCAGTTGGGGGGGACCCAGGCCTGCAGTGGAGAGCAGTTGGGGGGAACCAGGCCTGCAGGGGAGGGCATTTAGGGGTGACCAGGCCTGCAGGGGAGGGCAGTTAGGGGCAAACAGGCTGGCAGGGGAGCAGTTAGGCATCAATCAGGCTGGCAGGGGAGTGGTTAGGGGGTGATCAGGCTGGCAGGCAGAAGCGGTTAGGGGCAATCAGGAAGGCAGGCAGGCGAGCAGTTGGGAGCCAGCAGTCCTGGATTGTGAGAGGGATGTCTGACTGCCCATGGCAGTCGGACATCCCTCAAGGGGTCCCAGATTGGAGAGGGTGCAGTCTGGGCTGAGGGACACCAACCAAGATGGCTGCAAATAAACCCAACCATATGTTTCTTTGACCTTGTTATGGTAAAGAACTTTCTAAACTTAAAAGCAATGTAGCAGTGGTCTGCTGGAGCTGGTTTATATAGATTTGTGAGGGCCAGTTGTCAGATATTCAAGAATTTTGCAAGCAAGCCAGTTGTAGCTAGAAATCAGCTTCAGTGAAAATATATACATGGCTGACATCGGTATGTGCTACAAATCAGGCTTTCTCTTTTGTAACCTGGTTTACCAGCATACAACTAAATATTAGTATTAGCAAAAAAAAAAAAAAGTCAATTTACTTGTTTATATCAAAATGTATGCATTTATTGGTTTAAAAGATCATGAAATGAAAAAGAAGGTGATGGGAGATATTTGCACAAAGTTTGACAGAGGGTTCATGTCAGTAACATAATAGAGAACATGTGATTGAACAGTAAAAACATAACCCCGGTAGAGAAATAGGCAAATGATGTGAACAGGTAATTCACTAAAGGATACAAATTGCCAATAAACTTGAAAAACTATCCAAGAAATTTGTACTAAATGAAAACTAAACAATAAGGAGATATCACCTTTCATCTATGAAATCGACCAATCCCAAGGTTCTTAGTTTAGGGAAGTTGGCCTTGCTCACTGTGTTAGAAAAGGTGATTACAGCAAAGAATTGTGTCCAATTTGTAACTGGACATCATGCAATACTAGGATGAAGGCAAGTTCAGAGAAATTCAGCTAACATTTCTTAGCTTTAGTTGCCCATTTTTGCTTTGTTATTTTGTTTTTTCTTTAAAAGACAAGAATGGGGCTATCAGATTGGATTCTTGAGTGTGCTGACAACAACCCAAAGCAAGTGTTTTAAACATTATTTGAGAAAAGAGATTGTTAGATATCATATTTTTCACATGTAAATTTTTAAAAACCACTTTTTGAAGAAAGTTTGAACATATCAATGGAAAAAGAATTTGAGCACTAGATTCTCTGAAAACCAATTTGTCAAAAAAGACACAATTAGCACTCATTTTATATTAGCCCATGGATGGTCTTTCCCTTTATGAATGAGTTTAAGCAAAACTTTGACCTTGACTCCTCCCTCTTTCCACTCTTTTTTAATAGCGACCGATCAAAAGGCAAGGAGAAAAGCAAAGCATCTGAAATACACTCAGACTGGCCCTCCCGCCCCCACCTGCATGGCTACAAAGATAAGCATTTTGCATTCAGCCAATAATGATCTGTGGATTGTTAACACCACCTCCTTCATTTTAATAGTGAGTTGATTGTAGCAAAATAGAGCCACAAAGATGTGATTCTATTTTAATACCAGTCTATCAATTAACCCAGTCCATATTCCACATGTGAATAGGAGAAAATGGGTTTACACTTTCCATGTGATGTAATTTCAGTGGGATTCAATAGATGGCACAAAAGAGCTCTGCCCCCAACATTAAATCTGGTGACCAGTGAAATAAATATTTGAGGAAGCACATGAATTTTCTTCAGACTGCCAAGGAGATAGACGAACAGATTGCTTTGGTAAGTGGTACATTTTCTTTTAATTCTATAAAATAAAATAACGACATAACCCGTTATTGAACACAAAAATCTCAGGTTCGATGATGAAGTCCTGGGTGTTTTTCCAAGTGCGTTATTTCTGATATGTACTTACTGTGGTTTGAACCAGCATTTGTTATTCAGTTCCTTGTCCTAAGTCAGAGAGAGAGTTTTTGTATGTGTGTATGTTTGCTTTTTTCGTGAATAAGACCTCACCTCAAGCATGATTTGCTTGCCAAAGATATATTTGAGTTGGAAGATGAGAGTTTGGGTCACACACATTTTCTCATGATTTTCTTACGGAGCTGCTGGTTGTTGACTTCAGGTGACCTTGCTCTTTCTCCCATCCCTCTCCACCCACCTCCTGCAATGAGAATGCTGAGGAAAATGGGATAGGGCTGAGTTACTCCTGGAGGCAGTGCTGCCGTACACTTTTTATGGGCAGGTGTATTTTAGTTTCTTCTCTGGGCTGTTCCCACAAGCTATTCTTTTCTAGTTACTCAGACCACAGAAGCTGTTCTGCGGTGCTGCAAGTCAGGTGGAATTGTAGGTTTCAAAAATGTTTCCCAGGCTTCACCCCATTTGATCAAAAGAGTTGAAAGTGAAAAAAGCAAAAGTTCACAATACCACATAGGAAACAAAGCAGAAGAGCTTTTGAACTGGTTCTGACCCTTTTAACCTGTGGATAATGCCTCGTTGGTCTGGTGCAGAGAAGACTGACTCAGTATTTGCGAACTGAACTCAATGGGCTAGATGAACTCTGGGGGTATCATCTATTAAGACAAGTCAACGTCCTGATTTGATGCCCCCAAAGTCTCCAAACAAAGGCAATTCAAAGGTATTGTTGTATGATATCATATAGTGGGAGGCTAAACTTACCACAATCATGTAAGTTGACATAGATAGATCTTACTTTTATACTTTCAAATTGAAGCATTCTTTTACTAATCAACTTAGCAAATAACTATTCTATTTGGTAGTAAAATAGTTTTGGGGTTCTAATATATATATGAGATTATATATATATATATATATATATATATATATATATATATATATATAATAACCAGTGCTGGTTATTAGGACTTTGATTAAAAAATATTGATTTTCCACTGATTTAGCAAGTTTGGTATATAAAATAGAAAGATCCTGTAAGTACCTAAGATTCAGTTGCTCATATGTACAATACTTTGACTCTTTAATTACAGAAATAAAGATGGTTTCACCAACTGAATACTTCAAATTAGTGATTATAATTGGAAAGGCAAAATGGAAGTTGGGCAAATAGAAGATAGCTGAGTCAATTAATTTTGCTAGATATAAAGCTGAAGCCATGCTCTCATTAAATGCTGGGGACAAACAGTTATATAAATTTAAATCTTTGTGGTGATTACTGTTGTTAATGAAATGAGGACACCTCTGGTCTTGCTTGTGGTGGGTCCACTGTGCACTAAGCCCTCCTGTCCATGCATAGAGTTCTGTCTCTGACCCTTATCTCCCCGGTCTCTCTGTATACCATGCCTGGCTATACTGATCACTGCTTCTTTGAACTGTGGAGTTGGCCAAAAGGTAGAAAGATCCCAGATTTGAATTCAGGCTTAAAAATAAGTAAGGACCCCACTTGAGCCTTACACCCAAACCACTTTGACTTTGACTTACTTTTACCAGATGGTTCTGTTTTGAAATATTAGGCACTGGCCCAGGCAATATCAAGTATCATTTTGATGCTCATTTAAGTACTTATTTTCATGTGAGTAGCTCTTTCAGGAAGCTGGGAGGAAGAATTGGGAAATTTCTGGGACTTTTAGCCAAATATAAGAAACACCATAAAAATGCCATGTTTACTTTTAACATTCATTTTAATGTGTGTGTCCCCTTCCTTGCACAGAGTCTCCATGCATAGTGATGGAGGGGATGGTACCATGCCTTCTCCTATATTAGGAGAAATCAGGATAACACGGGATCATTGAGCATCTGTACAAAAGGGTAAGTCCAAGCAATGTTTCAAAACCAGATACATCTGCATGTCTAATTTGGGGAACTTTTGCAATGCAGGGTTATATCTGGGACTTTATACAACCTTTGGTGCCCATGGGAAATGGTACCAAAATCATTGGATGCTTAAGTCTCCTATATAAAACTAGAGGCCCAGAGCATGAATTTGTACATGAATGGGGTCAGGCCAGCCTGCCCCAATTGGGGTTGGAGGGCTGATCAGAGGTGGGGTTGGCTGAGGGGAGGGGCTGAGGGTGGTCACACTCTTGGTTGAGGGAACAATTTGCATATTAGCCTTTTATTATATAGGATGGTGTAGTATTTGCATATAATCTAAGCACATCCTCCCATATACTTTAAATCATCTCTAGATTACTTTTAACCCTTTGCACTCGCTTGCTTTTTTCTCGATTCCTTTATTCTACTCGGGATTTAATTTTTTAAATACCCCAGATTTTACAAAGCGCAGCAGTAGAATAAAAAACTGGAGTTTCTTTTCATACAAACTTATTTATTTGGATTTTTTAATATTTCAAATTATTGATACATTCAAAGAGTAATTTTAATCTCTATAATTTTTCATGGTGTGATATTTTTTGAAACATTCACCCACATGAAGACCTGGTTTACATTCACATGTTTCGCAAATATAAATCGTCTCTCTTCTTCCTCCTTTGATTTTTCTGTTAGAACAAACAACACAATCTTTGTGTTTTTTGTTAGGGTGAGGTGTGATTATATGGAGCTTTCCATCTAAACGTTGCTCTAAGTTAGTGGATAATAATCTACCCCTGGAAGTTAGTGTACCATCTCTGAATTCTCCAACAAGATCATGTACTAGTTTCCTAATAAATTTCACATGCGTTATCGGTTTTTCATTTTTTTCTTTTTTGGCATCAGTTGAGATGGCATTTATATTTTACTTGTCCTTTCATGCTAATGAAAACAAGAAAAGATACTGGAAAAATAGACAAAAACCCCCCTTCCCCCCGCGGTGAAACTACGTGTCGAATGTGGCTCAACATACGAGCTGCTACCGATGCTAACTAACCGTGTTGAATCACACTCGACATCCGAGTGCAAAAGGTTAATACCTAAGACATTGTTAATGCTATGTAGTTATTATATTGTTGAGGGAATAATGACAAGAAAATAAGACTGTACATGTTCAGGAGGTGCAACCATCTTAGACCTAAGAATATAGTACATATCAGCAATAATATAACATTATTTTTTTTAGAAAATTTTGATCTGTGATTGGTTGAATCCATGAATGCAAAATACAAGGATTCAGAGGGTCAACTGTGCCCACTGGGAGATATGAGAGGAATTTGGTGCTTTGTTGATACTGATGACTTCCTTGTCTAAGGATTTTGAATAAGATCCTTGCAAGATCTGTGTAGCCATGTAGCATCAGCTCAAAACGTGGTGGGGGGTGTATTACTCTCTAGGGTTCATCCCAACACAACTCCCTCTGGTTTCATGTGCCATTGGAATGGTGGTTACAAAATAATCTGAGCTATAGTGGGTTGATAACTAATGCAATAATCATAACCTAGAACAAAACACTTCATAGGAATAAATACACACCGGATGAATGAATTTAAGAGGAGGAACCTTCTCCCATCCTCAAAATCTTTCTCTGCTCACTTCCCCCCTCATCACTCTCAGAATAGAACCCCAACTCCTGGCAATGATCTACACACTGTGCAACCTTGGCCCTGACTCCTCTCATCCTGCTCACTCCATGCTAACATTGACCTCCTCGCAATGATCTACACACTGTGCAACCTTGGCCCTGACTCCTCTCATCCTGCTCACTCCATGCTAACATTGACCTCCTCACCATGCCTCAGACAAGTCAGTCTCACTTCCATCTCAGGACCTTTCCACTTGCCTTCTTCTTCACCAGAAATGCTTTCCCCCTAGATCTTCCCATAGATTACTCATTCACCTCATTCTCCTCCCCTACCCCCCCACCCCCCATTCTCCCCGTCATGCACCAGAGCTGTCTGCCTATTCTCTATCCGAGTCTGTCTTAATTTTGCTTGGTAGTACAGTTTGTTCATTAAATTCTACATGTGAGTAAAATCATATAGTACTTGTCTTTCTCTGACTGGCTTATTTCACTGTGCATAATGTTCTCCAGGGACATCCATGGCTGCTACAAAGAGTAAAATGTTCTTCCTTCTTATGCCTGCCATTATTCTTGATTAATTAACCTGTTTTATTTTTCTATATAGCACTTATTACTACATGAAATTACATTTAGCATTTATTTGTTTTATTTTCTGTCTCCCCACTAGACAATAAGCTCCTTGATAATTAGAATTTTACTTTGTTCACTGCTTTATCTCCAGTTCCTAAAAGATGGCCAATAAGTTATCAATAAATACTAATTGAATAAATAAATGGCTTTTCTGAAAGGCTGTTTATTATTATCTAATTACCTTTTGAATAAGACCAAAGTTAGGCACCAAGCCATGTGTAAATTTAAAAAGGTAATATAAAAGGGGTCTGAATTCAACCACATGGGAAGAAAACACTTAAGAAAGCCATCAGAAAATGTATGGCAAAGGTAGTAAGTACACCAGCTGTGTACACCTAGCTCAAATTCTAAATGATCTTGGGAGGGTTAGGGTCAGAGGACTTTGTGAATATCTAAAACCATCTGTATTAGTTTCCTGTGGCTGCTGTGACAAGTTACCATAAATTTGGTAGCTTAAAACAACAAAAATTAATTTTCTCATGGTTCTGGAGACCGGAAGTCCAAAGTCAAGGTGTCAGCAGGGCTGTACTCTCTCTAGGGCCTCTTCCAGCTTCTGATAGCTATCGTCATTCATTGTCTCGTGGCTGTTTCACTCCATCTTCTGCCTCTGTCTTCATATGGCCTTCTCCTCTGTGTCCTCTGTGTCTACCATCTTCCATTTTGTCATCATCTTCATGTTAATACTTGAGATCAAAATCCAGTTATCCGAGAAAAGTGAATTTTTAGTTGACAGATCAAAGGGAGGTCTTCTGTCCCTGTCAAATACCCCTCAGCCTTTCTCTTAGAAGGACACTTGTCATTGGATTTAAGGACCACCTGGATATTCTTGTATGATCTCAAGATCCTTAATTATCTCTGCAAAGACCATCCCCTCTTCCAAATAAGGTAACATTCATAGTTTCTGGAGATTCTGACATGTTTAGGAGGTGGACATATCTATTGGGAGGGGGCACCTTTCAAACCATTCCACCATATAGGTAGGATAATTATGTATCAGTATGTGTATTTCCCTGGTTTTAGGTTACATGACTCCAAAAAATGTGGCCTACATGTTATGAGTCTCTTAGTAAAAAAATGTTTAATATCAACCATGCCCAATTTAATGCAATCATTTAATGTGGATTTTTTTCTAGGATCTGTATCTGTATCAAGATGCTCCGAAGAATTGCAACTATCCTCAGGAACATCTAGTGTTACAAAATGACTAAAACTAATTCTACCATCTTCCATTTTGTCATCATCTTCATGTTAATACTTGGGATCAAAATCCAGTTATCTGAGGAAAGTGAATTTTTAGTTGACAGATCAAAGGGGGGTCTCACCCATGTTCCCAAAGACTTACCCCTGAAAACAACAATCTTAGATATATCACAAAATGATATATCTGAGCTTCAGGCTTCTGACATCCTATTACTATCCAAGCTGAGGGTCTTGAGAATTTCTCATAATAGAATCCAGTATCTTGACATGAGCGTTTTCAAATTTAACCAGGAATTGGAGTATTTGGATTTGTCCCACAACAAGTTGGAGAAGATTTCTTGCCACCATACTGTGAACCTCAAGCACTTAGACCTCTCATTTAATGCATTTGATGCCCTGCCCATTTGCAAAGAGTTTGGCAACATGTCTCAACTAGAATTTCTGGGTTTGAGTGCCACACAGTTACAAAAGTCTAGTGTGCTGCCAATTGCTCATTTGCATATCAATAAGGTTTTACTAGTCTTAGGAGACCTTTATGGGGAAAAAGAAGACCCTGAGAGCCTTCAAGACCTTAACACAGAGAGTCTGCACATTGTTTTCCCCGCAGGAAAGGAATCCCACTTTATTTTGGATGTGTCAGTCAGCACTGCAATAAGTCTGGAACTGTCTAATATCAAATGTGTGCTAGATGATAATGGATATTCTTATTTCCTAAGTATTCTGTCAAAACTTCAAAATAATTCAAGGATATCAAATCTTACTTTAAACAACATTGAAACAACATGGCATTCTTTCATTACAATGTTCCAGTGGGTTTGGCATACAAGAATAGAGTATTTCTCAATTTCAAATGTGAAACTACAAGGTCGCCCTCAAGTCAGAGATTTTGATTATTCTGACACCTCATTGAAGGCCTTGTCTATACACCAAGTTGTCAGTGACGCGTTTAGTTTGCCACAAAGTTACATCTATAAAATCTTTTCAAATATGAACATCCAGAATTTCACAGTGTCTGGTACCCATATGGTCCACATGGTTTGCCCATCCCAAATGAGCCCATTTCTGCATTTGGATTTTTCCAATAATCTCTTAACAGACATGGTTTTTAACAATTGTGGAACCTTGGCTAGGTTGGAGACACTTAGTTTACAAATGAATCAATTAAAAAAACTTGCAAATATAGTTCATATGACCAAGGAGATGAAGTCTCTACAACAATTAGATATTAGCCAGAATTCTCTAAGCTATGATGAAAATGAAGAATATTGCTCTTGGACTATAAGTTTATTAAGTTTAAATATGTCTTCAAATATACTCACTGACTCTGTTTTCGGATGTTTACCTCCCAGGCTCAAGGTTCTTGACCTTCACAGTAATAGAATAACAAGTATCCCTGAAAATGTCATTGGTCTGGAAGCTTTGCTAGAACTCAATGTTGCTTCCAATTCTTTAGCCCACCTTCCTGAATGTGATTCCTTCAGCAGCCTCTCTGTGCTGATCACTGACTATAATTCAATTTCCAACCCATCAGCTCGTTTCTTCCAGAGCTGCCAGAAGATCAGGTCCATCAACGCAGGAAACAATCCATTCCAATGCACATGTGAGCTAAGAGAATTTATCCAAAGCATAGGCCAAGTTTCCAGGGACGTGGTAGAGGGCTGGCCTGACTCTTATAAGTGTGACTATCCAGAAAGCTATAAGGGAACCCTACTGAAGGACTTCCATGTGTCTCCATTATCCTGCAACACAGCTCTGCTGATTGTCACCATTGGGGTCACTGGGCTGGTGTTGGCTGTCACTGTGACTGCCCTCTGTGTCTATTTCGACCTGCCCTGGTATCTCAGGATGGTGTGTCAGTGGACCCAGACCCGGCACAGGGCCAGGAACACACCTTTACACGAACTCCAAAGAACTCTTCAGTTCCATGCCTTCATTTCGTACAGTGGACACGATTCTGCCTGGGTGAAGAATGAATTACTACCAAACCTAGAAAAAGAAGGTATACGGATTTGTCTCCATGAGAGAAACTTTGTTCCTGGCAAGAGCATTGTGGAAAATATCATCAACTGTATTGAGAAGAGTTACAAGTCCATCTTTGTTTTGTCCCCCAACTTTGTTCAGAGTGAGTGGTGCCATTATGAACTCTACTTTGCCCACCACAATCTCTTTCATGAAGGATCTGATAACTTAATTCTGATCTTGCTGGAATCCATTCCAATGTATTCTATCCCCAGCAGCTATCATAAACTCAAAACTTTCATGGCACAGCGAACTTACTTGGAATGGCCGAAGGAGAAGAGCAAACATGGACTTTTTTGGGCGAACCTAAGAGCATCCATTCGAATTAAGTTGATGTACCAAGCAAAAGAAATAGATCACACATACATCTAAATATGTTCCCCCTTTCTCTGTTGCTGCTTTTGGAAGTTCCAACAATGCCTTTATTTTGCATCAACACAAACCTAAACATAATTTTGAATTTATAAAATAAATAAAAATGTGTACTTTCAGGCCCCTATTCACCATTTACTCATGGTAATGAAATGATATAATTTTGATATAAAGTCAATTTCTAACATAAGAGGAATTTGCTTGTTTTTTGTTTTTTTTTTCTAGAACTGAATTCCTTGAATTTATCATGTAATCAAAAGAAGCACCTGTTTAAAGAACTTCAATGATATATGTTCCTGTGTGCTGGGGTTAATGTTAGAAAACTCCATGCCTTTTACACCTGTAGCTGGGTTGGTATAGCTATTGGTGCATTTTTCACTTCCGCTTAGCGTTTTCTTCTATGTGTTGAAAGCTGTGTATTGGTAATGCTGGAGAGTCTTTGCCTGACGGGCTTTCTTGCTGGCCATGAGAACACACTTGACCCACAAAACAGGCAATTCAGAAATGCTGGAGGTTGTCCTTTGAAGCAGCCCTTAATCAATACCTAATCAATATCAGAGGGAGAACTGGCAGGTAAGTACAATTTTCTCGCCCATTTTTGGGGATAAATCTGGGAGTGTGCTTTACACTCTCCCTGAGTTCCCCAGTGACATAGAATTCTGATTTTCCATGGTAGAAAACAACTTGGTAAAGCGTTCTTTATTAGGTTACTTTTTATTCATATCTCATTCCTCCAAGGGTGTTTCCTGGGATCAGCTCTGAAATAAATGACCTATAGTTGAATACTTGTCTCAGGGTCTGCATCTGGGGGAACCCAAGGCAAGAGTTTGTTGCATCTCAGGTCAAATGGAAATTCTGAGTCTGGTTTTCCATGGCTGGAGGTCTTTCTGAGATTCTAGTTGTCTGAGCTGGCATGTAGGAGAGTCTTTGCTCTCTGGGTCAGAGGAGGAATGTAGTCAGTGTGTTCTGCTTCTATACTCATTCCCTTTGGGGAACTATTAAAATAGGGCATGGGCAGATTGGAGGAATGCAAGAAATGGGCTCTGTCAGATATTTATTTCCATCTTTATTTTTATCAGATATTTGTCTTACTCATCTAATATTCTGCCTACCCTTTTACTTTGGCAGCCAACTCTGGGCAGGTGTAGCCTGACAGCCCCTTGTCATAACTGCCCCCTATACCTCTCACTTTATGTCCTGTGGCTTCACTAAGACCACTGTACAGGATGTTTGTAGAAGCTTATTCAACCATTCTGGTATATGCACAAACCTAGCCGTGCCATAGATATCCCTTGAGGAGATCCTTGACCATTTAAATATTCCTCTCTTTTATTTTTTGGGTAAAAAAAATGAGGCATAGTCCAGTGATGGAAGTTTAGTTAGACTTATTGTGGTGATCATTTCACAATACATACATATATCAAATAATTATGTTGTACAGCTGAAACTAATATAATGTTATATGTCAATTATACCAAAATATTTTTAAAAGTCCACCATAATAAAAGGAAAAAAATGAGGCATAGTCTACACCATTCCTCAAAGAGTCCTCAACAGAATTGAGCCTTACTTACTCATAGGATTAACCAGATCAATAACTCACTTTTGGATTGGCTTTCTCTTCTTCCTTGTTTCATTCTTCTTAGTTCCCTTACTCTAAAGCCCTGAGATTAAATCTTCAAACAAATTATCTTCACATAAAGCTTTTGTCTCAGTCTCCACTTCCGTGAAGAGAAGCCCAAATAACACATACATATACTAGTTGCTTCTTGTCCTAAGAAACTTAGAGTCAATCAGAGGATATTATATGTATCCAGATAACTAAAATAAAAATCAACAAAACAAAAATATACAACTGAAGCTCAGAGACCATTTAGATTGAGTGAAGAAAATCTTAGAAATAATGTTTTTTTCACTGGGCCTTGATGGAAGACTTTAATTATGGATTTTTCAATGTATGATGAAGAATAGAAAGGTCATCCTAAGTAGAGAGATGAATAAGAAAAAAAGATAGGAATATCCAGGCCTATTTTGAGACTGGTGTCTCAATTTGACTGAACATGAAGTTTATGAAAAATGACAATGAGATATAAGCATGGAGAGTTAGATTAAGATAATTTTGTCAAGGCTCTTGAAATACAAGGTATGGAGTTAGAACTTAGGGATGTAGGAAAGTGATCATTTAAACTTTTATAAGGATTAATAGTGGAAACCAAATTAAAATCATGAAATATATGCTGAAAATGCATGAAAGCTCTTGTTGTGTAATGGAAGTTGCAAACAAAACTGGATTTTCTTGTATTTTTTTTTTCCAGGATGATTGTGCGTCCTGTATTGAACTTCAATATTGCATAACCAAGTTTTAGTTGCTCAGCACCACTTGTGTCTTAGTTTGCTAGGGCTGATATACAGAAGCTCTGCAACCTAAGTGGCCAAAACAATAGAAATTTATTGTCAGTTCTGGAGGCTAGAAGTCCAATATCAAGGTGATGGCAGGGTTGGTTGCTTCTGAATGGGAGGGAAGAACAGTTAAAGGCCTCTTCTTAACTTATAGAGAGCTATATTTCCCTGTGTTTCTCTTTTTTTAATCCTCACCAGAGGATGTATTTTTATTGATTTTAGAGAAAGAGAGAGGAAGGGGAAAGAGAGAGAGACAGAGACAGAGAGAGAGAGAGGGAGAGAGAGAGAGAGAGAGAGAGAGGGAGAGAGAGAGAGAGAGAGAGATTGGTTGGTTGCCTCCCATACTCACCCTGACTGGGGCTCAAACCTGCAGCCTAGGTATGTGCCCTGACTGGAAATTGAAACTGCAACCTTTTGGTGTATAGGAAGATGCTCCAACCAATTGAGCTACCTGGCCTGGGCTTTCCCTGTATCTCTTTACATAATCTTCCCTCTATGCCTGCCTCTCTCCAAATTTCCTTTCTTTATAAAGACACCAATCATTGAATTAGGGCCCACCCTAATGACCTAATCTTAACTAATAATATCCACAATGATTTTATTTCCAAATAAGGTCACATTCTGAGGTTCTGGTTTAGGACTTCAGCAAATGAATTTTGGGGGACAGAGTTCAACTCATTACATCTTGCAAATCTGAAAAATATCCTTAATTGGAGGCATAAACTCAATTAAAGTATCCCTATCGAATTCAAGATTTCAAGAAGAGAAGTTAGATTAATCATATATATATAAATCATATATATATATATATACTAGAAGCCCGGTGCACGAAATTCGTGCACGGCGGAGGGTTGTCCCTCAGCCCAGCCTGTACCCTCTCCAATCTGGGACTCCTGGAGGGATGTCCGACTGCCCGTTTAAGCCCGATCCTGGTGGGATCGGGCCTAAACGGGCAGTCGGACATCCCTCTCACAATCCAGGACTGCTGGCTCCCAACTGCTTGCCTGCCTCCCTTCCTGATTGCCCCTAACCGCTTCTGCCTGCCAGCCTGATCACCCCCTAACCACTCCGCTGCCAGCCTGTTTGCCCCCAACTTCCCTCCTCTGTCGGCCTGGTCACCCCTAACTGCCCTCTCCTGCAGGGTTGATCACCTCCAACTGCCCTCCCTTGCAAGCCTGGTCCCTCTCAACTGCCCTCCCTTGCAGGCTTGGTCCCTCTCAACTGCCCTCCTTTGCAGGCCGGATGCCTCCCAACTGCCCTCTCCTGCTGGCATCTTGTGGTGGCCATCTTGTGTCCACATGGGGGCAGGATCTTTGACCACATGGGGGCAGCTATATTGTGTGTTGCAGTGATGATAAATCTGTATATTACTCTCTTATTAGATAGGATAGAGGCCTGGTGCACGGGTGGGGGCCAGCTGGTTTGCCCTGAAGGGTGTCACAGATAAGGGTGGGGGTTCCCTTGGGGTGTGGTGCGGCCTGAGCGAGGGGCCTGTGGTGGTTTGCAGGCAGGCCACGCCCCCTGGCCACCCAAGCAGAGGCCCTGGTATCTGGGATTTATTTTCCTTCTACAATTGAAACTTTGTAGCCTGGGGCGGCAGCCATTTCTGTGGCAGTTAATTCACCTTCTACAATTGAAACTTTGTAGCCTTAAGCGGGTGAGCCCGGCCAGGGTGTGCGGAAAGCTTTGCTTCCCCTGTTGCCGCCGGAAACCCTAGCCTGCTCTCTCAAGCTCCATTCTGCCGCCATTTGTTTGAATTTGTTTACCTTCTATAATTGAAACTTTGTAGCTTGAATGGAGGCTTAGGCCTGCAACAGCTATGGAAAGCTTGGCTTCCTCTGTTACCTGGGAAACCTTGCTCTCTGTGGCTGTAGCCATCTTGGATTGGGGTTAATTTGCATACTCGCCCTGATTGGCTGGTGGGCGTGGCTTGGCTGCTGGGCGTGGCTTATGTAGCAGAGTGATGGTTAATTTGCATATTACCATTTTATTAGAGAGGATATCTGATCTCAGAAGTGGTTTTAAGAAGGCTGGGAGGAAGTTGAAATTGTATTGGTGGAGTCTTCTGCAAAAGACTTCCAAGTTGGGAGATGAAGAACTCAGGTCAAAGTATGAACAAATTTTTCCTAATGAAAATAATGTTTTCACAAGTAAACTAGAGGAAATATTGCAGAATGGGTAAACTGATTCTGAATCTGGGTTTCAATTCTGGCTCCCTTACTTATTTGTGACTGATTTTGGACAAGTCACTTAAACTTTCTAAGTCTAAGTTTCATTATTTGCAAAATGCACCCTTAGAGTAGTTAGGCCAAGATCTTTAGATTTCCATGTATAAATTAAAGACTAGTTATAATATGTCCCCCAAACTGCAGAGTTCACATGGCAAGCTTTCCAAGCGGTTCTATTGAAGCCCCTCTTCCTAAGATTGAGGTGATAGCACACACCCTCCCCACACCCAGTTTCATACTGTTGTTAGGAGAATTAAATGAGTAAATATGTAATGTGCATAGAACAGTGTCTGGCACAAAGCAAAAACAAATGCTAGCTATGATGATGATGATGATGTCATTATTATTATTGTTGTTATTATTATCTTCATTATCTTATGCCACCAAATGTGGAACTGGAGCTAAGCTGCTAATCATGTTTAGTCTAGTTTAGTCTAGTTTGGGCTTTCTCAGATTAAATAAAACCAGAAAAGACAAAATTTTACTACATAAAAACTGAAAACAGTTCTATGTTAAAACAAGCAAAGATTTGCCATAGCAAAATAACAAATGGGGAAATAATAAATTGGGAAGTAGCTGGTAGCAAATATCACAGATGAAATTCTTTTTTCCTTTTTTATACAAAGAGCTACTAGAATTAAATTAGTTAATTTAATTATCCTCATATTGAGTCGAAACAATGGTATGTGGTTTAGAGGCAAACAAGGAAATCCCGGGAAATTCCTCATGCTAATGTGTCTTACAGGTTTGAGTCTCTCTGTAACTTGGTCTAAGATAAATACCAAACAACTCGTTAATAAAGTTTCATTAATAAAGTCATAATAGTGATTTTGGCACCTGGATGAGAAATCCAGACTTTCCCCTTTCCTTCTCTACTCTTTTTCCTTTGCTACTTCCTGTTTAGTTTATAAATTTTATTTTCTTCCTTCTTTTTGTCTTCATTCCTTTCCTCTCCCTTGCCTTCCATCCTAATTTTCTCCACCTTCTCGTTCCCCATTCTTCTCCTATTTTTTGGCTTCCCTTTTTGATCCGCTCTCCTTTCTGTTTTTCAAAACTTTCCATTTTCTCTCTTCCTCTTTAATCTTTATTATTATTATTATTATTATTATTAATTGCTTATCCTCCCTCTTCTCCCCCCAAAATCCACTTCTAATATATACATTGTTTTTCTTTCTTGTCCCTAAAGCCTTTGGGGTAATTTCTGAGGACGCGGGTCCTGATACATGTCTCTACAATAGGATCATTCACTAAGGGAGCAGGGTCAGTTGGCAAAGGGAGCAGGAGCTGGAATCAGGAGAAGTAAGAAATTAGAAATATTAATATTTGGCATCCCTGAGGGAGGTTTTGTGAGTGAAGTAGAGTTCCAGCTTGTTGGCTAATTGTAGGATGGTCATTTATTAACTTAGGGCTCTAGCCCTGTCTGTCCAATATGAGAGCCATTAGCCATATGTGGCTACTGAGTGCTTGAACTGTGGCTAGTCTGAACTGTGTTGTAACACATACAGGATTTCTAAGACATCGTATGAAAGAAGAATTGAAAATACCTTAATAGCTTTGTATATTGAATGCATGTAAATATTTAATGTAGTTTATACAGATCACATAAGTAAAATAAAGATTTTATGCAGTATATTATTAAAATTCATTTCACCTGTTGTTGTTTTGTGTATGTTCTAATAAACTAGATCATTGAAAGTTACTATGTGGTTTGCATTATTTCTGTTTCCTATTGGACAGTGCTGCTCTAGTCCTTGACAATGATGTATTCACCAAATCTCTGCAGAGTCTTTCACTAGGTTCTCACTACATATTTAGGATGATTTCATTTACTTGCCCAAACAAAATTTTTTTCTCCTCCTTATACTCATCAAGTACAGTAAATGAACGATAAACTATTTGAATTTTCTAACCATGTGAGAGTTTTGTTACCTTTTATTTATTTTTCAGAAAAAATAATTCAGAAAAAATAACCTGTGCCACTGTTTTCTCTCACTGATATTTATAATTAAACTAGAGGCGCTTTACTCAATTAACACGTGCTTCATATTAAACTGTGAACTAGCCTGCAGCGGTTTTGGGAGAAAGCAGCCTCAGTCCCTTCCTTCTGACTTTCCTACCTGCCTGGATCAGGGACTTGGCCCTGTCAAAGGTAGGACATAAAATAGGCCAGCACTGTCAGGTAGTCCATGGTTCCTGAGCCCAATAGAGAGGCTTCATTTTGGATGGCGAGATCAGGGATTCAATCAGATTTCTTATCTTGAGGGAAACACCCTCAGGGTGAGCCTCTGCCCTGCCCATTAGCCAGGACATTGAGAAAAGGCTATAGAAGCAAAGGCAACAATAAAGAGAACCTGAGAGTAGAAAGAGAAGCAGACTGAGAAAGAGGAAGAGTCAAAGAGAAGTTGAGTCATAACCAGAATAGAGACTAGCCTTTGCCCATTTGGGGGATACAAGAGGGCCATTGTGATTGGCATTGTTCCAGGGCTCTGTGAGGACTGGCAGTGTGCAGCTGTGCTCCTTCCTTACTTCCCGTGGGACCTGTGAAATAAGTCTTCACCCACTGGGAGTAACCCAAGGCTCTGTGTTCATTTCAATTTATATATGAAGGAAGACATGTGGCTGGCAGAATTCTGAAATTGCAGAAGGAAATAAGGGGTGGGGGGTAGGGGGAATGTCTGTGTGTGTGTGTGTGTGTGTGTGTGTGTGTGTGTGTGTGTGTGTGGTGGGGGAGAATTATTATGGCAGATATCTCTAAAGCTCAGAGTAAGAAGAAAGTAAAAACAAGAACAGAAAAAGGGGGGAAAGGAAATATTTTTGAAGGGAATAAAAACATTCTATCTCAAAGTTATCAACACATATGGTTCTGAGCTTGCTATGCTTATTGCTAATTGTAAACAAGGATTTAAAATTTTTAGAAATTGCAACTAAAGGCAGAGGGAATAGTAAACGTGCTCTCGGGCACCTGGCGTAGTGAAACCATTGTGGGCTTTGGAGCCAGACAGACTCGGTTCTGAATCCTAACTCCATCTCTTGCTGGATGATGGCCTTAGACAAGTTTCTTATTTTCTCTGAACTGTCAGATGGAATCAAATGTAACTTCTGTGTAGTCTGTGGTGAGGATTAGCCAATATCTTGTTTGTAAGATTCCCCATACTTAGGAAGTGAATGCAACTATGGTGTGAGGATGATAACACAGAACACTACTTTCCAACTTGGCTCAACTTGGTTTTGGTAAATAAATGTAAAAAGAGGTAAAGAAAACATTTCCATTCACTGACAGTGTAAAGTGTTTAAACATGCTGGGCTCTGGGAAAAGGAAGATTATGTTTTTGGACATCAAAAACCCCAAGTGATTATTTTTCTTCCAGAAGGCAATACTGAATGTGAGTAATGATAATCATTTGAGAATTTCCTAGATGAGAGAGATTTTAGAGCTTAGTTCATCCAACAAGCTAGGATTCCCCTCTCCAACTTTCCCGATGGGTGTACATCTGGTTTCTGTTTTCATGTGTATGTAGAGATGTTTGTATATGTTTAGGTGGGCAGTAGACTTTTTTTGTTATTATTTTTATACAGTTATTTATGGCATAATTTCCCCCCTAAAATATGTGTAGAAATACACATATTACATTTTTACTTAAAAATATTATTGTAAAAAATTCTTTCTTTAACAATGCACCACCTCCCCAATTTCTCATTGATATGAACCAATTTTATCATTCATTTAAAAATTGAGCATTCCTCCCATGTACATTCCCATTTGGGAATTTTCATATTCACTAGCATTTCCAACAGTGACACCTAAATCTTAAGTCAAGTATAAATAAAACCTCAAGAAATGTGGATTTGAAAAAATTGACCAGTACTCCACAATCTACATAAATAATTACATGCTTATTTTACCACTTTATTTCGAGACAAGACCTCTATCTAACCCCTTCCAGTCACACTTCTAAAATTATGAGCCACCATTACTATTCTTTCTCAGCACCAGCTGGTCATCCCACACCATTTGATGGGTGGGATAACTTATCTGAACCTTAAAGTAAGTCATCATCAAAGTGCTCCAAGATGCTGTGGGAAACATATGACAGGTCTGCAAAAAATTGAACATAGAATTGCTGTGTGACCCAGCAATTCCACTCTAAGTATATACCCAAAGGAACTGAAAGCAGAGACTTGAACAGATATTTATACGTCATGTTCATAGCAGCATTATTCACAACAGCCAAAAGCTAAAAATCATGCAAATGTCCATTGATGGCGAACGCATAAACAACATAAAGTGTATACAGACAATGGCGTATTTTTTAGCCTTAAAAAGGAAGAAAAATCTGATTTTCTTCATGTTACAACATAGAGGAATCTTAAAAACATTATCCTAAATGAAATAAGCCAGTGACAAAAGGACAAATATTGTACGATTCTGTTTATATGAGGTAACTAGAGATGTCAAATTTATAGAGACAGAAAGTAGAATATTGCTTACCAGGGGCTGAGAGGAGGGGAAATGGGGAGTTATTGTTTAATGGGTATGGAGTTTCAGTTTGGGATGATGACAAAGATCTGGGAATGCATGGTGGCAATGGTTGCACAACAATGTGAATGTACTTGATGGCACTACACTTAAAAATGGTTAAAATAGTAAATTTCATGTATCTGTATTTTATGGCAAATTTTAAAAAAAGTGTTCTAAAATTAACGAATTTATGCAACATGTAATGCCAGGAGCATGCAGTAGAGGGCAAGGGAACTTAAGCTTCCCAGAAAAGCTTGATTCAGCCTCCCCTAGAGCCAATTCTGGCCGGTCAATGATTCATCCACACCTGAAGCCTGGAGGCAAGAACTGTTGGCTCGGTTTGTCGTAACATTCATGAAAAGGAAATGAGGTTTGCATGGGTCTTTCCTAAAGAAGAGGTCATTTGAACTCATGTACATGGGAGAAAAGCAGCCTTATTCAGAGGTTTAGTATTTATTACTTTGCCTATGTTAATCTGAAGATTAATGATTAATGACTGACCTTGGGGCTAGTGACCGGAGGGATTGTCTTGAAGATGCTTGGGGGTTTAGTTTCCTTTCAGTGGCTGCTGGTTAAACCTGGGTGGCCCTTCTACCTACAGTGGATGGTCCCAGGCACTGCGGTGAGTTTTCTCCAGCTTTAATTTTCCTGTAGTGCATGTTAATGACATCTGCTCTTTGGCTACTTAAAGCATATTTGTTGCTCCTTTACAGTTGAAAGTTCTGCATTTGCGTTGTATGTCTAAAAGTCGGGGCACGTCTGATGGGTTGTGTACAATGAAAGTCTTGCTGAGGGTCTGCAGACGTGCAAGGTGACCAAAGATGGCCAGGTGGCTGCTGTGGAGAATGATTAGTAGCATCTGGCATCTGATTCCCAGAAGAGCACCCTCACAGACCTCCTACACCCGTGGTCGGCAACCTGCGGCTTGCGAGCCACATGCGGCTCTTTGGCCCCTTGAGTGTGGCTCTTCCACAAAATACCACGTGCGGGCGTGCACCTACAATGCGATTGAAACTTCGTGGCCCATGTGCAGAAGTCGGTTTTCGGCTCTCAAAAGAAATTTCAGTCGTTGTACTGTTGATACTTGGCTCTGTTGACTAATGAGTTTGCCGACCCCTGTCCTAAACTAAGCCATGATTTAGAGTTCTGTGCACTTCCTGAGTTTTATTTTAATTCTTGTGAATGTATAGCTTTTTTAATGCATGTAGGCAAAGTCTCTTGAACTTTGTAACAGCCTAACAAACAAGTCACTCAGGTCATCTTAAATGTGGATAATGGATTAAAATTATGGTACTGATAAGCAATGTATTTTGCTGGATTCCTGAAATCTGGAAAATTACCATGGTCATAAATTTGTATCATCGAGGCTCTCTTTTTATTTCATGATTGTTCTTATATTAACCATTGGATGCTATCGTAAATATTACATGAAAGGAGATGACCCAGGACTACCTGGGGTGGACTGGAAGAAATAACAATAGAGGAAATATCTCAGTGGAAAGGTGAAAACCCTAGGCCAGTTCCTGGCAACCATTTCTTCAATCCCATCCCTGGAGCCTTCCATGCCCCCTTTCCACTGAGCACCCAATGGACAAGCAATACCAAAGTCAATATTTTCTCTTTACAGTCGTGTCACAAGATGGCCAAGCATTTCTGTGTCCAGTTTCCTATTTTCTATGAAACAGTTTAATAAGCTAGTTTCAGTTACGTAGGGAAATATTCATATGTTTTCTAGAATTTCTTCAACAACAACCAACAAACTTTTAAAAACCCCAAAGCTGAGTAGGTTCTAGAGAAAGGAAAATCCAGGTGAGAGTAAGGTGTCCTGTTGTCTTAGTTATGCCAGTTTTGTTCCTTTACCACACCTGCATGGGTGCATGCAAGCACACGCACATCCCCCCCCCCCCACTCTCTCTCTCTCACACACACACACACACACACACATGCACAACTTCTCAGAACTATGTTCCGCATGAACAGTACAGAGAAGTCTCACTATACTGTGTTCTTCCTGCTTGTCTCTGGGAGAGACTAGTCTGAGGTTGGGTTGAGGGTTAAGGTGTATTGGACAGATGTAAGTTGAAGCAGGAAAACTCATACCACCGCTAATTACCTTCCCTTGGTGATACAGAGTCCTGGTGTGGGAGGACATAAAGGTGAAGAGTTCACTAATTTAATATTAGCATCTAACCACTTCTCACCACCTCCCCCATTGCCTTCTTTCTTGCATGAATTACTCGATAGTGTCCCAGGGGGTCTTTCCTGCCAGACTTGCACTCTTTCAGTCATTTCCACCCGACAGGCAGAGGACTCTTTAAAATGTCCATCAGAACCAGTGACCCCTCTACCCTAAATCCTCCACTGATTTCTTACTTCAATCAGAGGAAAATCCAGAGTCCTTACAAGATCCCCTTCAATCCACTTCCCCAACTCCAGCCTAGCCACTCCTCACATTTTCCAAGCATGCTTGTACACCAGGTCTTTGAACTTGTACTTGCTGTTCTCTCTCTCCAGGATACTCTTCCCCAGACACCAAGTGTCCTGCTCCCTCACTCCTTCTTGGTCTCCACATGACGGCCACCATATCAGAGGGACTCTTTTTGACTGCCCTATACAAAATATCACTCCCCAGTCACTCTATACCCCTTATATTAAAGTTATTTTTCTTTCTAGTTCTTATTGCCACCTCCAATATCAATTTATTATTTTTGTTTATAGTTTCTCTTTTCTTACCCCTTTATAAAATGTAAGCTGTATAGGAACAGAAATTCTATCTGGTCTATTCAGTGCTATATTCCCAGTGCCTGGAAATTTCTAGCAGAGTAAGTACCTAATAAATATCTTGAATAATGAATACTGTGAAAATCTTGGTTCTCCAACCACTGCTGTTCTGTGTCTAATCAAACAACTTGAAGCCTTACTCTTCTCAAAGTCCTAAGAATTCTACATCCATGACTTTCCTTATCTGTAAAATGCAAGAAATAATACTTCCCTCGTTGAGTTTTGTGACAAATAAGCGAGATGATATGTATGAAGGATTCAGTATATCCTGGCACATAGAAAGCCACTAAGAAATGGGAAATGTTTTTATTATTGTAATTGTTGTTTGGCAGTGATCCAGATTGCTTTTGCACCAACCTGAAGACACACAGAGGCATAAGGACAGGAACCATTCTGTTTATTTCTATACTTTGGACCTTCCATGTATATTGGTAAGTGTTGTTGAAAGTCAGATATTAGCTCCACGGACTCTCCATGTCCACAAATATAAAAATTAAGTAAATTTCATCACATTAATTCAAGGGCACACAGTATAAGGTGATAAAATATTACTTTCACTGAGACCTTAATGTCCACACAAAAACCTGCACACAGATGTTTACAGATGCTTTATTCATAATTGCCAAATCTTTGAAGCAATTAAGATGTTCTTTAGTAGGTGAATTAATAAATAAACTGTGGTACATCCAGACAATGGAATACTATTCAGCACTAAAAAGAAATGAGCTATAAAGCCATGTAAAGACATGGAAGGCCCTAGCCGGTTTGGCTCAGTGGATAGAGCATTGGCCTGCGAACTGAAAGGTCCGAGGTTCGATTCCAGTCAAGGGCACATGCCTGGGTTGTGGGCTCGATCCCCAGTGGGGGACTTGCAGGAGGCTGATGGTCCATGATTCTCTCTCATCATGGATGTTTCTATCTCTCTCTCTCTCCCTCTTCCTTCCTCTCTGAAATCAATAAAAATATATTAAAAAAACAAAACAAAACAAAAAACCACCAAAAAAAAACATTAAAAAAAAAGACATGGAGGAAAGTTAAATGCATATAACTAAGTGAAAAAAGCCATCTGAAAAAGCTACATCCTGTATGATTCCAACTATATGATATACTGGAAACAACAAAACTGTGGAGACAATAAAAACATCAGTGGTTGCCTAGGTGTGAGTGTGTGTGTGTGTGTGTGTGTGTGTGTGTGTGTGTGTGTGTGTGTAGATACAATGGCATAGCACAAAGGATTTCTAGGGTGGTGAAAATACTCTGTATGATACTATAATGATGGATGCATGTCATAATACATTTGCCCAAACTCATAGACTGTACAAAACCAAGAGTACATCATAATGTAAACTATGGACTTTAAGTGATTGTGACGTGTTAATGTAGGTCCATCAATTTTAACAGATGTATTACTCTGGTGGAGGATTATGACAATGGGGGAGGCTCTGCATGTGTTGGAGTAGAGGAACATGGGGGGGGGGGGGAAATCTCTGTACCTTCTCCTCAGTTTTGCTGTAAATCTTAAACTGCTCTAAAAAATAAAGTCTTTAAAAAATTACTTTCAATTTTCCTAAAGCCTTCAGGCTATTCAAAGAGAGTGTGAGAGAGGGTGTTAAGTATGTCCTGGCAATAAAGTTCCTAAGCTGAACTAAGAGAGAGGCACTTCTGCCAACTATCCCATTTCTCCCTTTTGGGAATCCTGCCTTGCCTCAGGGATGGAGATGTGGCACAGTAAATGGCTTGGAAATCCATGAGCCAAGCTCTGAGATCAAGTTCAAAGACTCAATATACATGTTGGGACCCTATTCCAAACTCTTGGTTAATATACTCATATGTTGGCATTTTAAAAATCCTGCAGGATTTAACAAACCACATAACCATTTAACAGTATTTGCTGTCTTTCTAGGATTTTGAACTCATCTTCATCATTCATATGAGGAAACCAATAATAAAATTCTTGAAATTACAATGAAACATATAAGAAGTATTTACGTATTTTGTGGTATTGTCATGTCAGTGCCTGGCTGGGTTTCAAACCTTCCAGAAGAAAGGGAATTGACTACCAACTGCTCCCCAACATGTCTCTAAGAAAGGTTCCTTCAGACCTGACCCCAACCACAACCACAACCATACTGGATTTATCCTACAACCTCCTTTTTCAACTCCAGAGTTCAGATTTTCATTCTGTCTCTAAACTGAAAGTTTTGATTCTGTGCCATAATAGAATCCAGGAGCTGGATAATCAAGACCTTTGAATTTAATAAGGAGTTAAAATATTTGGATTTGTCTTACAACAGACTGACAACTGTAGCTTGGTATGCACTTTCAATGACTTTGACACCATGCCTATCCACGAGGAGATGGAAACATGTCTCACCTGGAAATCCTAGGCTTGAGTGGGGCAAAAAATTTAAAAAATCAGATTTCCAGAAAATCGCTTATTTGTATCTAAATTCTGTCTTTTTAGGATTGAAAACTCTTTCTTATTATGAAGAAGGCAGCCTGCCCATCTTAAATATGACAAAACTTTACATAGTTTTACCAATGGACACAAATTTCTGGGTTCTTTTGTGTGATGGAATCAAGACTTCAAAAATACTAGAAATGACAAATATAGGTGGCAAAGACCAGTTTGCAAGTTATGAAACTAAAAAGTATCTTATTTCAGAGAATTCTGAGACATGTATCCTGTTACTTAATAAAGTTAATTTACTCTGGGATGAACTACTTCTCATCTTCCAATGTGTTTGGCATATGTCAGTAGAATATTTCCAGATTCAGCATGTGAGTCTTGGAGGTACAATTTATCTTGACCACAATTCATTTGACAACTCAAATACTGTAACGAGAACTGTAAAACTGGATCATGTACATTTTTATATCTCACAGGAGAGTGTCTACTTGTTTTTTACCAAAATGGATATAGAAAACCTGACAGAAACCTTGATCACCATGAACCTATCATCCAATAAATTTGATGATTCTGTTTTCAGGTGCTTACCCACAAGTATTCAAACACTTGACCTGCAAAATAACAAAATTCAAACTGTCCCTAAAGAGATTATTCATCTAAAGTCTTTGCAAGGGCTTAATCTTGCATTTAACTTCCTAACTGATCTTCCTGGGTGCAGTCATTTCAAAAAAACTCTCAATTCTAAACATTGAAATGAACTTAATTCTCAGCCCATCTCTGGGGTTTTTTCAGAGCTGCCAGGAAGTTAAGATATTAAATGCAGGAATAAATCCATTCCTGTGTACTTGTGAATTAAGAGATTTCATTCAGCTCGAAAAATATTTAAAGGGCAAGATGGTTAGATGGTCATATTCATACATCTGTGAATATCCTTTGAATCTAAAGGGGACTCAGTTAAAGGATGTTTACCTTCCTGAATTATTCTGCAACATAGTTCTGTTGATTGTCACTATTTTGGTTGTCATACTAGTTCTGAAGATAGACATGGCCTTCTGCTGCCACCACTTTGATCTGCCCTGGTATCTCAGGATGCTACGTCAGTGGACACAGACATGGCTCATGGTTAAGAAGACAACCCAACAACGCAAGAGAAACGTCCAATTCCATTTGTTTATTTCATACAGTGAGCATGATTCTGCCTGGGTGAAGCAATCTAGAGAAAGAAGATGGTTCTGTCTTCATTTGCTTTCATGAGGGAAACTTTGACCCTGGCAAGACAGTTACTGAAAATATCCAAAACTACATTGAGAAAAACCATAAGTCCATCTTTGTTCTGTCTCCCCACTTTGTCCAGAGTGAGTGGTGCCATTATGAACTCTACTTTGCCCACCACAATCTCTTCCATGAAACTTCTCATTCCGTAATTCTTATCTTACTGGAACCCACTCCACTCTACTGCACTCCTACTAGGTATCCAAAGCTGAAAGCTCTCATGGAAAAGAAAGCACACTTAGAATGGCCCAAGGATAGATGTAAATGTGGACTTTTTTGGGAAAATCTTCGAGCTGCTATTAATGTTAATTTATTAGAAACCAGAGACATGGGTGAACCCCAGACATTCACAGAGTTGAATAAAGAGTCTCAAGGTTCTGAAATCTCTCTGATAAGAACAGACTGCCTATAAATTCCCACCCTCCCTTAGGGAAACTGGGGTCCATATACATTGTTGGGATATAAGTGGATACAATCTTTATGATGGCCATTTGGCAATATCCATTAAAATGAAAAATGATCATTTCCTTGTGTCAATTCCTTAAAGGTTTTCTGAGAATGTAGCCTACAGAAACACAGGTTTACAAAGATTCATGTAAAAAGAAAAAAAATAAAGATCATTTTAAAGCTTACCTATCCTACTAATTTTGCTTGATTCTTCTCTTCTAGTCTCACAGATCATTGAAGAAAAACAAACTTTCCTAAATTTTGCAAAATTATATTTCAAAACATGTTTCCTTGATTAGAAAAATTTCTGTGGCTCACCCACATGATAAAGGAAGAAAATGCCATGCTCCTTTAAAAATCTAACACCAATCTCCTCTCACCTCCTTGCATCCTATCATTGAGCCCTATCAAGTTATTGGTCCTTTCCCAGAGCATCCAGTCTTCATTCAGGCCCCCAAGGCTCTAGCATTTGGTATTGTGATCACCTGTAATACCTTTCCACCTTGGTTCATTCAGCAAATCTTACATATTCTTCAAGGCATAATCCAAATGTCAACTGTTTTTTAAAACCTTCCTTACTTCTTTTCCCAAGCTTGATGCTCCTTGATTAACACTAGATGATAACATTTTGTATGTATTTCTGTCACCAAACTGATAATATATGCTTTTAAAGTTTCCATTTCTGCCCTGACTGGTTTGGCTCAGTGGATAGAGCGTCCGCCTGCGGACTCAAGGGTCCCAGGTTCGATTCCGGTCAAGGGCATGTACCTTGGTTGCGGGCACATCCCCAGTGCGGGGTGTGCAGGAGGCAGCTGATTGATGTTTCTCTCTCATAGAGGTTTCTAACTCTCTACCCCTCTCCCTTCTTCTCTGTAAAAAAAATCAATAAAATATATTAAAAAATAAAAAATAAATAAAAATAAATGAAGTTTCCATTTCTCACTAGACTCAAAGGCTGGGACAGACTTCCCTCTGCCCTTCTATCAGCAGCACTTTGCTCAATCCCTGGCTCAGAGAAGGTATTCAATGAATGTGTATGAAATGGATGTTGGGTTAACTAAAGGAACTTAGCGGGGACTCAACTGGCTTCAGGACAGATAGTGGAATTTGAAGGTAAATTCTGAGAAGCTGGACAGGAAGATCAACAATAAGCTAAAGCCAGGTGAGAAGACCGAGAACCCAGAATTGAAGGATTCCTGAGTATAGCTTGAATCATGTAAAATTGTCAATATTTAGTTGTTCTTGACTTATAAAAACATCTGTTTTATCTCATTCGATCTAATATAACTAATTTCCAAAGCAGGATAAAATTGGGTCTACATCTACTTTATTTCCTTATGAATTCCTTATGCCAGTAGTCATTTGAAAAATTGTACTCAAACTTGGCCATTGTTGCTCAGTGGTTGAGCATCGAGCTACGAACCAGGAGGTCATGGTTCGATTCCTGGTCAGGACACATGCCCAGGTTGCATGCTCGATCCCCAGCAGGGAGCATACAGGAGGCAGCCGATCAATGATTCTCTTTCATCATTGATGTTTCTCTCTCTCTCTCCCTCTTCCTTCCTCTCTGAAATAAAAAATATATTAAAAACAAACAAAAAACTGAAACCTTAAAAAAAACATGATTGATGGGTCTGACAGATTGGAACAGGCAAATTCTAGTACCATGATATTATAAGGTTATTGGAAGTTTCTCACACAGTTTTTATATAAAATTGAAAGGAGAAGAGGTATTTCTCATTTTATGTCACGCGATGGGTTAAAGCACCACATTATTACTAGTAAGCTCTGTTCTCCACATGGAGGAAGTTATATTCTTAGTTGTGCCTAGGAACTTTCTAAACCTAACCACCTGAAATATTTGACTTCCTGGCCGCTGCACCTTTGGTCCTGGGAACAAATAGATGAGAGAAAGATGCTGAAAGAAGCTGTACCAGGTTAGCTCTACTAGTCCATTAAGAACGACTTCTTTTCATTCCTAGACTCACTAGCCCTGAGGCCATTCAGAGACTCATCACCCCTAACCTCCTCCTGGTGCTTTTATTTCTGGAAAAAAGTTGAATTAGTCTCCACAATGCTGTTTTTAGTATCCTAGCCTTGTGTGTAACAATACAAATTGCTAACCCTTCTTGAAGCCTCTATGTGCTAGTCACTGTTTTAAGGCTGTCTTGAGTTATACTTGTTAATGCTCATAGACTGTGACTTAAATTTTATTCTTCTTCTCAGGTAACAGAGAAGATACCCGAGGTACCAAAAAGTTAAGGTTTCATGGCCAGTAATGACAGAAATCCAAGGCAGTCTGGTTACAGAGCCTGCTTGCATACCTACTTTGCTATATGCTGCCTCCCCAGAGTTTTGTAACTAACTATTGGCTTCTTTCCTATTTACAGTCATCCTGGAAATACTTGTTCCTGCTAAATCCTACTCTTGGATGCAGGTGCCTTGTTAAGAGCCATCCTCAACAGTGTGTAACCCAAATGCTGCCAGTCCTTATCAGCCTGTGGCTACAAAGAAGACACATCAACATCAATGACCCCAAATTCTTATCTTTGCTTAAGTAGAACTTCTGGCCCTCCTGCAAAGGTCCCCATGAGTGTGTCTATAAGATCCCAAGGAGCCTCGCTTGTGCTCACACGCTGCAGTCAGCTACACTCACCATTTTGGTGCCACCATAGGCTATTTCACTTAGAAATAGTTATCTCAGGTGGCTAGACCTGGGACCTTGAAGGAGCCTTGCACTGTTGACATTGTGGAGTGAAGGTGCCTTCTAGACAATGCTAATGTCCATGCTACAGGTGCTTTCTCCCAATGATCCCTAATCCACTTCTCCTTGAGATGACGAGCCATGCTAAGTTCCATGGAGTGGCAGGTTCAATACCTCCCTTCTCAAACCTGGGTGTCAACTTCTCAGCATCCCAAAGCGGCAGTGCTAGGATTGGGAGTCTCACTGGTTCAGCATGCTAATCACCAGGGAAGTGCAAATCAAAACCAAAATGATACACCAGTTCACACCTGTTAAAATGGCTAGCAGCAAAAAACGAGAGACAACAAGGGCATCGTTGGTGGGAACGGAAGTTGGTATAGCCACTAAGGAAAACAGTAGGGAGATTCCTCGACAAAATTAAAACTAGAACTACCATTTGATCCAGCAATTTCACCTCTGGGTATTTACCCAAAGAAAACACAAACACTAATTTAAAAAGATATGCACACCCACATGTCATTGCAGCATTATTTGTAGTAGCCAAGATATGGAAATAACCTAAATTGCGCATCAAAAAGTAAAAGTGAAGAAAATCACTAGATCTTTTGATGCTTAATAATAAATTTATGAGGATGAAATGTGAGTATTTAGCCAATTGTGCAAAAATAAATTTTGGTGTTTTGCTGTTTCCCTTTCCAGATTTTGCACACTGTCATTCCAGGATTCATAATTATGCAAAGACCATAAAGTTGTGTCACATTTCTTAGCCTTTACAATGTATGTCATAAATTTAAAAACATTGTATTCTTTACAAAGTTCAGAAAATCAGCTCCCCCAAGCCAAGTACATGGTTTATAGAATCAAAATAAATAGTTTAACAATATATTAAGTAAGATTTAAAACAAACAAACAAACAAAATATCAATCCCTCACCTTGAAACTGGGTGTCAACATCTCAGCATTCCAAAGCTGCAATGCTGGGAACCAGAGTGTCACTGAGTCACAAAATCATTGCCACCCGCACGGGGGCGCCAGGGGGCAAGGATAGGAAACAGCTCCCCCTCCCTTCCATTGTCCTTATTCCTCCCCACCTCTCCTTTTCAACTCTGAAAATACTGTCCTCCCCTCCTGCCTATGCATAGCAATTCATGCAGGTAAATGGAGGGGAGTGAACATCATCCAAACAGTCAAACTTTTATTCCAAGTTTGGGTTCAGCTAGGACACCCAGCTCTGCATTTTATGCAAACTGGATGGAGAGGTGTGCCCCTAAGGAGGCCTAGGAGCGGATGGAGGTATGGGAAATGGACTCCACCGTCAGATCTTGGAGAACGTAGGGTCAATATCTTCCTTAGCCTTTACAAGCAGGAAGCTGGATAACCCTTAAAATGAACAGATATAATAGATAAAAACTAAGTAGATATAATTTTGTTTTTAACTTTAAAATCTCTCTGTCCTAAACTCAGCTTCAGGCCCAAGATATATGAAGACCATTAAAAAGGAAAACAAACCAAACAGAAAATAAAGGACCAAGAGAAAAGAAGCACAGCGCAGTCACATGCACGGAAACGTCTCACTTTGCTTAATGCATCCCACCTTAAAGCAAGTCAAACGCCCAGCAAAGCGGTTGGAAGCATTCACTTCATTGGTTGCTGCCCACCGGCCCTTCTGACTGTGAAAAGCAGAAGTTCACGATATTAAAATAGATGCCGTTGTGCATGCAAGACTAACGCCACCAGCAAAGCGTCTCTTCCTGTTAGCCCACTTCTTCAATTCTCAGAGTGGCTCTCTGACTTGGTTTTTTGGAGGAAGCTAGCATTTGGCCACTTGGTGTTTTGTAAATTCTGCAATAAATTCCTTAATGACTCCTCATATCAGAGCAAGAATGTACAGGGAAGAACCGTCTGACCTACTTCGCAGTTCACCTTGACCGGGGACACCCACTACATCACAGTCATTCTTCAGAGGACAGAACTGCCAGAGACGCCTGGGAGTGGAGTGTTAAAGCTGTTCTTTCTTTCTTTTTCCTCTTCACTTCAAAAGGCATACAATGAGGCTGTGTTTGGGTCTACTTAATTCTCACTCCTGCCCCAAATCAGAAACATTTGGAAATGATGGGGAAATCGCTGAAAGCTAGAACCTTGTTGCAGCATAGGTATCACCTGAGAGTTTGTTAGAAATGCAGAATTTAGGCTCCCTCCCAGACCTACCCAATTAGAACCTGCATTTTAACAAGACCCTCGGCTGATTTGTTTGCACAGTAAGGTTTGAGAAGCACTGGGAAAGAAATTGTTAAAAAATAAGCTGAGAATAAAAAAACGCAATGGAATACTACTCAGCAGTGAAACAGAAGGAACTCTTTTCCTTTGTGACAGTATGGATAGACCTGGAGAGCATTATGCTAAGTGAAATAAGCCAGTCAGAGAAAGCCAAATACCATATGATTTCACTTATATATAGAATCTAATGAACAAACTAACAAACAAAGTAGAAACAGACTCATAGATACAGAGAACAGACTGACAGCTGTCAGGAGGGAGGGTGGTTGCGGGGCAGGATGAAAAAGATGAAGGGATTAAGCAAAAAAAAAAAAAAAAAAAAAAAAAGGACCTTCATAGACACACACAACAGTGTGGTGATTACCAGAGGGTTGCGGGGTGGGGGGAGTAGAAGAGGGGAAAGGGGGAATAAATGGTGATGGAAGATTTGATTTGGGGTGGTATGTACACAAGACAATATACACATGATGTATTATAGAACGATACACTAGAAACATAATTTTATTAACCAATGTCACCTCAATAAATTCAATACAAAAATAAATAAAAATGAACTGAGGTCTAAAAAAAAAATGAACGGAAGTCTAGCCCTCAGGGGCGGGCCCTTGTGTGAAATTTTGGGTCGCAGCGACACCTTGTGGCTATTTTAGGAGTTGCTATTGAGCTTTCCAGTGGTCAAGTTAAGTCTGACAGCAATTAGTTCATTCATTACTGAAGAAAACACATGACCCTTATACCAGTGCCCAGAGGTCTTGGAATTCAGCTTCTCTCCATTACGCTGTCAATTGAGGAGGTCCTCTTCCAAGGATGCCTTCTACCTGAGCTTAGGACAGTGAATAGGCTGAGCCATTGTCTGCATTAGAAACAAGAGGATCATCAGATCTCAAAGAATTTCTTTCCCCCTTACAAGATTTTCACAAAATTCATGAGACCATGAAAACTTAAGAGGCACCAAGATGATTTTGGAGATCATCTAGATGAGTGGTGCACACCTTTCAAGGATGGGGGTCGTCTTAAAATAATGGTTAGTATTTCTTGAACGTTTACTTTGAAGCACCTGTATGCATTTAGTCACTAAAACCTCACAATTCAATGAGATAGGTTGTTATATTATCTCTGTTTTGTAGATCCCCATCTGAGAGTAATTTCATCATTAGTATTTGTTGGCTGAGAACATTTTTTACTAACAAGAAACTATTATTATGAATCCAGTAACTCTTGAAAATAAATTTGCATTGGATGAAACCCAATCACTTCTATATATACTTAGGGAAGAGTCGTGCAGACGTATAAAATGTTATATACCCAGCCTCAGACTATGGTTTGGGTATATACAGACGTGGGGCTTCTTGCAACAGCTCCTAGGCTCTCCAAAGAATTCATAGCCCACAGTCTGGGAACCCCCAATGTAGAAGCACACCCCAAATGCTTTATTGATTCCATACCGTACAATTCTGAACACACCTGATTTCATCTGGTCTCTGATGTTTAGCAGGATCAGGCCTGTCTTGGCCTTGGATGGGAGGAGACTTTTGGGGAATAGGAAAAACGACGTCCAAAAAGTTGCCCAGGGGTATACTTCCAGCTTGAAAAGCTACACTATAAAAACAAACAGACTCCATGGCCAATCAACCTATACACCCTACGAAGAATCATTTTCCTAAAACACAGTCCCGTCTGGGTTATTCCCCAACTCAAAATTACCTCCAGCAATGTCCAGCTGGTGATGTGAGATAAAGCCTATTCTGATTACCTAGGTTCTCAAAGCAAAGTCCAACACTGACCAACCTGCTTGTTGTCGCTCCCTTCATGTTCCCTGTGCTCTGTCTAGAGTCTAGAGTCTACACCAGTGGTCGGCAAACTCATTAGTCAACAGAGCCAAATATCAACAGTACAACGATTGAAATTTCTTTTGAGAGCCCAATTTTTTAAACTTAAACTTCTTCTAATGCCAATGCTTCAAAATAGACTCACCCAGACCGTGGTATTTTGTGGAAGAGCCACACTCAAGGGGCCAAAGAGATGCATGTGGCTCGCGAGCCGCGGTTTGCCGACCATGGGCCTAGACGATTCCTCTCGTCCCTGTGTTGCCAGTGGAGAACGGTGGTGTCCGAGGAGACATCTAGGAAGCCAGTGATGGCGAAGGCGATCCTCTCTGGGAAGCCTTCCATTGATTAAATCACCTGGAATGCAGAGTTAGGTCCTACACAGACACAGGAAAACAGTTCTGGCAAGCCACAGTTAATGGCCTTTACACAAGACCAAACGCAAGCTTGCTGTGAAAACTATAGTTACTGAGCTGGCCAAGTAAGTACACATGCTGATGGGCAGTAACTTCCACAGGCCCTCGTTGGAAGAAACAACATAATCAGAAGCTCGCTTGGTCTGGATGAGTCTGGGCCGTTTTTTGATCCTGCCTGCCCACTGTCAATCTCCTCTTCCTAAAAGTATGCCGTTTTCTGTGAGGCATTCTTTTTCCCCTCGGTATGTAGTCTGGGAGACAAGGCTCCAGCATCCTCTAATTAGTAGAAAAGGTGCTCAAGCTCTCCAGGACAGAGTTGCAGTAGGCCGTTGCATGCTCTCTTCCTGGTATTTGAATCTTGACCGGAGGATCAAAGAAATACAAAACAATTCTGTTTCACCCCAGAAGTGGTGCCCTGACCTTCGACAGTCTGCTTTTAGACTTCTCAGTGGTCTTTGAATCCTATCCTCCAGAAATGTCCTAGTTCCTGCCTGTTTCCAAGCCTCCCCACCTCTTATTGATTTCTGTGAGCCCCCAACATTCTTTTAAAAAAATCTTTTGATTATGTTAATATGCTCGTCAGCTATTGCTAGAATATCTTACATAATAAAAACCTAATATGCAAATTGTTCGACTGGGAGTTCCACCGGGAGTTGGACGACTCGCTATGACGTGCACTGACCACCAGGGGGTGGAGCGGAACATGGCGGGTGTCCGTGAAGCGGCACTGGCAGCAGGTGGCAGTGGAGGTGCTGCCAGCCCCTATGGGCCCCAATGAGAGCTGGACCTTGGTGGGATGGTGGAGCAGGTCAGGGGGTGGTGCCAGGCCAAGGAGGGTGTGAGCAGGGGCCTGATCACCCCGCCGATTGCCCCACAGACAGACCAGCTGTGCGGCAGGGGGTGGGGCTGCTGCCTGGCTCCCAGGCACTGAGGGAGCCAGGCTGGGGGGGGGGGGGGGGGGGAGATGGCCCAGATCAATTGCCCCACAGGCGGGATAGTGGAGCAGGTGAGTGGGCGGCGCCAGGCCACAGTGGGGTGCCAGGTGGGGTTGTGGGACTGTGAGGCTGGGGGCACGAGCTGGGGCCCAATCCCCTGCAGGCCACCCCGAGGGACCCCACCTGTGCATGAATTTGTGCACCGGGCCTCTAGTGTTGTATAAAAACAACCCTTGCCCAGCTGGCGTTGCTCAGTGGTTGAGCATCGACCTATGAACCAGAAGATCACAGTTCGATTCCCAGTCAGGGCACATGCCCGGGTTGCAGCTCAATTGCCAGTGTGGGGTGTGCGGGAGGCAGCCAATCAATGATTCTCTTTCATCATTGATGTTTCTATCTCTTTCTCCCTCTTCCTTCCTCTCTGAAATCAATAAAAATACCTTTAAGAAAACATACCTCAAAATCTAAGTGGTTAATACCAACAAACTTTATTTTCCTAACTCACAGACCTGTTACTCAGCTGGTGGCTCTGTTTCAGGCTCTGTTTGGGTGTGGGTAGGTCTGCTCCAGGTACCTCTCGTTGAAAGACAGCAGCAACTACTCAGAGCATGTTCTTCTCATTATAGATGGTAGAGGGCAAAGTAAACCACAAAAGCACATTTAAAATCTCTGGTTGAGTATCATGTATGTTCTTCTACATTCTGTTGATCAAAGCAAGTCCCCAGGTCAAGCTCACACTCAATTGTGTGGAGATACGGTATACTACCTAATCTACAGCAGGCATTCAAAGTCACCATAGAAAGGCATTGCTGTGAGAGTCAGAGATCCAATTTTGAGGTTTTGTTAATGGCTGACCAATTGCCCCAGCATTGGTTTTTGTTTGTGTTTTTTTCCTCTTTTTTTTTTTTCATAATTCATCCTATTCCCACTGATCTGTAATGCCACCTTTGTCATATATCAAGTTTCCATAAATGCACAAGTGTTCTTCTGGAGTCTTTAGTCTGTTTCATTATTCCGCTCATCAACCTTCATGCTGGTACTGTCCTGCTCAATTATGTGCTCTTTAATCTTCATTTAGAATCAACTTGTCAAGTTCCACATATACACACTATAAATATCAATCACTATTTTATCTGGAATTTCTTTAGATTAAAAATTAATATGGGGGAAAAGGTATTCAGGATAATGAATCTTCCTGTTCATGAACATGGAAGATCTCTCCATATATTTAGGCCATCTTTACTTACATTCAATAAAAATATTATGATTTTCTTTTTAAAGGTTATACACATCATTTGTTAGACTTATTCCTAGACATTTTATTTTAATGCTGTTATACACTGAGTGGCCAGATTATTATGATCTCTGAATGCATAATAATCTGGCCACTCAGTGTATATCCTATATAATAAAAGGCTAATATGCAAGTTGTCCCCTCAATCAGGAGTTCGACCGGCAGGTTGGCCAAACCCCACCCATGCACAAATTCATGCACCGGGCCATATATACATATATATATACACATACATACATACACACACACACACACACACATATATATATATATATAAATGAGTAGTACATTTACATCATGGAATACTATGCAGTTATAATAAAAGAAGGATCTCTTACCCTTTGAGACATCAAGGAGGGACCTGGAGAGCATTATGCTAAGCAAAATAAGCCAGTCAGGGAAAGACAAGTATCATATGATCTCACTCATATGTGGGATCTAATGAACAAAATAAGTTGATGAACAAAATAGATCCAGAAACACAGAAGCATGGAACAGACTGTGGAATCTCAGAGGGAAGGCAGCAGTGGGTGGATGGGAAGAGATTAACCAGAGAACTTATATGCATACTAGAGGCCTGGTGCATGAAATTCATGCACTGGCAGGGGGCGTCCTTTAGCCTGGCCTGCGGCCTCTCGCAGTCGGGGAGCCCTTAGGGGATGTCTGCCTGCCAGAGAGCGGGCCTAAGCTCTGTAATACTTTCAACAATAAGGATAAATTTTTAAAACCAGTAAAGAAGTGGGGAAAAAAGGAAAATTACATCTTTTAACTATTTTGGGCAGTGTATAAAATATATCAATTTTTGCATCTTGATCTCGAATCCAGAAGCCTGTATGTATTATAAATAGCTAACATTTATGTCATCGTCACCATGTGCCAGCATTTTATATCAATGGAATGCATGCAATGACTCTATGAAGGAGGTATTGTTATTGTAACTATTTATAGATGAGGGAACTGAAGTCCAGAGAAGTTCAGAGAGGTTAAGTAAATTGTCCAAGATCATAAGTGGTGGGGCCAGGATCCTAACTCATGGTCTAATATCCAGGGCTGTAACCGCAACACTATATTCGCCTCTTAACCCTTGTTAACCTCTTTCATTAATTCTATTCATTTGCCAGACTCTGCTCTTAGGTTTCCCATGCAAACAACAAAAACAATATATACTTTAAATATCAACTGGCAAACACATAGTTAAGGCCCTATTAAAGCAGAGCAAAGTGTGTGTATGTGTGTTGGAAACTTTATGAAGAGCAGCTCTCTCAAAGCAAATGGAATTCACAAACCCTTGGGATTGCTGGTATACTTCCCCAGGAGCAAGGAATTTGGGGCGTTGCTGCACTCGCCAAGTCAGGGCATCCTCAGAGAGGCTCCAGGGAGGCCTGAATAGGGAAAGAGCCCCAGGCGCAAGCCCAACAGAGAGTGTCAAATGACAGGCCTGCCCCTTCTCCACCCTCCACCCCCAGACTTGGGCTGAATCAAAGGGCCATTCAGGCCCCGCCCTTTCACAGACTGCGGCCAATGGGGCCATCCCCTGAGGCCGAAATGCCACAATCCCACAGCTTCTGCTCCAAACAGGCTTGTGTTTGAAACCACAATATATTTGGCTCTGATTTTACACACATTACTTTCCTGGTGCTGGGAAAAAAAAAAAAAAAAAAAAGGAATTAGAAGAATGAAAGTGAGAGGTCTTGAGAGATGGGAATTCTTTTTCCAGTCTAGTGAATGATGTTAATAAGGGGAAAATAAAACTACTCTTGGTGAAGGGTCCTTGGAAGGGTTACCAGGCCACAATAATTAAAAGCAAATTAAAAGGCCATATCATTCATTCAGCCTCACTCGCCTCTCTCAGGCCTGACAGAACTGAGTATACTTCAGAGCAGTGCGGGGGAGAGGGGGCAGGCTGTGTCTCCCAGCTGTGGGGTGGTAATGATTCCGAAGTAAGGGAACCCACCTGTTTCTCTCTGTGGCATCCCAAATGTTAATTAATGAATTAGGGAACTGATTTATTTAGGGATAATCTCCCAAAACCTCACTACAAATTGGACATCTGTTGACACATTTCAAAGGAAGGTTTTCTAGTGCTTTTCATAGTATAAAAACAGAACAAACAAAAAAACAAACAAACAACAAAACCAACCTTGGGTTTGGGTCATCTTGAGTGAGTCACTTAAATCTCTCTGGCTTTTCATTTCCTTTCTGAAAAATGATTTTTTTTTTTTTTTTTGCAAACCAGATCATTTTCCCCCTAATAGTGCTCTCCTGAGTCCTCTCTGAAGCCTGGAACAGGTAGGAGAAAAATAAATGGATATATTTATCAAGCAATTTGGCTCATATTCACTTCTGTTGTCTTTGACCTCAGGCCATTTTCAGCACAACCTGGTTGAGCAGTTAATTCTGAGGAGCCTGTTTCTGGAACATGCTAACTCTGTCAACAATTCCAGTTGACTCCAGAGGTCAGAGCCACTGCGTCTGCACTGGTTTGGTCCATCTTGTCCTCTTGTCGGAAGTGTGAAAGGTTCTTGCTAGCATCATGTCTTTCTCAAGGAGACGGAGGAAGACTTGTGATGACCCATGTGGGAAGTGAGTTCCCACCGGTTCTGTGCTGATGACTTCAGGAGGTAGCCCTGTAGCCTGTGTTGCAGTGGGATCCCTCAGACCTACGTCTCTATTTTCACATATGCAGATGAGATCTTGCATACAATTCTGCAACCATTTCTCGAGCACCAAAGTTGGGTTATGATGCCATTTCTGTATTTTCCAAAGCACCCTTGTTACTCACCACCCTAGAACTTAAAATTATGGTGCTATTGCCTTGATCACCCCATCTTCATGTGCCCTTTCTCTGGTTTTGAGGCCAGGAACCAGGCTTGTCACTAGGAATCCCCAGGACCCAGCAAAGTCCCTGCCACACGAAGGTGATTGTGTTCTCCAAAAATAGCGACAGCAATATTTCCAGCTTCAAGTGCTCTCCCACAAACTTTCCACTCCCCATCAGGAGGCAGAATCTGTTTCCCCTCCCCTGAGATCCTGGGTGGGGGGAAGGCAGACTTGGTGACGGCTTCAGTAAACACTACGCCGCAGAATGCTGGACGCCAGGGCCAGATTATAAAAAGTCACAAGGCTTCTGCCTGATGCTCTCTCTTGGGACTGCTGACCTTAAACAAACAGACAGCCAGATATTTTCCCAGCAAAATGGGTTTATTCAGAAACAACCAAGAATTTTAATTCAGGACATGCAGTCTGATGGTGCCTGTCCAGAAAAACAAAGGAAGGGAACGGTCTTTTACGGGTGTGGGCGGGGCTATTGAAAGTCAAGAGTCCATTGGAGGAAATTGAAAGTTCCCAGCAGTGCGGTGACTTTTCATTGGCTGAGCTACGGGCAGCCTCCCATTGGCTGGGGCTGTTCCTGGGCGAGAAGGAGTCCCTTTTTCCTCCTTGTAAGGCAGGAAAGGGGGATCGCTTCCTGTGGGAATGCAAGGTACGTTTTTTTCCTGTTGGGGTCAGTAGTGTGCGTTGAGGGACCTGTGTGAGAATCCGTCTTCTAGCCTCCTGAGCCATTTTTAATGAGGTCTCCATTTATTGATTTTCACAGGACATGCATCCTTGATCTCAGCCCCCCATTTGCCCCCAGCTGACAGCCAGCTTCGCCCACCAGGTGAGTGCAAGGAGCCGGCAGACAATTCCTTCCTCCAGCCTTCACCTCTAACAGCTGAGGCTCGGGCATTGTAGGCAGAGACAAGGTACCACAAACTGTTTACCCACAGAATCTGAGCATGATAAATAAATGTTTGTACTGCACCACTAAGTATTGGGGTTCTTTGTTGTGCAGACATCCTAGTTGGAACATCGGTCAGTAATAGACACGAAACACATTAATGAATGGTTGGCCAAGGCTTCTATCAAGTCCCTGACCCTTAAAATATGGGAAAGAGAAAAGCTATTCTAGGAAATGGGTCGAATTTCTCTAAAGTTATATATATATATATATATATATATATATATATATATATATATATATATATATAATTTCGGAGAGGAAGGGAGAAGGGGAGAGAGATAGAAACATCAATGATGAGAGAGAATCATTGATCCTCTGCCTCCTGCACACCCCACACTGGGGATGGAGCTGGAAATCGGACATGTGCCCTAACCAGGAATGGAACAGTGACCTCCTGGCTCATAGGTCCACGCTCAATCACTGAGCCACGCCCACTGGGCTTGCTAATATTTTAAAGTATAAATACCTACTTTTCTATAGTAAATATACTGATTTTTTAAAAAAATATTTTTATTTTTATTGATTTCAGAGAGGAAGGGAGAGGGAGAGAGATATATATCAATGATGAGAGAGAATCATTGGTCGGCTGCCTCCTGCACGCCCCTATTGGGGATTGAGCCTACAACCTGGGCATATGCCCTTGACCAAAATTGAGCTTGGGACCCTCCAGTCTGCAGGCTGATGCTCTATCCACTGAGCCAAACAGGCTAGGGCGATATACTGATTCTTTTTTAAAGCAAGTTTCTAACAAGCCATGAAAAGACGTGAAAGAAACTTAAATGCATATTACTAAATGAAAGAAGCCAATCTGAAAAGCTTACAGATTGTGTGATTATGACTAACGATGACATTCTGGAAAAGCTGAAACTGTGGAAAAAGTAAAATACACCCTATGTTGCCAGGGGTCCCGGGAGAGGGGATCTATAGGCAGAGCACAGGGGATTTTTAGGACACAGGCTATTCAGTATGATGCTGTAATGGTGGATACATGGAATAATACATTCGTCCAAACCCGTAGAATGTACAGCACTGAGAGTGAAGGATAATGGAAATCGTAGGCTTAGTTCATGGGTTGTAACATATGTGCCACTGTGGGAAAAATGGGGGGGTGGAGGGGGCTGTGCTTGTGTGGGCACAGGGAGTATATGGGAAATCACTGTACTTTCTATTCAGTTATTTTTTTCTTTCAACTCAAATTTGCTCTGAACCTAAAACTGCTCTAAAAACTAAAGGCTATAAAAAAAAGGTTCATTTGCCTAGCTGGTTTGGCTCAGTGGATTAAGCGTCGGCCTGCGAACTGAGGGGGTCCCGGGTTTGATTCCAGTCAGGGGCACATGCCTGGGTTGTGGGCTCGATCCCCAGTGGGGGACTTGCAGGAGGCGGCCGATCCATGATTCTCTCTCATCATGGATGTTTCTATCTCTCTCTCCCTCTTCCTTCCTCTCTGAGATCAATAAAAATATATATTAAAAAAAAAAGGTTCATTTAAATAAGGTCAGATTGGTTTAGGAGCCTAGGGATTCCTCCTTCCCTCTCCCCAGCATCCTCTCAAGTCCACTGTGCAGTCATGGGTGCGATTTTCAGTCTTTGCTTCTCTGCACTGGAGCTGGAGGGTAAAATTCGACCATGTTCATCAGGGGTTAATTTACCTCAGGACAAATTCTTTCTACGAATTCTTTCTTTCCTTCCTTCCTTTGGTGGAAGCATGTTATCTGGGAGCTGATCTGTTTCTAACACAATTTAAGGAGTATTATGTTTTTGCCTTGATTGACAGTGAAAAAACTTCAGCCAGAACTGAAAGAATGGCTTAGGCCTAGATTAAAACAAGGACTCCAGGGCAGTTTGAATAATGAATTAAGCATTCATTATTCTTTGTTTCTCTCTCTAGCATTTATTAGTTAGCAACTGTTTTCCATAAAAATATCAGTAGGATCCTCATCATCCTTAGAGCTGGCCAAGATAAATGTGTTGTTTAATCTTGTGTTTTAATTAAAACTAGATGTTGTAATTGGGTTTATTGTTATGTCTGTTTGTTTAATAGATTTCTCCTCAGAAAATACAGCAGGAGACCACATAGTTCCCAGAGTGATTATTTGGACGGAAAGTGATTGCACAGGGCTTTCATAGTTTTAAAAACAAGTGTGATGATGATTACTGATGTTTGTGGTTTAAGTTGTCTTTAATCTGAGTGATATGCATGTGGGTATGTGCACACACACTTGCTAAACATCTTGGGAGAACGGTGGTTGTCAGTCTATGCCACAGACCCTCCCAACCTCCATGAGAGGGGATGTGATGGCAGCTTTGTTGGGCTGGGGATCTGCAGGCCAGGGAAGTGTATCGCCCAAAGCCTAGGCTGGCAAAAGGAAAGCTGGAAGCCGCTTTCTGTGAGTTTTTTCACATTGAAGTGATTATAACAGGTAGATTCTCTTTATGAGTTAAAAGTAATGTATGATGAATATGCATTTGTTAGTTGGTTTTTTAGTTTCATCAACGTTCAGCAGGTACAAAGGTTAACAAGTCAAATGGTTTTATAAGGCTTCTATTGAAAACCACCAATCTCACTCACCTTTTCCATTCCCAATTTCCTCTCCATAGGGGCAATTACTCCTCTTTCTTAAAGCTGTTTCTTATGGAGTTTGTCTCCATATTTCTAAATTATATGATACATTGCTATTTTTTTTTAAAATATATATATATATTTTTTACCATGTTTTTTCATTTACCATTTTTAAAAATTTTTTATTGTTTAAAATATTACATATATAAAAATATATTTTTATTGATTTTAGAGAAGAAGGGAGAGGGATAGAGAGAGAGATAGAAACATCAATGATGAGAGAGAATCATTGATCAGCTGCCTCCTGCACGCCCCCTACTGGGGATCAAGCCCGCAACCCAGGCATGTGCCCTTGGCCAGAATCGAACCTGGGAACCTTCAGTCCGCAGGCCTACGCTCTATCCACTGAGCCAAACCAGCTAGGGCACATTGCTGTTTTTAATATTCTTATCTGTAAAGTGAGTTTAAAAACCTCAAAGTTTGGTATGAGCATTAAAGGGAACTAATTCAGAAAAAAAGTACTTTTAACAGTGTCTAGCACTGTTGTTATTTTAACTTTTCAGTTTTAGTTATTATCTGACGTCTTTAGCAATTACCTATAGTCTTCCTACTATAAAAACATTATGTTATAGTACCTCTTTAACACACACACACACACACACACACACACACACACACACACACACTCACACTATCCTCTCCTGCCACCTGGCCAATATTTTTCTATCATAAATTTTAGTGTGTACATTATTGTAACCTTGAAAACCTATAGCTAAGCCATATGAAATATTATTATTATATTTTCTTCCTCACTGGAGTTCATCATTATCTCCTTATTTTTCTCCTTTGTTTGTCTAGTACGATTTTGACACCAATTCCAATGTGAGTGTGTTTTCCCATATCACCAAGCAATTATCTGGAAATTTTCATCTTCACTAGCATTTCCAGCAGTGTCATCTAAATCTTAAGCAATTATTTGGCACCAGCTGGGTGTCCTATAACTCAACTCAATTATGACACTATCTATCTGGAGGTATCATCAGATTCCACAGGGCTCAGTCCCACAAGACTTCCCCCTACCCACCCCTCTTTGGATACCATTGCAAGCCCTGGTTGTCACCTGTTCTTCTGAATGACTGACTATAAATCAGGTTCCCACGACCCCTTCCTTGGGTAAAATTAACTTGCTAGACCAGTTCACAGAACTCAGAAACATTGTACTTACTAGGTTACTAGTTTATATAAAAGGATAAAACTCAGGAATAGCCAGATGGAAGAGAGCATGGGGCAAAGAGTGGGGATGTAGTTTCTATGCTCTATTGAGTGGCCATTCTCCCCAAATCTCCACATGGCCATCAATCTGGAAGTTTGCTGGACCCTCTCTTTTATTTATTTATTTATTTTATGAAAGCTTCATTACATAGTCGCAACTGATTAAATCACTGACTATTGACAATGCATTCAACCTCTAGCCCTCTCCCCTTCCCAGAGATCGGGGGTGTGGAGGTGTGGGGGTATAGGGGGGTGAAGGTGGGGATGGGACTGAAAGTTTTGGTTCCTGACAACCAGCCCCATCCTTAGGTGGATTAGAGGCTTCCCAAAAGTTACCTCATTAACATAACAAAAGACACCCTTGTCACTCCCATTACTTAGGAAATTCCAAGGAACAGGGATAAAGACCAAATCTAGTATATTCCTTTATATATATATACTAGAGGCCCAGTGCACGAAATTCGTGCATGGGGGGGGGGGGTCCCTCAGCCCACTTGCACCCTCTCGCAATCCGGGACCCCTCGGGGGATGTCCGACTCACAATCCGGGACCGCTGGCTCCTAACCGCTTGCCTGCCTGCCTGCCTGCCTGCCTGCCTGCCTGATTGCCCCTAACCACTCTGCCTGCCTGATCACCCCTAGCTGCTCACCTGCCTTCTTGATCACCCCTAACCCCTCTGCCTGCCTGATCGCCCCTGACCTCCTCTACCTCGGCCCCCCACCACCACAGCTTTGTCAGGAAGGATGCATTCGGCTGTCTAGTCCAATTAGCATATTATGCTTTTATTATTATAGACTAGTGCCCCGGTGCACAGATTTGTGCACATTGAAAGGAAATTAATTAGAAGGTGGCCGGCAGGGCAGGACTGGGCAAGATGGGCTGGACGTGCCCTGGAGCCAACCTCCCATGGTCCCACCCAGCTAGCCATACCTGAGGTGGCGCCACGGCTCAAAGGGCATCTGCGGAGTAAGCGGGGTCCCTCTGGCAGGTGGGGTCCCTCAGCCTGGCCTGCAGGGATTGGGCCAAAACCGGCTCTCTGACATCCCCCGAGGAGTCCTGGATTGCGAGAGGGCAATTCTCAGGTGACGCATGCCGGAATCAGGCTCCCTCCTCTCTGGTTCCAGGGTGCGTCACCCGAGAACTACTGCTGCCAAGTCACCGCAGCTTGGCAGCTCCTGCGTTGAGCATCTGCCTCCTGGTGGTCAGTGTGCGTCATAGCTACTGGTTGGACAGTCAGATGGTTGCTTAGTCTTTTATATATAGAAATAATGGATTTCAGAGAGGAAGGGAGAGGGAGAGGTAGAAACACCAATTATGAGAGAGAATCATTGATTGGCTGCCTCCTGCACACCCCCTATTGGGGATCAAGCCTGCAACCTGGGCATGTCCCCTGACCAGGAATCAAATCCTGACCTCCTGGTTCATTGGTGGATGCTTAACCACTGAGCCATGCTGGCTGGGCATATATTACTTATTATATATCATAACATCATACTTAGCTTTCTGTGTACCCAACTACTTAAATCATACACAAACCCTCCACCAGAAATGTAAATTTTCTCTTGATATGTTGTAATAGTGTAAACTTTTTTCCAGAAGATATCCTTGCTGGAACTCTCCTGCTGCACTCTGCACTGCTGTTCTGCTTGCTGCACAGCTGTCACCCTGGGATTTCCTTTGACTATCAGCCTTGAAATTCCTTGATGCTCTCTTTTACATTGGATCATTTCTTTCCTCCTACAAAATACTCTTTCTTGCTTTACATTTCCATTTAGAGTGGGCACATCCTTCAGGAGGTTCTAAATCATAAATGTCTAAAATATTATTTCACCCTCATACATACTTGATAGTTGGGCTAGGTAAAAAATTCTAAGTTTAAAAATATTTTTCTCTTAAAAATTTGAAAGCACTGTTCTTCTAAATTCCAGAGTAGCTATTGAAAAGTCTCATATTTTATCTTTCAAAGGCTTATTTTTTCCCCCCTCTGGATATGTTTAGAATCTTCTCTTTGTCCTTGGAATAACAAAATTTGATGATGATGTGTCTTGGAGTGAGACTTTTAAAACCTATTATTCAGGGGACTCAGTGAGGCCCTTCAATATAAAAACCCATATCCTTCAGTTCTGAGGAATTCATATTCTCTATTCTCTTTTTCTAGAGCTCCCATATTATTTGAGTATTATAATTCTTGGTCTGGTTTCCAAATTTTTTTCTATTTTTCATCTTTGATATTCCTTCTGTTTTCCAACCTTTCTATTGTATTTTTGCATATCTGCTGTCATAGTTTTAATTTCCAAGAGCTCAATTTTTGGTCTTTCAGTGAGCTTTTATATAAGTTCCTAAATTTTTTCTATTTTTTCCTCAGAGCATAGTCATTATAACTTTTTGAAGTTTTCTTCTGCTCCTTAGTTATTTCTCTTTTTTATCAAACTTTTAAAAAAGAATTGTTTTGATCTCATTTTTTAAAATTAAAATGTATTTTCAGATGTTTGGTCATCCTTAGCAACCATCTTATACTTAAGAGTGAAACACTACAAAACGAATTGGAAGCTCTGGTGTGTGTATATACACATACCAGACTGTGGATTCTTCATTGAATAGACCGCCTGAGCTGTTTCTTAACCAAACTAATACATATACTACACTGTATATATGGAAGTATTTAAAAGTAAATTATAGACATTGAAACAACCATCTCTGCCATTCTAATTAATGACCTGAAAAAATTATTCAACACATGGATGGTTGGGTCAATAAAGTGAAATAATATATATTAAGTATTTAAATTTTTGCCTTACATACTAAAAGCAACTAATAAATGGAAGCTACTATTACAGGCTAAATACTGGATATGTATGCCACTGTACCTCTTCCATTTACCTCTCAGAAAGCCCTGGCTCTGTGGTAAAAATGGAGAGATGGAATGGAGGTCTATCTGGGTATATCGGATGCTGTAACATAACACGGACTGCATTGCCACAGTAAAATGGCATGCCCTCAGCATACAAATTAGGGAAGTTATTTTCCTCAGTATTTCCAGAGGTGACTCATGATAATCAAGCTCAGTAAAGACTGATGTATAAATTAAACTTCCAATTATAAATCATAATGAAAAATACAGCTACCAAGTACATTGGATATTTAACTTCCTGGGAGCAAGTGATGCTTTCTTTAGTGTGTGTGCATTATATGCAGTAGATGCATTCCTAAAGACTTTGCATTATTCAAGACTCATGAAAGTCAAAACAAACCTTCTCACATTAATAAATTTCAAGTATGGTGGAGCATGTTCCCAGAGCACATAAATCCACATCCATTGGTGTGTAACTTCCTTTTAATGGTGCTTTTCATTTACTCAGCATGATCTCTGATACTTTGCAGAAATAAATCTGCTAAAATGCAAGCATATTATATCATAATGGCTGTTAAGTCTTCGTCAGAACCATTTTATGACACCTAAAATCTGGAATAAATGCATTGCTCTTGGTGCTTTTCTGCACTACTACATTATCAGTGCTCAGATGATATGGTCACAGGACATGTTAAAAAGTATTTTAAATTCTAATAACTGTGCAATTGTCATCAAAATCACTTGATGAAGTCCTGAGCCATGTGGAAAACAGTATAGTTCATGAGATACCACCAAGAGAGAGAGAGAGAATTTATTTTTTCTTTTAAAAAAATCCTCACCCAAGGATATATTTTAATTAATTTTTAGAGAGAGAGGAAGGGAGAGTGAGAGGGTGAGAGGGAGGGAGGGAGGGAGAGAAGGAGAGGGAGAGAGAGGGAGAGAGAAATATTGATGTGATAGAGAAACATCACTTGGTTGCCTCCTGTAGGCACCTTGACTGGGGAGTGAACCTGCAACCTAAATTATGTGCCCTGACTGGGAATCAAACCTGCCACTTTTTGGTGTATGGGATGACGTTCCAACCCACTGAGCATCCGGGCAGGGTGGAATTTCTGTTTCAGAACCAAAGTGACAGTTTGCAATTCACTTATCTGATCAGTTAGTTTTTGGATTGAGCAATTCTTGATTTCTTTTTTTAATTTTGGGAGACTTGCATAATTTCTCATTTTGAGCACAAAATGAGACCTTGTGAATTTTTTGTATTGCACACTTAAACTGCAGTAAGCAAAGAGAGACTGTATTGGCTCATATAATCAAACTACTGAAATGGCAGAGAAGGAATAGCCTTAAGGATCCAGGGACTTGTAAGCTATCAGACCTCTTTCTCTTCCTCTGCTCTTTTCTGCACGCTGCCTGCATTCTTCTGGCTGTCTCCACGAGGCTGCAGGCATGATGCTAGACCACTCCATACTTCCATCCTCACTGCCTTATAACTGGAGAAGTAAGAGCCTTCTTAGTTGGTTAGGGAAAGATGCTAATAGGATCTCCTTAGATCACATGGCCTTCCCATACCCAACCCCTGATTCTGAGGAGAGGAGGAAATATGATTGGGCCCACCTGGGGCATGTATCTATCTCTAACCAATGGGTCTGGAGATACTAGGACTGGAAAAGTTGGAACTGGATTGTAGTTCCCCAAAGAAGAGGACAAAACAACCAAGGCTATCACAGAAGGGCTTTGGGCACCTTTGCAGCTTGAGGTGCAGCTGAAAGTGTGGCTTCCTGCAAGCTTGCCTGGGAGCTAATGTCTCCAGTGGAGATCTGATGCGACCTTTTGATCTGTCCTGGGATCTCGTGTTCCTAGTGGTTGAAAATGGGTTGTGTCAGGGACTCCCCAGCTCTACCAAACTCATTTCCCTTTTTTTCCTGGGCTTAGAGCTAAACTGCATTTTGCAGCCTCCCTTGCAGTATTGACGAAATAACTGAACTCTAGCCAAAGGACTGTGATTGGAAGGGCTGCGTCCCACCCTCCATGCTCTTTTCCTTACTGCCAGCTTGATGCAGATGGGCTGGCAGCTACAGGCCGCACACTGAAGGTGGTGGAACCACAAGATGGAAGAAGCGTAGGGTCTTGAATCCCTGCTTGGAGGAGAGCCATCGGTCCATCAGGAAATCCATTTTAGACCCTATATGAGGGAGAAAGGAAGTTGTTGTTGGAGTGATGATCAGTTTCAGAGTTTGGTACAGCAGTGAGTGCTACCTTAACCAACAGATAGATTTCCTTCGCTGTCTTCATCTCCATCATCCCCATTTTCCCAAATAGCTGCAGGCGAATGCTGGAACCAACAGAGCTGGGGTTGATTCCTGGCTCGGCTACTTACCAGCAATGTCACTTCAGGCAGGTCACCCAACTGCTTTGAGATGCAATTTTCTTATCTGTAGAATAATCATGCCTACGTTACAAGGCTCATGTGCAGTTTGAACTATACAGGGTATCTAAAAATGCTCTAACTGCAGATTCTGGGTGTTGATAGTATTGTGTTTTTTCCCCCCAAATCGCCACAAGGTAGCTTCATCCGGAATGACTTCCCACCTGGTTTTGGCTGCTTTGGAAAATAGCTTGTCAGCTAGGAGATTCTTCAGTCTCAGGAAAAAGCCTTCCTGACCCAGAACACTAAATTATGTCCTTGGGCTGTGGCAAACTGCTGCTGCCATGGATCCTTCTTTCTACCAAGAGGCAAACAACAGTAGCTATTAGGTCCCATGCTCTCTCTCTCTCTGCCTCTCTGGAACTCCTCAGATAGGAATAATTCTCAGTTTCAGGCTCACAGCCCTCTGCTTCTCTTATTCATTTACTCACTCATTCCTCCATTCACTCATTCATTCATTTGTCTATTGACACATGTGCCCATCTGCTTATCCATTCATCCGTGCAACACAAGTATGTGTTGCATGCCAACTCTGTGCTGGAGATACAGAAGGGAAAGGAAAGGCATACCCTCATCCCCATGAAGCACCCATTCTAAGGAAAGGTCAGAGAAGAGAGTGACAAGTGCAGAGGCCAATGCAGGGTGCTGTGGGGGCTCATGAATGGCGTTCCCCAAGTAGTGATGCCAAAGACAAGTTTTTTCAGGCAAAAGGATGGCAAAGCTGTTTCTACCCCAACTACCAGATACCCGTGAAATCAAGCTATTGGGGTCTTCCACTCGTTGATTGCATCACTTAGATACATCATCACTAGCACCACTGCCACCAGCACCCCCCTATCTAAGCACTGCTCTGTTCAACTTCCAAACTTCCATGTAGCCCCAAAGCTATCCAAACCTCTTTCATGCCTAGCTCCCTCCCCATGACCACCAACAATGCACTCAAAGGGTCATAAACATCTAATTTAAGGCATTGTGGCGGATGTATGTATGGTCTTAAAGATGTTCAGTATGTATATACAAATGCCTTAAAATGTAATATATAGGTATATGTGTTTTCATACATACATATACACACAAAGCATAAATACATAGACGTGTATAATTTCCAAATTTCCAAAAAATCTAATTGTTCAGTTGATAGTTACCTGTCGCTACCTCAGACACCAAACTTTATTAAATTTCCCCAAAAGCAGAAGTATAAGACAGCCTACGGCTGCTTACTTTGCTATCATAGAAAGCCAATAGACCCAATAAACTTTGGAGGTGCCTGGCTCATACAAAATTATTCTGCTTTTTTCCTTTGAGAAAGCTTTATTATTGAAACTTTGTTAAGGATTTCTTTCTTTCCTCTGGTGCCTAGAATAATGTGTCCCTGTGATACATGCCAAAGTGTGAATGACTGACAGTAACTGAATATTTACCGAGGGGGGCGATGGGAGATATATTTTTTTACATTGTTATCTCCACCCTACCCCTTCCTGGTGGTATCTGTCGTTAATGACTCCTAAACTGCTAGGATTTTTTATGGCCACGAGTGACCCTTAAAGTTGAGAAGGAGGAAGGAAGCTTTTTCTTAGGTTTTATTAATAATAGCAATGAGAATAACAATGCTGGCAATAATAGCATTAACCAACATATATATAATTATGTAACATATAATTAACAATTATAGTACTCATTTACTCATATTCATTTATGTATTGCTTCATTTATGTCTCATAACTGCTCTATGAGATAGGTTCTAATATTATCATCCTGATATTACAGATGAGGAAGGTGAGGCACAGAGAGGCTTAATGACCTATCCAAAGTCACACAGCAGTGGCAGAGACAGGATTTGAACACAGGCAGTCTGGCTCTAGAGTTCATCCTCTTTACCACTGAGTCATGTTGCTTTAAACTACTCTTATGCAACCCAGTCCTGGAAGAGCCAACTGAGAGGAACAGGACACGTTCCAAGGACCCTCAAAAGACCCCTGGCTCTGAGTTCGTGGCCCCGAGCCTCCGGGTCTCCTTCTCAGCAGGGGGCGCCCATAGTCCACCTTTTCTGGGTTCTCTCTTAACCACAGATGCCTCGGCTACTTAGATCCAAAACGCCTGACCTTCATTAGGAAAAGCCCTGAGCTTAAAACTTTTATCATTCTTGAAGTAGGTATAGGGTCCTAATGAAAGGACTCACAAATACCAGTACATGGAAATAATCAAGGGAAGGATCCAGTACATTACTTGGAGGACCGGCAATGGATACTGATCACCACGAGCCCAATAAACTTGCCTAGGCCCGAAGCCTATAGCAGCCCTTCCTGACTCCAGATAAACCACAAAGACATCAGAGGCAGGGCTTTTTCTGACCACACTCAGATTAGCCCCAGCTCTCAGTCCTTCCACCTGGTTTATGGGCCCATGCTGTACTCACTGGAAAGAGTGCTTAAGTGTTTTCTCTCGAGAGACCTTTGTCACAGTCTTTGCAGGACATTAGCTCAGAGGAGCAGCCCAGAAGGCCGGACCTCAGCCTGCACCATAGAGAGAAATGTAGACCACGTTTGGGAGGGTTTGTACCTTCACAGTGGCGAGAGGAGAACAGCTCCGTGGGGGCCTCCGGGGCCTCCCTCCGCTCTGCCCTTGTGATGCTCTGCCATAAAGACTGGGCGAGGGGCCTAACTTCATGGGGCCTCTCACACCAGGAGCAGCAACAGAGTTGACCGCCCTGGCAGCGCACGTTTCTCCATCGTACTGTCCACTCCCCAGCTGCCCCGAGGGGCCAGCAGGCTCAGGGCACCCTCATCAGCCTCTCCAGCCACCTCTTTGCTGTATGTGCTTTAGTGTAAGAAATCGGATTCAGAATTCAGTGAGAGGGAAAACAGAGAGGGAGGGACTAAAGAAGGTGGCCTGGGTTCAGATTCTAGTCCTGCCTCATGGGCTGAGCAGCCCAGGCACAGGTTCTCATGTGTGAAATGAAGATAGTAAACCCCCCCCTCATAAGGTCACGGAGCACAGACAGTGATTGAACTCGTGTACAGCTTTAAGCACAGTGCTTGGTACTCAGAGGGCACTTAGGGGGGCTTGGCCAGCCCTCTGTGGAGAGGAATCCTTCACTCTCTCACTATTGCAATCGTTATTCGTACCAGGGCAGGTTACCCCACTCTGGGTGACTCTGGCCAACTTCTGTCTCCCCCTGGAGAACAGGATGCCCCTTTCCACTCACCCCGTAGGAACAAAAACTCCCTCCTTCAAGGTAGTTAACTAGATGCCATGCGGAAGTTTCCTCTCCTGGAATCAGGTCCCTGGGCATTTATCCTGGGGACGAACTGGCTTGGAGTTGAGGTCAGTTGAAGTTCAAGAGGGCCTCAATTCTGACTTTTGCTGTTTGTTGAATTGTGGCATTTGTAAGCCGAAGCACTCGGCCTTCAGGGCCAAGACCGAGGCGCAACAATGCGGCCCTTCTCCCGTGGCCCTGTTTACCTTCCGGGAGCAGGCAGGGTGTGGCCAGAACTTCTGGGTGGCAAGAGCACCAGGGTGTGGTGAGAACACTGGGTGTGGCCGCCCAGGGTAGGCCTTGGAGAAGGCAGCCGAGAAAGAAGCCATGGTGGCCCAGGTCTGAATGCTGAGGCCACCTGTGGGTCCTGCTCTGTTGTGGAGCAGCTGTGGGAACTCAGGTTCTCTGCTCCTCAGACACGACAATAACAGCAACAATAGCAATAACAATAGCATGCCTTTACTGAGTGCTGAGCAGCACATGTGGCTCTCCACAGCTCCGCCTTCATCATCAAGACCAGGGGCTGTGTGAGTCCCGGCACCACCTCTCACAGGCTGTGTGAACTTGGGTGATTACTTCTCTGTTCTTCAACAGCTTCCTCTGTAAGTGGGGTGGCTAAAAGCACCTTCTTGAGGGCAGGGCCGGAGGTACCCACTATACCCCACGACCAAGGAGCAGGAGCCCCTGAAGAGGAAGGTAGAAATAGATTATGTGATGTCAGAGTAGGATTTATTTTAGTGACTTTAGGATACTGGTTCCACGTAGGTATACGTATGCAAAGCTAAGAATCCAGGAAAGATTGACCAAATAAGGAATTAAAAATAAGATTTTATAGGAAAGTACCCACCTTGATCCTGAAAGAAAAGAAACCAATTGGCAACAGCAGTAATTGAGCCGAGTCTTGAGCCCATTGAAGTCAGTGTAAACAAAGCCGAGATCAACTACGCAAAACATTTTCTGTACCAGGGCTTTTAATCAAGTAAATAAAGCATGGTACGTGTAAGCTGTAAAACAAACAAACGAAAAACCAAAAAAAAAGAAAACGCACCTTCCTCTTCAGGTTGGGTAGCAGGATTAATTGAGAAAGCCCCAGAATGCTTTCTGGCCCAAGGTAATGTTGAGTACATGCTAGCAGTTTCTAACGCAGACTTCACATGCAGGACTTACTGCCATTCTCCTAACAATCCTGTGAAGTAGGTCCTACAGAGGAGAGGTTTCCGGCATTCTGAAAGAAGCAGGCAGAGCTGGATTTGATCGCAGGGTTACCTGACTCTGAATCCCAAATTCCGAACCCCAAATCATTGTGCCTCACTGCCTTTCATTTACCGGCTTCACTTGAAGAAACATTGATTGAGCCCCTTTCTATGAGCCAAGCTATTGTGACTTTCTTTCATTCATTGGAAATTCCAATTTAACTCAATTCATAAACTCTTCCAACTGGCCACTGGGCTGGGTCCTGGATCCATGGAGCAGGATGATGTTGGTCGTCCCACTCAGGAGCTCGCTGGCCCACGGGCCAATCTGCCAACAAAGAGGAGCCCCTGTGCCGGGATTGAGCACCTTTACAAGTCTAACGACTCTCTCTGCTCCCTACTCCATCGGGACAATTTCTTGAACTTCCTTACCTCTTTTGAGGGCCTTAACGAAAGACATCTACCGTGTTTTGCTTAAACTTCCCATTTCTAGGTTGAGGTTTGACGTAGACTGTTAAATAAAAAGAAAAGAAAGAAGGAAGAGACATTTATCCTTGAAAAACTAGAAGCATTAGCATTTGATTAGGGTTTGAGGAAAGGAAAGACATCCCTACCCCCCCACCCCCAACCCCGACTCACACACACACACACACACCAGAGTACACGCCCCTCTGGGCAAGGGCCTTCTCTAAGCAGTGGGCTTTGGAAAATTGCTTCCAGATTCTAGAAGGAGGTCAGGGAAATGTCAGTCACTGAGAAACTTGGGGGAAAGTAGTTGATGAGGTGGGCTATCTGCAGGTGTAACCCACCCACAAAATGTGCTGTAGATTGCTGCCTAAGGCAACTTGGAACACAAATAAATGAAACTCATGCATTTAGGAAACATTTATGGAATACCCTACAGGCACTATGCTAATCAGTGGGGACTGAAGATAAAACGAACCCCAGTCCCTGCCCCCCAGGTGCCTCAAAGTATAATCTGGGACTAAATGTAAACAAAGAAAGGTGTCACCTAATCAGCTGAGTTAATCTGAATGTCCAAAGCCTTGATGTGACAATAAAACTGTGTGGCCAGGAGGGAGTCCCAGAAAAGGGAGCATTTGAGCCCACTTCCTTCGTGTGTTTATCCGTCTATCGGTCCCCAGGAGGGCCCAGTTCCAATCAGAGTGTGAGCTGCCTGGGCCAGAGAAAGTTTTTTTGGACTCTCCATACCTGGGAATTTTGTCGCGTTAGTACTCACAGAGAAGCTTCCTTTATGCCGGAGGTTGTTCTAAGCACTCCACACCCATGGCATGGATGTTCTATCCCCACAACAACTTCAAAATTTGAGGCCCTGAGAGGTTAATTAATTTTTTTCAAGGTGAATCATCGAATACAGCTAGTTAGGAGGAAGGAAGGGTGATCTGGAGTTAGGCCCCGGCCCTTACCACATAGCAATAGTTCTTCTACAGGCACGAAAACAGCCTTCTCATGAGTGAGTGGTCTGGGTTCTTTGGTCACTTGATCCTGGGTGGATAGGACCCAATTTAGGCATGCCTTTCATTGCAATTTATTATGTGGCATGGGCCTTATACTCTAGTTTCACGTAAGTATGGGCCTCATGTGTCAGTATCTGTGAACCTGACTGCCTCTGGGTGCTCAGGGGAAACAAAATTCCCTACTAGAACACCATAGGACCCAAACCCAAAGCCAGTGAGTCAGGGTCTTATCAGAAAACACGTGGTCCAAGATCACACAGCAGCAGGACTGGGACTAGAACTCAGTTTCTCGGGCTTCAGTAATGGCTTTTTATACTTGGAAAGGAAAAGAAAGGGGGACTTAAAATGCATAGGAATGAAGTTTTGAGAACATCAAGCCCCACTTACAAATATATTTCTCTTTCTCTCTCTCTCTTTTTTTTTTTTTGCCAGCTAATTATTTTTTGTTTTTCAAATACAGTTCACTTACAATATTATATTATATTAGTTTCAGGTGTACACCTCAGTGTTATATAACTTACTAAGTGATCATCATGGTAAACCTAGTACCCATATGACACCATATATAGTTATTAGAATGTTACTGATTATACTGCCTATGCTGTACTTTACATCCCATGACCATTCTGTAACAACCAATTTGTATTACTTAATCCCTTTACCTTTTTCACCCATACCCTCAACCTCCCTCCCATCTGGCAACTGTCAAAATGTTCTCTGTATCTAAGAGTCTGTTTTTGTTCTGCTCATTAGTTTATTTTGTGTTTTAGATTCAATTGATAGATAAGTATTTATTGCCATTTTATTGTTCATATTTTTATCTTTCTTCTTCTCCTCCTCCTCCTCCTCCTCCTCCTCCTCCTCCTCCTCCTCCTCCTTCTTCTTCTTCTTCTTCTTCTTCTTCTTCTTCTTCTTCTTCTTCTTCTTCTTCTTCTTCTTCTCCTTCTTCTTCTTCTTCTTCTTCTTCTTCTTCTTCTTCTTCTTCTTCTTCTTCTTCTTCTCCTTTTGAAGACCCTTTAATATTTCATATAATACTGGTTTGGTGGTGATGAACACCTTTGGCTTTTTCTTGTGTGGGAAGCTCTTTATCTGTTCTTTCTTTTTTAAAAATTTAAAAAAAAATCAATTTTAGAGAGAGAGGAAGGGAGAGGGATAGAGAGATGGAAACATCTATGAGACAGTAACATTGGTCAGCTGCCTCCTGCATGCCCCCTACTGGAGATTGAGCCCACAACCTGGGCATATGTCCTGGCCAGGACCTGTTGGTTCATGGGTCACACTGAGCCACACTGCTGAGCCCTTTATCTGTTCTTTGATTTTAAAGGATTGCTTTGCTAGGTACAGTACTTTTGGTTGTAGGTCCTTGCTTTTCATCACTTTGAATATTTCTTGCCACTCCCTTCTGACCTGCCAAGTTTCTATTGAGAAATCAGCTGACAATCTTATGGGAGCTCCTTTGTAGGTAACTAACTGCTTTTCTCTTGCTGCTTTTAAGATTCTGTCTTTGTCTTTAACTTTTGACATTTTAATTATGATGTGCCTTGGTATGGGCCTCTTTGGGTTCATGTTATTTGGGACTCTGTGTTTCCCAGATTTGTATGTTTATTTCCTTTACCAGGTTAGAACAATTTTGTCATTATTTTTTCAAACAGGTTTTCAAACATATTTCTAATGTACGACAAAATTGAAGATTTAAGTAGGATCCCTCACAAATGAAGGAAAAACACTACATGATACCTACTTAAATCTTCAATTTTGGCATGTAAAATTTGTTTAGCTAATGTTTTATTTAGGATTTTGCATCTATGACAATAAGTGAAATGAAATAGGGACTCTGTGGAACCCCTAGATGGGGTAGAAGCCCAGGGCCTAGTGAGAATGGGGGAGGTCAGGCAAAGAGACAAGTCTGGTTTTAGATTTTTGAGGAAGGTGTTTGAGAGCAGGTGGACTTGAGAAGCCTGCAGGGCTTTGGAGAGATTGCAAAATGAGTTGAGTTAAACAGAAACTGGATGCTTGACAGGGTCTCAGAGTAGTTCTCAGACTTTTTTTTGTTAGAGCCTCAGGACTTTCAGTGGTTAGACAGAGAAGGGCCTATCTCTCTAGGGTGTTGGCTTGGGTGTGGCCTGGAAGTTTAGAGTGTTGAAGATAAGGCTGTCAACCCCACCCACTTCCAAGTCCTAGAGGTATTAGATTGGGATTCAGAGAATGCAGTTCTAGGGCCTGGAGGGGAGGGGAGGGGAAGGTGCCTCTGGAATCCGGGAAGCCTGGAAGAGCCAGAAAGCAGTCACTGTTTCAATTCAATTCAACAAATCCAATTCAACACTACTGTGTACCCGGCGTGGTGATGGAAGTAAAAGTATAAAAATGAACAGTTAAACTCTTTCTGCCTGCAAGAAGTGTATACTCTAAAGGTAGAGACAGGCCCTGGCCGGTTTGGCTAAGTGGGTAGAGCATCAGCCTGCAAACTGAAAGGTCACAGGTACGATTCCGGTCAAGGGCACATGCCCGGTTGTGGGCACAATCCCCAGTGGGGGACTTGCAGGAGGCAGCCGATTCATGGTTCTCTCTCATCATGGATGTTTCTATCCCTCTCCCCCTCTTCCTTCCTCTCTGAAATCAATAAAAATATATTTAAAATAAAATAAAATAAAGGTAGAGACAAGCAGAAAACACAATTAAACCAACATTTAATTACAAATGGAATGAGATCCGCCGTGAAGACAGTTGTGACAGAGAATAAAGGAGGAGCGTGCTTTAGGTAGGTCCTCTGAGGAAGTGCCTGTTCCTCCGCAGCTTGCAGGACGAGGAGCCCCTGGGGAAGTGTCCTCCAATGAGCAGCTGAGCTCTCGGTGTTGCTCCCTTCTCCAGATTCAGGTCCCTTATAATCCCATGGCTTCGTTCAGGCCTCTGAAGCTTTTTTAAAAATTAAAAATATGTATATTGTATCTTCTGCTGTAGGCTCTTCCATCGTACATGGAAGTGGAAGTCACATGACTTACTTTCATGCACTTTTTTCTTTTATAGCTATGTAACAGTCACAAATACAATATCTTTATACAAATAAATTGATTAATAACTGACAACTTCCATAATTTTGTTCCCATTTCCAACTTAGGACCAAGCAGTCTTGAAGTCCAATCTAGGACCAATGTGGGTCCAACTCAGGACCAAGCCAAATGTACACCCCTAACCAATCGTACAGGATGCCCTGCGTCGAGTTAGCCCACCTACACCTTCCCCGTGCCAACAGCCTCCAATTGGGGCACACTTGAAGCTTTTCTTTTTTTTTTCTACTATAAAGCTTTTCCTCTCCTCTGCCTGCCTTTGAGTCTCTGCCAAACTCAAGTGATGGTGGCTGACTTTCTTGCTCTGGGAGGCTCTGAATTAATAGCCTTTGCCTGTTCACGTTTGGTTGGTCTTCATGTATTTCCACACATTGTGGGAAGCTAGTGAAACCTGCTCAGGCAATAATAATTTCATTTCACTTATTGTCATAGATGCAAAATCCTAAATAAAACATTAGCTAAACAAATTTTACATGTCATTAAAATATATACAAAGCTATATATCCCTGCCCAAGATATAAAGATATGGTTCCACATTTTAAAAACCTATCACTGTAATTTACCACATTAATGGTCTAAAGAAGAAAAACCAGACTATCTGAGTAAAGAATGTTTTTTAAGGTTTAACACCTATTTACAATAATAACACTCAGAAACTAGAAAAAAGAAAGAAACCTCTTTTTACCAAAAAGAGGTTAGTATACCAAAAATCCTATAACAGAAGTCATCCTTACTAAAGAAATTTTGGATACATCTTCAGGAAGATCATAACATGGCAAACGTACCACTACTGCTTTAACATGATACTGCAGAATTTACCCACACCATCAGATAGGAACAAAGCATAAGAAACATGAAGATTGAAGGGAAAAATCAAATAGTTATTATTGCAGGAATTATAATTATCCTCATTAAAAACACACACAACTCAATAGCATCATCAGGCAAAGTAATAGAACTAATTAAAGTAGTTCAACCTGTTTGCCAGATACAAGATCATCTTACGAAACCAACAGTGTTCCCGTAAAACAGAAACTACAGAGTACAAGGGAAATAAAGAGGGAAGAGCAGACAGCAGGCCCACTCCAAACATTGGTGGCACCAGGGGCAAGAATACAAATTAAGACCACATTATGTATTTAAAATATCTACAATTAAAAATCATGCCCGCCCGCGGTGGCTCTGTGGTTGAGCATGGAGAACCAGGCGGTCACGGTAGGTTTCCTGTCAGGGCACACGCCTGGGTTGCAGGCTTGATCGATCCCCAGTCGGGGGCATGCAGGAGGTAGCCGATCGATTCTCTCTCATCATTGATGTTTCTATCTCTCCCTCTCCCTTTCTCTCTGAAATCAACAAAAATATATTTTTAAAAATCAAAGCTACTTAGATTAAGCTATAAAATGAGAGTACATTTAACATTTATCTCCAAGCGAGCTCACCATTTGCTTGTTTCACCACATCACCATCGGAAAGAGGAGACAGAGGACAATGCTTCTTTTGCCACTATGCCATTTGGCACATGTGTAGGTCAGGCTCCCTGGAAATACACTCCAAGACAGAGATTTGCATACAGGTGGTTTAATGAGGAAAAATACCTGTAATATCGAATGAGTCTTGCATGAGTCAGAGAAATAGGATTGGGCAAGGGAGAAGCTGAGAAGTTGTAATTTTTGGAGATTAAGTGTTTTTATAAAATATGAAATATCATCTATAATAAATATATAAAATATAAACTATCATTAAATGTTTATATAAAAATAAAACCATTTATAATTCTAGTATTTAATATCCATAGAGTTGCAATGTAAAAATTCAGTATCATGCTTCATGTATGTTATGTTTAACTCTACATGTTTTTGTCTTTCATTTTCGCAGTTTGATTATGATGTGTCTTGGTGGGGATTTCTTTCAGTTCATCATTTTTGGGATTCAGTCGGCTACTTGAATCTGTAAGGTTTTGTTTGTTTGTTTGTTTTGTCTTTCAACAAATTAGGAGTTTTCAGACATTATTTATTCAAATATTTCTTAAGACCTGCACTTTCTTCACTTTTTTAGTACTTCAGTGACATGAGTGTTAGATCTTTTGTTATTTTCCCACAAGCCCCCGAGGCTGTGCTCATTTTTTTTTCCAATCTATTTTCTCTCTGTTGCTCAGACTGGATAATTTGTATTGATCTTTAAGTTTACTGACTCCTTCCTCTGTAATCTCCACTTTGCTATTGACCCATTCAGTGAGTATTTTTATTTTGGATATCGATTTTTCAATTCTAAATTGCCATTTCATTCTTTTTTTTATGTCTTTTATTTCTTTGCTGAGATAGTCTACTTTCCCATTTGTTTCAAGAGTGTTCATAATTGCTTTTAGAACGTTTATGATAGTTCCTTCAAAATCTTCGCCAGATAGTTCCAACACTTCTGTCTTTGGGCATTAATATCTGTTGCTTTATTTTCTCATGCAAGATGAGATTTTCCTGGTTCTTGCTGTGCAAGTAATTTTGGATTATGACTTAGAAATTCTGTGTGCTATGTTATGAGACTTTGGTTCCTCTTTAAGTCTTCTATTTTAGCAGGCAGTCAACCCATTTAGATTTAGAACACACATCCTGGCCCACTTCTGTGGGCTGTGGTTTGAATGTTAATTTACCTTTTGAACCTTTGCAGTGCTGTTCTGGACTGCCCCACTGTGCCTGGCTGAGAGGCCAGTCTGAAACCTGGGTGGTATTCCACACTGCAGCCCAGTTCTCAAAGCCATTGCTGTGTTGACTCTGGCCAGTTTTAATGCGTGGGCCACTCAGAGATGAGCCTGGGACTTGATACTTAGATGTAAAAGGTCTCTTTCTTCTGCTCCCTCTTTTTCATAATCCTCTCCCAACTGTCTAGTTGGAAGGGGAAGAGGATGCTGTCTCTCTGTGGTTAGTGCTGGGCCAGCATTGACTACAGGGTTCCACCCCACATTCGCTCACCACTATGCTTGGTGGTGAGAAGGAGAAGCAATGCCTTTGCTTACATTTATTTAATGTGGAACAGGGACAGACAGCAGGTCCAAATGCAAAACTATAAAACTTCTAGAAGAAATAGGGGAAGATCTTGGTGATCTTGGAGTAGGTAAAGATTTTTTAGATAAAACACAAAAAGCATGATCCATTAAAAAATGATAAATTGAACTTCATCAAATTAAAAACATCTGCTGTTTAAAAGTTTCTATTAAGAGAATGAAAAGACAAGCCACAATTGGGGAGAAAATATTAGCAAAAGAGGACCTACATCTAGAATATATAGAGATTTCTCAAAACTCAGTAACATGAAAGCAAACGACCTACTAAAAAATGGGCAAGAGACTTGACCAGACACTCCACCAAAGAAGATATATGGATAGCAAATAAAGCACATGAAAAGATGCTCATCGTAAGTCATGAGGGAAGTACAAATTAAACCACAATGAGGTACTGCTCCACTTATTAGGATGGATAAAACAAAACAAAACACTGGACAGTACCAAGTGCTGGTGAGGTTGTGGAGTACCTGGGAACGCTCATACCTTGCTGCTGGTGGAAATGCAAAATGGTACAGTGACTGAAAAACTGCTTGGCAGTTTGTTTTAGCACTAACATGCACTCACCACACAATCCAGCAATTGCATTTTTAAGCAGTTGTCCAAGAGAAATGAAAATTTATGTTAACACAAAAACCTGTATGTGAATATTTGTAGCAGCTCTATTCATAGTGGTCTCAAACTGGAAACAATCCAAATATCCTTCAACTGGAGAATGTACAAGCATATTGTAGTTCTTGAATGATTAAGAGGAACAAACTACTGATACATATAGCATGGATGAATACATAATGCCAAGTGATAGAAAGCCAAGTGATAGAAGCCGTACTCAAAAGGCTACATCTATTCTGAAAAAGGCAAAAGTTCAGGCATGGCTGAGAGGCCTGGAGGTGGGGATTGACTACAAAGAGCCATGAATTTTAGGGAGGATAAAATTGTTCTAGGTTTTGATTGTGGTGACTACATGAGTGTATGTATGTGCTTGTTAAAGTCATTAGAAGGTGCGCTAAAAAGATTATTTTACTTTATGTAAATTATACCTCAATATACCTGATATACCTGACATTTAAAAAATCTATCAAGAGCATTTCCCTGTTCTGTTTCTGTCGAGAGGATGGCTCTGGAGACGGTGCCCAAGGACCTGCGGCATCTGCGGGCTTGTTTGTTGTGTTCGCTGGTCAAGACAATAGGCCAGTTTGAATATGATGGTTGTGACAATTGTGATGCATACCTTCAGATGAAGGGTAACCGAGAGATGGTATATGACTGCACCAGCTCTTCCTTTGATGGAATCATTGCAATGATGAGTCCAGAGGACAGCTGGGTCTCCAAGTGGCAGCGAGTCAGTAACTTTAAGCCTGGTGTGTATGCAGTGTCAGTTACTGGTTGTCTGCCCCAAAGAATCATGAGGGAGCTGAAAAGTCGAGGAGTGGCCTACAAATCCAGAGACACAGCTATAAAGACCTAGCAAGATGCATGGCTGCCAGTGTCTTTGCCACCTCCTCCTGCCTCTGCTTATTTATTGTTGTGAAACTAAATGGACAGACCTTCAAATACTCCTCACTCTCCAATTCTGAGGCTCAGCGGACTGATGAGAGAGCAGCATGTTCCTGGGCCATTTTACCTTCTTTGGACTACTAGTTGGGGTAGGAGTGGTGTGGGTTGATGGATTAATAGAGTGAATTGAGTGTGGAGTAGGATTTTTTTTTCCTACCCACACCTCTGGCTGCCTCTTTGCCCATGATCAGGTCTCTGTGTCAAATGCCAATAAATGTGAATCCATAGCCAAAAAAAAAAAAAAAAAAAAAAATCTATCAAGCTTCATTTATGGAAATCAACAAGTTGGCTGTGCAATTACTGAAGGATTAATAGTATTTTTCTAGTTAAGAAATGGGTAAGTGGGGCCTGGGATAGTGGGGAGGGCATCTCAGAAGATAGCCCATGTATGAGCAAAGACAAGCAGATGTGATTTGAGTTTTGAGAGAAGGCACCAAAATAACCTGGCGGTCACTCAGAGGAGAAATCTGTTTAATAGTTAAGAGAGCAGGCTCTGGAGTTAGACAGCTTGAATTTGAACCTGGCTCTTGTTCTTCTTATCTTTGTGACTGTCAATGTAAGAAACATTCAAACCTATAGATAATTTTTGTGCATTTATTTGAGCTAAACTGATGACAATTTGCAGGAAGCATAATCTCAGCTGATTGAGTAAATGCTCCAGAAATATGTCTGTTTGCACCTTATTTTATACATTATAATCAAAAGAAAAGACAGTAAGTGGGTTACATGAAATCCATTGGCGATAGATTAGAGAGGCAGGAGAAAGAAAAGCTGGGGAATTTCTGAGATTGAGTAAAGAGTAACACGGATAGGCACATCCATCTCTTACACAGACGGGTACAAGATAGTTAAGTGTCAACAATTAACATGATAGCAATAACAATGAGGGGATTTGTGGTTTCTGCTGGTGAGGTACCTGTGCTTTGAGGGGTCTAGAAAAAGGGAGACTTCTTTGATATTCTGTTATAGTAGGTGCAAAAAGACAATAGACAGGCTCAATTAAGGTAAAGATTGACTTTTGTCAGGGAGGATTCTAGCCTAGGACATGACTACCCACCATAATCTGCTTTTAGTTAAAAAGTTGTAATTTCAGACCATCCTATGTGGTTATTTTAGGTCTCTGAGTTAGCAAGGCCACCACACAGGCCTCCCCTGAGCTTGTCAGGTTAATATGTGGCCCCTTTTCGTCCACTTGGGCACGTTACTTAACCTGTCTGTGCCTCAATTTCCATCTGCATAAAGAGAATGATAATAGTTACATGCCTTACAGGATTGAGAATTGAACTAATTAATACCCTCAAGTGCTTAGAATAGTGCTGAACATACAGTACATGCTCAATTAATGATAATAGATCAGGCTTTGGGGGTGGGGCAGGGCTGAATTAAGAAGAACCAGTTCAGGTGCCAGTGAGTTCCATGGAAGGCTTTTAAAAGGTGGGGCAGCAACATGATCAGATCTCTGTTTTGGAAGGATGGCCCGGCGGCTGCTGTGGAGGATTGAAGTAAGACAGTGAGGGACTTCTGTGATAGTCCCAGAGGCCTGAGCTGGGGCAGGGGAATAGTGGTTCTGTGTCTCTGGAGAATGCGAATACACTAAGTCTTGAGAGAAGGAAGAAACATCAAATGCATTCATTGAGAAGAGATATGGTCTAAGAGCCTGAAGATCCAGCTTCTGTCTTCTCTCCTTAACCCAGACCATTCAGGATGCTCATAGGAAATGAAAAACCAGGGACGTAATGAGCAGAAGCATTCAAAGCAATAAACATGTCTACCTAAACTTGGTGAGAACTGCACTCCCACACCCCTATTAAGTAATAAGTTTAAAAAGAATTCTAATTTACAACATGTGTCATACTAATTCGGGAGTCACTCTATGCAGAGAGCGCCTGGGAAAGGCCCCTGAACTGATTGTCATCTGAATCCAGTGGTGCCCAGCAGAGCCATGCCCTGGAAACATACCTTGCCAGAGGCAGATGTGTTGTCAGCCTGACCTTCAGCTCAGGCGCCAGAGGGTGGGTTTCATTATCTAAATCCAGCCAAGCACCAGGAACAAACACGATTATCCAGGCCCATCCAGAAGTGATGATTACAAAGAAGCCACAAGAATGCACATAATCTCCTTTGTCTTGGGCTTTAGTAAAACTTCCTGGTATTTTGCCTGTATCAGCTCTGGGTCACTGTCTCTCCATCAGAGGACAGCTATTCCACCCGGCCCCAGCTTTTTCCTTCTATCTCTGTGTCTGTCTCTTTCTTTCATTTTCTCAGTCCCCAGCTGCCCTTACTCAGGAATCGAACCGCTCTCTAGCCACACTGGACGCAGAAAAGAGAAATATTTATAACTCTGTATATATACTGCACCATTACTAACCATCATGACTGTGGCCACCTAAGATAACAGGAAATGGTAACAGGTTCAATTTACACATCAAAATGAATGTACCCTTGAAGGGCAGTTCATTGCTAAGTTTTGCATGTGTGTGCGCGCGCGCACACACACATACACCACTCTAGTCTTGAATAGCTTAACTTATACATCTATATATTTTTACTACCATCTGAACAGAGACACTTCCTTTCTTTAATGCACACTAGAATTGATAACTTGCCCCAGCAAGGTTCCCAATCCCTTCTTCTTAAATCCAACAGCATATAAAATATTGGGCAATGATTATGAATGTGTGTGTGTGTGTATGCATGCACTTAACATCCGTACTTTGTTCAACCACTCCTCAATAGTTTCTCATAAAATCTATACTTGTCACATCCTCATCACTCACCTGGGCAGAATCCAGCTTTAACATACAATCTCCTAAGTTGGTCTCATTTTGAACTCAGCAAGGGTCATCTCTCCATATGGGAAGTATAATGTAAGCATTACAGCCAACCATCTAGACTAATCCAAGCCAATATTCCATTAGGACATGTTACATACAACACCTTTTTGAGCTTGTAGTCATGTATCTCAGTATAAAAGCAGTTTCCTGGAAAAGGCTGAGTTCAACCTTCTCCCAACCTCCTTCCAAGCCCCAGCCTGTGATGGTGAGTTACGTGATAAGTGCCAGCCAGACATCATCTTGTGTTTTACTAAGATGAACTTTGGGTTGGAGGAAGCTGCTTGAGATAGAACAAGCCAATATCTCAGTTACAGTTGTGTTTAAGGTGTGTGTGTGGGGGGATGGGGGGAGGGTGGTATACGGGGAAGGTAATTACATTTTGCTTTTAACAAAATAACTCTAAATCATCATTAGAAACGAATTGTTCCTGTGATGCTGCAGACACAGCAGTATCCATGGACATGGCTTACTAACAATGTTTATCCAGAATTATTCACTTTAATGCACTTACTGTCTCCTGCCTGACTCACCAAGTTATGAATCCTTTCTTTTTTTTTTTTTTTTTGTGGGCGGAGGGGGTCTGTGGGGACGATGGGACGCGTGGACGGAGGGGGTCTGTGAGGACGATGGGACACGTGGACGGAGGGTGTCTGTGAGGACGATGGGAGGTGTGGGCGGAGGGGGTCTGTGGGGCAGAATCCTTTCTTTTATCTTACTTAAAAAGCAAAGTATTTAACACATGCCTCTTAATACAAGGCACTGACATTTTTTTGGAAGCAGGTAAGGGTCATAAATAACTGACCATTCTGAGAATGCATTAGATGAGTTTGTAGATTTATGCCGGGTTGTCTGCAGGTTTATGGTTTGTGCTTAGATTTCCTGTTGGCCATAATCAGAAAACCAGGGACAATGCTTTAGGGCTGAGGTAATTTTTTTTTTTTTTTTTTTTAGTGCATCTTCCAGTTAGATCGGTTTTTCTTTCCCTCCATCAACAATAATTGCCTATCAGAGTGATTTGCTTGGAAATTTCTGAGCAGGGTCTCTCACATGTTACATTGCTAAGTTTTGTTCCTTGTGATCATTGCATCTATAGTAATCACATGATCACACTTAATATTCTGATGGTTTTATTAACAAGTATATAATACATATATTGCATACTGTATATAGTATATGAGGACTGTACAGTACAAATTTATGTTCACAGTTTGACATGACAAAATGTCATTACTGAATTCCCATTGGACTACAGAGTAGAAACAGAGAAGGTACATTAAACATTCACATCTTTAGTAAGAAAGGTTACCAAAATGTTTCAGTATTTGCAAGTATACTAATGCATGCTAAAAACCTTTACCCATTCAGTCTTATTAGCTTATAAAATATATTACACTTTATTAAAAATTTCTGCATAGTTTATACAAGTATTAAAGTACTGTAAATGTAATAATCCTGCTATACTTGCAGGTATGGTTTAAGAGATGCTAAGCAGAAAGATTATGTTGACCCTCTATCACTAAGTACATATCAGCAAAAAAAAAAAAAAAGTGCTAGTATTTGTAAAACATAATATTGTAGCCCTCGTTTAATGCATGGAAAATGGCTTTGTAAATGTATTATTTCATAAGTGGATTTGCAATCATTTAGCAATTGTTAACCTTGACCAAGAAGAGAATAAATACCGCTCTGAGCAACTTCATGTATGACAGCGATTCCTTCAAGATGACAATATTTTCAAACCAATGGATTTATTTTAAAACTTTAGATCTTTGAGATTGTCTTTAAAACAACCTAACCAAGAATGATGTGCAGATATACAGTATCAGCAATATAGTCTTTCAAATTCCACATTAGTGCAACACTGATAGTGCAGGTGGGTGTTTAATAATGAAATATACATGTACATATGTAGTTCCCTGTAAATCTGTTCCAAGGCTCTCGAAGCTTCTGCATGTTTAGCATTTCCTTAGCTGAACGTAGCTATGCTGCTAACATTCTCCAAACAAGGCGCTTCAGAATGTTTAATGCCCATTTACGATGCCGATTCACATTTTAAAACTCTAATATATGATGGATTCAGATTTAATTTTTCTGACACTTGGATAATAACTGAATAAATTCTATAACAATTTATACACTAGCTCCATGCTTACAAATCATTCTCATCAACTTGAATATTGCAATTAAAATCACCCTTGATAGTAACATGGCACATCATTAAAACCATACACTCAAGGGCATCTTATTTGAGGTCTCCCACAATAACAGCTAAAAATGACTAAGAGACTAAATTTCTCAACTATGATAGTAAGATACAAATATGTATATAAAAGGAAAATTTGTAGAGCCAATTGGTAACTAAAGTATGTAGACCAGCAAGGGAACAGAGAATGATGGCTTCTCTGGATGGTTCTTTCAGTAAAAATGGAACTTTGTTAATGAACTGTTAACATAATCTAAGCAAGCTAAGTATAATGTAATAGTCTCTGCAGGGTTTTGCTTGTACTTTTGAACAGAATTTTGATATGCCATAGCAAACATTACATTTCATTAGAACCCATGAAGCTTTCTATTAATTGGACTCAGACTCAAAGCTCATTATAGAAAGATCAACTCTACCCTTTCTCATCCCCCTTCCCACCTTCTGTGGTTAGAATATACATAAACTGGTTTTCTCCGTCAAAACAAAAAAAAAGCCCCTTGCATTCAAACTTAATTCTTCGGTGTGTTGTGGAAGAACCCTTTCAAGAAATAAACACTTTGGCATGAATGTGACTAAGTATTTACAATACAGACAATATCTACTTTCCCAAGAGCTATTTTTTTTTAATCCCTCAATTCATATCTTAGTTGCAACCAAACACACAACAACAAAGAAAAAGCCCAATTAGGATGTTTTAATATTCTAAACAAATTTTGCAGTGCTTAAAAAGAAAAAAAAGTAAAAACCAAGTGCCAGATAACAAATTACTTTGCATTTCTGTACATTTCCTTTCAGTTGGTTCAGAGAGCTGTTGAGTGGGACCTCTAGGTGTGCAGTCCTTACAACTACTTTCATTAACAGAGCGCCAAAGTAAGCTCCCCACACAATTCGCAGGCCTCCAGAATCACTTCTTCACTGATGCTTTGAAAACAGTGTATTCCTCCCAGTTAAAGTTGTGTTGGATCCTGAGTTGTGGCTCGGACGAATCTTCAGGATTCCATTCTTCTCTTCTCCATCCTTTTATGAAGGGGCATTTGGTCACATGTGCCCACTTTTGACCACCGTTGCCACTTCCTTCAAATTCAGAACCAAGGCATTTCTACACATGAATTATTTTTATTGGCATTTAGACTATGATGCTCAAAAGCCTACTTTTGAGAAATGTCCCCCAAATAATGGTGCTTTTTGTCTTGAACATGAACACGAGTCATTTTCAGTTTGTTCTTCTGACAGGATACTTGGTAGTGAGAGTTCCAGCTCCAACAGTAAACTTCGGGAATTGTTGAGCTACGTAGATGAATCCCTGAACTGTGATTTTCTATTTTTTAGGAATCTGTCCCCCCAGTAAAGGTCTGTGTGCTTCACAACTATTTACAAATAGCGTCACTCAGGTCTTAATGAATCTACTTAGCAGATGCTTACCTGTGATATGTGTCATGAACACCAATGACAGCCAATTTGGCACCTTGTTACACACTTTCTGTACGAAAGCTATAGGAGTAATTTGGTTTGGGAATATAATCACCGCGCAACGTTTCCCTGTTTGCAGAAAGGCTCTCAGTAGGTTGGGTAAAGAAGCCATTCAGACCCCGATCCAAAAGATTCTTCACCATTATGGGGCAAGTATTTTTGTGGCGTCCCTCCTCTCAATGCTTGATGATCTATATTAAGGACATTATAGGACTGGAGATCGGTGCATGGGTAACCCCATCAGTATCTGGCTTCGCTGGACGGTTCTGCACAGCTGAAGATGCAGAAACGGAAGTTCTAGGAACGCACTGCACAGCTAACCAAATGATGAACTCTCACTGAAAACCCCTAGCTGGCTTCCTCCTTTGCCCCCTTGCTCAATGCCCCTTTGCTCCAACTCCATGCGATGCAAATACAGCATCCATCCCTTGAACTGACAGAGATCCCCTCCCTACGTCAACAACTCTAGCTTATCTTCCACTGGTGGCAAAGTCCTCCTTATTAGCTGCAGGCACGAAGGAGGGTAAAGGACTTAATGTCGATGAAGTGATAAATCCAAGTTGACAAGCAAGATTGGTGAAGGATAAAGGAAGAGCTGACTGTACTCGCCTGGAATCTTGCTGCCCTTCTAGCTGACCTGTGAAGGGGTCCACCCGTCTTTTCTCTGTGCAGCACAAAATGCGATCACAGGGCTCAGAGGTATGCATGTCTCTGGCAAGGACTAGCAGGCTGGATACTGTATTTCTAATACATTTACTTTGACATTCTTTTGAGGAATACATGGACAAACCGACAACTAGTTCTGTTAGTTTACATGTTCCCTTGTTCTCATTACATTAAACTTATCTGTAAGAAGGGTTTGCTTAGCATCCCCGGAAAAAAAAAGTGTTCACATTCTTTAGGTCTGACCCGTGGTAAGGAGGGAGGATTAGAGAATATTTACTACTGACCATATGGAAGTTTGACTGATATAAATTCAGAGATTCAGACCAGCTGAATCAAAATTAAAATGTACATGTAAAAAATGAGTTAGACAACGGGAGGGAGGACAGAGAGAGCTGGGCGAGTGGGGAGCCGCGTGCCTAGGCAGAGACGGAGACATTCAAACTAGCATGTGGCGTTTCCTATGCAGGGCAAGGTGGTCAGAACGGGAGAAGCTGCGGTCACAGTCCGGACACTGGAAAGGTTTGATTCCAGTATGTTTTCGGAAATGTCTTGTTAGTTCATCAGACCGAGCAAATTTCCATGTGCATCCTTCCCATGTACATTTGTAGGGTTTTTCTCCTGCAAAAAGAAAGTGAAAAGAGCTTATTTTTTTTTTCTAATAGAAAAAGGCTATTAATTAGTAAAGGTAGTAAAATTAAAATGAGCTAAAGCTCTTGACATATATTATTTCCAAGGTATGTCTATCCATTTGTCCCTCAATAACAATCTATATATATATAAAAGCCTAAGCAGCTGTCCGACTGTCCAACCGGTAGCTATGATGCACACTGACCACCAGGGGGCAGACGCTTAATGCAGGAGCTGCTGAGCTGCAATGACTTGGCAGCTGCATTTCTCGGGTGACGCACCCGGAACCAGAGAGGAGGGAGCCCGATTCCAGGGTGCGTCACCTGAGAACTGCCCTCTCACAATCCAGGACCCCTCGGGGGATGTCTGAGAGCTGGTTTCAGCCCGATCCCCGCAGGCCAGGCCGAGGGACCCAACTGGTGCAAGAATCCATACACCGGGCCTCTAGTATCTTATAAACCACTACAGGACAAGCAAGAAAACATTAATTCTCTTCAAAAAATCTGAAGTCTCTATCAACCGAAATATCTGTTGGGGATTTCAACATCTTATCTTTTGTTTAATGGATAATAACTATGCCTAAGTAAAATGCTTTAATTCGCAAGTACTAACACTATAATAATGCGTCCCCACCCTGTTACAGCCAGGCCTCTCCAACCCCCTCCTGTGGGGTAATGGTAAGGACAGAAGACCCTTGTGGGAAAATCCTAGGGAGAGCCATTGGGAAGACGCTCTCAAATAAAAAGGCTGTTAATGGCTATCTTCCATGTTTAAATGAGTAAAAAATAGGTAATGGGCATCACTAACTAATTTCCACCCCTTGTTCTCTAGAAACCTTATATACTGCCATTCCTTGGCATTTCAATGAGATATTCAGACTCTGTATTCTCTGCTTTGCAGCACAGAATATAAATGCTAAGAGGTATTTTGCCTACATCTGAATTGTTATACAATATTCAATTTGGTCTTTTTAATATTAGGCTGGAATTTGGTAGCATCCACCTCTGGGTTGTCCCATTAATGTCCTGGAGATGCTTTTATGAACCTATCTGACATAGGTTTGGGTGATTGGGTGTTCCTCTAAATGCAAGCGGTAGGTAGGCTGATTTTTCCTGGCTTCCTCCCCCCAGAATTCAATGAAAAACTCACTTCCACTGTGCCAGACACTTTCCTGCCCTTTTCCAAATCCCAGAGTCTTCTGTTTAAATATTTCTCATAAGAATGACTCATAAGAATAAAAAAAAAGAAATCTACATTCTGAGTTAAAAACAATGTATACAGAGGCAAATCCCTATCACACTAGAATTTCATACTGAAGAGTCTGAGGTTGGGTCAGATGTGACCTACAGTAAACATTAATCACCAATATGCACTACAATTAATCGGATTGTTTATAACATTTTTATACCATTTCCTTAAGATACTTTGCTACAAAATGTTGAAGAGCCCACGGGATAATTTTACATTTTCTTCACCTATACAACAATTTTCATAAGATCTGGCTGCACACTCTCTATTCGAGACTGGGCAAGATGGAAAATATTCTAGAACAAATATGGCAGGCAATCACATAGAAGTTCCCTCGGTTTTAGAAGCGAGGATTTACCCAAATTCAACTTCTATAGACTGCTGCATTTATTTGTCCTGTGTAAGGAGATGATTTTTACTATAGTGAACTTGATGTACATTTGCCATAGAAGAGCCCATAGGAAGACCACACCCTGGTGAAGTAGGCCATGGTTAAGAGTACTCTCCCCTCTGTTCCACTGGAGGATCCATCCCTTTCTCTCTTTCATTGCAGAGTGCACAAGTGATTGACCTTCCTACAGTGATAACCTCGAGTCTATTCTACTTATAACAAAAGTAAACATTACAAAAGACTTCATGTATCATGACAGAGACATCTGTAAATGACTAGGGTAACTTTCAGATGTCTGAAAAAAATTCATTATAATAACCTCTGAAAGTCAGAACGTTTGACTTAACATGTTAGTCTAATTCTTAAGAAGCAAGTGAGTCTTATATTTCTGATACCTGTATGTGTTCTTCTGTGTGCTTTCAAGTGAGAGCTTTTAGTGTACACTTTGTTGCATCCGTCATAATCACATCTGTGTATCCTTCGCTTCCTTTGGGTGTCTGGAGACTCCACAGGTAAAGGTCTCTTCCCCGGCTGTACTATGACTGAAGGGTGATTCCTGTGAAAGTCAACGTTAAATGCAAAATGTTGAGTGGAAGGCTCTTCCTTTTCCTTAGTCTATCAAAAGCATTAACAACACTGGGCAAAAACAAACAAAAAACCCAACAAAATAAAAAGAAATTAGCTGATCAACCCAAGAAGCACTGCTATATCCATTCAACAAACATTGAGTGAGCACCTACCATAAGCCAGGCACTGTGCTTGGCACCGGGACACAAAGATGAATAAAAACAGGGTTCCTGCCCTCGAGGAGCTCACAGTCTAGGGGGAGACAGACATGTAGATAAGTAATGACAGTAAGAAGAGTTAGGTGCTACGCTGCAGGGAGGTGCAAAGTGCTAGAAGTCTCTTTGCCTCAATAAAAATTTGCCTATTTATAGAATTTTGTGGCACTAGGTAATGCTGGACACTCTACTACTATTCACAGGCCATCCTTACTTTCATTTATTGTTCTTTAGGGAAAGGTCAGATTCCCAAGTCTCAGGCAACCGCACTGTAGGATGTCAGCCCTCTCAGGGACTCCTGACATTCTCCCTACCTCCCTGATTACTCACGCCCAGACTCATATCCTGCATTTGCATAAACCGAACCATGTTAAACATCTCTTTTTCAGAAAGGTAGTTGGAGAGAAAAGGCAGATGGGGAAGAGCTGGGAAAGGTCTGTAGTTTAATGTTAAGTAATTAAAATTCCTAATCCATTCATTCATTTTAATCCATTCATTTACTTTCCTAATGGCTAATTATCTGATACATTACAAAGTTATATAGTTGGCCTCCAACTCTAACAAGAGACTTTTCTTTCAAATTTGAACCTAATTCCAGGCTGGTGGTGCTCAGTGGTTGAGTGTTGACCTACGAACCAGGAGGTCATGGTTCAATTCCTGGTCAGGGCACATGCCCAGGTTGTGAGCTCGATCCCTGGTGTGGGGCATGCAGAAGGCAGCCAATCCATGATTCTCTCTCATCAGTGATGTTTCTCCCATCCCCCTCCCTCTCTCTTCCTCTCTGAAATCAATAAAAAAATATATATATTTTAAAAACTTTGAACCTAAAGTTCTTAAGATGTTCCACATAACATATGAATGTTTTATACAAGTGGGTAAAGGGAGAAAGATTGGTGAGAAAGAAAAAAGGAATTTAACGAGATAAAAAAGGATAATAAAATTTAGTTATAAAAATCCAAAGGGAATCCCTGAAATGAAACTTGATTTTTTATCTTGGTTAAAATTTAAATACATGTCTTTTGTCAGTAACTTTTTCAGGCATGCTAGGAAGCAACTAGAAGAAAATCAAAGTCGTGTTTAAGTGACCTCACATTTTCTCACTTTTATTTTTAGCAAAGAAAACTGTCACTTTACCTTCCTATCCTGATGCTTAGAGGGGCGATACAGAAAAACAAATGGCCAAGTTTAATTACATGGAAAAGTGAACATGAACTAGTGAGGGGGGAAAAAGACAAGGCTTAAATTTTATAAATATACAAACAAATAGAGAAAATAGAGAAGTGAGAAGTTTATGAACAGATATAGTTTTTATCAATTTAAAATTCTTCAATAAAAAGGAAAAGGTTATCAGTTTATTTTTCACTTTCAACTTTAATTCCACTGATTGAAAATGTTTCATCTGCACTAAGAGAACTTCAGGAAATAAAATTCTGAGGAAAAAAATGAGTACATGTATCTCATATGCTCTGGGATACTGAAAGAGAATTCTAGATGATTTTAGAAGTCTCTCCCAATTATTAGACTTTATGGGTTGTGAATCAGCCGAATAGATTCTGTGCAGTAGTTAAGGAATGGGTTTTCCAGTTGCTTGTTTTGTGTATAAAGGTATGCTAACGAGCTGTGTGCTCTAGCTTAAATCCCAGCTGACAGTCCCAGCTCTGGAGCTGATAACCCTGGGACCCTGGGGGCAAGGTGTTGATATCCGCTCTGTGGAATGAGGATGATGATACGATCTCGGAAGGTGGTTGTGAGTAATGTACACAAAGCATTTGAGAACAATATGTGGCCCAGCTGCAGTGGCTCTGCTGGTTGAGTGTTGTCCTGTGCATGGAAAGGTTGCCGGTTTGATTCCAGGTCAGGGCCCATACCTGGGTTTTGGGTTCAGTCCCTGGTTGGGGCACATACAGAAGGCAACCAATTGATGTTTCTCTATTCTTCTTCTCCCTTCCCCTCTCTCTAAAATACAATTTTTTTTTTTTAAAGAGAACACTATCTGTTCCAGATGTAAATCTACTCAATGGTAGCTGTTCATAATTCAAGGTTCTGAAATCTATTTGTAAATGTAGCCCCTACATTGTTTAATTTCATGAAGTGTGTTTTTTTGATGTCTCCACGCCGTATCAAAAAATCTCTATACCAGCTAACATCTACCTCGAAAGGCACCATCATTCTGAGGATGGTTAGCAGCCCCATCTCTAAAGAGCCAGATGTTAGTATAGGCTGAGGCTAGAGATCAGGATCTTGGGATCTCACCCTTCTTGGTCTCCTCACTGCTCATTTTAAAAGAGGCTGTTTGGGAACATTACAACCAAGAAGTTAGAACAGCTATTAAATATCAGAGACCTGGTCACTGTTTTGAGCTAAGCCGACCTCTCAAGTTTGCTACCATTCATAGATACAACTAAATGGAACAACCTGATCCTTAAACTGTTTGATTTTTTATTATCAAGCTGTTTGTTGTACATTTTCACACATGCAAATATACAGCACCAGCAATTTGATATACATTTGAGTGCCTTTACAAATAATTCTAGAGCAGTAGCTCCATGATCAAGTGGATTCCAAAGCTGTATTTTGAAGTCTGCCTCTAAAGAAAGGTTTTCTTAAGGCAAATATTGGGGCTGCCTCATCGCAATGCTACTAGGCGCTTGGTTTCAAATGATTCCTTCCTGGCTAGCTGGTTTCCTATGGGGCTGCTACTGGGCATACTCCAAGACATTACTTAATCACATCTGTGAGAAAATTATTTGAAGAGTACATGTCCCAGTTGTGGCTAATCTGTTGAATTTTTTGAGAAGCAAAATGCATTCTTAGGTCAGCATTAGACTAAGCATCTTGCTCATTAATCATTAAAAGCCATCCAGCTTGAGATCATCAAAAGAACATTACTCAAAATAAGAAAGAGAAAAAGTATTTTATCTTCAGCAGCATTCAGGGCACAGCATATTGCTTTCAAATATTCTTCTTCCATAATGCTTCACATTGTAATTCACAATAACCTGGGCTTTGGAATAACCCCTTTCAGCCAATGGATCACTCCCTATGTGGGCAATTGGCTTTAGAGCATCTTTTCCATCATCTGTGTAGGAACAATTACAAGTGCAAGTCATATTGCCTGTGACACCTGTCATCGTAAATAAAAGAAGCAGTGCAGCCTACATGATGTATCCATTTTGGTTAGTCTTTCTGTTTTTTCCTTCCACTCGAGTGCATGAGCAGATGTGGGTTAAAAATGGCAGGAAGAGCCCTCATCTGGGTGCAGGAGATCAAGCCTAAGCCCCTCTTGCTGTGAACAGTGTGCTTACAGGAGAGTCGTCTAATGTCTGGCTCTTCAGTTCTCCATTTGCTGACTCCCATATGCTTGTTATGGGAGAATAAAAGTTGGAAAAGTTTCCTTTGGGGGTGAAGGGGATGCTATGCAATTTTGAAAAGCAGTAATGTACAAGTCCCTCAGACACTCTACTACTGATGTGGCTGGGTAAGAAAATTCATTCTCCACTTATCAGCAAGTATACGACAACAACAAAAATTGACTGTGATTTGGTTCACTGGGCAATTAATACATGAGCTATTATAAGGGAATCTACTTGGGCTGAATGTGGATACAATTAGAATATTTGGAATTCCAGTAAAACCAGAGAATTCATATTCTATTGCAGAATTATTAACTGTGTAAGAGAGAGGGGTGGAGAAGATCAAGTAGCCAGGTGGGCAGAACATGTGTTTAAGTTGGAGAAAAGTGACTTGGGAGGCAACTGTTGCCTCAGTACTAGGAAGCTGGCCACTAAATCTGATGTTAAAAGCACCATAACACAAGAAAATTATAGCAAAAAAAAAATAATAATAATTATGACCAAAAATGAAAATAAAGAAGAAAAAGTATTTTATCTTCAGCAGCATTCAGGGCACAGCATATTGCTTTCAAATACTCTTCTTCCATAAAGATTAAATGATTAGCCCAAGGTCATACATATGGTAGGGAGCAGAGCTGGGATCCAAGATGTCAGACCCAAAGACCACTTCCTGAACTACTTCAATCACAGCTTCCAGTGTCAGCACTGGTAAACTTCAAGGTTACCTACAGTGGCAATCCCCTTAGCGATGTTATTGAACCTGTGTGTGGCACTGTCATATTACATACAGCAGGTGAGACCTAAAACAAACCACCGTTCAGGTGTTTGGCTGCTGACCAACACAGCCTGAACCTTCCCCTCCACGGCAGTCCCAAAGCAGACTGAACATTCCAGGGGCAGGCAGGGTTTAGAAGACTAGAGAATAAGCTGTGTCATGGCTGGGCTTCTCTGAGCTACATGGTCAATTTCTGTTGCCACCACTTGTTTACAGGACTTGTTTTGGAGTGTCTTTCTTGGGCTTGTGGTTGGCCTGAAGATTGTAATTCAAGACATTCCTCATCATGGAGACAGGAGACTCTATGAGAAGTGACAAGTAGGAATACCACATGGGTCCATATGGAGTTTTCATGATCCAACCTTGTGGAATATTTAGAACACCAAATTCAATCCACGGTGGGATTAAGATTCTGGAAGAACTATGTGTGCTGTCTGGACGAGCGAAAAAAATAAGATAAAAACAATGTATGTGGTAAGGTGGCAAAATCATGGGTGACCAACTCAGTGGTAACTTGAAGTCATATTACATACAGCAGGTGAGACCTAAAACAAAACACCGTTCAGGTGTTTGAAGTCATTGTCATACTGCTGTCCGTGTTACAGAGCATTTTTTTTGGAGAGATCCCCTCAGCTTGCCCCATGGCTGCCACATGCTACAGGGCGCTCCTGGCAATCCACACATCACACGCTGGAAGCTTGTGCTTCCATTCCAGGTCCCGAGATGCATGCTGCTACGCAAATGCCGGGTAGACCTAAATATACTTACTCTTGCAACAATGCTTGCGGGGGGGACACTGAGTTCATTAAAGGGGGTGACATTTCTTCAGGATAGTAATCTGTCCTCTGTGGTTCGATCCCAGGTTCTATTTTAATTTTTTTCTGTAATATAGGCTTCTCGTAGGATTCAATTACAGGTACTACAAAATAAAAATAGAAAAGTCACTCTGTGTACAATTTACCGACTTCAGCTTTTAAAAAAGCTTATTCCACAAGTCCCATCTATAACACTGATGTGTGACTATTTACCTGCCTTTGGCAAATTATAGCGGCAATGAATCTGAGGGGCATTCTTGTTTCTCTGGCCCATTATTTTGCCAGTAGGCAGTGTACATAGGAAACTGGACTTTTAAGACATCAGCCCCCAAATGATTCTTCCTTATGATTTTTATCATCTCCTTTTAACCCCCGTCTTCTGCCCATGACCAATCAATTAACAAGGTGCTTTTACTAGCCCTGAGTAATCACCATGATCGAAAGGTATTTATTGAATGCCTCTTTGCACCTAGAACCGTATTGGCATTCCATGAAGCAAAATGTAAAGTCAAGGTTCTTACCAACCCAAAGTTGACAATTATATAGTGAAAGTAATCATTTCATAGCTTTAAACAGACAACCCGATTCTTGGGAGCTCTTCCAGTATCAACACTTGAAGGCAAAACACACACACACACACAAAAGGAAATGCCTTAGGCAGACTCTAAGTGGGATATTTCCTTTCAAGAGCTTGGCTCAGCTTCCTTCCCTCTCCCCAGGCCGTCTGGTGAAGACACTGGAGGTTCTGAAATTTACCTTGCATGCTACTGTTCGAATTTTCCATCTCCTCGGACAAGGACACCATGAGCGGCTGCTGGAGGTGACTGGTGTACATGAAGGGGACGGGCTGCACCACGACGGGCTGTATGACCGGCAGTATCCCCGGGCTCCGGATTCCGTGCCTGGACAGGGCAGCGGCCATCACGGGTGGCATGGACAGCGGCATGCTGAAGGGCTGCACTCCCGGGGGCGGGGGCGAGTACTTTTTCATGGGCGGGCTGGACGATGGCATGCTCAACCCGGGCGAGGCTCTCCGGTGCGAGGACTGGAACTTCAGCGAGGAAGGAGAACTCCCAGCCGAGGGCGGTGAACTCCTCTTGTTCACGGTCAGGTCCACCGGCTCCATCTGCATCCCATGCGACAGGACCTCCGGGGTCTGAAAGAACTTATCGGATAATGGTGTGGAGTAGATGACTCCATACTTGCTGGGCTTTATGGACTCCATGTAATTAGATGGGTATGACTATTGGAAAGGGAAAAATAACACGGGAACAGCCAAATAAGTACATTTGCTTCAAACACAAATTAAGATGCAAAATTCTACAACAGGTTATGGAAGAGAAGCCTTATGGGCTTTTATCATTAGGAGTCAGCGTTGGGGTTCACCAAGAACCAGCCAAGCCAAGTAACCTCGTTGCTTTTCTGATGGAGTTTCTTAACTGGCAGGAAATGCCCTCTCTGGCTTTAGTGTGTACCCCAGCGGCAAGGCACTGAACATTTCTCATAATATACCTTTTCCAGGACATCCAACAGTCCTGATTTGCCCGGGACTACCTTGGCTTTAGTATTAAAGTCCTACAACCTAGGAATTGCCTCAGTCTCAGGCAAACCAGGATGGTCGGTCACCCTACACGCCTATACACGGAAGGCCACCCACACTAGGGTAATTATGTCCTTGGCCCCAACTTGTTCAATGGTCTTATGCACAGTTTGTTTTTTTTATTTTTTATTTTATTTTATTATTTATTTATTTATTTATTTATTTTTTATTGATTTTTTACAGAGAGGAAGAGAGAGGGATAGAGAGTTAGAAACATCGATGAGAGAGAATCATCGATCAGCTGCCTCCTGCACACCCCCTACTGGGGATGTGCCCGCAACCAAGGTACATGCCCCTGACCGGAATCGAACCCGGGACCTTTCAGTCCACAGGCCGACGCTCTATCCACTGAGCCAAACCGGTCCTGGCTTATGCACAGTTTGAATGAAGGTGTAGAAGATGACTCGATTTATACATTTGTGGATAACACAGAACTGTAAGAAACAGCTAATATGACTCAAATCAGGCCACCCGATGCTTGAAATGAGGCCCAATGTTCTCTACATCTTGCTCCCCACTCTCAAAAGCTAAGCTAAGAAGATGTTGAAAGAGAGACAAAATGGTTTGTTTTTCCCCCAAATCTAAGATCTGTTCTACAATTGACCTACTTTACCTTCAAATACCCTTCTCTCTTCTAATATCAGGATAACCCAACTCACCTACCAGCTTTATATATAAATAAATCACAATAATTGCATATTCTGGTTCATGTTCTTGGCCATGGAATTCACTAAAATTGCTCCATTCCTTAACTATAATTTAAAAATGAATCTTTGTTGTAGAATGCTTTAAAAAAAATTAAACACCAGCCATTTTCTAAACATGCAGGCATTTTAGGGAAATTTTTAATAACCACATGTATAGTCCTGCAGAAAATAACTCGTATTTGAATGTTTTACAGTGAAAGTGATAAGCAATGTACTGTGCCTCTCTTCCAGCTCTTTTGAAAACATTTTATTTATTTATTTATTTATTTATTTATTGAGTTTTAGAGAGAGGAAGAGAGGAAGGCGGGGGAGAGAGTTATTTTTGTTGTTCACTTACTTATGCACTCATTGATTGAGTCTTGTATGTGCCCTGACTGGGGACTGAACCCACAACCTTGGTGTATCAGTCTTCCAGCTCTTAAATCCTATGTGGTTATGATTCTGAGGCAATACTAGCTCATGACGCAGCTGAGAAAACCCACCAATGGAGACTTGTAATTAAATGACTGAATGCACTGTTCATTTCTGAGCCTCCCCAGACCCTCCGGTGGCCACTCTTGTGAGTTGTAAGTCATTGTGGGGTAGCAGTGGTTTGGACTGGGCTTAAGACAGAGATCACACCCTTTCCTCTCTGGGTCTTGCTGTCCTTTCTTTATCCATATCATCAGAATCTGTGTGGTCTAGAACAGTGATGCCTGCAGCCCGGTACCCGGTGAACGTACAGTGCTTTAAAATAGGTGTTTATTTAAATGCATACGGAAAAACTTTTTTTTTTTTTACAGTAGTGATATAATGTTCCCTATTAAAAAATTATGTTAACAAAAGCAATTCCATAAAAGAGGGCAAGAAATATTGCTAACTAAATATTAGAAGTACAGGTGCCATCAGGATATGGCCAAGCTCCTCCTAGAAGGTTGTGAGGCTAAAATCAAAATTGCATTCAAGGAGGTAGCCTATGTATGAGCTTCAACACCCTGCAGCCCTATGATCCCCTCTCTTTTCTCATACAAGGAGTGCAGGATAACGGGCTTTGATCCTTCTAACCAGGGCTTCACAAATTCACTGGGGATCTTGTTAAACTGTAGATTCGCAATGACTGGGAGGTGGCAGAAGGGGCACAGACCACCTTCGGAACGGCGCGGCTCTCAATAATAGCGATACAGAATAAAAATACTAACTCTTAGTATTAAAATCTGGTATGTCGCTTAAAAACAATTTAAAGAGGGGAGGGAAGAATATGCATTACTGAATCTGCCTAAAAGCAAGGACACGAAGGAAATAAAAAATCAGGAAATCCAAACTGTATAAATTGTTTTAAAAAACAGCTTTGAGTTATGTATGGAGAATCAAATGAAGAAAAGACCACTTCTAACTTTCCTTAGACCCAGGCACCCCACAAAGTGTGAGGGCTCCAAACATACAGCAATATTAACATTAAATATATTTAAATTGAAATACTGAAAGAGGCACAAGACTCACTAACAAAACAAAAAAAAATTTTAAAGCCCTAGCCGGTTTGGCTCAGTGGATAGAGCGTCGGCCTGCGGACTGAAGGGTCCCAGGTTCGATTCTGGTCAAGGGCATGCACCTTGGTTGCGGGCACATCCCCCCAGTAGGGAGTGTGTAGGAGGCAGCTGAATCAATGTTTCTCTCTCATTGATGTTTCTAACTCTCTATCCCTCTCCCTCTCCATTCCTCTCTGTAAAAAAATCAATAAAAATATATTTTAAAAAAATTACAAACTATGTACAATGAGGTTAGTTTAAGGAAGTAATTAAACACGGGGCGGGGGCATCTCCCCTGGTTCTAAAGTTTAACCTGCTTTACACATAATTCTCTGAAGTGCAAAAGCTCTGATACTAGAAAGAAAAACTTCAGGAAATGAGAGGCGGCATTAGTTGTCTCTCCTCACCAAAATGTAGCTTCTCCCTTCATCCAGCCCTATCCTCCCAAGAGCTCCCTATGACCTAGATTTTAATGCCAAGTTATTGGCAGCTCAATAGGAAGCAAAACGAGGACACACTTTTATTGCTGTCGTTGCTGGATTTTTCTATCAGTGGGTGAGTTTAAGGAATTGAGGACCCGGGAGATTGGCAAATTTAATAATATTCCCAGGTTTCTCTCGCCATAAAGGAAAAGAGACAGCCATTCAGAAAGCCGGGTATTCTAAACACGATGCAGTTTTGCTGCGAGTCTGCTCTCCAGCGAATGCCCCCTGCGCCCTCCACTGACTGCTGTGTGGTGTCTGTGAGGCCACAGGGCTAGAAGTAAGGAGACACCGTTGGGCACACAGTGGAGTACGCAATGAACTCTCTCCAGTCCGACCGCCTCACAAAAGGGCGAAGAAATGTGGTTCCTCAGCCCGTCTCCCTAGCAAATTTCCTAGCAATGTTTATCAGAGCCTTCGAATGATTGGGGTTGAGCACACAGCTACTGCAATCAGCTCGCAACGACCTGGTTCCCCAGAGTGGAAGGACGGATGCAGGGTTTGCTTCGGGTGCGCACACCCTGGTCAACAGTTGCTTCCTTTTCTGTTCCAGACCATTCCTGTCTTCTCACTAAGCCATGCAAATAGGCGTGGCCACACGGGCCCCTGATCCAAATCAGAGGCAAGTGTAGAAAAGCGCCTCTGGCCACTGAAGGACATCCAATGCCACCCTCCCCTCCCCCACCCATCTGCTCAGCCAAGGAGGCTCCGTGAGCTGGAGCCCAGCAGCCTGAAGACAGGGCTCACGAAAGGGATTCTCCCCCTCCTTCCATCTGGGGGTGGTACTGGGTTTGCTTTTCAAAAAGGTTTGGTTTGGACACTTCTCCAAAGCTATCCCTTTATACTCAAGTGAGAATTTCAATAGTTTCTTATTTTATTGGGAATACTTTTGGTGAGGTTTCCATTACATGACGGTTAACAGTGGATCAAGTCTCTATTTCACTACTCATGAATATGAAAAAGAAGTGACCATCCGTGACAGGGCGATGGCAAGTCAAAGGAATCTTCATACCAAGGGTGGGGCTCCCAGGGCAGAAAGGCGTGGTGCATGTATAAACACACACTCTGGAAACTGCAAATGTCATGCCTCTCTACGCAAACACAAGTAGAAAGCTCTCTTTCTACCAGGCACGGAAGAGTCGTGAAAAGTTTCTGCTGGAACAGAGCAGAGGAGCTGTTAACTGCTTCTCAATCTGTCAGGAGTCTGTTAGATTAACAATTTTCATTTGAAAAAAAGAAAAAGAAATGTACTTTCTTCAAAAGTAACCTTCCTATAGGAAGAGAATAAGAAAGAATACTTTTTTAAAATTTGTTTTCTTTCTCATTTCCTGAGTTAAATTCTTTAACTTTCTTTGGGAATGAATGGGTGAAAACAATTTCTTCACATGTGCATTTTATATTCATTCACATGGTGTCTATGGTTTATAAATTGTAATTTCCAATTTTACAAATAATAATTTTAAAAAAAAAGGCTCAGGCAGCTGCTGACAGTTTTGCCAACTTTGCATTGAGAGTAAATAGCAGAGACCCAGGCACAGACCTGAGCAGGCAGGGTCTCCTCTCCTGATTCTTTCAATTTCTAATAAGACAGTATCAAGCCTGACTATTTGCCTCAAAGCACAGGATGGTATGAAGGCTTACATGGGGTAAGTGAGAGAAGACATTTCCTCACTTTCTCTAAATTATAGCAAAATACCAAATAGGCAGATTGCTTCTGCTATGCTCTCATTTTAAGAAAAAGGGGTGGGGGGGTGGGGAGGGGAGATAAGTCACAGTAAGATATTTTTATTCTATGTGGAATTAAAACAAAATTCCTCTTACAAATTATTCTATACTGCCTTAATGTTTAAAACATAGCTTGAATAACCAAAGACTTGAACCTTCAGATCAAAGATGGAATTAAGAAGGGGGGGAAAAAAGGAATAAAAAAAAATAAGAAATTTAGTTTCATGCACTCCACCTATGAAGGCAGGAGAGAAGAAATTTGAAGATTTCAGAGTGAAAACAGCCTGGATGGCGTGGCTCAATGGTTGAGCATCGACCTATGAGCAGGAGGTCACGATCTGATTCCCTGTCAGGGCACATGCCTGGGTTAATGTTGCAGGCTGATCCCCAGTGGGGGGGGCATGCAGGAGGCAACTGGCCAATGATTCTCTCTCATTGTTGATGTTTCTACCTCTCTCTCTCTCCCTCCCTCCCTCCCTCCCTCCCTCCCTCCCTCCCTCCCTCTCCCTTCCTCTCCGAAATCAACAAAAGAATATATTTTTTAAAAGAATGAAAACAAAAGCTTATTTAATTTTGTTAAGAAAATAATCACAGCACCCTAGTCTCCGAATTTTTCAGTTAACTGAGATTTCACTGAATTAAAAAGAAACTTCACTGTAAGCACAGACACTAACTGTTGGTGAAACAAACGAATTAATTTCTGTAAGAGTTAGCTAAAGTTGCAAACTCGAGCACGAAGGAGAAAAAGACCATTAATTGCAAAAATACTTCTATGTATTCTAAGTTCATGTATTAATATTCAAGTGCATTTTATTTCCTGTTTTCAGTTAAGTGCATTTTCTTGCATTTAATGATATCAAAACTAACTTAGCAAAGCGCATCTTCATTCTTAGCTTTAAATTAGACTCTGGAGCCCTCCTCTTTCCATGCTTGATTAAAAGCACTGGAAGTACACTGAATAGTAAAATGCGCCATTGATGGTTCTGCATCATTTAGAAAACTAATCATACTCTCCGGTACTAAAAACCTATTCATACTTCAAGGGTATAATTAATGGAGAAATTTTACACCTTAATTTTCCTCCAACATGATCATGCCATAGTTGGGGGAATGGTTGAGGAATGCGATGACAGCACTGCATAACATCAGAAGTCAGTTCACTGTTTTGATTAATAAAATTCTTATTGCCCAGTTATCATATTCAGACACTCAGTTATCCAGTTATTGTGCTGGAATGTAAATGTTATTTCCTTAAAGCCACTCTGGCCTAACTTTTCATTGCACCCAGTGACAAACCCTTCACTGGCTTAGTAACAGCCATGGCAACTCAGTTCCAGGGGCCTCTCACTGACCCCCGTGTGTTGTATAAACATTCTGGCAGGAACCTCCACAGCCAATGCATAAGGATGATCTAATTTTGCAAGCGTGTCATTACCAACCTTCTCGTATGCAACTCAGGCCAAGTTTTCCCCCTTGTGAATGTTTTTCAAGCCCGCGGAAGAAAAGAGCAAGATAGAGTGTGAGTATTGCCTTGTTACTTCATATTTGCTAAACCAGATCCCCTCCAGTCTAAGCCACTCCCTGCTCTGCAGTGGGACACACCTTTCTGTTGTCACCCAGGTCCCATAAACACTTGGACTAATGACTCGTCTCCTGGTGGCCCAAAAGCAGCATCTAGAGGGGTCCGGCTCACAGAGGGGCCAGCTTAGCACCAGGTGTTGAAAAAGACAAGGAACATACTTCCCACCCACCCAGACTCTTCCAAGTGAAATAAAATTCCTCCTCACCGCCAAGTTCTTTCTTTCACTAGCTTCTCTCCAGCCATCTCTCACACGGTCATAGCTCTATTAAGCAAACCATTTTATTCTTAATACACTTACTTTTACATGTAAAAGGACTGAGCAGTTGTTTTTATTTTATTTTCATCTTTTAAACCAGCTCTATGAAACACACCCTAAACACTAGGAGACCCAATGGAATATCTTTTTCTTCCACTATTAAAAAACGTAAAACCTCCAACATGTTTGAGAAACTCTTCCATATAATAAGGGTGGTGATCTTGAGTAAAAAACAAAACAAAACAAAAAAAACACCTCTAAGTCACCTGTATCATATTCTTGATACAGAATTCTTATTAGGTACATTTGGATATTGCTTCCTCACCATGATAAAATAATGTCCCTACGTAGGGGGCCGGGCTGAGCAGCTGGCCCGGGAGGGAGGTGCCACAACTTGACCACCATCTGTGGTGCCTCTTAGGCCTGCGTCTCAGCTCTGTGCAGCGTGGAGCTACAGCCCTTGGACGAGACAGCCTGACAGCAAAAGCTGAGCGTCAGCTCCGGCCACGCTAGAGAACGCCACCGAGATCCAGAGCAAACACTGGAGTTGCGTGCAGAGGTTTGCCACTGGTCTGGGTCGTTCCCTACGGGAGGCCCAGGCAGGTGAGAGGGAAGAGGCCACACTGTGAGCGCCATGGCCATGCCATCAGGGGGGCCTGGCAGGTACAGGCTGCTGCAGCAGGGAGCACAGCCCCAGGCCAGCAGGATGCCCTGTGACTCCCGACTCCCATCCTCTGGGCTTCATCATTGTGCTTTTGTTCATTTTTTTTTCTATTAAAAACAAAAATCCACATCCAAAAAATTAAAAAATATATAATTAATTAATTGAAAAATGTCCCTGGGTACACATTAATGTTAAAAAAAAAAAAATCAGTCTTGCCAAACTTGAGGTTTTTTAAAAATTTTTTATTTTATTTTATGCTAAGACCAATAATCCTGAGAGCTCCAACTAAAAAATCTGGAAACTGAGGAGTTTTTGTAAACCTACTTCTGTGGTGGGAAGATTTTCCTGTGGCCCAAGTTCCGTGCTGACCGTATATTGGGGGATGTGGGGCACAGGCCTGAAGGAAGCATAGATCCCATTTATTAAAGGATGCACAGTTGCTAGTAAGGTATTAACCTCACTGACTACCGGGGCCTTTGAAAAATTTACCTGTCAAAGGCCTGCTTGGTAATGAGTAATTTTAAGGAATAACGTAATACATGGCAATAGCATTACCACTTGGAATAAATAAGAAAATGTTCAATTTTGGAAAACTTACCACCGAGACAGGGTCCATGGCCTCTTGCTTGACAGGAACTGGGTCAAACATGAGCATTCTTTTAGTTAAGCTTTCTAGGGTGCTCTGGTGTTTGGCCTAGAAAACAAAACAAAGTGTCCATCTCAATCCCAAGGTTACTTTAAATAAAAACTAGTAAAAATAAAACATAATATTCCTCCTCTCCCCTGCCCCCAGAATGGCTGGAATTTGTTTCCCCTACCTATGAAAGATGCCATTTTGTATAATTAAAACCAGACTCCATGGTCATAACCAGATGAGAGCCAATTGGCATTCCTAACTCAAATCCATAAACCCGGGCGTTTCTGGAACAATAGTAAAGCCCCTTCCAAGAAGTAAATCTTCCTTAAGACTGTAGTGCAAACTCAACAGAAGTTCACATTAAATATGAGTGTCAAACACTTTCCCTTACAGAAAAATCAGGGGGGAAAAAAGACAAGCAAAAAGAAAACCTAGAACCAACCATCATTAATATCTTTGTTTTTATCCTTACAAATTTTTTAAAAAACATATTTTTATTGATTTCAGAGAGGAAGGAAGAGGGAGAGAGAGAGATAGAAACATCCATGATGAGAGAGAATCATGGATCGGCTGCCTCCTGCAAGTCCCCCACTGGGGATCAAGCCCACAACCCGGGCACGTGCCCCTGACTGGAATCGAACCCGGGACCCTTCAGTTCACAGGCCGATGCTCTATCCACTGAACCAAACCGGCTAGGGCTCATTACAAATTTTTTTACATGGGATTACAGTATGCATAGAATTTAGTATCCATAATTTCACTTGACAAGTTATTAGGAAAATGCTTCTTTTCGGTAAGCATGGCTCCATACCATCACATTCAGCATGCCACATCAGTTTATGTAAATTGTCCCTTTTTACTGGGCACTTAGGTTGCACATCCTTAATTTTTAAACTAAGTTTTAGTCTTGGGTGACAAGCATGGACATTTTCCAAAGCATATGATGTATCATCCAGCAAAGGTACTGTATTATTTCCATCAATAAAACAGAACCTGTTTCCCAATCCCAACATTTCTACCAGCAACGTGTATTATCACTTAAAACAAAGCAAAACAAATCCTGCCAACGTGCTAGTATCAAAATGGCAAATTATTTTTACTCTAAATCGATTTAATTACTGAATTAAAATTTATCATTTACATTTCTTCTTTTAAGAAATGCCTATTCAGGTCTTGAGTTCTCAGCTTCCCCTCTCCCCCCCAACTGTTATTGTTTTCTAAGCACTTTTTATATGTGAAGAACATTAGCTTGTATTCACACCCATTCTTTTGCAAATTTCTTATTAGAAAATCAGACACTCTTCAGCCAGATGCAGCTTGTCCTTGTTCAGTCCTTCTCTTCCCTGCTTCCAACATTCTGCTCGTTATCCATGTATTTTCTTCTTTGTTCTATACTAGTCCACTTGTGGCATTAGTCCACATAAAGCCAACCGCTCCCTCACAGGACAAAACATTCGGTCTGCTCAATCCCCAGCTGCACTTCACAGGTAATGGAATCACAGCCCCGCTCCTACTCAGATCTTCATCGATCTCTTCAGGCACTTACTATCCAAGTTTGGTTTACCTGTTAGAGGCGAAGTCTTTATAGATCACTTTGGTTTGGGTGGAAAAGTGAACAAGTTCTAGACTGAGTTCTACCTGAAAGAGCTGTACAGTCCCTGGTTCTCGATTACTTCCTATGTTTTAGCATTAAAACTACCCATCCCCACCCCACCCCACCTCCTGACAGTAATCTGTGGTTTGCTGTGTCCATGCCCTATGGGTTTATACTAAGATATCCCCACATACAATTATAAAAGTAATACCATGTTCTTGTGTTTCACTGCTTCCTTGCAGAAAGCCTCTCCTGGGTCTTGGGACAACACATGAATATCATTTTTAACTCAACATAAGACCCTGACTTCAAAGTCCTATTTCCCTACATCATAGGATGTATTGTAATCTGTGAACACAATCTGATACCAGGGTGCTCAAATCAATGGTGCTACCACCCTCATGTCTTCCAGCAAGAACAAACCCCAACAACCAGCGAAAAATGGATGATTTTCATGATGATGAAAACCCCTTTTGTGCTTTGAGATCTCTTATTAACCAGTTCCCAGTGTAGCAGCTATACAGATCGATGTTTCTAAAAATTGCTGTCCAGTATCCTATACTGGACCTTAAACAAAAGATGTGATATGTGCTTGTATCAGTGAGGTCAGATAATTCAGCAGCCCTGACCCATGGCTGGCCACCCTCCCCCAAGCCTTTTAAATGGAATTAATCCTTATAGATGCACCCACTCCTCTGACCATATCTTGATGCAAATCCTTCTAAATAAGAGCCCTCATATTCTCAGGCGTCTAAGGAAAGAGCCCAGGTCAGGAGACTCAGGAGTTGTATCCTAGCCCTCCCAGGGGCCAACTCCTTTCACATGTAAAAGGACATCTCTTTAATCTACTTCCTAAAATCCATACCCACAATGTTTTAGGAAAAGAAAATTAGAATTAAAACAAAACAAAACAAGCTCTAAATGGTTTATATCAATAGGTATGCACTCCATTTTTTAAATATATATCCTGTACAAAGAGCATTAAATTTGTTGGTTCTGCCCTAGCTGGTTTGGCTCAGTGGATAGAGCGTCGGCCTGTGGACTCAAGGGTCCCAGGTTAGATTCCAGTCGGGGGCATGTACCTTGGTTGCGGGCACATACCCAGTAGGGAGTGTGCAGGAGGCAGCTGATCGATGTTTCTGGCTCTCTATCCCTCTCCCTTCCTCTCTGTAAAAAATCAATAAAATATGTTTTAAAAAATTAAAAATAAATAAATAAAAATTGGTTGGTTCCAACTTCTGGAACACTATCAGGCATTTGCCTCTTTGCTAACATGACTTTTCAGAAGTAATAAGAGTTGCGTATCACCACCCTATTCAGTCCTCTGTGCTTTATTAGAGGTCACCCCTCCCCCCCCCCACACACACCCTAAAAAACACCCTCCGATTAAACTCACTGTAAGAGTTCACAGCTGCCTATGTCCTCCATGAGATCTCATTAAGCACCGGGTCATTTTTCACCCGCTTCCTAGCCTCTCCTCACCTCACCTGCGCCCTTTACTCCCAGTGAGAGCCGCACAGTGGGAGTGAGATGATGGGCTCTGGAGTTCATTCTGGTCCAAATGCTAACGCCACCATTTCGCCCATAAAGCCTTAAATCCATTTTCCTAATGACCACTGACTCCATTTAGAAACGAATGACACATTAACCTGCTAGTTCTTGTATCATTTTAAGCCATTACTTAAGTTACTTTCATTCTTTAATTTTTATGTTTTATCTAAATTTAAGGAAATTAGTGCGCTTGCAACCCTAAGAGAGTAAAGTCTAATATAAAGCATCTGTTTCACCAAACCTGACGCACTTTTATTTTAAAAAGAGCTGTCAATGGGTGTTTCCATTTGTTCAGACGGTGCCTTAGAGAAACTCAGTAGTGATGAAGGGAATATTTCTCATTTTAGAAGTATTTCAGCTAATAAATGAAGAAGGAATGGGAGGATTAGAATACCTCATTTTGAAACTCCTAACTAAAAATAATGCATCACTGGATAACAACAACAACAAAATTCTGTGCAAAGGTCAAATATCACTAGGAACAAAACCACATCTAACAGCACATTGTTGCCTACTTGGTAGCTTGCAAAATGACCGGTTATGCTTTTAGTGCTAATCACAGGAGAGGGAACAAGATAAAGGGCATGAAAAGAAAATGATGAACCCTAATCTGTTAACAAGGGCTTCCTGGGAGTGCGGGTGGGAATGTGACAGCTTTATACACACCAGTGTGCCAACTTTAAAGTGAATTCTACAATTAAACCTTTCAATTAAAACATGAGAGGGGAGGCTAAGCTAGAAAGGAACCAAATGTAGGAAGAGAATCAAACATATGAACACTAATCATGAATCGGTTTATTTGCGAAAGGCCTGTATACCTGTACCCACTGTGCTTACCTCTGGGCAGGCCACTTAGCCACTAGTACCGACTATCTTTGGGTCAGAGAAGAGTGACTGCAAGGTCTCCAACGTGCCTTGCATAGAACTGAGAAGCAGCCAGAACACGGGAAGAACGGAAGTCTCTTAACTTAGTGGCTTTAGTTCCCCACCAGCAACTCAGTACTCTGGGGATGTTACCATCATTTTTAAAGAATGCTAAAAACTACAAATTCTGCAGAAAATCTGTTACACAACACTGGCAGCAATGCTAAGTCCGACCAGTAGGTGGCGCGCTAAAACAGGTATTATAAGACACCGGCAGCAAATTGCGTTTGCCAACAGTCAGGGTCTTTAAACCTAGTGGGTTTTAAGCAGGCTCGGGAATTCTGTTAACCATTTTATGTGGGTATCACAGACACGAGGAGGCCCCAAATGTGGTTCTGTTTTTTTTCTTACAACTATTTTCCAACCATAAACGCATTTACATCTTGGTTGTATGCTGCCTAGCAGAAATATAGTCTAAACTAAGCAATCCCAAGATAACGAAACTGCTTTAAAAAAAAAAAAAAGGGCAAAACTAGTTTAAAAAAACTTTTAAGTTACTGAGGTACTTAAAAGGAAAAATATAGAAACACCATCATTGCCAAAACAATTTTCCATAACTGGAGCAAATGTCATCTTTCCCAACTGTGTTATTTTGCTGGGAAGGGCAAGACAGCTGGATTTTCCTCTGAGAGGAAGAAACACGTTTCTCTTCATACTCTCTCCACTTTTACTTCTAACTCTTCAGATGTTGAAATAAAAGGTCAGATGTTTTACCAAAACGTTAAACTGCATGATTATGTATTAAAAAGCTTCAGTGGATCATTTACATGACGTTTCAGAAGTAATACAGTTGCGTGTCACCACCCTATTCAGTCTTCTGTGCTTTATGAGGGCACAATGTGCCACAGAGCTTAGAAATACACACAGCCCTTAACGTACCGCGGTTACGATTTACCAAATCTCCTTTGAAAGCTGCTTGTCTAGAGGATAGAGCATGTTTATTACAAAAACAACTTTATAAATGACTGCCCCTTCTTTAGAAGTATGAGAGAGAGAGAGAGAGAGAGAGAGAGAGAGAGAGAGAGAGAGAGAGAGAGAAGATTGAGAATATGAAGGCGAACAGAACGTGTGTCTGAAGCAGTTTCTTGGTGACAGAGCAGGATTTGCCTCGGACATTCTCCCTTCTCATCTTTTTGTTATGCCTTCTCTTCCATATCTTCCTTTCCTTATATTCTCAAAGGGTCCCTGCATTATCCTTCCCAACCCAGCCTGACCCCACCTAAGGCTCCAAATCCCCTCCCTCCCTCCAAGCAAATCTGTTTCCTAGCTGACCTCAGCCAGGTGTAAGAAAAACAGGATCAAATCAGCACATCTTCTGTAAGTACCCCCTACCGTCCCCCCCCCCCCCCCCCAGCTTTTAACTCTCCCAAGCATTTGGATGTTAAAGGAGGAAGCATGTTTCTCCCCCCCCCCCCCCACCCCATAACACCCCCGCCTGACTCTTTACTCCTCAAAGGAACTTCAGGGGGAAAAAGAAAAAGAAAACCCAACAAACCAATCTCTGTGGTGTGTGTGTGTGTGTGTGTGTGTGTAAAATTCTTGGCCAGGAAGAGGACCAGGACAGGCAGGCAACATCCCTGTAGCTACACTTCCTTTCCAAAGAAACTTTTCTTTCTTCACTTCTGTCCCCAAACTCTCTAAGCTCCCAAGGAGCTGAATACTTAATGGCAGCTGCTCTGGCCAGACCCACGAGGGGCCAGGCAACAGATGTAAGCAGGCGTTTTTTGAAGTTGGAGGCTCTTTTCAGAACGGCCGAAGGCTGGCACCTACCTGGAAATGCGTCCCGTTTTCATATCACTTGAGGACTTCCACCTCCCTCAGTCTTCTCTAGTTGGTTTGAAAGGGGGGGGGAAAAAAAATCCACGGAGTACTTCTAAATCTTTGCCCCTCATAAATTAGTTATTTTGCATCAAAATGTTTTGTAAATGGGAAAGAAGTTAATTATTTAGTTTCAGATTAAATATAATGATCCAGTGAGCAAACAACCCGCCCTCTCTCCTCTCTCGGCTAACAAGCCACCCAATTTTACTTTCCTGCCTCCACCCATCTGCTCCACCCTATGGAGAGTTGCCAAGGCGAGTCCAACTTGTCCAAACAGGACATGGCTTCAGATAAGATTCTGCCCACACCCTGTACTTCGGAAAGACGGAGTGAAGCAATTGATTTTGCATGTAAATAAGGACAGGTGCAAAGGTAACAACCAGGCACAATCCCTACACTTTAGCCAGAAGGAGGCCCAGCAATGCAGGGGTGGGGGTGGGGAAACCCAACCCAGACCCGGCAGGTAAACTCTCAAGTTCACAGCCACCTGGTTAGTAGCATTCCATGCCTTTCTTAAAAAGAAATTTTAGCAAACCCTCACCATTTTCAATACTAAGGTTACACACACTTGTTTTCCTTCTTTAGGCTGACAATTTCGTATTTTCGTTTTCAGGGCAAGCAACCCAAGACCCACTGAGAAATTCCCATGATGCATAATCCTGCTGTGCACGGATCTTTGTGTCTTATAAAGGCTGCCCCGGCCCTCGCAGTTCTCTTCTGTGGAGTGTTATATAATCAAATCCAGAAGGGCTGTGTGAGGCCAGGCTGCCTCGCTCTGCTGGTGCCCTATCACTGGAGACCCACCCCGCTCCACCCTAAGGGGCCTCCACCCATGGGCCCCACCCTGGAGGGAGTGGGAGGCTGGGAGGGACCAACTGGCTCCAGCCAGCAGCTAGTTCCTGGAAACTCTGGCCTCAGCAGCGATGGCTGGAACCTTAAAAATAACCAGAAAGAATCGCCAGGGTGGTGGTAATTCCCTGGGCTCCTGAGAATTCTCCACTAAAAGTCTATCTCATAGCACCCCGGAACCTTTGGATAGGGACCATGAGCTAACACTGCCCTCTCCTTCAAAGGAAACAAAAAGGAAAGAGAAAAGCACTGGAACCACTGCTATGTAGGAGAATTAATTCAACATGTCCCCCAACCAAGTCCTCCTCCTCACTCCTGCCTTGAAACGGCTGCCAGGCTGCCCCCTACCTCCCCCCACTTGCTTTATTTTCTGGTCCTTCAGCATGGAAACCTCTCGGTCCATTTCTGCAGTTGCCATCCAAAGCCAAGCCCTCAGTGCCTCAGGACCCTGTTACTGGGGTTTTTTCCCTCCCCTGGCCTCCCCACCTCCAACCCATCCCCATCCCCTGGCCTCCTACATTTCTCAAAGCCCTCTTCTCATCTAGTCTTTCCTAAGCTCACAAACCTTCCTCCCTCCAACGGGATCCCCAGGGCTTGGGGAGTGGGTTCAAGAACCCATGCTCAGCACCCCTCTACCAACCAGCGGCCCCCTGCTCCAACAAGCGCCCTTCATGCTGGCGGCCCTGTCCCCCACCCCCAATGCCTTTGTTCACTTTTGGCCCTGATGCTGGGCAACCCGCGAGGAATGCCCCGTCCCCTTCCGGCTTATCTCAATCCTCCTAATTCTTCAAAGACCAGCTCAAGGCCCTCCCCACTCTGTGCAGCCGCTGACTGCACCCTGGTACGGCAGCCTTCTTACCTAGATAGGCTGGGCCTTTTCACTTGCCCAAGGTAGGTCTCGGACCAGCACCTGAGCATGTGGTATACTCCCTTGGAGGACTCCCTCCCCACAGGAGATCAGGCTTGTCCACGAAAGGACATTTTTTTTTTTGGTCAGGCACGAGGAGCCAATAGAAGAGGACTTAGTCCATGCTAAGAGTTCCACAGTCATTTGCTCTCTTCCCTTTGAATACACTTGGAATCTCCCTTAAATAATTAATGGGGATGAGGCAGACCAGACCTAACCCTAAAGGAAACTAAACTTCTCTTTAAAAAAGGAAAAAAAGAAAGAAAAAGCTTTTGCTCCTAACCTTAATCTTGCCTGTTAGGGGTCCTCCAGAAACCTTATCAGTTTCATCCTCAAAGAATATTTTATTACCCACCCAGAGAGATCTAAACAAGTCTAGTGTCAAGGTCTCTACGCTGTTTTAGAACCTAAAATAGAAAAGAGAGAGAAGAGGCAATTGCACGAGGGGGGGGGGGGGGGTTATGTGTAACAAAAAACACTAGGTTTTTTTTTGAAAAGCATACTTCCCTTGACCAAGGAAAGCCAGGGGTTTCCTGTAGATCCTTACCACCTTTATGGCTGCCCATCTGCAGGTGCTGTTCTTTACAAGGACTGTGTCACTCAAAGCCCACGAGGTCGGTACGACCTTCCCATTTTACTGATGAGAACACTAGAACAGAGAGGCGAAGTAATCTGTCCAAGATCACACAGCAGCTAAGTTGTAGAGCTGGGATTTGAACCCAAAGAAGGCTGACTTCAAGTCTGGTGTACTTGGCACCCCACTCTCCTTCCTCGGACAGAGGACATCACCACACCACAAACAGCAATCGTGGGATAGCGATTTCCGTGAACAGATCTGTCCATGGGGCGTAGGGCATTGGGGGACAATGTCTTTCTTTACAGGAGCTGCGATTTCAGTCCCTCCCAACTGGTCCCTGATGCCTACCTTCTCTCGTAGAGTGCATGCTTGGACACAAGATCAAAAGACGCGTTCTGAAGGCCCTAAATTAGGCTATTATTCTTCCCAGCCAATGCACCTGCAACCGGTCCATAAAACTGCTGAGAAAAATTGGCAGCTTTACTCAAGTAAATACGGAAATCCTCATAATCACTGTGCAAAGGTGCAAGGGTCAGGTCCTCATCCCCATTTTAGAAATGAGGAAATGGAGGAACAGAGGTGAAATGGCTCGCCCAAATTTGCAGAGCTGCTTGGAGCTGCAGGCCAAGAACGAAAGTGTGTCTGCCTGTGGACCAGGGCTCTTTCTGTTCTGCTTCAGTCTGCGCCGTGGGACCGACTTTTAAGTGAAATCATCTCACATTAGGGTCACTCCCTGGTAACGGAGGGTGTGGGACGTGTGGCGGGCAGCGCCGCACCGGCCCATGCTCGCTTGGCAGGACCAAGGGAGGTTCCAGCGGGCGATTAAGATTTCAAAACGCCTTTCTGGTTAGAGCACTCTGGACCGACTCCATCCTGTGGCACAACGAAGAAGAATGACTGCACATAATTTGAGATTAGCTCTAACGAGTAGGTGTTCAGTGAACACTTGGGAGATGCATACATGAATGGATGTCAATCTCCACTTCTCACATGCTCGGGTAAAATGAAGGGCAAGGGCCACAGAATGACCGTCTGCCAGGTGTCACCCGGTGAAGCGAGCCTGAAAAATCACCTCCTAAAACCTAAAACACCAAGTAAAGGTGAAAACTTCTGGAGGCTCAGGAGAGAATAACTCCCTTGTTTGGAGAACTAAGTGGAGCAGGAACTTGAACTGACGAATGAAAGTCCTTTTGGGGTGCAATGCTTTGGAAGGCACCAGGGTATAAAGTGCAGGAACAGATAAAGGAGTGGATTTCAGTGATTAGACTCAAAAGAACAGTAATTAGTATACAGAGCTTAGAGGCCAAAGGAGAAAAAAAACCCACACCCGATTCCCAGGTCGCTCTCCAGGGTAGATGCACTCACCTCCACGTCCACTTGATCTCCTATGTCTACATTTGGCCGCACTCCACTGATCTGGGTTGAGACTAGCTCCAGGCCATGCCTGGAGATCCTCAAGCCTGCCAGAGATTGGTAACCATCTAGAGCATGCCTCAAGCTAATCTAGGCTCTTTGGGGTCCGCCTGGAAGGGGGCAGCCTCAAGAAAACACCCGCTTCATGGAAATCAGGGCAAGAGCCAGATCCAGGGTTACAAGGAATGCATGGGCTGAAGGGCCACTTAACTTGCTACATTCCGTCTCCAGGTCCCCTAATCATTAGATGGGGGGAATGATAATGTATTCCGCCTAGCAACACAATAGAGTGAGTTTCAAAAAGATCCAGACCTGTTTTGTTAGAGAAAGAACTTTACTATTAAACACTCTGACTGAGGGGTATAAAATATACTGATAATTTTTTAAAATGGTCCATTGAATTATGGTGACTTTTCAGGAAAAGCACACAGCCAGTTAAGAGTGTGTGTGTGTGTGTATGTGTGTGTATATATATATATATATATATATATATATATATATATATATATAATTTTAATTTGAGAGAAAACAGTCCTAGTTCTGGTTCAGAAACGGTGTCTCTAGCATTATGTCTCTTATTATTGCTAAATTTCAAGGAAAGAGGTGGGGTTTCAAGGGGTGGGGTGGGGTGGGGAGCAGGACTACCTCCTTTGGACAATGCTCTCCCCTATTGGGGTAGACTGCTGTCTGGTTTCCTGTCTCGAGCTCTGCTTCAGAGGACAAACAGGGTCTGGAAAATGAGAATGCTAAAAACCATCATAATCCTTCCTTTCCACCTCACTCCAAAGATGATTTTTGACTAGAGTATTACATGTTAGCAAAGCAGGTAACAATTGTTTTATGATTCTAGGGATTTTTAAAAAAAGCTAGAACCAATGATAAATGAAGCACTTCAGAAAGAAACCCAATTTCCAGAATAATGTAATTCCTAGTATTAAGAAGATGAGGTTGTTTATATTTATTTTTCTTCAAACACAACCAGTGTGAAAATAGAGTAAGAATTACCACCTAAGAAAGCTGCCCATTTTACAGCAAAAATGGTGATTTGGAAATATTAAGAAGGGGGAGTGAGGATAAAATGGAATTGAATTAGGAATGACGATTTACATGGTCAAGAGATAAAATTATTATTCCCTTTTTTTTGTAATTATAGTAACTTTCAGACTGTTATCATTTACCCTATTGTTTAGTTTAGCATTTAGAAGCTTGCAGAATTTTTTTTTTTCCTGGTAGAATATATTAGCTCCTTACAATCTCTATTAACCACCTCCCTTTTCCCACAAATGAGGAGGGAAGAATGATTTGGGGTAAGCCAAATAAAAAAACTCAATCTATCAAATCTACTTGGATTGTTAACAACTTTGGAACCAAAACAAAACAAAAATCTTGCTTCAATGTGGGTTACTTATGAATTATAGTTGAAAGGCCTCTTGTCCTACAAGTCAGCTAATAAATCAAGTTTGCTTCATCCAAAGAAGAAAAAAAATCTTATTGAAACTTTCCAAAACTCCCATCTTTTTTCAAGGAAAGTCATCAGTAGTCTACTATTAGATCCTAGTAGTTTTCTTAATATCATATTGTATATTTATCCATAAGGCAAAAATGTGGCGGAACAAAACATTAAAACCAAAGTACTATTATCATCAACTTTTGGAAGAATATGGCCTAACTTGCTGCCTTACTTAATTATTCCATTAAATAATATTGTAAGTAATTCCTTTAGATTGTAAAGAAAATCCAAAAATAAGAACTTTAAAAAAGAAACTTGCCAAGTTTTCTTTTCCAACCATCTCTTTAAAACTTGGTTTCTGAAGAACCAGGAGAAAAATAATTTGTTCAAGTAGGTTTTAAATAGTTAACCCACAACTGGCAGAATATACAAAAAAGAAAAAAAATGGGGTTATAAGAAAGTTGTTCTTGTAAGACAATAAAAGAGTATTCTCCTGTTTTCAAAACATAAGATTAAAAATTTTTTCCAAACTATCATTAAATGAATTTCCTATTTCCAGTTCTCCTTTTCTTTGACCTGGTTATTCTTAAAATAGTTTGGAAATCAGATGTAGAAGACCGTCAAATCTTTGTCCTTAAAAAAATCCTCCTAGTACTTAAGTGTTTCTCTTTAAAAAGACTTGAACCTGGGATTCCCTCCCCCCCCCCCCCCCCAATATATCTTGTTTTGCTTTAATACTTTTTCTAAAGATTTGTTCCTTAACATAGGCAAGACTTTCACGCTTCCGATGCCTTGAGCATCCCTTGTTAAATGTGAACAAGGATGGGCCACCTCTCTCAGATAAGGATAGGTCTTCCAAACTGTGAGGTGGTAATCCTGAACCAGAATTGACAGCTTCAGGGCAAAATGCCTATCTCAAAACAAACACCCTAGGCACCTCAAAACAAGAATAAAAACCAACCAACAACAACAAAAACCAAAACCTCCTTTAGACTTCTAGCCAATATGCACACCAGTCTCAAGTCACAATTGACAATGATACGTTTAAAAAGGTAAAAGTCTTTATTCACCCCCATAAACACACTGGAGGCAAAAGGGTGTATGTAAAAAGGTTAACTGACTTCTCATTATGACATAACTCGGGCATCTTAAGCAATAGCAAGTGTGTAGAGACATGATAACTCCCTGGGTGGGGATAGGGAGTTGAGGGGCAGGGACCAAGGCCTGGTCTGGGCTACTGATCTACCAGAAAACAGCCTGAAACAGGAAAGAGCACACATATGCCACTTGGAATGTATGACGCAAACCCCAGCCTTGAAACAAAGAACAGGAAACAGCTCTGCTGGCTGTGCTGGAGAGAAAGCACAGAGAAACATTTAGCCGGCCCTCCCTGACCCTATATTCATGAGCAGCTGGAGTTTCTAAAGACAACAACAGGGGGGTGGAGGTGTTTGTTCTATGGGTGTGAATAATAACACCCGCTTTATACAGGGGACCTGCCCTATTTACAAATAGGAGCTTCCACACACAGTCAACGTAAGAGAACATGGGATTTTATCATATTCCAGCAGCAGAGACCTTCCTAATTAACACCAGTCTCCCTACCGGTTTCTTTTGTCTCTACATCCCCCATCCCAATGGCTGGTCTCTAGCCACGACCAAATTCTGGGTTAGGGTAATAATTATCATTCAGCCTCAGAGCATCAGTAGGAAAATGAAGATAAAACACTGCTGTTAAGAATTCAGATTACAATTGGGTTATACCACACAACTGAAAAAGTGTCCCTTAGCCACATAACTAAATTCTAAGACAAAGTGTGGACAGCTAGTCACCTCACATTTTTCAGTCCTTTTCAACTGCATAATTATAAAAATATTTGCACACAGCTAGCTGCACATCTGTACACACGTCGACAGAAATTCACCTTTTGAGAATATGATTCTGCTCCAGACATTTCATATAATCCAAAATTGTTACACAATCTGTAGAACAGAGTATCAATTAACAAGAGTATCGATTTTTATAAATAGGCTAAAATATTTCCTTTAGGTATTTTTAGGTTAGTAAAATCCATTCATATTCCTTTTCCCATTATTTCTCTTTATTTTGTTAGCACTGCTGAACTCAGGTTCCCATGATCAGAGATTTAAGAATTTCTGTGTAGACATTAACTCCAGGTTTAAAAAAGAAAGAAAGGAAGAAAAAGGCATCACTCTCCTTATAGCAACCAGAAGATTGGGTTTTAATTAGAAACTTTGCAGTGAAAAAAAAAAGCAACAACCTTTCTCCAAAGCTATGTTGCTGTTTTATATCTGACAAGGTTTTGCAGTCTAAGCAGCTACTTTTCTTTGTTATTGTCAAGTTAGAATTTTTATACTTGCATTCTCCTGCATGCAAGCCATATGCCCCTTACAGTGTCTCTTCATTGAACTTACTAATAGTACATTACGTTTTTCCCCTTCTAATGGTTCTGCATCAAACCCCACTGACTGTAGAAATTGAGATGTTTCTCTAGGGAATTTAAATTAATCAAACATCTCATTTCAGGTTTCTGTTAACAGCCTAAGGTCAACTAACATGTTCCATGTTTCAAGCCGGAAGAAACTTATACCTTCACTTTCTTAAAAAAAAAAAAAAATACTCGCACAATTTTGGATAGTGTAATGCTATCAGATTGTTTTTTTTCCCTGAAAGGAAGTTTCCCTCAGGTTAGGCAGATTATCATTCAGATGGGACTTCTCTCCAAAATAAAATGCTCCTCAGATTCAGACATAAAGCACTCAAAAAAAAGGACATCACAAAATTGCTCTGTGGAAAAACCTTTAATGAACTGCCCTATGCCTCACTTGATTTTGCTAATAATTACAGGTACAAAACCTAAATAAATAATAATTACAGACTCTTCCCCCCTCCCCCCCTCCCCATATACCAGACTCTTGTGAGAACATAATATATCTCTAAAAGTGTCTTGGCGATCTTCGTGGAAAAATACATTCTGAGTGAGTGAAAATTTCAGTGCAAAATATTTATTTTAGCGAAATACAAAAAGGTGTGCAATTTCCAATTTCCGTTTAACCTGCCTTACTCAAAACAAGTCCCGTCCACATGCTTTTCTCCTAGTACTCGAGTGTTTGTCTTGTTGGAAAATGTAAAGCAAAAAAAAAAAAAAAAGGTTCTCCCGGTTATCTGCCAAAGAAGCGGCTGTGACAATTCCAGGTATGACCTGCCATCTCCAGGAAAGCCACTGGGGATCAAGCCCTGGGTCCCGGGCCGGCTCTGGTCCCTAACTGCAGGCAGCTGCCTAGGGCGGTCGCCGCCTCCGGCCACGCTGCAATCTTTGCTCCAGGCACTGCGGCAGGTTCTCTCCGTGCCCCGAGGAGGACGCTCCAAAGCCGGCCGGCCCCCGGGGATCCAGCCGCCCGGGCAGCTCCTGGGCTCCAGGACCGAGGATGGGATGCTGCCTCCTGTCCCAATGGCCCCAAGTTTCTTCCCAGAGGGACCGGGAGGCTCTTCCAAGTTTGTTCCGGCGGGCGAGCCACCGCGCGCCCCGTCCGAGAGAAGGGGGGCGGCGGGGTGCGCGGGCGGAGGGCGGGGAGGGGGAGGGCGCGGGAGGGAGGTGGGGGACCCGGAGGGGGAGGAGCGGGAGCGCGGCCTCGGCGCTACCTTTCTCCAAACAACGTTGCCACACGCGGAGACCACTGAGATTTAGGGGGCTTTGGAGGGGATCGCGAGCGAGCGAGCGAGCGGGCGGGCGGGCGGCGGCCGGGACCACACAGGTGAGCCCCCGCCCGCGCCCTCGCCCTCGCCGGCGCCGCGGCGGGAGCTGCCGGCCTCGCTTCACCCGCACCCCCGGATCCTCATGGTGGCTCCCCCCAATCCCACACTTTCTACCGCTAAACCCGGGGACTTCCTCCCCCTAGTCTCCCTCTCCGCCCCCACCCCTGGCTGCGAGGAGCTGTTGCACTTTCCCGAGCCCATTGGCGCCTGCACCCCCAACCCATTCACAGAGCACCCCGTTAAAAATAGGAAACCGGACGAGCCCCAAAAGGGGGGCAGCCGGAGGCGGGCGAGAAGGAAAGGTGAGGGAGAGGGGACTTACTTTTCGAGGTGCAGTGCTGAGCGCTGCAGATAAGAAAATAAAGGCCCGGCTCTGGGCTGCCCGAACCCCGCGAATGCAGTAATGTCAGCGCCCCAGTGCGGGCGCGGCGGCGGCGGCGGCGGCGGGGTCGCAGGGGACGGGGGCTGCGCGCGTGCGGCGGCGCTGCTCGGCTCGCGGGCGCTCGCTGCGCTCCGGCTCCGGCTCCGGCCCGGTCCGCGCGGCTCCGCTCCCGGCTCCCCTCTGGCTCCTGGCACCGACTCCGGGCAGTCACATGACGCCGGCGCCGCTCGCTCTGCGAGCCTCCCGGGGCTGGCGGGGTAAGTAGAGGCTGGGACCCGGGGTGGGAGGGTCAGGGAGGGGAGAGGAGCCGCCGCGGCCGCCCGGGCTGGGCGGGTCCCCACCCACTGGGTGGAGGCAGCCGCCGGAGGGGTCGACCGAGTCACTCGCGCAAACACGCACCCCGCCCTGCGCCCTTCCCCCGCCACCCCCGCCTCCCGCGCCGCCTCCGCCCCGCCCCGCCCAGTCACCCGGGGACGGCCTGACAGACACTCATTATTCCCCGGAGCCGGGCGCCGCCCCGCCGGCCCAACCTGTCCCGCGAGGCGCGGCGCGGCCGTGGGGCTGGGCGGGCGCGGCGCGGCCCCCGCCCAGGAGCCCCCGCCCTCCGGCCCCCGCCCGGCCCCGCGCCCCCTCCCTGCGCCCTCCGCCCGGGAGCCCGCGCCCCGCCCGCCTGGACCCGCCGCGCCGCCGCCCGAGCCCGGGGGGAAGGAAGGGCGGCGTTGCCCGCTGCGGGCGGCACAGGGCTTCAACCCGCCGCGCCGCTTCCAAAACACACAGCCGGGCTCGCGGGCGAGCTGAGGCGGGGGACCGGGCCGGCTGAGGCCATCCATCAGCCGGCCCCGGCGGGCAGGGCGGCCCCGGGCGCGGCGGGAAGGGCTGGGCCCCCGCGGCCAGGCGGCCCCTCCTGGGCCGAGTGCATCCAAGTCTCTTAAAGGAAAAGCAGAAAGGGCACCGGTGGGGACGGAGCGGGTGGACCGGGGCCGAAGCGGAGAGGAGTGGCGGGGAAAGGGAGGGCATTGGGGTGCCTGCAACCCGAAAGTGGCCCCGAGTGTCCAAGGTCATTCCCCCTTCTCTTGGCGCGCCCTTCCTTTGTGCCCGGGGCGCGGGGACCCCCTCGTCGCCCACCCCACAGATGGGCGGCCCGGGTGGCGCACCCCGCCTCCCAGGACTTTTCTTTGAAGGCCCGGTGACCCCGAAGCAAACTTCCCACGGGCCTGGCCTGGCCCCGGGAGCGAAAAGGAGACCAGGAGCAGCGGCGTTTGCTCGGCCGGGCCTGCCTGAAAACTTGGCAAACTTCGGGCCGGGTCCTCCCTCCCGCCCCCGCGGGAGAACTCGGGCCAGCGGAGGGCTCTGCCCCGCAACCTTGCATTTCAGGCCGCTTCCCTGGGACCCAGCCCAAGGGTACCCCGTGGCCTTCCCTGCGCAGAACGGCGGAAACGCGCGTTCTGGCCAAGCCAAGCCAGGCCATTGGGAGGACTTTGGATAGCCTGGTACCAAATGGAGTTCAATGCTTTTGGAGTTTTTTTTGTTTTTTGTTTTTTGTGTGTGTGTGTGTGTGTGTTTTTTTTAACAGTATTAATGTAATAAAGAATTAAATAAAAAAAGAACAAAGGACAAATTGGTTCAATTGTTTTAGTCCTGTGTAATGTTTAAAAAACGCCCTGCTTCAGTCTATGACTTGTTATTGCTTCAAGATGTTTTAAAGGCCCTTTCAGTTCACCAGTCTCACTTTGATGCTTCATCCAGGCATGGTACTACTTAAAACGTGGAGATAGAGATATTCTGAGCCTCATCATTTAGCTATACAGTAATATAAAGTTAGTACCGGTAACCTCAAGTAGTAAAATTACAAATTGTAAAAAAATGCACGTAAAAGCCCACATGGAGAACACCCAGAACTGACACTGATTCATGTGCCATCATGCTGTCTCACAAGATTAATCTTTAAAATGTAAAGAGCTGAGAGTTTTTTTTAAAAAAATGAATAAAAGACAAAGGCAAGAAAGAAAAGTCAAACTTGTGTCAATTATTAATTGCAGTTTACTGATCACTGACATCATTAAATGTCTGATTGGATGCCGGAGATTTGTATTAGCTGAAAAACTTTTATTAGTGATGACTGATGGGATTGTTTTGCATTTCGGTGCCTGGGCTCATGGTAGGGGCTCAAAAAATATAGGCTTCACTCAAGGGACAGAGTGATGAAAGCCTAAAGCACAAAAACCATGATTTTTACATTGTTCATGTGGGTGTGGACCCAAAGTAGAAGCGCGAAATAGGTCTATCTGAGAAAAGTGGGACTGGCTTTGACATGAAGGGTCGGGGAGGGCGGAGAAGAGTCATCCAAAGGGTTAATTAGTGAACACATGGTGTTCAGTGCCCTGTGGGAGGCAGCTCAAACACATCTTGTGAAAAAAAAAAAAAAAAAAAAGAATCCATCCAGGGAAGGATACTACCATCCTACCATCCCCCAGGTGCCCAAACCAGAACTGCCTGAAGTCCTCCTTGACTCCTCCCCTCCCTAGCCAGTCACAGCCCGGTTATTCACTGAATCTTGGACCTCCTCAATCACTACCCACGCCTTGGCTACTATCCTGGGCCAGCCTATTGCCATAGTGTCGTGCAGGTCATTCTGTTTGTAGCATGGCTGGACTGTGAGAAAGGGAACAAAGGAATAAGAATGCCTTTTCTAAAATACAACCTAAACATGTCAATCCCTTCAATGACTTCCCCCCAGATAAAATCCAAGAGTTCACCACTGTGTAGGCCTGGCCTCCACCTGTCATTATAGCTTCACCTCTCCCTGTTCTCCCCTCCCATTCTTGAGCAACACTGAGCGTTCCTTTCCTTTACCAACGCATTCTCCCTTTGCACATGCTCCTTCTTCTAGGTGGGCTAGCCTCCTCTCTTTCTCCCCCAACTCCTGACCTCTACTCTCATTTCCCTTTAAATATTCACCCTTAATACTACCTTCAATGACATTTTCAACAAAATGTATCTTCTCTCACTACCATCCCTCACCCCACCTTTGGAAGAGTGGAGGCTCTCCTTGGTACCCTGACAACTCCCATGCCTCAACACTTGCAACATGTTTTCTTTTTTGCAATTGGCCATAACTCTCTATGGCACTGGAATAGAAACTCTGTGAGGACAGGGACCTTGTCTTTTTAGCAAAATTGTATTTCCATGGCCCAGGTGGTCAGTGAATATTTGTAAAATAAATAAATGTGAGCTGTGAATTGAGAAGCAGTCATTCACAGCTCAAAAGAGGAGACGGCTTCAGAGTGGCAAGTGGCCGTGAACTGTACCTTTAAATGGTGAAGAGGAGGGGAGAGGGAAACATGGTGAATGTTTTCAAGCAGTAGAATGCTATGGTGAAAGTGGTCCCTAGGTCTTCTTTCTATCCCTGACACTAGCTCGGTACCTGGCACTTGCGAAGGTGTTCAGTAAATTCTGGAAAATGAAATATCTCAAGCTTGATCCTTGTAACTGTTTTACTCCTGTTCTTTGAGGACAGGAGGCCAGTCTGGTTTAGATTTGGGGATACCGCTCCCTGGCCCCAGCATCACTGCTTCCAACCAATCTTTGAAATCCAGTGCCTTTGTCCTGACTGGTTGGAGGGTAGATATGCGACCTACTTCTGTCCAGTGAGCTATGAAGGGAAGTGTGATGGGACTTAGCTATATATATAAAAGCCTAATATGCTAAGTGTCCGTCCGAGTGGTCAACCGACCGGTTGCTATGATGTGCACTGACCTCCAGGGGGCAGATGCTCCAACCGGTAGGTTAGCTTGCTGCTGGGGTCTGGCCAATTGGGACTGGGCAAGACAGGGCTGGACACGCCCTGGAGCCCTCGGTGGTCCCTCCCGAAGCTCCTCCCCGGCCACCCACCCAAATCAGCCCCGATCGGGACTGGGCGAGATGGCCCTGATCAGCCTGATCGCTGGCCAGGCCAAGGGACCCTACCCATGAACAAATTTCATGCACCGGGCCTCTAGTGGGAAATATTTTTCTTCCTGATAAAAGGAAACTCTTACAAGGATAACCCCCCAGACCTGCTTTGGAAGTTATGTGATGCTTGAAGCTATGGCAGCCATCTTTTTTTTTTTTTAAATTGATTTTTAGATAGGAAGGGAGAGGGAGAGAGAGAGAAACATCAATGTGAGGAGAAACATCCATTGGCTGCCTCCTACACGCCCCCTACCAGGGATCGAGTCTCAAATATGGGCATGTGCCCTGACCAGAATTGAACCAACAACCTTTCAGTGTATGGGACGATGCTCAACCAACTGAGCCACACCGGCCAGGGCTATGGCAGCCATCCAAGAGAGGAAAGCAAGGCTCTGTTGCCCAAGTTGCAGGCTTGATCCCCAGTGTGGAGTGTGCAGGAGGCAGCTGATCTGATCAATGATTCTCTCTCATCATTGATGTTTCTATCTCTCTCTCCCTCTCCCTCCCTCTCTGAAATCAATTATATATATATATATATATATATAGTTTTTTTAAATAGTGTTAGGAAAACTGGATACTCAAAATAATGAAATTGGACCCCTATCTTACAACACTCACAAAAATTAACTTGAAATGGATTAAAGATTTAAAAGTAAGACCTGAAACTGTAAAACTACTGGAAGAAAACATAGTGGAAAAGCTCCTTGACAGTGGTCTTGGCAACAATTTTTTGGATATGACACCAAAAGCACAAGCAACAAAAACAAAAATCAACAAGTGGGACTACATCAAATTAAAAAGCTTCTGAGAAGGAAAATAAACAATCATCCAAATGAAAGGGCAACCGACTGAATGGGAGAAAATATTTGCAAACCATCATCCTGAGTTTTGTTCACCCCACTCATCTTGGGAAGGCTTCTGCATGTCCTGGAAGAGGATGCAGCAGCCAAGTTGGTTTTGCATCTTTAAGAGAGGCTTGCCCTAGCCAGAGTGGCTCAGTTGATAGGAGCATGGTCTACACCAAAGGGTTTCAGTTACAATTCCAGGTCTGGGTGCATATGGGAGGCAACTGATGGATGTTTCTGTCTTCTCTATCTATCTCTCTATCTCTATATCTCTTCCACTCCCCTCTCTCTAAAAGTCAATAAGCATGTCCTCAGATAAGGATTAAAAAAAAGACAAAGAGAGACTCAATGCCCTTGCATTTCTCCTTGGCCAACTCAAAGAAGAACTGGCCCACGCCCTCCAGGGTCACAGTGGTGGAGGAAATAGAAGCCCAGAAGCAGGTGTAGGAACCCCTCAGATGCAGGTTGACCAGGTAGTTGATAGCGGTCTCCACCTCAATGGAATAATTCTGATGAATTCGGGAACTCACGGTTGCTCAGCAATAAGGAGTTACACTAAAAAATCAGTGTTGGCTGATCTTGGAGGCCAAGGATGGCTGAGATGGTTCTGAAGGAGGTGACTGGAAAAGAAGTTGGAACGTGGTAGGAGGCTTTATTGACTCTGGCTTTTTCACTGCTGCTTGAGTGGCTGGACCTGTGCAGGTTCTTGGAACAGGAATTCTTCCTCAAAATAATATGTATTTATTTTAAAAACCAGTCCAAGGAGGAAAAGGTTAAAACACACACACACACACACACACACACACACACACACACACACACACACACACAGAAGAACCAGCAAACTGGACTGACTAGAGCCCAAGTTCCTATTTCTCAAGAGATAGAAACATACTTCCTGGAGCACAAGGTCCACTCACCCTCTCCCCATGGTCTTTTGCCAGGATCTGTTGATTGGACGGGGACAGAAGCGTCAGCACTTGTAGTGGACAGGAACATAATAGGAGATTACCTTAGCCTCCTAAAGGCACCAGTAATATAGGGGGGATCCAACCTCTCAGCTAGTGGGGTTCCAGCTTCTCTCACGTTTCTTTCTAAGCTACCTTTGTTTGTCTGTTATTGTTCTTAAAGTTTTCTGAGTAACTATAAGCAACAGACCTTGTTAGTTCCTCTTGAGATTGCCCACTACTCCCCACCCTTATTTCTCACCTCCCAGCATCCTGTTTGTCTCCCTGACTCTGTCCCCCGCCCCATCCCCACCCCCACCCCCACTCAGCTACTAGTTCTTTTAGCCATGTTTTTCTTCCCTCAGTTTGTTAATATTAAATTTCTATTTTTTGTAAGTGTTCTCACATCAAAGGAGGCATGCCACGCATTCAATGTTTTTATGCATTGATTCGTGCTTTCTCCTGTTGTAAAACCTCCAAAGTATGTCTCCATGTATATTCCAATGTTTGCCCCCCACCTCCCTTTCCTTTTTCTTTCTTTCTATTTATTGAGGAAGGGGAAGAAAGGGGAGAGGGAGAGGGAGGTGGAGGGAGGGGGAGGGAGAGAAAGAGAGGGAGAGAGACTTCTTGCTCCACTTAGATATGCATTCATTGATTGATTCTTGTATGTACCCTTACCAGGGATTGAACCCCAAACCTTGGCCTGTTGAGTAGAACCAGGACCTCCCCTTCCCTTTTCTTGAGCACACTGTATTTCCAGGAGCTGGTAAAAGAAAATATGGGGAACTTTGGACTATGCACAGGACTGTTTTGGTGATTTTTGCCTATTTAACGTTACTCTGTTATCAAAATCTACAATATATACTGTGTTTGTGCTCACATCAGTAATAATAATCTTTAGTTTATTAAATTTTATTTTATTTTTTAAAAATTTATCTTTATTGTTGAAAGTATTGCAGATGGTCCCCTCTTTCCCCATTGACTCCCTCCACCCTGCTCCCGCCCCCTCCCGAGGCTTTCATGGCAGTATTGTCCATGTCCATGGGTCATGTATATATACATGTAAGTTCATATACATGCTCCCCCCGAAATACATCAGTCTGTTGCATACTTCTGGTTCTATTAGTTTAATAAATTTTAAAGAATACGTTAACCTGTCAATAATTTTATGCAAACTATTCAGACTTACATTTCAATTTTATTCATTATTGTTGCAAATGGATCTATTAGTTATTAAGCACTATGGGCTCTCTTAAGTTTAAGAGATTTAACCTTGTAAGTTTTGCAGGTTTGTGAGAAATATTTTTAAACACCTTAGAACACCATAATAAAAGAAATCATTAGTTCTATTGAATACATAATTCTGCCTAGTAGTCACAGTATCTTCACAGGAGAGAAAATTCATTTTCTGAAAGAAGGAGAAACACTTTGAAAATTCATTGAATACAACTTTAGCTACACAGTCATTCATCTAATCAGTTTCCTTTTCTGTGCAGAAGAAAAATGAAGATTCAAAAGAAGCAGAATCCTAAACTCATTTCTCTTACTACTTCGTGGATGTCTGGAAAGTTAAAAATTCTCTCCTTTTCCATATGTTTATTTATTTGGCAAAAATTTCAAATGCAATTCATTTTCACTTGGTGCTGAGAAGATTTGGGCATCTTAAAGTTCCCAAGATTCAGGAAGAGAGAAGAAAGATCCTTTAAAAAAATTTTTATTGAATTTATTGGGTGATATACTATCTAATAAAAGAGTAATATGCAAATTGACCATCACTCCAACACACAAGATGGCTGCTCCCATGTGGTCAAAGATGGCTGCCCCCATGTGGACACAAGATGGGCACCACAAGATGGCCAGCAGGGGAGGGCAGTTGGGAGGGACCAGGCCTGCAAGGAGGGCAGTTGGAGGCTATCAAGCCTGCAGGGGAGGGCAGTTAGGGGTGACCAGGCCGACAGAGGAGGGAAGTTGGGGGCGACTGGGCCTGCAGGGAAGGGTAGTTGGGGGGGACCCAGGCCTGTAGGGGAGAGTAGTTGGGGGGGGGACCAGGCCTGCAGGGGAGGGCAGTTAGGGGTGACCAAGCCTGCAGCGGAAGGCAGTTAGGGGCAAACAGGCTGACAGGGGAGCAGTTAGGCATCAATCAGGCTGGCAGAGGAGTGGTTAGGGAGTGATCAGGCTAGCAGGCAGAAGCAGTTAGGGGCAATCAGGAAGGCAGGAAGGCGAGCAGTTGGGAGCCAGCAGTCCTGGATTGTGAGAGGGATGTCCGACTGCCCGTTTAGGCCCGATACTACCAGGATTGGGCCTAAACGGGCAGTCGGACATCCCTTGAGGGGTCCCAGATTGGAGAGGGTGCAGGCTGGGCTGAGGGACACACACCCCTGTGCACGAATTTCATGCACTGGGCCTCTAGTTGGTTAATAAAATCATATAGGTTTCAGGTGTACAATTCTATATTGTATTGTGTGTTCACCACCCAAGTCAAGTCTCCTTCTTAACCCTCATTTATCTCCCCTTAACCCTCATCTAATTCTCTCCACCCCCTTTTTCTTTGGCAATCACCATCCTGTGATCTGTGCCTATGATTTTTTGTTTGTTTGTTTTTCCTCAATCCCTTATTACCATGTCCGGGAGAGTTACTTGGTAGAATCTTAGTTTTCTTTCCCTCACCAGATACCAAGTATCTCAAGGTTCCCTGTTCTGTCACATTTGGAAGTACCTTACCGAAGTCCAGTCCTGAGACCTTTGTAGTATGATTAGGTGGTAGTGTTGTCAAAGGGGTGGTGCCGTTTGGATGACAGAATTTGTCACATCTCTTAATATATTTCCCTTTACTTTATTCTGTAAAAATAAGCACTATGTACATTTCTAGTCTTAAAAAACAAACAAACCAGTTAATTTAATCTAGACCAGTTGGTACAGAAGACCTGACAAAGATGCATTGTCTAATTTCAGACACAATGATGGCTGTCAGGTGCCCTCCCTAATAATGCTGTTGATTATGTTACCTCAATTCTAGATAAACATCTTTCTATTCCATAGTCTTTAGAAACTAGGGAAGGAAGGCAAAGTTTGTTTAGTACTTTACAGAAAACCTCTCCTGTATCGTCGTCGTCGTTTTTAAAGTGTATAATTCAAATTTTCTTTTTGAATCTAAAAAAGATACCTTCCAAAAAAAATTTAAAATTTGTTTTTATACACTAGAATTACCTCCCCTCTCAGCCCCCAGTACAGTTTCTATTTCTAGTTAGCTCGAAATCCAGTAGTTGTTGGTAAGCTCTTTGGGCTTTATCTTTTTATAGTTCCTGTTACAACTCTTTAGACATAACAGACAGTTCTATATTATCCCAACAACTAATTTCCTTGATCATATAAATGACTTTTTTTATTTGATCTTATGTATGAAAATATACATGTACTCTGACTTATATAGTATTAATTTGTATTTTTATATTTTATACTGTATTGGATATCACTTGCTTTAGTATCTCTGAGCTATATGCCTGAAAATATAAGCATTACTAAAAATAGTGTTATTAGAGCCTAATTTCCCAAGGAAAATATTACAATTAAATGTTACATTTAAAATATTATAATTAAAGTTTCCATTAGAAATGTCCTCTTACATACATAAAAATGGAAAGTTAGACTGGGGATTAATTGAGGAATGCTTACTAAAATAGTCAAAGGTTGGTTACACCCACGATTATGTATGATGTTAGGAACCTCCCTCTCCAATTACCTTAACATTATTGTTTGGATCCAATTAGATGAAAAGCATAACAATAGGATTTTTTGAAGGTCATATGAAGACAAAGGGTCAGAGTGCAACTTGTGGAATATCACACTCATTTTTCCTAAAGGCTTTGCATTAAATCAAGAGAAAAGACTTGTCCTTACACTGGATTATATTGCATAGTGAGGGAATAAAAAAAAATCACTGACAATGAAAAAGTAATTAACTCTATACAGTATTATTATTTTTTTAAACCCATGATTGCATAAACACACTCTAGCTGTTTGCCAAAGCCCAAGGAGGCAGAGATCAAACCTATTTCTGAATCCTGCTGCTGATTTGGCTATCTGAGATAAGTGGCTATTTGATCAAAAAACAGCCAGAGGAAAGAATAGTAAGAATTCTGGGAAAGGAAACTCCTAGCATTAATCAAATAGGTATTATTAAAAAATAGGGCATGATACATGTTTATTAGGCTGATGTTAGTGGTAGTGCTATACCTTTTGGATGCTACAGCACACTGATAACTACGTTAATTACAATTCTCCATTTCCCACTCTTCAGAAGATTTGTGCCTAAGTTGTTAAAGAGACATAGATTGGCCAATACCTTCTCTAGCTCTTTGTACTGTCAGACCTGGGGTTGGATATGAGTGCTAATTATACCGTTTTCCCATATAAAAGCCAAAGGACCTAAATGATGGTACGACCAGAATGACTGGAACAACCAGTCACTAGGATGCTCACTGTGGTGGCCAACTTCCTGCGGCCCCTCCCCATGGCCAGCCTGGCCTCCGATTGGCCCCCCACCCTAATCAGGGTTTGGGCCAGCTGGCCAACTGCCCATGGCCCCTCCCCCCAGCCAGCCCTGCCCAGGCTGGCCGGACCCCACCCATGCACGAATTCATGCACTGGGCCTCTAGACTATAATAATAAAAGTGTATTATGCTAATTAGACCAGACATCCTTCTGAACGACCTTCCAGACAAAGCCAGGGCTGCAAGGGATGCCTGGGTCCCAGGTGCCAGAGGGAAGCCAGTGCCAGCACCCCGGGGAAGGAAGGCCTACACTTGCATGAATTTTGTGCATTGGGGCTCTGGAATATATATATCTAAGTGACCAACCATCCATCCATCCAACTGTCTGGCAGGTACATATGACGCTCACTGGCAATTTAAAAATAAACGACTCATACATGTGTTATACATATAAAGCTCTCACTGGTGCCAGTCTCACGCGTGTACATCGTGAATTTGGTTGTTTTTGTTGACATTCTGAAGTTGAAAGAAAGTGGCATCATCAACAGAATATGTCTGAAGACCAACTATTGGCACAACGTATCTCGGAAGCCAAAAGAAGCCGGCGTCATCGACAGAATGTATCTGAAGAGCAAGTATTGGCACAATAGTTGAGTGATGATTTTTATCGATTCAATGGATGATGCCAGAAAGGAAATTTTTTTCATCGAATTTCTTAATAGTATTACTCCTTCGGGAATGCCGTGTCATAAATTAAAATTGAAAGTAAGTGCAATCATCATGCTACTCAGAAATCTTAATAGTAAATGGGGTCTTTGTAATGGTACTAGATTTAGTATCACAAGATTGCCACCTAAGGTAATCGAAGCTGAGGTATTAACAGGATCTGTGGAAGGAGAGGTTGTTCTGATCCCAAGAATTGATTTGTTCCCATCTGACACTGGCCTCCCATTTAAATTAATTTGAAGACAGTTTCCTGTGCTGCCAGCATTTGCAATGACTATTAATAAATCACAAGGACAAACTCTAGACAGAGTAGGAATATTCCTACCTGAACCTGTTTTCAGAAATGGTGAGTTATATGTTGCTTTTTCTTGAGTTCGAAGAGCATGTGACATTAAAGTTAAAGTTGTAAATACTTCATCACAAGGGAAATGAGTCAAGCTCTCTAAAAGTGTTTTTACTCTTAATGTGGTGTGCAGGGAGATATTAGAATACGTTTAATCAATTTATCAGTCATTGCTTTTATCAATGTTGTTTTTATATAATGCTTTTGTTGTTTTTATATAATGTCTTTGTTGTTGTTATGTTGTTATCATTTATTTATTAATCAACTAGTGGCCCAATGCACGGGTTCATGCACATTAAAGGAAATTAATTAGAAGAAATATTTTAATATCACTATTTGCACTTCTCTATAATAGAAGTGTCAGATGAAAGAAAATTAGTAAAATGTATATGAAAACAATATATAAATTGATCAATAAGTAAACAATAACAACATGATATAAAAACAACAAAGACATTATATAAAAACAACATTGATAAAAACAATGACTGATAAATTGATTAAACTTATTCTAATATCTCCCTGTACACCACATTAAGAGTAAAAACACATCTGAAAAGATGGCGGCTGGCAGGACAGAGGTGAGGGAGAGGAAGTGAGTGAGTGAGGATATGAAAGGAGAGTGTGTGGATGTGCATGGTGTGTGTGTGAGTGAGTGAGGGACAGTTAAATCCTTCAGGAGCAGCAGGGGCTGGCAGAGCAGGCTCTCTTGGACAAGGAGAGACTACTACCGCTGTGGGCACTCCCTGGACTGCAGGACTCAGGCACGGAGCCCAAGCCATCTTGAAGGGGACAGCAGCCTTTTCTAGGAACTCATCAGCACCACCACCCAGTCAGGACTTTGACACTGCCTGTGACCCAGCAGCCACTCCAGCCAAAATCCTGCTACCCCAGCCACAGACACATGAACCCTGGGACCTCCACCTCCAAAGGTGCACCATTCCCGCAGCAGTAAGTGCATCTTCCCCCTCCCCAGCAGCAGAACTCCGGACACCACATTCGCGTGTCTTCAGCTGCGCAGGCATCCAGGACACACCACTCCTTAGGCAGCACCTGGGAGCCCCTGCTGGGTGTGATTCTGTACAGACAAGGGCGAGCTGCCCCGCAGTAGAAATTCTGAATTTCCTCTGCCTGAATAACTGCCTTCAGACACCCCAGCTGTGTAACTTCAGCGCCAGGGCCCCTCAAGGTACGTCAGAGCTCTGTGCCAGCAAAGGCACTGGCAAATGCACTGCCAGCCACAGTCCACTTGCATTTCCAATGGGCAGGCACCCTGAGCCCATCTATCCACAGGGTGCCTGTGGGAGCTGCTGTGAGTCCTTGCTGGGTGTGATAGTGGACAAACAGGGATGCACTCCCTCTGGCAGTAGAGATTCTGAATTCACCCATCCTGGAAACCTGCACACAGACACCCCAGAAGTGTAACTTCAGTGCCAGGGCCCCTCAAAGTGCATCAGAGCTCTGCACAGGCAAAAATACCACCACAGTCCAAGCATGCATTTCCAACGGGCAGGCACCCTAAGCTGCTGTGAGTCCTTGCTGGGTGTGTTCTTGGACAAAGAGGGACGCACTCCCCCTGGCAGTAGAAATTCTGAATTCACTCATCCTGGATACCTGCCCACAGATGCCTCAATTATGTGGCTTCAGTGTCATGGCCCTTCAGAGTGCTTCAGCGTCCCTCACTGGCAAACACACCGCGAGTGCCCCTGTGAGCCTCCACTGGGAGCGTGTGCATATCCACCACAGGTGCAGCAGCAAAAGCTGAATCTGCCTGCCCCACAACTACAGAACACTGGACACCACAATCACGCCTTTCCAGAGCACAGGCCTCCTGAGACCCATTACCCCTACAGACGGTTCCTGGGTGCCACTGTGAGTCCCCACTGGGCACGCACAATTTCAATCAAGGGTGCAAGACAGCAAAAATTGGGACACCCCCCTCCACGGCTGCTGACTTCTAGACACCGCAGTTGTATATTTCCAGCTCACAGGCCTACATCAAGAGAACCCAAATAGCTCAAATAGGAAGCTACACTAGATTACCAAGCCCAGGAGACCTGAGAGATCACACCAGTAGCACCATCCCCAAAATAACTGGAGTATCAAACCAATTGGACCTACAATTAAAATGTTACAGCAAAACCTGGGAAGACAAAAAAGCAATCCCCAAAGGAAAGAAAAAGAGGAATCACCAGAAAGGGAGTTAAATTAAATTGAGGCTAGCAGCATATCAGAGAAAAAATTCAGAGTAATGGTTATAAGGATGTTTAAATGGCTGGATGACAAATACACACAACTCAATGAGAACTATAAGGAGCTGAATGAGAACATCATCAACATGAAAAGGAACCAAGAGGAGATGAAGAATGACATAGCTGCAATAAAGAACACAATGGAAGGCTTAAGCAGTAGACTAGAAGAGGCTGAGGACCGCATCAGAGAATTAGAAGACAAGGTAGGAAAGAACACACAAACACAGCAACAACTGGAAAGAAGACTTAAAAGGCAAGAGGAGAGCCTAAGGGAGCTTTGGGACAACACAAAACGAAACAACATTCACATAATAGGGGTACCAGAAGGAGAGGAAGAGAAGCAAGGAATAGAAAACCTGTTTGAAGAAATAATGACAGAAAACTTCCCTGATATTGGCAAGAAAAAAACTATGCAAGTCCAAGAAGTACAAAGGGTCCCAAACAAGTTGAACCCCAAAAGACTGATAACTACCAAGACACATCATAATTAAACTGGCAAACACCAATGACAAAGTAAGAATCTTAAAGGCTGTCAGAGAGAGACAGAAAGTTACCTACAAGGGATCTCCTATTAGAATATCAACTGACTTCTCAATAGAAACACACCAGGCCAGAAGGGAATGGAATGAAATATACAAAGAGATACAAAGCAAGGGACTGAATCCAAGAATACTATACCCAGCAAGGCTATCATTCAAAACTGAAGGTGGAATCAGGAGCTTCACAGACAAAAAAGGACTAAGGGAATTTATCACCACCAAATCAGCAATGCAAGAAATGCTAAAGGGTCTGCTGTAAAAAGAAGAAATAGGAAGCGAAGAAGGAACACAGGGATAAAGAATAAAAATGGCAACAAACAAGTACCTATCAATAATAACTTTAAATGTAAATGGATTAAACGCTCCAATCAAAAGACATAGGGTAACTGAGTGGATAAGAAAATGTGACCCATATATCTGCTGTCTACAAGAAACCCAACTCAGAAAAAAAAAGACGCACACAGACTGATGGTGAAGGGATGGAAAAAGGTTTTTCAGGTGAATGGAAATGTAAAAAAAGCTGGGGTAGCAATACTTATATCTGATAAATTAGATCTCAAAGTGAAGGACATAAAAAGAGATAAAGAAGGCCACTTCATAATACTAAAGGGAGCAATCCAACAAGAAGAAATAACTCTGGTAAACATATATGCACCCACTACAGGAGCACCCAAATACATAAAAAAACTCCTGGAGGATATCATGGGAGAGATTGACAGCAATACAATCATAGTAGGGGACTTTAATACCCTACTATCACCATTGAACAAATTCTCTAGACAAAAAAATCAGCGAAGAAATATCAATCCTAAATGACTCACTAGACCAGATGGAATTAATTGACATCTTTAGAACATTTCACCCCAAAGCCACAGAATATACTTTCTTCTCAAGTGCACATGGGTCATTTTCAAAGATAGACCATATATTGGGGCACAGGCAAAGTCTCTTTAAATTCAAGAAGATAGAAATCATATCAAGCATCTTCTCAGGTCACAATGGCATAAAACTGAAAATCAACTACAATAAAAACAATCCAAAAAAGTCAAACACATGGAGACTAAATAACATGCTATTAAACAATGACTGGGTTACCAGAGAGATCAAAGAAGAAATAAAAAACATCATGGCAACAAACGACAATGAAAACACAACAATCCAAAATCTATAGGACAGAGCAAAAGCAGTCTTGAGAGGGAAGTTCATAGTTCTACAAACCTACTGCAAAAAACAAGAAACAATGGTAATAAATTATCTAACCCTACAACTCAAAGAGTTAGAAAGAGAGCAACAAGAAAAGCCCAGTGTAAGCAGAAGGAAGGAAATAAAGATCAGAGCAGAGATAAACAACATAGAGACCAAAAAACAAACAAACAAACAAAAAAAACAAAACAAAAAATCAACAAAACCAAGAGCTGGTTCTTTGAAAGGATAAACAAGATTGATGAGCCTCTAGCCAGGCTCACCAAGAAGCAAAGAGAGAGGACCCAGATAAAATCAGAAATGAAAGAGGAGAAATAACAACAGACTCCACAGAAATACAAAGGATTTTAAAAAATACTATGAACAACTCTATTCCAACAAACTGGACAACCTGGAGGAGATGGACATATTCCTAGAAAAATACAACCTTCCAAAACTCAATCAGGAAAAATCTAAACATCTTAATAGGCCAATAACTGTGGAAGAAATTGAAGCAGTCATCAAAAAGCTTCCAGCAAACAAAAGCCCAGGGCCAGACGGCTTCACAGGAGAGTTTTACCAAACACTCAAAGAAGAACTAAAACCTATCTTCCTCAAGAGGAAGGAACACTTCCAAGCTCATTCTATGAAGCCAGCATCACCCTAATACCAAAACCAGATAAAGACAACACAATGAAAGAGAATTACAGGCCAATATCCCTCATGAACATAGATGCCAAAATCCTCAACAAAATTTTAGCAAATCGGATTCAGCAGTACATCAGAAAGATCATACACCATGACCAAGTAGGATTTATCCCAGGAATGCAAGGATGGTACAATATCTGCAAATCAATAAAGGTGATACATCACATTAAAAAATTGAGAGATAAAAACCACATAGTCATATCAATTAATGCAGAAAAAGCATTTGACAAAATCCAACACCCATTTTTGATAAAAACTCTCAGCAAGGTGGGAATAGAAGGATCATACCTCAACATAATAAAAGCTATATATGACAAACTTACAGCCAACATCATACTCAATGGGCAAAATCTAAAACCATTTCCCCTAAGATCAGGAACAAGACAGGGATGCCCATTCTCGTCACTCCTTTTTGACATAGTACTGGAAGTATTAGCCATTGTGATTAGACAAGAAGAAGAAATAAAAGGCATCCAAATTGGAAAAGAAGAAGTAAAACTCTCCTTATTCGCAGATGACATGATATTATACATAACCCAAAAGACTCCATCAAAAAACTAATAGACTTAATAAATGAATTTGGCAATGTAGCAGGATATAAAATTAATGCCAAGAAATCTGTGGCATTTCTATACACCAATAGTGAACTTACAGACAGAGAGACTAAAAAGGCAATCCCATTTACCATCGCACCAAAAAAATTAAGATACCCAAGAATAAACTTAATTGAGGAGGTAAAAGACCTATATGCAGAAAACTACAGGACACTGAAAAAAGAGATAGTGGAAGACGTAAACAGATGGAAGAACATACCAAGTTCATGGAATGATAGAATCAACATCATTAAAATGTCCATACTACCCAAAGCAATCTATAAATTCAATGCACTCCCCATTAAAATACCAACAGTATATTTCACAGACCTAGAAAGAACTCTCGAAAAATTCATCTGGAATAAAAAAAGACCCCGAATAGCCACAGCAATCCTGAGAAAGAAGAACAAAGTAGGTAGGTGGGATCTCAATACCAGATTTCAAGCTGTATTACAAAGCCACTGTTCTCAAAACAGCCTGGTACTGGCTCAAGAACAGACATATAGACCAATGGAATAGAATAGAGAACCTAGATATTGACCCAAACCACTATGCTCAATTAATATTTGACAAAGGAGGCATGAATATACAATGGAGTCAAGACAGTCTCTTCAACCAATGATGTTGGGAAAATTAGACAGCTACATGCAAAAAAATGAAACTAGACCACCAACTTACACCATACACAAAAATAAACTCAAAATGGATACAGGACTTAAACATAAGATGGGAAACCATAAAAATACTAGAGGAATCCACAGGCAGAGAAATCTCAGACATATGTCGAAGCAATTTCTTCAACGATACTGCTCCTAGGGCAATGGAAACTAAAGAGAAAAGAAACAAATGGGACTACATCAAAATAAAAAGCTTTTGCACAGCAAAAGAAACCATCAACAAAACAACAAGAAAGCCCACTGTATGGGAGAACATATTTGCAAATGCTATCATTGATAAAGGTTTAATCTCCAACATTTACAGGGAACTCATACAACTTAATAAAAGGAAGATAAATGATCCAATAAAGAAATGGGCAACGGACCTAAATAGAAACTTTTTGAAAGAAGACAGAAGGAAGGCCAAGAGACATATGAAAACATGCTCAAAGTCACTAATTTTCTGAGAGATGCAAATCAAAACGACAATGCGGTACCACCTCACACCTGTCAAAACAGCTATCATCACCAAATCAACAAACGACAAGTGCTGGCGAGGATGCGGAGAAAAAGGAACCCTCATGCACTGCTGGTGGGAATGCAGCTGGTGCAGCCATTGTAGAGAACAGTATGGAGTTTCCTCAAAAAAACTGAAAATGGAACTCCCATTTGACCCAGTAATTCCACTTCTAGGAATATATCCCAAGAAATCAGAAACACCAGTCAGAAAGGATATATGCACCCCTATGTTCATAGCAGCACAATTCACCATAGCTAAGATTTGGAAACAGCCTAAATGCCCATCAGCAGATGAGTGGATTAGAAAACTATGGTACATCTACACAATGGAATACTACGCTGCTATAAAAAAGAAGGAATTCCTACCATTTTAAGCAGCATGGATGGAAGTGGAGCACATTATGCTAAGTCCATGGTCGGCAAACTGCGTCTCGCGAGCCATATGAGGCTCTTTGGCCCCTTGAAAATGGCTCTTCCACAAAATACCTCGGCCTGGGCGAGTCTATTTTGAAGAAGTGGCATTAGAAGAAGTTTAAGTTTTAAAAATTTGACTCTCATAAGAAATTTCAATCGTTGTACTGTTGATATTTAGTTCTGTTGACTAATGAGTTTGCCAACCACTGTGCTAAGTGAAATAAGCCAGGCAATGAAAGAAAAATACCACATGATCTCACTCATTTATGGAAAATTAAGAACATTATAACCTGATGAACAAAAAGATAGAGAGAGGCAGTAAAGCATCTAACATAGTGTCAAATTACAGCGGGAAGGCGGGGAAGTGTTGGGGAGGGGGGGAAAGAGATCAACTGAAAGACTTGTATGCATGCATATAAGCACACCAATGGACACAAGATACTGGGGGGCGGGGGGATGAGGGCATGCGACAGGGGTTAGGGGAGGCTGGGGGAAGGTCAATGGGGAAAACAAAGGAGATACATGTACTACTATATGTAATACTTTAAAAATATTATACAATTTAAAAAAAGAGTAAAAACACTTTTAGAGTGCTTGACTAATTTCCCTTGTGATGAAGTATTTACAACTTTAACTTTAATGTCACATGCTCTTCGAACTCGAGAAAAAGCAACATATAACTCACCATGTCTGAAAACGGGTTCAGGTAGGAATATTCCTACTCTGTCTAGAGTTTGTCCTTGTGATTTATTAATAGTCATCGCACATGCTGGCAGCATGGGAAACTGTCTTCGAATTAATTTAAATGGGAGGCCAGTGTCAGATGGGAACAAATCAATTCTTGGGATCAGAACAACCTCTCCTTCCAGAGATCCTGTTAATACCTCTGCTTCAATTATGTTAGGTGGCAATCTTTTGATACTAAATCTAGTACCATTATAAAGACCCCATTTACTATTAAGTTTTCTGAGTAGCATGTTGATTGCACCTATTTTCAATTTTAATTTATGACACGGCATTCCTGAAGGAGTAATACTATTAAGAAATTCGATGGAAAAATTTTCCTTTTCGGCATTATCCATTGAATCAATGGAATCATCACTCAAATGGTATGTTGTGCCAATAGTTTCTCTTCAGATACATTCTGTCGATGATGCCGGCTTCTTTTGGCTTCAAAGGTACGTTGTGCCAATAGTTGGTCTTCAGACATATTCTGTTGACGATGCTGCTTTCTTTCAGCTTCAGAATGTCAACAAAAACAACCAAATTCATGATTGACACATGTGCGATTGGCGCCAGCGAGAGCTTTATATGAATCACACATGTGAAAGTCAATGTTTATTTTTAAATTGCCAGTGCGCATCATATGAACAGGCTGATTGGTCGGTCCACTGGTTGGTCGGACAGATGGACGGTCAGTCACTTAGTCTTTTATATATATAGATTTACATATTATATACATTTTACTAATTTTATTTCATCTCTGACACTTCTATTATAGAGAAAGGGTGAATAACGATATTAAAATATTTTTTCTAATTAATTTCCTTTCAGTGTGCATGAATCTGTGCACCAGGCCACTAGCGATTTAATAAAAAAGCTATACTACTTGCTGGATCCCCTACTTAGATAGGAGTAGACATAAGTAATTTTTAAAGTCCCTGTCCTTAGCCATGACCAGGTGGCTCAGTTGGTTGGAGCATCATCCTGTACACCAAAAAGGTTTCCGGTTCAATTCCCAGTGAAGACACCTACCTAGGATTCGAGTTAGATCTCTGGTCAGGGTGTTTATGGGAGGCAGTTTCTCTCTACTAGTAAAATCAATGAACATATCCTCGGGTGAGAATAAAAAAATAAAAATAAAAATGTCCCTGTCCTTAGAGAACTTTCAATCTAAAATGGAAACTAGATAGATATCTTCACACAAAGATAACAAGGCATAAGGAAGTAAGTGAGACTTATATATTTAAAAGTACTCCAAATTAAGAATGGTATCACTTTGGCTTCAGAATGTCCTGAAAGGCTTCATGTGTGAGGAGAGATTTGAGTTGAGCCTAGAAGGATGGTGTGTCTGTAAGTGATGCAAAGACCACGGTGGTTCCAGCAAAGGGGTCCTGTGCAGACCTGGGCATATGAGAGCTCTGTAGCACATGGTGCTTTAATTTAGGCCAAGGAGCAGGGACGTCAAACAACTGGCAACTTACTCTACCCAAGTTGGATTTTCCAAGACCAACTTGAATTTTATGATATTTTGCCCTTTTCAGTTAAGGTGATTTGTTAAGTGTGATTTAATATTTAAAGTCTTACATGGCTATATAAATACATTTACATAACTTTTTTTTTCCAGATTATGTCCCGATTTAGTATTTGGGAAACACAATAATTTATTCAGTCCTAAAATATTTGCTAAATATCTTGTGCCAAATGCAGGACTGGATATTGCTTAGGAGCTGAACAATTTTTTATTAGGTCCTTACTATGTGTCAGGCTCTGTTCTAAGACCTTAGGGTTTGTCACTGAACAAAAAGAAAAATCTCTACCCTCACAGAGCTTCTCTTCTAGCGATCTGTTAGTTTCCTAGGACCGCCACAGAGTTAGTGTCTCAAACAACAGAAACGTCTTTTCTCATAGACCTGGAGGTTGGAAGTCTGAGATGAAGCAGTCAGCAGAACTGGTTCCTTGTTAGGGCTGTGAGGGAGGATCGGCTCCAGACTTCTGTCCTTGGCTTATAGCTGGCGGTCTCTCCTTGTGTCTTCACATTGTCTCCTCTCCAGTCTAGTCTGTGTTCCAGTTTCCTCTTCTGATAAGGCCCACCCTAGTGCTCACTTTAAATTACTTTGGTAAAGACCCTATCTCCAAATATGGGTCATATTCTGAGGTTACTGGAGGTTAGGACCTCAACATACGAATTTTGGGTTGTGAGGGTGCATCATTCAGCCCATAACAAGTGAGCATGAATGATAGAGCAGTGAATAAAGCCTAGAATGTGGGTGGTCCTGGTTGCAGGGCCAGGCACTGTACCAGACATGCTCATGTACATCATTGCATTTAATGCTCACAATGAGGAAACTGAGGACAGAACACATTAGTTTGTAGGGGGGTTTGCTTTAGTGATTCTGTGTTTAATGTTTTTATTGGGTGGAAACCTCAGAAATTGCAATGTGTAGGGCATACATTTATGTTTAATTCAGGTTCAGAACTGACCAATTTCTGGATGTTAATATAGAGAGTGGAAGGTTTTTGGTATTTTGTTTTTTTACATTAGGTTCTAAGAATAAAGCCAAAGATAGGAGTCATCTTTTGATAATTAAGTATCTTTTGTTCTCTGTAGATAGTACAATACATTAAAGTATGTCATAACATATATAACACATTATTATAAGTAACTATAATTATTTACATGTAATTATAATTATTAATAATAAATATTTAATTATTACGTAAATCCTACATTTTATTAGCAATGATTATTTCCTTTGGATTATCTAGATTCAAATAAAGTTACAGGTTGTTTCTGACCTGTACCCTTGATCTATTTCCAGACTAGCAAGCCTGCCTCACCACTGCTCCTATGGATAGCATCCTCCTCATATTATCTGTTTTGTCTATTGATTCAGTCATGCTGCTCCTCTGGTGGACAGATTCAGACTCAGCAAACATTATGGAGAGCCCACTGTCATGTGGCAGGCCATTTCACATAAATCCCTGCTGCTCATAAGTATGGAATACCAAAGGGTAATATGGTACATTTTTTATGAGGATCAATTGTATTCAATTATTTTATGAAAAAAAAAGTTAAACAAATTATCAGTGTATAATTTAAAACATCATTCAAGTATTGAAACAATATAGGTATAAATTATAGTATAAAATGCAAAATTTGCATGAACTTTCCAAATGAAACCTATCTCAAAGAAGTTGCTTTTGTTTTGAGTGTGCCTTCAGTTCAACAGAGATGTGAACCACACCCCCCTCCTTCCTGAGGGTTTCTTGGGAGAAAATCTTTGAGAAGTTCTGAACACTTTTTAAATTCAAGATTCATAACAACCAGGTGAGGTGTACTCATTTAAGAGATGGGAAAACAGAAGCTTGGGTAAGTTATGTTGCCCTCGTTAACACAGCAAGTAAATAGCAGAGGCAGGTGTTAAACTCAGCCTTTTTTACTCCAATTCCAGGGCATTTTCCATTCAGCACAGCCACTCAGTGGATGACTAGGCTTTAATCCTCAGGAGGCTGGATAGGACGCACTCATACCTCTATACCTCCACAGGTCCCAACCTCATTCATTCACTTATGTGTGCATTCAATCAACAATAAAAATTTAAATTAATTTTTGTTGAACAAATATTTATTGGGATCTTAATATGTGCTAGGCTTTATGTCAGGCCCTAAAGACAGAGTGGTTAGCAAAAAAAAAAAAAAAAAAAAAGGAGGGGGGCATAATTCTTTCCCTCATGGAGCCTACAGTCCAGTGGGAGAACAGATATTAAACAAATAATTACAAAAAATATTTGTTTGCAAACTGTGATAAAAGTTATAAAGCAAAAATATAGAGCCATGAGAAAGAAAAAATAGGTGAATTAATTTACATTAATGGTCAGAAAAGATCTCTTTAAGGAAGTGAGCTTTGATCTTAAGCACAAGTTAGCTAGAAAAACTGATTTGCACTTAAAATAGTTACAAATTATCATCTCTAAAACCCACCACTACAATTCCCTCTATTTCTATTATTTCTTCTTTGTCTACAATAAGACTGAATTCTCACCCTCAGCCATCACATTTATCCTTTTCTATTATATTCTTCTGATTGTCTGTCTGTCCATCCATCCATCCATCCATCCATCCATCCATCCAGTCCACCCATCCTTTATTCATCCATCATTAAGCATCTACTATGAACCTGGCACCATTGTGCCCCAAATCCTTTACTATTCCATTTTCTCTCTCCTCTCCTTTTGCCACCTTTGCTTTGATTTTTTTCTCCTTTATTTGATTCTTGAATCTCCTATTTTTGACTCATATCTTCAATGTCACGCTCTTCCCAGCCCTTTCTGTCACTTTCCTCACCTTTGGCTAAACTAACATTTCTCATTCTATTTTCAACAAATGGATTCTTTACCCACATTTTTCTGAAATTTTTCTAATCAGGCACAAGAAAATTAATGACCTTTTTGCCAATTTATTAAGGGAGTTTCATCCCTTAATAAAGAAATGCCACTAATATAAACCTTTTTCTATCTATCTATCAATCTATCTATCTATCTGTCTATCTATCTACCTACCTACCTACCTACCTACCTACCTACCTACCTACCTTCTATCTAATCTGTCACCTATCTATATTTTGGTCAGTTCTTTCCTTTAACTATAAACTCCTGGAGGGAGACACTTCTCTGTTTAACTTACCATAGTATCTGGAACTGATGGTAATCACTTCATAAACTTCTTACATGTTTTTAAAAGAGGCACATCCTTTCTGGGCTTGCTATAAATGCACAAATGAATTCAGAATTGCATAGAAAAGATTAGCCTGCTTTCAGATTCTCCCATAAAGTCATCTCTGTCCTTTCTGCCATAGCCTGCCCTTCCTGACATTACCTGAATATGAGAAGTCCAGGTCAGCAATAATGTAGTGTATCATCAGCTACTTGGGTAAACTCACCAGGAAAAGTTTTACACTTTCTTCTCTATCTCCACACAAGCCAGTCAAATCTACCAAATCTCCTTTGGAAAGTCTGAAGAACTAGAATGTACAATCTAGAAAAGTCTACTTCTCAAGAGATAAGTAGAGGGGATTTCCCCTTCAAGGCATGATGGAGACACAAGGACCAAATTTAACCACCCATGAAAAAGAATTAGAAAGCTGGATAAAATATGAAACAGTTTGCATGGGACTGAGAGAAGAGAAATAAAACGAGTTCAGTAATTGCCCTGTCTTTCTGGAAACAATTTCTAGATTACAGACTAAGAAAGGGGGAACCCAAACAGATCCTGGCAGCCTTACTGCGTTGATGAGATGGAGTTGGAGTTTGGGGAGTCTGAGGTGGCTAGAAGTAATGGAAATAAAATTAAATAGTAAAAAGTACCAATTAATTTAAAAGAAATGGGAAAAGTACTAAAAAGTAACAAGAAAGGATAAGACAAATAGAATACCAATAGTAAATGGTGGATTTAACTCAACCATATTGATAATTATTTTATTTTTATTTATTTAAAAAATATTTTTATTGATTTCAGAGAAAAAGGGAGAGATAGAAACATCAATGATGAGAGAGTCCCATTGATCATCTGCCTCCTACATGCCCCACAATAAGAATTGAACCCGCAACTCGGGTATGTGCCCTGATCAGAAATCAAAACTTGACCTCATGGTTATAAGTTGATGCTCAACCACTGAGCCATGCTGGCCAGGGATAATTATTTTAAATGCAAATGTTCTAAAGACTCCAATTAAAATTCAAAAATTGTCGGACTAGATAAAAAATTAAGATTCTGGTACATGCTGTGTAGAAGAAAACCACTTTAAATATATAGACCAGATAAGTTAAAACAAAAAGAATGGAAAAAGATGTACTATGACTTATCTGACCATTCCAATATTCCTAGGAGTCAGAAGTGGAAGATTATCATAGGCAAACATGGAGAATTTCAGGAGAACTCAGTTGGTCAAAGCAAGATGCATTCTGATTGTCATAGCAACACTCATCCCAATTCTGTTTCTGTTCATTCACTCAATATCCATTCTTTCATTCACATACTTTGAGCACTTTCTATATTACCAAGTGTTGGGAATGATCAGATGCTGGGGGCTGAGAGACGGTTCCTGCCCTTGAAGCATTCCTGTGTTCTCAGGGGATGATGCATACAAAGGCAAAGCATTAGAGCACGAGAAGACTTAGTACAGAGATGATGAAAAGGTCCCAGGATCATGGAAGAAAGACCCACTAACTTTGCCAGGGCAGAGGAGAGGGTTCAGAGGAAAAGAGTAACATTTAGATGTAGGAAGTTTTTGAGGAAGATGTTGAAGCTCTCAGGGAGTGGGAGGAGCTACGGCAAACCCTGCAACTCACTCACTCAGGGGTCTACCCAACACAGAGGCTGGTATGCGGCAGTATCTGTGTATTTCTCAAATGTATTTTAAACTTCCTGAGAGTAACCACACCCACTGTTGTGTTTTTTTTGGTCTCTCCCACCTAATGTTTTAGCATACAATGAATGGGGGCTAGCTCCTCTATTCCTCTCTTCTCATCCAACTTACTCTGCTCTGTTTTCCTCCATAGCACTTTTTACCTTCTAAATATACTATGTATTTTACTTATTTATTATGTTTACTATCTGTTTCCTCCTCCCAGAAGTAAGCTCAAGAAGGACAGGAGTGGTCTAATTTGTTCTCTGTGACGTCCACCTCCCCCGCCAACCTACCTCTAGGAAAAGTGCCTAGTACATGCACAATAGGTTCCTGATAAATAATTGGAATGACCTGAACAAGTTAACAAATTTCTGTATCTGGGACATAATTAGTATCTGCTCATATTTGAAGGAAAGTGTAGACGGAAATAAAGGCCTCCAGGAGCCATTTATAGTAGCATCCTTTCTCTCCCATCCTTCAACAGTATTTATTGATCACCTGCTCTGTGTTATCCTTGCTCTGAGCACCTGGATTTCAGAGAAGAACAGAACAGATCCTATTTCTGTCTTCAGGGAGCTCCCCAGGCAGAGTGGATGCAGGTGTTAATGAACTATGTAACTGTAATTGGGATAACGGCTAAGAAAAAAAAGTAGAGGGTGCCAGGAAAGCATAAAACAGCAGCACTTGGCCTGGGAGGTTAGAAAAAGTTATTTTAAAGCTGAGTGGAAGTTAACTCCAAGACAGAGAGGAGTGGGATGGAGAGCATTCAAGCAGAAGAAAAAGAATTACAAAGGTCACAGCGTGGGAGAGAGAATGCCTGAGTATTCCAGGAGTGGCTGGAGCCAGGCTGAGGGGAGAGGTACTGAGCATAACAGAAGAGGTAGGTGGAGAGCAGGTAGGCAGAGCAGATCACGGAGCTCCAGGTGGGCGCACACACGTTAAAGGGTTAGTTCTTCAGCCCCCTCACCCCCAGCAGAGGGGAGCCGTGAGAGGTGTAAGGTGAGGGATGTTGAAAAGATCTCTTAGGCTCAAGTGTGAACAGTGAACTAGGGAGTGCGGCGGAGAGGTATGGGAGGTAAGTTAGGAGAGTGCTGAAGTGGTCAAAGCAAGATGTGATGGTTGGAGTGGAGATGAAGAGACGTGGGTCAGTTAGAGAAATATTTAGGAGATAAAATGGAAGTTAATGGCTTTTCTGTGCTTTCATACACATAGGTTATAGCTTGTTTGTATAAAGTTTTTGAATGTTTCTATGAACCAAGATATAAATAAAGAAGTGTCTTGAGTTGTTTGTCAGCACTCTGTGATATGTACACAAATATTAGTAAGAAGTGAGCCCAAGCTATAATGATCTAGTAACCTCTATGTGGCTGGGGGGCCTTCTGGGGAGGGAAATGAAGGAGTGCTATTGGAAAGGCCCTGTATAGGTGAGGGTAAGATTATAAAAGGTATGTGTGTGTGTGTGTGTGTGTGTGTGTGTGTGTGTGTGTGTGACAGAACTCTTCCTCATTCTTTTTACTCCTTATTTCTAGCCCTACTTCTTATTTAACACTAGAGGCCTGGCGCATGAAATTTCTGCCTGGGGGCGGCCCCTAGGCCTGGCCTGCGATCAGGGCCATCTTCCCCAGCTGCCCACAGCCGGCCCCTCCCCCTGCCACCACCCACCCCCGGTTCCCCGTTCGCCATCTGGTGATCGGTGCCTGATGGCCGGGGGGAGGGACCGAGATATGGTCAGTGCGCCTCATAGTGACTGGTCCAGAGGTTGTTCTGGTCATTCTGCTGTTAGGGTCAATTTGCATATTACCCTTTTATTATATTTAACATATGCTTCTCTCAGCTACAGAGTTTAAGATCTGTGGTTCTTTTAAAAAACATATATATATGCGTATATACTCAAAGACAGAGAGGAGTGGGATAAATATATATATATATATTACTGATTTCAGAGAGGAAGGGAGTGGGATAAATAGAAACATCAATGATGAGGGAGAATCATTGATCAGCTGCCTCCTGAACGCCCCACACTGGGGATGGAGCCCACAACCTAAGCATGTGCCCTGACTGGGAATCGAACCATGACCTCCTGGTTCATAGGTCAATGCTCAACCCCTGAGCCATGCTGACTAGGCAAGATCAGTGGTTCTTAATGTTCCTTGTGTCTTATCCTGAAAATATACATTTAATGAACACAGCAAATTTCATGCCACATATTAAGGGCCCTGGGACCCCAGATTAAGAATCTCTGATCTGTAGAGTTTGTAAAAAGACAATTCATAGAAAAAAAACACACAAGTTATTTAGCCAATAAATGAAAGATGGTCAAGCTCACTAAATGAGGCAACTATGAGATACGTTCTTTCATCTATCAGATTAGTAAAAGTGCAAAAGCTTGATAACACCCAAAACTTGGCCATTGTGGGAGGGAAATAAGCAATCTTGTAGACCAGATGAGCATAAAATGGAAAACTTTTTAGAGAGAAACTAAGAAATAGCTTTCAAACGTTGAATGCCTAGATCCTTTAACCTAGTAATTCCAACCTAAGAAACTATCCTTTAAGAAAATAAACAGGTGTGCAAATAGTCAAGGATGTTCCCTGCAGCAATGACTAGAAAATTTGGAACTGCCTAAATGACTACCAACACAGAAATGGTTAAATACATTTGAAACATACCCATACCATACAGTGGAATACTATGCAGCCCAGAAAAATGAGATTAACAATCAATTAAGTGAAAAGGGTAAGTTGCAGATGGACATTTGTAACACAATATACTTTCTATTAGAGATTTCACAAAAATCTGTTATATATAAATGTTTTTAGAAAACATACATGGAATTACATGAAACTCAATAGTAATAAACCCTGAGGAGTAGGATTTTAAAAAATTTTTTAAATTTAATTTTTCCATGTTGAGTTGAAAGCTTACAAAAAGTCCACTGGCCCCTCCCCTCCTACTCCCCAGTGCAAACTCCTGGATGTCTACACGTGCTTCTGTGTCACTGGTGTTCCCCAGCGAGGCACAAAAGGGTGGGTACTGTCAAAGGATTTGGTGTTCGTAGCAGCAGGACTGTTAGTGCTGGGTGTCTTGTGCAATTGGTGGCTGAAAGCAGGACTGTTGTTTCACTCAGACACTGGGATCTTCCTCCTGTTCAATGAACAAAACAAGTTGTTACTGTTCACCACCAACTCTGGAGACATCTACAGAAATACTAAGGGAAGCCGGCCATGGAGATGGCCCTAGGGGTGCCCCCCCTCCCCTCTCCCCGCCTCCTGGCTCTGATCTGGACAGGCAGACAGCTCTGGGCCCAGGGACAGGCCAGAACTACCATGGCTTCAGTGGTCTGGGGACTCCGTGGGCTGGTGCAGAGTGATAACTGGGCTCTGCTGTGGTGTGGCCAGCTCCAGCACATGTGAACTGAGGGACATGGGGCAGTACCCCATGAAGGCAGTCTGGCTGGTCCCCCTGATTAGATGGGGAACCCAGGTGGATGGTTATATGCCACATTAAGAGCAGAGAAGCCCACCAATCAGCAGGGAAACACAGCCTTGGGCAAAACAGAGGCTGCCACCCACCCACCCACACAATGCAAACCTCGCAGCTGTTCTATTACAGCTGGTCCAGACGCGGCCCCCAGACGGCTAACCCAATGGCGCCTGCATATTTCTTTTTGATCCAACTTTCAGTTTGTTCTTCAGGCTTGTGGAGCTCAGACCTGCCTCCCACCCTTCTCCCACTCCTTCCGGTCGAGTGTTACTTCCTTCTCCAAGTCCTGGCCACAAAGTCCTCTGTGAAGATGATGGGGCATTTCTCCTGCGTCGGCCCCTGGCTCTTTTCTTGGGAACACAGACCTAGGGCTTCACGTACCCCTCTGCTCTCAGGAAAGTCAGGGGGGAGAGCAGGGGAGGGGAGACCATCTCAGCTCCCTTTCTAGTACTTTCTCCTGTGACTGCCAACAATGGAGACTCCCTTCTGGTCTTTCTCCAAGGAAATCTGGGCACTAAGGAAGCACAGACGACTGACTGGGTGACAGGGCAGAGGAGGTGGCCTCCCCTGAGACCAGTTCTGAGGTCCTGAGATATATTCCAGTTTCGAGCCCCACAGTGGCTGTGGTCAAAATCACGGCTTCCCCGGGGGCAAAGCTGAGGAGTAGGATTTAATTGAGGGGGTGGAGTGGGTGAAGCTCAAAGCTTTTCTCTTTTATTTTATGCACTTCTATACTGTTTGAATTTGTTTTAACAAGCCTGCATTGAATTATTTTTATTCTTAAAAAATAAAGGTAACAGGAATTTCTCACCTTGAGGTTCTTTCAAGGGTACAGCTCCACTTTAAAATATATTTCAGTGACATCCCAATGAGTTGGGGATCAAGTTCACAGTCTTTAACTTAAGAGGGTAGCTTCTCTTTGCCTATCTTTACAGTGTCTTCAACAATCTTTGACTCATAGACCTTGTCCTCACTGTAGCTCACTAGGATGTGGAGTTCCTAGGATTCTCCATGATTTCTGATACACATTAGCTTTACACAGGTTGCTTATTTGTCTGTAGACACATCCTCAGCTGCCTAGCACTGGTCCTGTCCTTTAAGACTCAGTGTAGAGTAATCTTGGTTGTAGGTTCTTGCCATTCATCATTTTGAATATTTCTTGCCATTCCCTCCTGGCCTGCATAGTTTCTGTTGAGAAATCAGCTGACAGTTGTATGGGTACTCCCTTGTAGGTAACTAACTGTTTTTCTCTTGCTGCTTTTAAGATTCTCTCTTTGTCTTTTGCCCTTGGCATTTTAATTATGATGTGTCTTGGTGTGGTCCTCTTTAGATTCCTCTTGTTTGGGGTTCTCTGCTCTTCCTGGACATGGAGCAGACTGACAATTCTCGGGGGAAAGGGGTGTGTGTGGGGGGTGCGGGAAGAGATTGGACAAAGATCTTATATGTATGCAGTACCTATGGACGCAGACAGTGGGGTGGCGAGGGCCTGGGGTGGGGTGGGAACTGGGTGGAGGGGAGCTACGGGGGCAAAAAAGAGGGACATCTGTAATAATCTGAACAATAAAGATTAAAAAAAAAAAGACTCAATGTATGCATCACTTTCTTCAGAGGATCTGACCCAGGAGCCATCCCCACGGCAGTCTGGGTGGGTGCTGCTCCCAGGGCTCATGTCCCCAGGCACACCTCTTGTGTTATAGAACTTGTTGTACCCTACTGCCACCTTATTTTAGTGTCTAGGGAAGAACCCCTTAGGGCAGAGGCTGCGCTTTGGATCCCTGTGTCCCCACTATATAGCCTAGGGCTGGCCAGAGGAGGCCCTCACCAGTGGCTTTTGGATAGTAAAATGCCCACACCCTCTTTCTGGGATCCACTTATTAGCAGCCTCAAAGAAGTATGAGAGAAGGATTTTTAAAAAATATATATTTTTATTGATTTCAGAGAGGAAAGGAAGAAAGAGAGAGAGATAAAGACATCAATGATGAGAGAGAATCATTGATCAGCTGCCTCCTGCATGCCCCACACTGGGGATCCAGCCCACAACCCTGGCATATGCTCTGACCAGAAATTGAGCCGCAACCTCCTGGTTCATAAGTCAATGATCAACCACTGAGCCACGCCAGCTGGGCTGAGAGACCGAATTTTAAAATTCCTCGCAAATCACATTTTTAAACAAATAAACATCTATCTATCTATCTATCTATCTATCTATCTATCTATCTATCTATATAATAGAGAAATATGCTAATTAACCGGGATGCCGCAATGGGTTGACCGGACAGGAGGAGGTTGCGCATGCAGTGTCGGGGGCAGGGCGGCAGGGGCCTCTGTGCGCCTGCGCTGGGGGAGGGCCTGGTCAACAGCTGCTGAGGCTGCTTCAAGGGCCAGAGAGGGAGGCTGCTGCGGGGCCTGGGGAGCCAGGCAGGGCTGGAGCGGTGACTCCAGGGTGGGCAGTGCAGCCAGACCGCCCCTAGGCGGGTCCGGCCACACAGCTTGACAGCAGACAGCAGGGCCTGCTTGGCTGTCGCCGCGGTGTGGAGCAGAGAACCACAGGGAGTGGGCCTAAGCCATCTGTAGGACATCCCCTGAGGGCTCCCGGATTGGAGAGGGTGCAGGTTGGGCTGAGGACCACCCCCCCCAGCATGAATTTCATGCACTGGGCCTCTAGTATAACATAAATTAAAATTTAGAAGCACAAAAATCATAGCACTTTAGAATTGGAAAGGACTTAGGAGTTATCAAGAGGAGTTGTTTTCAATCAAGAGTCTATGAATTAGTGTGGATTTTCACAGCCCAATGCAAAGTAAGAAAAATATGAGCAATGAAGCAGATTAAAAAGAACTCAAATTAAATGCATTTGGTTTATTGGTGCTTTCTCATTCACAGATTATGTCTTCCTCCCACTTTAAGCTTATTTACGAATGATGGCTAGTAGGTTTTTAAAAATTTATTAATTGGTCTATTAAATTAAAAAAAAATCTGGAAACCCCAGCTCTTGTCTTTTTCCTGAGAACTAAGGCCCAGAACTATAGCTTTGCCCATGGCCAAAAGAAGAAAACATTTTTCAGTCGAGTATCCTTCTGTTATGGTGGGTAATGCAATTGTGTACACATAAAAATATGATATATGTTTGGTGTGGTTGGTGTTCTCCTCAGCATTTTATTTTTATTTATTAAATATATATTTTTACTGATTTCAAAGAGGAAGGGAGAGGGAGAGAGAGATAGAAACATCAATGATGAGAGAGAATCATTGATTGGCTGCATTCTACATGCTCCAGAATCAAGCTCACAACCAGGACATGTGCCCTAACCAGGAATCCAGCTGTGACCTCCTGGTTCATAGGTTGACACTCAACCACTGAGCCACACCGGCTGGGCTCAGCATTTTAAATTCAGAAACGAAACAATCAGTTACCATATTTGTTGTATTATCATCAGAAACAGACTTACTCTCCTAGATGTGTCTATATCTATATTGTATTACTGTCAGAATTCGGTGAGGTTTTAAGACATGTTAGAGTCTAGAAATGATATGTATGTAATATTATTATTGACTTTCATATGAAAATAAAGACTGTTTTCTTTCCATTTTTGTACGCTTCCTGAGTTCAAAGGTGTAAGCACTTAAGAAAAAAGTAAAGTGACTTTGAAATTGGTACTCTCTTTAATTCTAATTTTAACCATCTGAGTACCACCCAACTAAGAAATTCCACTTCTAAGAGGTTTTTATAAGAAAACAATGAGAGATGTGTGCAGCGATGTATGTAAAAAGGTGTTCATTAAAATGTGTATATTTATGCTGGCAATGATGTGGGAAAAAAGGAATCCTCATGCACTGCTGGTGGGAATGCAGACTGGTACAGCCACTGTGGAAGACAGTATAGAGTTTCCTCAAAAAGTTAAAAATGGAACTCCCATTTGACCCAGTAATCCCACTTCTAGGAATATATCCCAAGAAAACAGAAACACTAATCAGAAAGGATATATGCACTCCTATGTTCATAGTAGCACAATTTACAATAGCTAAGATTTGGAAACAGCCTACGTGCCCATCAGCAGATGAGTGGATTAAAAAACAGTGGTACATCTACACAATGGAATACTACACTGCTCTAAAAAAGAAGGAACTTTTACCATTTGCAACAGTGTGGATGGCACGGGAGAGCATTATGCTAAGCGAAAAAAGCCAGTCGAAGAAAGATAAATATCACGTGATCTCACTCATATGTGGGATATAATGATCATCATAATTTGATGAACAAAAATAGATCCAGAGACAAATGGCAGGGGAGGTGAGGCGGGGTAGAGAGCAACTAAAGGCCTTGTATGCATGCATATTAGCATAACCAATGGACACAGACACTGGGGCGGTGGGGGCTTGCCCGGGGTGGGAATGGTTGCAGGGAGGGGGTCAATTGGGGAAAATGGAGACATATGTAAAACTTAAGACAATAAAAAATGTTTGTGTTCATAAAAATTAGAAAAAACATAAATCCCAACACTATAGAATTGGTGAAGTACATTTTGAAATAGTCATTCCATGGAGGGCACTTTGGCTACTTAAAATGGCTACATTTTTGTCTTCTTCCATATACTTGTCTGTAATTTTTAAATTTTTATTTACCACAAATATATTATGCTTATGTAACTAAAAAGTTTTAAAATCTGCCTAGCTCAATACTTTGTCCAAAATAATGTTTCTTATTTTTTAATGCTTTTTTTTCAATTTGACATTATTGATTAATGTAGTTTGGTAGCCAATCAAAGATCATCATATGCACACTCTACATTTTAATTTTTCAAGTTTAGGTTTTACATCTTCTGTTGTTATGTAGTTAAGCTTATTTTTGATACCTGACACTGAGCTGCTATAGGTAAGCTCACAATCCAATGGAAACTGTCATTTTCGTTTTGGACACTGCACTCTCTGGCAAGTTCATATCTGAGGTCTGTACATGCTAATTCAGTATGTAGAGGGATAAGCACAACCATAAACTTGAAGATCTAAAAGACATTTGAAGACATAATCGATCTAGGTATTCATTTTTCCTCTAGACCTGACTTCATCTAAGCTCAGTATAAACCAACAATTTAAAATCCAGATATGTGGATTTGCTTCTCTTGAAATTGTGCACAGCTGGTCACATCAGGCCAGGCCCCTCCACAGGGACAGCTGGCCAATGCAGCTGCAGCAATTTCAGGCATGCCCTCCACAGTCCGCCACAGGGACAGCACCTGTCACTTCCTGTTGTCACCTGAACGCCAAGGCAGATAGCAGCTGCCACTTAGGATCACATTTATTATGTGTGCATTTATATAGCATTCTCTGCACCCCAGGAACTACCTAAGCTCATTGCTTATTCCATCTACCTATCTATATCTATCTATCTATCTATCTATCTACCCACCCACCCACCTATCCATCCATCTATCTATCTATTTTATTTATGGGTGAGGAAACTGAAGCACAATTAGTGTGTAGTGGATCCAGAATTCAAACTCTGAGCATCTGGCTTCCCAATTCTTGTTCCTAATCACTCAGTTATATCACATCTCGGTGGAGAGGGAGAGGATATAAAAAATCATACCCAACTACAATGCAAAGTTGTGCCACAGCCTCTTGTCCAAGACACTGTGTTCTGTCTAATTAGAGAAGACTTCACAAAAGAAGTACCTTTGTAGAGTTTTAAAGATAAAAAGAGTTATTGGTCCAGGCATGTCCAACGCCCTGTGCAAAGGCCTTTTGGAGATCTGAGAGCTGTGCAAATGGACAATGGGCGAGGCTACCTTAACCAGCAGAAGACAAGCAGGAGGTGAGGTGTGGCAGCTGCGACCCACAACTTGGAGCTTACATCTGATACCCGAGGAAGGCAGACTGAGCTGGGTGGGTTGGGTAGGGAGGCGATAAGGTCGAAGTCCTGGTTGACCAACCGTGATGTGGGATGAATCGGCATTCTTACAGGAGTCCTGCTGAACTTCATTCATTGCTTTCACAATGTAAGAAAGTCGATGTTGTAACACAGGTGTCCCTACAATACTGGCCTGACTGTTTACTTCTGCTTCAGTCCCTGAGCATATGAGCAAATACTCCAGGCACTATAACGAGCAGAAACTTGAGACAGAGCTTATCTTGTAATGCTGGGTTTTGCATCATATCCAGGGTGTGGTGTTACTTTAGAAGGCAAGTTAAATAATTACGTGTTTACAGATTGAGCAAACAGTGAATATGCCCTGAAAAGGTTCAGGATTTACACTTGGAGACCCACTGAACTAACTTATTCAGCTGGACAGCAGGCTCAGTACCGGGATGTATAAAGTAGTCACAAGTGGTCACAATACATTCAAATATATATATGTGTGTACATATACATATATGTACCATATATGTATGCAAACATTCAATATATATGTGCATTTGTACGTACTTACATTGAACATTTATGTAGCACCTTGTATTTAAGCATACTTATTTACAAAATAGCCCCGATAGGTTTTAACATGTTAAGTGAATCAATCAAAACTAATTCAGGCAAGCTTAGGCCATTGATCCAACCAGCGTGCTTTCTCTTTTTTACATGTGATCTATTAAATATGGTATTTGATGTGTTGTTGTTGTTTTTGTTAATCTTCACCTGATGATATTTTCCCATTGATTTATACCGAGGGTGGAAGGGAGAGACAGAGAGGGAGAAACGTAGATGTGAGAGAGACACATTGGTTGGGATTGAGCCTGGGACCTTCCAGTCCTCAGACCAATGCTCTATACACTAAGCCAAACTGGCTAAAGTGAGTACTTTGTGTTTTTGATGTTTCTTAACATATAATAAAGTGACAGAAATTAATGTTAAAAGCATTAGGGCCACCTAAACTGCCTTCTTTAGAAAATAAAATGCCAATTAAACTGTTACATTCTTTATTTTCTTGCTCTATTATTATTTCTCTCTCCAGGAGAGAGACTGGAATTGTGTTTACCTCTCTGTTCTTAACAGGGCTTGTCAACTATTGTCAGACAGTAAGAGTTTATAAGCATCAGTAATAGTCACCCGCAGCCCACACCCGACCTAGTCTCTGTTTCCCTGCTTTATTGCCCTTAGATAATTTCTTTCTTTTCTATTTTTGCATTTTCGAGGACAATGCAAAGCATAGTAGTTATCTGATTTAAGGCTTTTTAAACACATCTGTCATTCTAGCTTGATAACCAACCTAAAGGCAAGCTTTCAAGCACCGACTTGTCCTTTCACTCCTCATTCCGGCTCACACTGTCTTAAAGTGAACGGCTTTGAAATGATCTGTGTGTGTGTTTGGCTGTATGTCACTGCTCGCTGTAGAAGTGGCTTTGGGATGCAGGTGTTGGTTTCCTGGGCCTCTTTTGCTGGGATTTTACATGCCTCGTTTTCATTGCGGCACTAACTGTGCAGACCGGGCAACTCCTTGGCTTCCTGTGGGGGGCGTGGCGAGGGGTACACATTGGATTGTTCTGTTCCCTTGGACGTAGATGCCATCTGAGTTTGGCCCTCCTTTGCTCTGGTCATTCAGGTGCCCTGGACTTAAGTTTCTGCTAAGACTTCCGGCGCACTTAGAGCTATGCTAGGGGAAGCATGAAATTACTTCCCGAAAGATGTGGTCCCTGCCCTCTCAGAACCAGAAAAGGGAAGGCCAGGGTTGGACCAGGAACCCATCCTAGTGGACTGTCTGTTTCCTTATTTATGAAGTGTGAGGGTCAGACACGTTTGCCTCTACCTTCCTTTTCTGCTGGACTCTTCTGTGGACCAAAGAAGACCAAGAACACATATAAATTGCAAATTCAGTAATTTTTAAGAATTTGGAAAAATGGGATTCTGGCACCAGCCAAGGGACTGAGGTAGAGTTGGAATTAAGGTTGAACCCAGCTCTGCCAATGCCTTGCTCTATTACCTTTAGTACATTCGTTCTCTCTGAGCCTTAGTTGTCTTATCTTTAAAATGGAAACACTACTATCTCAGCAGCAGGGTGGTTGTGAGGATTTAATACATATACGTAGTATATTTTATGTGCGACACAGCAATCACTCTGTAAATATGGAAGTCAGTATGGTGACAGTAATCTTAGGAGTACGGTTAGTCCTCCCTTAGCATCGCTGTGGATAGGTTCTGCAACGTTAAGCAAAATGATGTGTGACAAAACCAATGTTGTCACTGGCGAATTGATAGAAGCAAGAGCTAAGTTCCTATGGCATCTCATCAATGTTATAACGAAGAGACTTCAATGAAATGATGTCAGTGGAGGACCTGCTGTGTATGGGTGTTTGGAAGCGCTAAGGGTTTGGAATAGATTACATCTAAGGAAGATAACATAGGAAGAAGTCTTTGAAGCTGAAGGACTAAGCATGACTTTGAGCATATAGTGCCGACTGAAAGAAACGATGTAACGTGTGTAATAAGAAATCAAGGGGAAGCGCTCTGATGGACAACTTTATTTATTCACGTATTTCTAGCACTAGTTACAGGTGTAGATATTTTCGATGGGAAAATCTCCTCCTCATCAGTATGGTCTTGTGCCTTCTCCGGTATTTTATCTTCTAGACACAGAGTCATTCTTAGTATTCAAAGACGATGGCATATTGATGCCATATTGCTAATTTTGCTATCCATAATAGATGAAGGTGTGTCTGAAAAGACCAAATACTCGGCATTAGCAGTTTTCCTCCCAATACTTAAATATGGAGATTGCCTTTATTTTGCAGCTACTGTCAATGCTTATAGTGCCTGCCACTTTTGCTGTTTCTGCAAACATCTGGATTCTTGGCAATCCCACCTCAGCTTAGATCCTCTTACTCTGGGCTCTGCTAGATCTCAGGGGATTTTAAAGTCCTTGGAATTCTTTGCAGAATTGCATGCATATGAGCATATGTGCATTTTGAGGGGACACAGAGCAAAGTGATCAGTTTTTAAAAAAAGCCAAAAACTGCTGCTGAAGGTGTCTTGGACTCGGAAAGAATTAAAATGACTTCATGAGATGAAAAAATGGCACAACACAGACACAGGGAGGTCCCTTAGTACCTATTTGCTCCTGCAGCTTTAATACGTCCACACCTCCCCTTCCTCTAGCAAGCAATGTAATGGTTAGGTCTCATGGTTTCAGACTAGCTCTCTGGTTAGTGGATGTGGAGACTGCATTTTTTCCATTGTCCCTAGAAAGGGCATTACTTTTTTTTTTTTTTTTTTTTAAGGAAGGCTAAGGTGTCCATAACAAGGTTTCCAGGGAAAGAAATAAAACTGATTTTGATACCAGCAACTTCAAAGTGTAAAGTAAAAGTGGCAGGTTGAGATTTTTCAAAAGAAAAGAAGGAAAAGTGCTTGTTTTCCAGATTTCATCTGCAAAAAGAATCAGTCCTTTGTACTCGGCTTTGCCTCCAGGCCAGAAGGGCCGACAGGGCCACACCCAAGGCAGGATTAGCTTCATTCATTCTCTTCCTCCTCCTCCTTCTCCTCTCCCTTCTCCTCCCCCTTCTTCTTTCCTCCTCCCCCTTCTCTTCCCCCCTCCCCTTCTCCTCCCCCCTCCTCCTCCTCCTCCTCTCCCTTCTCCTCCTACTCCTCCTCCCCTCCACCTCTCCTCCTCCCCCTCCTCCTCCTCCTCCTCTTCCTCTCCCTTCTCCTCCTCCTCCCCCTTCTCTTCTTCCTCTCCCTTCTCCTCCTCCTCTCCCTTCTCTTCTTCCTCTCCTTCTCCTTCTCCTCCTCCTCCCCCTCCCCTCCCCTCCTTCTCTCTTCCTCCTCCTCCTCCTCCTCCTCCTCCTCTTCCTCCTCCTCCTTCTTCTTCCTCTCCTCTCCTCTCCTCTCCTCTCCTCTCCTCTCCTCTCCTCTCCTCTCCTCTCCTCTCCTCTCCTCTCCTCTCCTCTCCTCTCCTCTCCTCTCCTCTTCCCTCTCTCTCTCTCTCTCTCTCTCTCTCTCTCTCTCTCTCTCTCTCTCTCTCATCTTTAAAAGGTATAACATTTGTTGTATCACCAGTGTTATGATTTACAACATCTGTAGGAGATGTTGGCCACCATAAACCTAGGATGGGAAAGGAAGTGAATTTTACTTGAACCTGATTTGAAAATACAAAACTTCTCTTTTAAGAAAGGTAAGGAAATAAACACATAGAATTTGTTGAGCCTCTGTGAGTTCAAAGCTGCTATTAAGCTTTGTAAGAGAGTGAAAAATCCAGAGTTCATTCAGTTACCAAATTATTATCTCATGCATATTAGATGCTGGACATAGAGGTTGCTCTCTAGACATTTACCTCCTAGTCTGGGAGACAGACCTCCTATATATGAAACAACTAAGGGAAAAAAAGTGAAGTTAGACTTCTGAGAAAGGAAAGATCAAGTAGGCTAGGAGAAAGCATCACAACATCAACATGTAAATACTGAATGTCCTTCAATAGGGGAATGGTTAAATGAAAGTGGTGGTTTCAAATGGTGGAGTACTATTCAACAGCCAAAAGTAATGAAATAAGTCTCTATGTAGCCACATGGACAAGTCTCAAACTATTGTTAAATTAAAGCATTTTTAGGATATTATAGCCTTATATAAAAAATATAAAACACACACACATAAAATAACTTCATTTATTCTGTTCATGTTTGTATTTGAGTGTGTGTGTGTGTATGTATGTGTGTGCGTGCTCACGTGTGTTTCTTTTTAAGGAACTGGAAGGAGACATATTGAATTCATAATCAGAGCTACCTTTGGGGAGGGAAGGGAGATCAGGATAAGGGTGCCAGTCAAAGATATCTTTAGTTTCATCTGTTTTGTGCTGGTTTTGCTTCTGATGTTTTGCTCTGATAACTGGGAGTCTAGCGGCCCAGCTTTCTGCTGCAGAAAACAGCCTTCTCCTAATAGACCACATGACTTCCTGGGCCTCGCAGAGGTCCTGAGAGCTGGGTCCCTTCCATTGTTTTTGAAGGCTTCCAGCGCAGTGTGAATGAAGAAATGCCAAAGGAATGTTACGACCAGCACAGTACACTTTGAATGTTTATATTTAGCCATTAACGTTGTGCGATGAGCCCTTTCTCTGTAATCCTGCGTCTCCGTGATACCATCAGAAGTCTGTTCTAAGTTTTGAGCCAATGGTCTTCTTGCTGCATTGCTCTAAGAGGCACAGGGAACCAGGAAAAGCCCTGCCCGGAACAGGCTGAGGGACGGTGATGTGAGGGCCCCGGGAAGGGCAATCCTAGTGCCTTAGCCCTTCCCCAGGGTTAAGTTCTCTCCCAGGCAGGGCATCTGGGTCTGCAGTGTCTCTTTTGCAAAGTGGGTTTGGTTTCAGCACTATGCAGTTGTCCGACAACATCAAATAGATAAATTTTTACCTTTCCAACCATCCTCTCCTTCTTCCCCTCAGGGCATTTAAGGTCAAACAGGCTCTCTGTACACGCCCTGTGCCAGCCCAGCCCAACCCTGCCTCCCCCATGCCCAGGGAGAGAATCGGGGCCAAATGTATCACGGCAGTCTCATAGGCCTGTAACAGGTCCAACCATTTTCTTTTTCAAGTGGGAAATGTTCATCCTAAGAAAAAGTTGTGCAAAAATATTACAACGTGCATCTATTTCACGTTATGGAAGGGACATGGATTTTCAAGTCTTTACTTTCACACCTGGTGAAATTCTTGCATACATATCTGGAGAAGTTAATAGCCTTAGCCAATGATGAACCCACTTTCGAAATGTTTTGAAAGAGGTTTGTCCCTCTACTCTCCCTCTTTTTGATATTATACTAAGAGTTTATGTATCACCTTAAAGCAGCGTCATTACGACAGCATGGCTAGTCATTTGAAAGAATACACTCATTTAAACAAATACACTCCAAAGTGAACCAAATGCTAATGCACATTTTATTGGATGAAGAGACAAACAATATAATTATACTTGAATTTCAGGGAATCAAAGGTAGTAAAACGAGCCCAGGGCAGGGTTTATAAGTTAGCCATCCACGCGTTCATTTTTCCAAGCTTGGAAAGTTTGCTAAGAGGAGCGGAGGGCTCTTTTGCCAGACTAGCAAAAAGGGAAATGTCTATCAGTTTTTCTTTTGTTCTCTCAGATCCTGTTCAAGTGCGCCCGAAGCCAGCAGGTTCACCAGAAAGCTATTGAGCTTCTGCTGGAACCCATTATGCAGGGTGAATTTCTCCTGGAATGTTGCCAAGGGTTTTTTCTGCTGCTGTGGTAGGCATGTCTTGGACACTGTCATGTAGCCAAGCAAAGAACATTTGCTTAAAGGATAGAAAATGTTTAAAAATTAGCGTTTGTTTAAAAGCAGGTTAAATAGTAATTTGATCTTAGGGTAGGGCAGAGAAAAGTCTTTATTTCTCTAAGTGATCTGATGAGGTTTATTTAACCTTTTTATTGTTGTTGCTTTAAACAGATTTATAGTTTTTACTAGAATAATTATATATTAATATTGTCTTCTAGAAAGTACCTTCCAGTGCCTATTTTTCTTTGTTGTGATTTGCTGTGTTTTTCAAAACTGAATTTTCACTTTAGAGATTTCTCACATGTTTGTTTTTATAGGAGCTACTAGTAATAACTAAGAAACTTTGGAGGTAGAGAGAACATGCTAAAATAGAAGTTCTTTTTTCACTTTCAATTCCAGAGTTATGCCATGAAATATATAAAGAAAGAAAAACATGAAGATATCTTTATATTAGAGCAGATAGTATTTTTAAGAGTTGCAAATTTTATTATAAATTCCAAGTTCAAATTCTGACACGTACAAAAAATATAAAACATAAACATGTCCCCAGAAATTATTCCTTAATAAATAGTAAAATTTGATCCAAACCAACTTCTTTTAGCAAAGTTTCCTTAGTACCAAATTCTCATACTCTCTGTAATAACTCAGTGATATACATGTACAAGAACTCTCTCAGAATGTGTTAAGGAAAAATCCTAATGATAAGAACTTGAATTTTGCCTCTGCCATTCACCAGTTATATGATCTTGGGGAAGTTACTTCACTTCTCTGAGCTTCAGTGCCCTCATCTGTGGAATACTATATAATAAAGAGGTAATATGCAAATTGACCTTCATGCCCTCGCACAAAATGGCTGCCCCCATGAGGTCAAAGATGGCCTCCACAAAATGGCCAGCAGGAGAGGTAGTTGTGGGAGATCAGGCCAGCAGGGGAGGGCAGTTGGGGGGGACCAGGCCTGCAGGGAAGGGCAGTTGGGGCAACCAGGCTGGCTGGGGAGGGCAGTTAGGGGTGACCAGGTCAGCAGGGGAGGGTAGTTGGGGGGGACCAAGCCTGCAGGGGAGGCATTAGGGGTGACCAGGTAGGCAGGGGAGGGCAGTTGGGGGGTACCAGGATGGTAGAAGAGGGCAGTTGGGGGCAATCGGGCCAGCAGGGGAGCAATTAGGCATTGATCAGGCTGGCAGGGGAGTGGTTAGGGGCGATCAGGCTGGCAGGCAGGTGAGCGGTTGGGAGCCAGCACTCCCGGATTGTGAGAGGGGTGTCCAACTGCCAGTTTAGGCCCGATCCCTGTGGCAGGGACATCCTGGCAGTCGGACATCTCCTGAGGGGTCCCAGATTGGAGAGAGTGCAGGCTGGGCTGAGGGACCCCTGCCCCTAGTGCATGAATTTCATGCACCAGGCCTCTAGTAGGAATAATAATAACTCACAGGACTGCTGTGAGGATTAGATATGTCTGTAAGGACCCTCAACAGTGCCTAGCACACTGTATAGGCATACAAATTATTCCTTTTCGACTTCCTCAATCCATTCCACCTGTCAATCTGGAGATTCAAATAGGCAAAACTGTGATTTAAGTTAGGATTGTGTTGTCTTAGTGTTAGGATATTTCTGGCTGCTTCATTTTATACTTGGACTTTAAAGATACATGTTTCTGTAAACACTCTGTAAAAAAATTAATCTGTTTTTATTTTGATGAAGATAGCACTGATTCTGATACGTTTGGAGAACTAAATGGTATACGAAAGAACTTTGTTTTTGAAGAGCTGATTCTATCATGACAATGTACTCAGTGAAAAGGAAAACATGATGCTACTTTTCCCTACTCAGTATTTAACTCGTAGGGAAAAAAATATGGCAATTCTCCTTTTATACCTAAATCCTATGGAATTTGCTGCCTCCGGTATTCAAGTTTGAGCTCTGATCTTAAAGTTGGCTTCCTTCAATTGAGTTTTGTTACATACTTGGCACCTTCCCACATCCGAACCTCCCATCTGTAAACTGTGCCTGCCCTTCACACTCCAGGGCCACTCAGGTCCCTGTAAGCATGGCTGCAGGCTTGCAGGCCACAGTTTCTCGACCAGTTTAGATACTGCAGACGTGTGGGTCTTACAGTTTCTGCATTTCTCTTTTGGTTCTTTACAGGCATCTCTGCCCCCACCCGCTGCACACCACGGCTTCTCCCAGGCACTCATTGTGAGATGGGAAGGCTGGTGCCTGTCATTTGCATTCCAGATTGAAACAAACAGAATCTAGATCCCACCCACCCCCCGCCCCTTTTGTGTGTGTGTGTGCCTTGACAAACAAAAGAGGATATGAGATGGGTTCACTCTTTTGTAAAATGTCCATTCTGGGAGATGCTGAGTTTTCCTCATTTATTCTGAGTTGCTTATGTAGCCCTGTTTTCAGCAGGTATGTAGAAAGTGTGATTTTAGTGGAGCTTGTGGAAGAAGGAGGTGGTGATGTGGTAAAACGACTTATTTCCCATTTGCCATGAGGCACTTCATTCCTGGAAAGAACATATATAATGGCACATAAAATGCCCTGGTGCTGGGGCCAAGAATGTGTGTGTGTGTGTGTGTGTGTGTGCATGTGTGCGTATGTGTTTGTGTGTGTGTTTGTGTGTGTGTGTGTGTGTATGTGTTTGTGTGTGTGTATGTGTTTTTTGTGTGTGTGTGTTTGTGTGTGTGTGTGTGTGTGTGTGTGTGTGTGAGAGAGAGAGAGAGAGAGAGAGAGAGAGACTTGCAGCTGCTAGGGGCAGGCTTGTGCATATGTGGCTCTCTTGGGCGTTGGCCTCTGTGGTTCTTTCCCCTTCACAGTCTGCTCTTGCTGACGGACCAGGAGTTTTGGGTAAAGAAGACTAGATCTGATAAACAGATTCATAGCAGTTTACAATTTAATTTCTTTAAAAAAAAAATTCAAAAAGAGAATGTCAGGAAAGGGTGTGGCTAAAACAACACCCTTCCTCAAATGAAAGACCCTTAAAGCAGAGGTGGGGGAAGAAAGCCCTACCTCTGAGCTCTGCGACTTACCCGTTGGGCCGTGCAGACAAGCCCCTCGCTGGCCTCTCAACCTCTGCATCTGTGAAAATGAAGACGAGAACCCACCTCCCAGACAGCGTCACAAGCCCTTTTGTGATCATCAGTGAGGTGTTGGCCATAGACATGCTTTAGGGACTCCAGAGTCGTTCATGCTGAAGGCGAGGAGGGAACAGTGGAGGGGTCTGACCCAGCCAGGGGCTGAGGTTGCTGGGGAACAGAGCTGGGAGCTTTTTAAGTGGAACAAGGGGAAGTTACTGAGATGTAGGTTGGACCTGGATGGAAACCCTGAAAGACATACCTCCCTTAGAAACTTTCAAAAGGCAGAACAAGAGAGAGAAACAGGAAGAGGAAAATGCCGAGGAATGTACGTGAGGAGGTGGGTTCCCACGGAGGAGCCTGGTACGGGTCTGTAAGTCAGGAATTCCCGCCCCGTCTGACCCTCTGACCCTAACAGGTTCTTTGCCCTTTCGCACACGGCCTCCTCTCTCTGGACCTCAGTCTTCTACGTAAAAAGGATGCAGTTGGTTGACATAGATGAACCCAACAGCCCAAGCTGGGAATGACAAGTACGGCTACATCTTATGCCAGGTCCAAGTCTACGTGGGATGTCGTGTTGAGAAGGTTGGGGAACAGATTTCAGGGTGAATGAATGAAATCTGCTGTTGGTGTGTGTTTGGGAGGCGCTTCATCCAGGCCCAGCATTTGTGTCCTCTGACCCTGGCCCGGAACAACAGGAGACTCACACCCCAGGAAATTTCGCAGGGTCTAAGGAAAGGCCTCTCTGGAATTCTGGGTGCAAGGTAATCGCTCATGAGATGTCAGCCTTGTGGCCTTGCCTCTTCAGGGCAGAGCTGGGCCCTTGGACTAAGCCTGCTTTGTGAAGAGGCTGAAAGAGAGCGTGCTGGGAGTGGCCAGATTCTTCTGAAAGGTGACTCCTGAGGTCTGGGCCAAGAAAGGGTTTGGGATAGGAAAGGGGATTCACACCAGGGCATGCTTGAAAGAAATTGTTTAAGGCTTTAAAATCCCCCCCCTCCCCCGCCCCCCCCCCCCCGCCCCGGCGCGTAACAGGTGACAGAACCTGTAAGTTACTTTAGCTATATACATAGGGTGTAACCTGAAAATGCCTCCCCGGCAGCAGCATTGGTGTTTTTGACCTCACAGTGTGTGCCTCGTGTGGAGGATCGAGTGGGGGGAAGGGATTCTGCTGGGGTCAGACAAAAGTGGGGACGCACTGGCTTTGAAGACTGAATTTCCTCCTTTTTATGCGTGGGGTGTAACCAGAGAGCAGTGTCAACAAGGAATCTGGCTTAGGAACGCTTTTGTTTGCAGCTCTCCCTGGGGCGTGGCTTGCTTTTTTTCAGAGGTCACTGAAATCTAAATTGTGTAATTTCAGGTTCTGCTGAGCCAGGGTAGGGGAGATTTTTGAGGGAGCTGGAGGGAGAGGGGTGGATGTGTCACTCAGGCATCTAGGGATTCTTGCTGTCTATCTGTAAAACCAGAACTGGCCCCATGGAATTGTCCCATTTCACAGAGAGCAGAAAATATAGGTGGATTTGGGTGATAATGTCTGAATTTGCTACAGCAATGGACCCATGTTAAATCTTTGAAATAAGGTGATATCTGAAGTTCAAAAACAATAGCAATAGCGAGGAGTAAGGGCAAGAACACCAGTAATTCGGTATGCTTGATTGCATTTCTGTGGTTATAACTATTTCTGGTGGCCTGTGAAGGTATATAGCTTGTGCTATGGGAAAGTGCAACAAACTGGGAGCTTCTAAAGGTCTGAATCATTTTGATCTATACCTCTCCTCCTATACTCTAGGTCTAGCAAAGCACCTGATATTTATACAAGCTCTCAACAAAAATCTATTGAGCCTTTAATTATTCTAGCCACCATTGGAAAGGCTGGAGATGGAGAAATTAAACAAACTCTTGCTCTCTCAGAACTGACAATCTACTGGGTTGGGGCAGACAATAAAATTAGTCTATTGTATAATATATCAAGTGGCGGACATACCACGAAGAAAAACAAAGAGGGGTACAGGTGATAGAGGGGAGGCAATATTGCTGGGGAAGTGGGGTGTGGAGCAGAAGAGAGGGAGTAACCCTGAGGCCAACGGAAGGGAGCATGTCCAAGACAGAAGCCTGTCCAGAGAGGGTGCGGGGATGTGGGGGAGGTGAGGTCAGAGGGGAGTCGGAGGCAGAGGCCGAGCAGACCTGGTGGGACACTGCGGGTCACTGCATGGGCTTTGAATTTTATTGTGAGGCTTGTGGAGGGTTTTCAGGCTGAGGTGAGACAGGATCATTCTGGCTGCTGTTTTGAAAATTAATTGAAGAGGGCAGAGATGGAATCATGGAAACAGGATACAATAACCTGGTCAAGCGATGATAATACTTTGAACTAAGGATTTACCAGATTCTAAATATTTTGGCAAGATTTCCCGATTCGTGGAATGTGAGTCTGGAGCAAAAGAAGCAAAGATCAGTCAGGGTTTTGGGTCTGAGCAGCTGTTTGCTAAGGTGGGGAAGGCTGGTGGAGGAACAGGTCTGGAGGTAGGGGACCCATAGTTGGGTTTTGGAATTGTTAGGTCTGAGATACACAACTAGCAGAGAGGTCCATAGACTGTTGGATGTATGAGCCTGATGTTTGGAAGAGAGAATGGGGCCACAGGTATAAATTCGGGAATGGGAAGCACATAAAAAATAAAGCTCTAGGTGGGATGAAGTCACCTAGGAAGAGAGCATATGGGTGGAGAGGAAAAGCAATCCATGTCGGAAGTTTGGAGACTCCAGCATTAGTGGGTAGGCATGAGAACCAGTCAAGGTGACGAGGAGGAACCAGTGAGACAGGAAGAGAGAGTGATGTCCCCGGGAGCAAGGGGAGAAACTATCTCAAGAAGGGAGTGTCCAAATGGGTCAGATGCTGCTGATAGATCAAGTATGACGAGGACTTAAAATTAGCCATTGGATTTGGAACATGGAGGTCATTCGTGAGTTTCACAAAAGCAGTTTTAGTGGAATTGGGGGGATGAAAGCCTGTTTTAAAACAGAATGAAAAAATAAGTGGAGATAGTGAATATTAGACAATTCTTTCAAGAAATTTCATTATGAAGGAAAGCAAACAAATTGAGACAGCTGTAGGCGGGAGAAATGCTAGTATCTAATAGGGCTCAATAGTATACCAGGAGCGGCTTTTCTTTCTTTCTTTTTCTTTTTCTTTTTCTTTTTCTTTTTATAATACAGTCTGTTGAATTTTGTTGTTACACTGGAGGAGACTAATACAGACTACTCACATTCAATACAGTATGTCTAAAACTACCCTTCAAATGTGAACTTTCCTAAGAACATCATTTATGCAGTTTCTCAGGCCCAAAGTCTTAGACTTATCCTTCACTCCTCCAGCTCTATCTTCAAAATATATTCAGAAATGAACCACTATTTGGGACCTTCACCCCTACCAACCACACTGGAAAAGCCAGCAATTTATTTTATTTTTTTTTAAATCTTTTTTCACAGTTTATTTATTTTATTATTTTTTATTGCTTTCAGAGAGGGAGAGATAGAAACATCAACGATGAGAAAGAATCATTGACTGGCTGCCTCCTGCACACCTCACACTGGGGGATCAAGCCCACAACCCAGGCATGTGCCCTTGGCTGGAATCAAACCTAGGAGCAGCTTTTCAAACAGCAAGTTGTTCTCCTCTGACGAAGGCAGCCCCAGAAACCCCCAGGAGACTATCCTGTGACTCTCCTACTGGGGCTTGCCAAGGACTCTGCACAGCATCCCTATCGGCCACAGATACCTTTAGCATCACTGGGTCTGCCAGTTCATAGGAGCTAAGGGCACTTGCATGGTACTCTGGATCTACTGCAGAGCCCTCTCAGAACCATGAATGTCTTAAATCACCCAACACATAGGGTTGAGCAGTAGTCCCTATCACAGTTTATGTTTCTTCAAAACCCAACGGGGCTCAACAAGTGTTGGATTTTCTTTTTTGTGGCAGAAAGCCTACGGTATAATAACTTGTTCCTTATCTTGCAGGGGATGTTCTGACATACCTTCTTAGATCACTGAACTCCTAAAAACATCACTAGTGTGGGAGGCACTGCAGGATCCTTTCTCAAGGAGACCCAGGCTTTGGGGCTAAGAACTGGCTCAGATCTGGAAATTATGGGCACACCAGCGCTCTCCTCGATAGCTCTTGGCTTATGTCCTTGTTATACAAGTCATGTAACATCCGTATTGGCTACTCACCTGTCTCACTCCGAGGACCACCGTAGTCTACGAGCCATCATCGGAACCTCTGTGATGGAAGGCAGTCTGGCTGTGCTTCTGGCCTTGTTGCCTGTTGTGGTTTGTGTCTATTTTGACTCTTAGGGTTAAGCACCAGCATCCGGCTCTTGCTATTCTGGAATCCCCTTATCATTCCCACTGAGACTGCGGAACCCAGAAATATGGCAGAGTCACCTATTCTTACCCTGGCCTACAGTGGTCAGTCATCACCAAGCATCTCAAAGATGTGGTTGCCTCTCACTGATCTATTCATTACTGCCTGGTGAAAGAAATGTCCTCTGAATCCTCCTAGGAATCCTAAGTGTCACATTAACAAATATGCTAATTAGACAATTTGTTCTAACATTCCTGTCTCCATGAACATTCTGACCCCTTCAATTTCCTGCCAAGGTACTGCAGCCCCTCCCTGTAATTTACTGTAAGGCACTATCCTGTCCAAGGTTCAAGGTGCCATTCAGAAACACGCTCATACTAACGCTGAGGAGGGTTCCCAAGTCAGTAACCCCTCCCTCACCTTTGTATTCTGCTCACCTTCTCCACTCCTATTTATTACCCTTGAAATCACTCTCACATCTGAGGATGTTTTCTTCTCCACCAGGCACTGTATTTCTCCACTTGGGCTGCCTTGAGACCTAACCCCAGGTTGGTCCAGAAGCAACGAATGGAGGCAGAGGCAGATCTTGAAGAGAGCAACGTAATTTTGTCACAGTCACTGTCAACAATCTTGTTTCATCCATATGTGGAAAAGAAAACAGAAGCAACATATCCTAGGTAAAATCACTCAACTGATGGCATGTTTTGGATGAAGTACGAGAAGCCAAAGAATGTATGCTCAGGCTCCAGGCTTTTCCCTACAGGATTGGGAAGAAGTTGGTTATGGAAAAGTATAGGTGATATTGATATTATTATACCTTCGGGAATTCTTATGTTTTAGATTTGTCTTTTATAAATAGCACACGCAATTTAATGTAATTCAGCATGACAATCTTTGTCTTTTAATTGGCAAAGTTAGATATTTACACCTAATCTAATTTCTAATATCTCTGGGTTGGAAATCTACCATCTTAGCTTTTCAACTTGTACTGCTTGTTCTGTATTTCATTTCTTGCTTTCATTTGCCTTGATTAGAAGTTTTAGAAAGTTATTCCAATCCGGTAAATTCTTTGTAGTGGTTATACTAGATATTGTAATATGCATACTTGACTTATAAAATAAATACAATATTAATTGGTTCTTTTCCCTCTTCCTGGACAATGCGTGGCCTTTAAAACACATAACTCTATTACACTCCCAACTTAATTCTCTTGCAATGTATAATAATTTTCTATGTAATTCTTCACAAGACATTATTTTTATTGTTTTTTATAGTCAATATTTATTTATATTTATCATTTCTTCTTGCATCTCTGGCCTTCTACCTGGAATAATTTCCTTTTACCTGAAAGCTATAATATATTAGTTCAGATATGTTAAAAATGAATTATCTCTGTTTTGGTTTGTCTGAAAATTTCATATATATCTTAGGAATAGAATTCAAAGTTGGCAGTTATTTTCTTTCAGCATTTTGAAGCAATTATTCCATCGTCTTTTGGCTTCCAATATTGCTGTTGAGAAAGTAGCTGTCAGTCTAATGATTGCTCCTTTGATGGCAATCTATGTATTTTCCTCTGGCTGCTTTTAAGATATTTTCTTTGTTTATGGCCTGTAACAGATTTTATATAAAGTACCTAAGTTTTTCTTTGTTTAACCAGTTTTGGGTTTCTTGAATCTATTGATTGATATATTTAACTAGAGGCCTGGTGCACAAATTCATGCACAGATGGGGTCCTGAGGGGGGATGGCAGGGGGAGGCCAGGACACGATTAGCCCTCCAGGTGGGCGGTGGGATGCCCTTGCCAGCCCAGGACCTGGATCTGTCCCGCTGACATTCGTATCGGTTGTCAGGAGCCACCTGATGGCTGCTTTTACATTCTTTCTTCCTTGTGGAGCATCTAGGGAGGGGAAGCGGCCGTGGTGCATGAGGCCCGTGGTGCTATAGGGATCATGCTGGCGGCACTGGTCCATCAGTGCCTGGCCCGTTCTTTGGAGATTGGACCTACAGGACTACTGAGGGAGTGAGTGGCTGCTGGTGGGCCTCCAGAATGGGTTCGTCAGCTGAGCGGCGCTGCTCCCACTGTGGGAGTACACTGACCACCAGGGGGAAGTTCCTGCATTGAGCATCTGCCCCCTGGTGGTCAGTGCATGTCATAGTGACCAGTCGACTGATTGACCGGTTGTTCACTCATATGGTTGTTTAGGCTTTTATATAGATAGGTGGTCACTTAGGCTTTTATATAGATAGGTTATTTTTGGAATAGTATCAGCTATTAATTATCACCTTGCAATTGTGTTTCATTATCTTTGTCCTTACCTTCTGGGACTTCAATTAAACACACATTAAATATTTTAATGGGCCTTTTATATCAGTGCCACGGTCTTAAAAAAGGTAAATACAGATATTGAGAGAAAGCATTTTAAAGTCTTATAGCAATTGGCAGAGTATAATTTCATGTGTTATGAACCTAATAAAAATTTGGTCATATATTTTTTTTCACTCATTGTTCCAATTTACTTAAATTAAATTTTGCAAAATCATCAGTTTATGATATTTAAATTTTAAAAATTGCCCTGGCTGGGTGGCTCAGTTGCTTGGAATGTCATCCTATACACCAAAAGGTTGCAGATTTGATTTTGGTCAGGCCACATTGGTAGATTGCAGGTTTGATCCCCAGTCAGGGTGCATATGGGAGGCAACCAATCGACGTTCTCTCTCACATCAATATTTTTCTTTCTTTCTTTTTCTCTCTCTCTCTCAAATCAATATAAACATCTTTGAGTGAGGATTAAAAAATTCATTAAGGACCTACTTTTAAAAAAATCTTTATTCTTGAAAGTCTTACATATGTCCCATTTTTCACCCCTTAACCCTCTCCAGCCAATCTCTGCCCCTCCCTCCCTCCCTCCCTCCCCCCATTTCAGGCCCTTACCACCACACTGTCTGCATCCATAGATTATGCATATATGCATACAAGGTCTTTGGTTGATTACCTCCCACCCACCGATCCTCCCCTGACTTCCCTCTGAGATTCCACTCTCTGGACCTACTTTTCTATGTCTCTAAAATTCTCTTTTAATTTTTTTCTTTACTTTTTATCTCCATGCTTCCTTCTGGATAGTTCTTCCATATGACAAATCTCTCTTCAGTCATGTGTAATTGACTGTTAAATACATGTCATATTGTGTCTTAATTGGTTGTTATTATTTTTTCTTCCAGCATTTTCATTGGCTTGTTTTAAAAAATAGTTTTCAGCCCTAGCTGGTTTGGCTCAGTGGATAGGGCATCGGACTGTGGGCTGAAGAAGGGTCCTGGGTTCGATTCTGGTCAAGGGCACATGCCTGGGTTGCAAGCTCAAGCCCCAGTAGGGGAATGCAAGAGGCAGCCGATCAATGATTCTCTTTCATGGATGTTTCTAACTCTGTCTCCCTCTCCTTTCCTCTCTGAAGTCAATACAAATCTATAATAATAAAAGCATAATATGCTAATTAGACCAAATGTCCTTCTGGAAGTCCTTCCTTCCAGACAAAGCCGCAGCAGGCAGGGGCCGCAGCAGAGGTTCTTTGCCTGGATCTCTGGCCTGAAACAGGGCCTGGTATGTTATAGGTTCTCACCAGATATCCTTTGGTTGGAAACATTGATGTTTGACATGGGTCTCTTACTGTATAACCTGGTTTCTTAGGGGAAAATGAACATTGAAAAATAATAATGGTAACCTGGGGAATATGAAACATGGCCCCTCCCCAACCAGACTTCCCATGTGGGGGTTCTGCCCAGCGTGTAATGGGAAGGAAAGGGGTTTCTGTTTTCCCTGCCCCTGCAGGGTCTTCTATACCCTTGGTTGCCTCAACAGAAGACAAGATGACGACTTAGGCAATACTTTTCACTCTCAGGGATTCTAGAGAGTTGCTAAGGGGGTCACTTTTTCATGGGTCCAGAACACTCCTAAATTGTATAAGTGGTTCTCTTCAGGATGGCTAGCATCTGCCAAGTTGTCCTCAGCTACAGTGAGGAAAGAAGAGCTGCTTCTTCCCTCTGGTTGGGTGCCAGGTGGGCTCTGTCTATCATTGTCCCCCTGGGTACCTTCAGCTGGGTGGGCACCCACCTGATCCATCGCGTTGGCGAGGACATGGACCACTAAGGTGAACAAAGAGGCAAACCTGCTTCCTCAGATAATTTAACGTTGTGTTTGTTTTTCTCCCAATGGTTTTTCTCATTAAAAACTGAGGCCTGTGCCAGGGCTGGCTGTAAAAAAGACCTGGACATTCTCTCCACAGACAACTGCTGGTGGTCTGAGCTGACTCATCCCCATCCCCTCACCTCCCCATGGCTCTGCCCCTGGCATCTGGTCTTGGGTGGTTGGCATCCTTGCAGTCATCTCAGGTTGCTGCCATAAGCCCTGGGCAACAACAATGGGGATTTTTTTCTAGAGAGGTCAGGAGAGAGAGCTCCATGGGCTAGCCACTGGCTTTTGTTGCTGTTTGCATGAGGTTTGGGGGGAGAGTTTTTTTTTTTTTTTTACCAAATAAGGAGATTTGAGAGTCCTCTTGGATGGGGATGCTCTGGATCCCCACAGCACTCGGATTGGAAATGTTTACACAGATACATTTCATATTTTATCTGTTTTTTTCAGATAGGCATGTGGAACATTCCAACTCCACTTCTCTCACATCTGCCCTTCATCCGCGGTAAAGCTGGTCAGAGACACTGGTACTTGATTAGTGACTTTGGCATTGCTTGCACACCTGTTGTGCCAGGAACAAACTGAAGATGAATTTGACAAAAAGCAGAGGTTGTGGGTGGGAGGCATTGGCAGCTCCCAGCAGAGCAGGGCGGCCTCCAGGGTTTTGTTAGGCTGGCTCATCCTCCTCGGGAGCTCGCCTGTGTTTGTGTGGGAGTTCAGTTCACAACAACTTGTTAAGCACCTACTCTATGCCAGGCGCTCTTCCCAATGAGGTGCTGGGGACACCAAGACTGATGAAAGTCTCTTCTTGCCTTCCAGGAGGTCAGGAGAGGGACCTATGGTGGTGACTGCAGGATGGCTACACATTATTTTTACTCTTTCCCTTGAATTTGGGCTTGTCCTGCCACTAGCATTGACCAATAGGATGTGGTGGAAGCAATGTTGTGTAACGTTCGAGAATGGGCCTCAAGAGATCTAGAGCATTGGTTTTTGCCACTCTTAGACTACGTTTTTTTGGAAGCCAGCACCATGTAAGGAGTCCGATTACCCTAGGACCACCATGCTGTGAAGGAAGCCCAAGCTAGTGACATGGAGTGAGAGTGTGAGAGGGGCACTGAAGCAACACGAGTGAATGAAACCTTCATGGGCCTTCTCTTTGGCCAAGTGGCTAGCTGAATGAGCTGAGTGAATAACCTCAGCTGACGCCACATCAAGCAGAAGCATTGCCAAACCAAGCCTTGCCTAAATTCTTGACCCATAGGATTATTAGCAAATAAAATGGCTGTTGTTTTAGTCCATTAAGTTTTGGAGCAGGTTGTTACACAGTTATAGATAATCAAAACACACACATAGCCCTGGCCGGGTGGCTTAGTTGGTTGGAACATTATCCCATACACCAAAAGGTTGCAGGTTTGGTTCCTGGTCAGAGCACATACCTAGATTGTGGGTTTGATCCCTGATTGGGGTGTGTACAGGAGGCAGCCAATTGATGTTTATCTCTCACATCAATGTTTCTCTCTCTCTCTCAAATAAATAATAACAACAACAACAACAAACACATCCTCAGGTGAGGATAAAACACACACACACACACACACACACACACACACACACACACGCACATATGCACACATTCTTAATGATGGATTAATGCATAGGACGTTATAGGAACAGAAGACAGGACCTGAGCCAGCCTGGGCTGATGAGAGGATGGCCATGGAATGCTGGAGTAGAATCTTCTCTAAAGACCTAGATGTAAGCCAGTCTTGAGGAAAGGTATGAAGGGGTCTAGGTTTGGGGGAAGAGAGCAAAGGAGCATGGAGGTGATTAACAGTGTGGTACATATGTAAGGGATCTTCAAGTGTAAGGCAAAGAGTAATGGATAATGTTGTAGAGGTATCCTATATAATAAAAGCCTAATATGCAAATCGACTGAATGACAGAATGACTGATCGCTATGACATGCACTGACCACCAGGGGGAAGACACTCAACACAGGAGCTGCCCCCTGGTGGTCAGTGCGCTCCCATAGGGGGAGCACTGCTCAGCCAGAAGCTGGGCTCACGACTGGCGAGCACCGTGGCGGTGGTAGGAGCCTCTCCTGCTTCCACGGCAGCACTAAGGAGCAGCGAGCAGGCAGGTGGTACGGAGCAAGAGGTCCTGGAATGTGAGAGGGATGTCTGCCTGCCGGGGAGCGGGCCTAAGCCAACAGGCAGACATCCGCCAAGAGGTCCCAGAATGCGAGAGGGCACAGGCCAGGCTGCGGTAACCCGCCCCCCACCCCCACCCCAAGTGCACAAATATTGTGCACCAGATCTCTAGTTCATAATAATAATGATGAGAGTACTAATAGTAGTAATAGATAACATTTATTAAACATTTACTATGTGCCAGATATTGATCTAAGGTTTGCTATGTATTAACTAATTCCATTCTTACTGCAACCCTTTTACATTAGAAGAAAACGGGGCACAAAGGGACAAGTAAGATTCAAGAGCACGTAGCTAGGCAAGAGTTGGAGAACTTTGTGTTCCTTCTTAAAGAGCTTGGGATTTATTCTGTAAGTGATGTGAAGTGAAAAGTGTTATTTAAAAAAAAATTCTCACCTGAGGATATTTTTTCTATTGATTTTTATAGAGAGTGGAAGGCAGAGGGAGAGACAGAGAGAAACGGTGATGTGTGAGGAAGACATTGTTTGGTTGTCTCCTGAATGCCCACTACCAGGGCTGGGAGATATGAGCCCTTGACCAGATTCGAACCCAGGACCTTTCAGTCCACATGCCAAATTATATCTACTGAGCCAAACCAGCTAGGGCTGAAGTGAAAAGTTTTAAGTGAGGGAGTTACATGGTCACATCAAGAGAGTCATTGTCACTTGCCTGAATTTAGTTATTTTCTTTGCCTGTTATTTATTTTTCAATAGTGACTAGTGAATTCGTTATAACAAGCAAGGCCCATGACCTTATTTTTGAGGCACACAAGGAAAGAGGGAAGTATGGGGACACGTGCTGCTCCACAGCTGGTCATGGGGGTGGAGAGGACAGAAGGGAGAATGGGTGTGGTGGCCACCAAGAGAGGAAAGTGGCCGCATCCCTGACCCCGCGTAAGAACAGAAGAATATGGGAAGCCAGCTTGTTCTAAGAACATCTCTTAGGCTGAGGCACAGATAGACTCATGGGCTTTGTACACAATTGGCCTTTCTCTCTTTCCTTCTCTCATGGCCTTTCAGGTGATTAGCATCAAAATATTAAAAACAGCTGTTGGGTTCCCAGCAGCAATTAGCAAAGAAGGGAGCATTTCGCATAAATTTGGAAACGCTCATCTGGCCATGACCATTGCGTTCTGAAGGGGTCATCATGGGACAGCCATGGAATAGCTTTTCTCCAACATGCCACACCCACTTTCTCTCTGTCCCCTGCTCTGTCTACCAAGGGCTGGAGAGAAGATTCAGTAGTCTTAATTTGTGGGCAGACTTGCCGCATGCTCACTTCAATAGGTTCTGTGCAAGGAGGGAAGAGATGGAGTGTATGAGAAGAAAGGTTTGGCTTCAGTCTGGTAGAAACTTGGAGATCTGGCTTTCAAACTTGGTTGGGCAGCACTTGCTTTGTGTGATATGGGCAAATGTCTGAAATTCCTAGATCCCAAGGTCATCTTCTGTAATATAAGTGTTCTGGGAGAAGACTAATTTAATCACAAATAATAAAAATAACCATAATGTTAACTGAGCATTCACTAAAAGCTAGGTGCTTTGTATGCTTTATTTATTTAATCTTCACAATAACTTAAACTCAGTGAAACTCCCTGAAGCCTTTACTGATCACCCTATTTACAGCTCCCTGCAACAGTTATCTACTGCCGTGTAACAAATGACTTCAAATCCTACCAGCTTAAAACAACAATAAAGATTTACAGTCTCGTAGTTTCTGTGGGCCGAGAATTCCAGAGCATCTTGGCTGACTGGTTATGGCTGGGTTTGTCTTTTATGAATGTGCTGGGGCTGCCTTCATCACTTTCAACATGGCAGGTCAGCGTTGGCTATTGATGAGACTTCTTCCATCATCCCCTCACCATGGTACCGTCCATGAGATAGCTGGCTTCCCTCAGAGTGAGTGATCCAAGAGAGAGTGAGGTGGAAGCTGTAGTGTCTTTTATGACCTATCATTGGAAGTCATGCACCATCATTTCCACAACATCCTATTGGTTACCGTGATTAACGCATACCAGATAAGGGCAGGAATACTAGGAGGCAAGGATAATCAGTGGCTATCTTTTAAAAAATATATATATATTTATTGATTTTAGAGAGGAAGGGAGAGGGAGAGAGAGATAGAAACATCAATGATGAGAGAGAATCATTGATTGGCTGCCTCCTGCACGCCCCCTACTGGGGATCGAGCCCCCAACCCAGGCATGTGCCCTTGACTGGAATTGAACCTGGGATCCATCAGTTCACAGGCTAATGCTCTATCCACTGAGCCAAACCACCAGTGGCTATCTTTGAGGCTAGATCACAGCTAGCCTCAGCAGCCAAATTCTCTGGCCTTTCCTTTCACACCTTCTCTCTAAATTTCTGTCATATTACTGTGTTTTACTTTTAATACCACTTACCTAAAATTATCCTCTTTGTTTGCCTGCTACCTGCATCCTCCCCACAAGAATGTAAGCTTCCTGAGAGCAGGGATTTCATGGTTGTTTTTTTTTTTTTTATTGCTGTGTCCTCAGTGCCTAGAACAATGCCAGGTGCATAGTTGATGATCAATATTGAGCATGTGTTAGGTACTATTATGCCAGTTTCATATGCAGAAAGAGCAGCTCAGAGAAGTGAAATAATTGGCCCAAAGTCACATAGATAGTAAGTGTTGAGGCTGGGGTACCACCTTATGCATGGGGACTCATGTCAGCAGCCTACACAATACATCCAGTGATTCCAGTGCTGCCATATGGAAGTGGAATTACATGTCTAGGTGGTGAGCAGGACAGCATGCAGAAGAAAGGCTGGGAGAATTCCTGGGCAATTGGGAAATACTAGGAGGAAGTATGAAAGTGTTTATATAAATGAGATGACAGAGAGAGAGAGAGAGAGAGAGAGAGAGAGAGAGAGAGCGAGAGAGAGAGAGAAAGAGAGATAATGAGTGCATGGGTATGGTAGCTAGGTCATTAAAGGGGAGATAATGTACTGTGAGCAGCTGTTATGACACAGACCTAGAGATAATACTTGAACCCCAGTCTTATTTGCCTTAAAATTCTTTGAAAAATTTGTCTCCTAGGAACATCCTTATTAGCATGACTAAGTAAATTTCCCTTAAAAAATCCCACAAGCAATTTAAGTCGTCCTTGGACTAGCAAGCACATTGCCAAATTACGCATGGATTGCTAACTTGATTATGTTTCTGGGAATTATCCATTTTCTGGATTATTTGCCAGAAAAAGAAAAGTACTGTCTGCTGGCCACCCACTCTCCATTCTCCTTTCCAGCATCCTGAGGGAGAGGCCCTGGTGTTCATCACACAATGGAGTCCTCTTAGAACAATGCCTCGCCCACCCCCTCTCTCGGCTTGGGAGATGAAGATCTGGGGGGACTGAGAGGAATGGTTATAAAAGGCTCTCACCTACTGTCCTTCCTCTGATACATTCTGGGTGCTGAGTTCGGGGGGAAGCAGTTTTGTTTGTGTGGAGGGGTCTTCGGTTTTTGAGTGAGCCAGATGAGATTCAGGGAAAAGGCTACAGAAATCTGTTCTTGAAGCAAAGGTGGTGGTGGCAGTCCCTGAGTTTCTTCAAGGCCCAGCCAGTTCGCCAGAGTAGGAAAGCACAGAGGGATGCTACGTAGGAGGCCTACTCAAGACAAAGGAAAGGGTTTGCATTTAGCTTGAAAGTATTCTCAGGAGCCCGTGGGGAGCTGAGGTTGGTTGGACCCAAGGCAGACCTGGCTGAAAGATTGAAATAAAATTCCCCATCAAATCAGTGAGTTTCTAGACAGACAGTATCTAGACAGACGCTGAATAGCCATGTGTCAAGGAGAATGGCATTCTCCCCCTGCTTACCTGGTAGGCCAAGTTTATTCAAGAAGGGCCCCACCTTCTCTTCTCCACAGCTCCCTTATGAGGGGGTCATTGCACAGTAGTTAAGAGCACGGGCCATCTAGCCGATGTGGCTCAGTGGTTGAACATTGACCCATGAACCAAGAGGTCATTGGATCAATTCCCGGTCAGGGCACAAGATGTTGTTTCTTTCTCATCGATGTTTCTATCTCTCTATTCTTCTCACTTCCTCTCTCTCTAAAAATAAAAAGTAAAAAAAAATAGCATGGGCCTTAGTGTTTGCTTCAGCTTATGCCCTGGCCTCTGACATTTACTATGTGACCTTAGACAAGTTATTTAACTTCTCTGTGCCTCCATTTTCTCAAATGTAAGATGGGGATAGTAATTGCCCTTATTTCATAGAGTAGTTGTGTGAGTGAAATTGAGATTACATCTGTAAAGCTCTTTGAATAGTATGTTGGTGCAATGAACAGTATGTTGTCCTTGAGAATTTATTTAAGAAACATATATGGAATAATATATATTGCTATGTACCAAGTGTAGGAGAATGGTGATGAAGACCTGGTTCTGCGCACCCCCCCCCCCCAATGAAATGTATATTCTAGTATATTTTAGGTGGGAGGCATGATAATGCCCCTCACCCTCAAAAAAATGTCCATTTTCTAATTCCTGGTGAATATGTTATGTTAAATGGGAAGGGGAAATTAAGGTTGCAGATGGAATTATAGTTGCTAATCCATTGACTTTAAAGTGGGGAAAGTACCCGGATTAACCAGTGGGCCCAATGTAATCACAAGGGTCCTTAAAATATGGAGGAGTGAGTGTCAGAGTGATACCACTGGAGAAGGACTTCACCTGCTGTTGTTGACTTCGAAGGCAGAGGGGGACACGTGCCAGGGATTGCAGGTGGCCTCTACAGGATGGAAAAGGCAAGGAAATGAAGTCTCCCCTAGAGCCTCCAGAAGGAACACAGTTCTACTGATACCTTGATTTAGCCCAGGGAGACCCATTTCAGACTGTAAGGTAAATTTGTATTGTTTAAGTCACCAAGTTTGTAATAACTGGTTACATAGCAATAGGAAGCTAGTGCTAATACAGATAAGAAATAAATCAATGAATGAATATATGATTTTAGGTAATAAGTACTAGGAAGAAAATGAAACAGGATAAAGGGACAGAGATGATGGAGGTGGGGCTCTTTTGGATGGTCAGTGAAGCCATCTCTGGGGAGATGACAGTTGAGTGAAATGAGAGGACAAGCCATGGTTCTGCATTCCAGGCAGGGGAAGAGAGCCCACAAAGGCCCCAAGGAGAGAAAAACCTTGAAGAGTTGAAGAAGGGTCAGTGTGGCTAAGGGCTAGTGGGCAAGTGGGAAAGGAGTAGATAAGATCAGATGAGACACATGTCATATCCTACACATCCTTGAAGTTTGGATGTTATGGTAAGAAGTTTGAATTTTATTCCTAACTAGAGGCCCAGTGCATGAAATCATGGACAGGTAGGGTCCCTAGGCCTGGTTGGTGATCAGGGCTGATTGGGGCCTTCCTTCATTCCGCACTGCCTCCTGGTGGTCAGCGCACATCATAGTGGGCGGTCAAACTCCCGATCGGTTGAACTCTCAAGGGGACAATTGGCCTATTAGCCTTTTATTATATAGGATGTGAGAGGAAACCACTGGAGAAGAACGGTGGAAGAGAGGTGATATGAACTGATTTACTTTTTACAAAGCTCACTCAGACTGCTCTGTGGGGAATAAACCAGAAAGAATTAAAGAGTGGAAATAAGAAGTCAAATGTAGGAGGGTAGTATGAAAAAAGAGGGACTAGACTTAGTTGTTGGTGATTGAGGTGGTGAGAAGGAGCTAGATTCTAGACACATCTTGGTGGTTAGAGCTGACTAGACTTTATGATAGTTTGGATATGGGGTTTGAGGGAAGGAAAAAAATCAAGGACATCTCCTAGTTTGGGCTGGAGCAGCTGGGTGGATGGACATACCCTTTACTTACATGAAGCAGACAGGAGAAGGACAGGTTTGGAAGGTAATAATCCAGAATGTTCACCTAATAAATGCTTAAGGATTCTGATCAGTATCTGGTGCTCCTGATACACTGGTCCATTATTATCTCTTCCATCCCACTCTATTGTGAAGGGTTAAGTTCATATCTCCCCATTAGGGCCCATCTCCAATGTCACCTCTTTTCTTCTTCTACTATAGGAGGGACCTTTCTTTCCTTTGACTCCACAGGGGCTACTGGTTAAGTCTCTTTAACAGTTTGCTTTTGGACTTTGTTCATGTAAGTGCCTTATCTTCCCTACCTGATGGTAATCTCCTTGAAGGCAGGGATGTATATTCCTGATTTTGAATTCTCTGCTGCATAGTGACTTGTACTTTGGAGGCGCCTAGTATGACTGATGAATGGAATTGAGTATTTCAGAGAAGACTGCATTGAGTGGGGGAGTTGAACAAGATATTCTCTAAGGCTAGTTTATGTTCTGAGTGTCCATGATTTATTTCTATATTAGTTAATTGTCTCTACCACTCTGAGTGACCTGGTTCTACACTTGGTTAGGGAATGCATGGAGAATGCAATCTACCTTCAATGCCAGCCCAAGGAACGCTTTAGTTAGGGAGGGAATATTGGGTTTGAAGATGCGTACAAAGATGTTTTTTTGGATGCCAAATATAAATGGTTTCAGATTGTGTGCAGTCTTATACTACCCATGTTTTCTTTCTATCCCCTCCCCTCTCCATTTAATCAGGACAGCCTTACAACAGGTCAATAACAGGAAATGATGGCAGAATACCAATATGCAGTATTGCCTTCAATTATTCCATTTCCACAACTGTGCAAGAGTCTCACGTGTACTATATACTTACTGACTTAGTTTTGGCAGCAGGCATATGTATCTATTTCCAATGCCAAGATAGTTATATATTCAAAGATTGCTTAATGAAACATGCAGTTAAGGGAAGTTGTTGTTCTAGCAACAATCTATATTTTTACTTTTATTCATGTATCAACTTTTGCTACATGACAAGTAATCCCACAACATGGTGGTTTAAAATAACAATCACTAATTTAATTCTTAATTCTGTGGTTTGGAACTTTGGCCTGGAATAGCTGGGAAAGCCTGGGCTGGGCTGGCTTGGCTGATCTTGGCTGAGTTCACTTATATATCTGTGATCAACTGGTGGGTTGGATGGGGCTAGATGGTTTGATGGCTCAGTAGAGGTGACTGAGAAGACGAAATCACTCTCGCTGGGGTCTTTCCTCCTCCTTCAGCTTGCCTGGGTTTCTTTATATGGCGATAGCAGGATTCCACAAATAAGAAAATAGTTATAAGCCTCTTGAGGCCTAGGCTCTGAACTTTTCAACATTGCTTCTGCCACATTCTATTGCCCAAAGCCACTTACAAGGTCAGCTCATATTCAAGGGGTGGAGGAATTGCCTCTTGATGGAAGGAGAGGCAAAGTTGCATTGCATTGGCTATAGATACAGGGAGGGGTGAAAAAATCGTGGCCATTTTTGCAACCTGTCATCATCAGTTAGGGTGCTTTTGGCTTACGTAACAGAAAATTCAACTCTAAGCTGCTTAAACAATAAAGGCACATTATTTCATAAAATAAGAAGTATGGAGGAAAAGTGATTGCAGAGTTATTTCAACCGCTTAGCAATGCCAGCAAGGTCCTAGGTTTTCTCTTATTCAACTTTGCTCACACTTGTTCCCTTTGTTCACATTTTAACAAGTTGTCCAGTTTCAGGCTTTATTTATAGATGACAAAGTCCAGAGGAGAAAAATGGAATGTCTCTGTCCTGTGTCTTCGTTTAGAAATGAGGGAAATCTACCCAGAAGCCCTTGCAGACTTCCCATAGGGTCTCATTAGATCATATGTCCGTGCCTGAGGCTAAATAGATTGAAAAGCTCTGCTTGCCAACTTCATACTACAAGCTTTTGAGGTAGGAAGATGGGGATTAGAGATGGTGATCTGTGCATAGATTTCCCTCAAGAAGTATAGCAGCTTAGAAATGTTGAATGTAGGGTGGGTATATCTTTTCTGGGTATTTCTTCCATTTGTAGTAATTTCTTTAATAACAACAGCAACAACAGATGATAAGCATCAATGCAAACATAAGGCAAATTCAATGGTGGTGAGGTCTTTGAGTCAAGGACTTTCAAGTAAATTAGAACAAGTAATTTTTAAAAAATCTTCTGTTATGTGGTTCTTATTTTGATCACTTATATTTACTTCTTGAACCATGTAATAGAAAGTATATTTCTTTAAATCAGGGGTCCTCAAACTTTTTAAAAAGGGGGCCAGTTCACTGTCCCTCAGACCGTTGGAGGGTCGGACTATAGTTAAAAAAAAAAACTATGAACAAATTCCTGTGCACACTGCACATATCTTATTTTGAAGTAAAAAAACAAAACGGCAAAAACACCCGCATGTGGCCCGCGGGCCGTAGTTTGAGGACACCTGCTTTAAATCTTAAAGGCCACTAAGGATGTCGGAGTTTGACAGTCTTAAACAGTCTAATAAAGTGTTAAAGGGATGAAAAAACAGCCATCAGCTAGGAAACTTTAAGCTTTGTTTTCAGAGTACATTTGTCCTTAATTTAATTATCTCACAAGATCTATTAGTTCTCCCCTCTTCACAATTTGACCTGGAGTGACATATATGGCCAATGCAAGTATGGTTTTTCTAGAAAGTCTCAAGTAAAGTGTGCCTCTTCGAACTATTCTCCATAAATAAAACGTCTTGTAAAAAGGGCCATCACCTTAGCAACTGTCATCTGAATTCGGCTTTAAGAAGACAAAGTAGAACTGCAAGTAAACCTGCCAATAGGGCTTGAGTAACTTTTTCTGCACGAAATAAGGTGACATTTTAAAAAATAAGTGCCTTCTGACCATGACTTAAAGAGATTGAACTATGTAAACCTAAAGTAAACACAGTTTAAATGAAAAAAAAAGGAAGAAGTTACCCTGAAAGGCAAGCTTGAACATTGCATTGTTCCCGTTTCCTTCCACTTATGAGTTGTTTGAATATCTATTTTCTCTCCTTGTTAAACTGCTTACACTTCAAAAGCTTTTCCTCTTTCTGTAAGTTATCTCAGTTAAAGTGAAATCAGCCAGGGCACAGTGAAATCCACATTCTGGATTTCTCTTACAGTGTTCTGGATCCTTTGGTAGGATCTTGCCATTAGCATGCTCCGTGGGTGTGAGGGGTTTGGGGCTGTGAATCCTCTGATCTACAAATAGCTTACAAGATCTATGACAGGACTTTCAAAAGCAAATCGAAGGATTTTAGAAAAAGTTTAACAATGTGGGTAATTGGCCAATGCTGAAATGATAGTAATAAATGTCCACATTTAAAATACAATTGAAGCTTAAAATGTACTATTTCATGGAATCACATATTGCCGAAGTGATGTAGTTTGGATATCCAAGTATGATGCTGGCTAGTAAGAAATTTGGGGCAAAGGTCACCTTAGAATATTGGATGTTTTCTAAGAAATAGAACTGTACTAAGAAACAAAAAATTATTATTTTTTTGGCCCCCACCCTCAATACATGTGCATGGAAGGAGGCCTGAAGGAACTGCCCCCAAACTCTGCTCACCGATGACCTCTGAGGCGGTTCCTATTTCGGGGCAATTCCCCATTGTGTTTAGTTTTGGCTGAGTGCCCTGCCCTCAGTGTCTTTGTAAATTGAAAGGGGAGCCCCTTCCTTGTTCACCCCTGTGACTAGACTGTGGTCCTCTGAAGTGGGCTTGGACACGGAGGCTTCCACCTACAACTCTAAAACATGGGGGTATGACGCAGGTGAGGCATTTGGACCAAGGTGAGGCCCCTAGGGCGCTGGGGTGTAAGACTTCAGGAGGTTCTCCTTCTCAGTCATGCAAGTGCCCATCTGCATCTGTATGACACGGAGAGGAAGGGCCACCTTAAATGTTGTGCCTTAAGATCCTGACGTGGCTCCCCAGTGCCCAGTTGCCTGGATGGTCAGTAAGCAGGTCATCACGGTGTGGGTGGAGGTGACGGCAGCGGAAAGATGGAAGGGGTAGTGCTCATGACAGCAGGAACAATGAGGACGGTGGTGGTGGCTGTGTTGCTGATGATTTCAATGCTGGCATCCTGTACACTGGCATGAATTTGCCTCTGATTTCCAATGGAAAGCCTCCGGTTTTGTCAGCTCTTTTCTCTGATAAAAACACATTTTTTTTTAAAGCCCATCATGAGGTTTAATTTTATGTGTCAACTTGACTAGACTATGTACCAATTGTTTGGTCAAATATCCAATGAACACTTAACTTAGCCGCCCTTGGTTCTATTTCTTTGGAGAACCCTGACAAATACGCCTATATTTTTCATAAACATCATATGGTATTTCCAGAAATTTTGTGTTTAAAAAACGACCTTATCTTCGTACGTAGAGAACATGGGAAACCTGGAGATCTAAAGTTGCACATCACAGCACCTGCCTGGACCAAATGTCTGTGGAATGGGTGGAAGTTGTATAGGATGGAGGAGGAAGTGTGTGGATCGGGAAAACCCCACAGAGCTTTCCCCCGGGTTCTGGAATTCCCTCCCCATACAGTCCCCTACTGTGTTCTTCATGAAACCACCCCAAACAATAGCTGGTATGACAAGCACTCAGAAAATGGTAGCAGTGTTTATTATTATTTTAGGGGAAGATGTGCCTTCCCCATTCATAATGTTCCCTTTTATGTGGAGGAAGGTCCACAAGGGGAGTGATCTGGCCTTTCCCTCCTCTCTCTGTTCACGGGTGGCTGAGTTTAGAAGGAGAAACAGAGGGTATTAGTCTCTCAGGGCTGCTGAAACAAAGTAGCACATTGGGTGACTAAAATCATAGACATGGATTCTGTCGCAGTTCCAGAGGCCAGAAGTATAAAGTCAAGGTTTGGACAGGGTTGGTTCCTTTGCGAGTCTCCGAGGAAGGATCTGTCCCAGGCCTCTCTCCTAGCTTCTGGTGGTTGCCTGAGATCCCTGGTGGTCCTTGGTTTGCAGCTGCATCACTTCAACCTCTCCACCTCGACCTGCAGCTTCACACGGCCTTTTCCTCTCTGTCTTCTGCCCTTTCCTTCTAAGAACACTTGCCATTTGATTTAGGGCTACCCTAACCCAGGATGATCTCATCTCAATATCCTTAACTTAAGTACATCTGCAAAAAGGATGTACCCCTCACCCCCGCCCCTCCGCGCAAATAATGTCATAGTCACAGATGTTTGGCTGGGCATATCTGTTGGGGGCTACCATTCAATTCACTGCACCGAGTCTGTGTATTCCCGTCTCTGCCTCTCGTTTTCTTCTTGTGAGCCTGCCTGCTGAGAATATGATTTCTGCTCTGATTGTTCTGCTGTTGGCTTTACAGGAGTCTTGCCCTCTGTCAGAAACCCTACCACAGCCATGCAGTCTGTGTGAGTGCGTTATAAATCGGTGTAATTCTGGGTTCAGAATTAGAAACCCACTTCCCTGCAACCATAAAGCCTTATTCTTCAATATCAGTGGCAGTTTGGCCTCCCATTTGCCCTATTCTTCTATCTCATTTCTCAATTAGTGTAGAATTCAGGAATGGCAGAAAGATGCCCTTTTCCCAGTTCCCTTGAAAATTCAATTAATATTACTTAAGGCTCAGCTCAAATATCAGCACATTTCTAAATTCCTCCTCAACTCTCACAGGCAGAATTAGCCTTCTCTTCTAGGCCTTCATTCATTCTCCTTCATTCTCTTCTGTTAGCGCCTTCTTGGGGAGATTACAGTTGTTCACAGACTGCTTCCATTTTATACCCTCCCCCTCCACTGAACCTCTTCCCATTTCATCTATGAATAAATGACTGGGACAAGCAGGAGTTATATTTTGACAACTGAGATAAGTATAAGATATATATAAGGTTGTACAGCACAGGACACATGACCAGCCACCATACATCCCGTTACTCTGTCATGCTTTTGATTTCATTGTCATCCTTATTTTCTTTACCTTTTTATTGGAAGTGAGGCCCAAAATAACTTGTATTTTTGTCAAATCAAATTTATGGGCTTTGCCTACTAAAAAATAGTGATCTTTTATACTGCTTTATATATCTTATGATGGGACATTTTTTTAAAAAAAAAACTTTTGGAAGGTTGTAAAAAAAAAAAAAGCATAACAAAGAACATAAAACTCACTGTCCAAAGGGTCCCTGTCAACTTATCTTTCCAGTTTTTATTCTCTTTCTCAATTCCATAGATGAATGTATAATTCATTCCCTAATAAGATTATATAACTTGTGTCTGATTTTTATTTAACATTATATTAGTGTACATTTTCCTTTGTCATGATATAGTTTTCAAATCACGATTCTTTCAGAAGGCTCTATAATATTCATTCTTATAAATACAAGTTATTCAACTATTTTCCTCTTATAGGATCATTCAAGTTGTTTTTAATTTTATTTGTTTAAAATAACTTTTTAAAAATGTATTTTAAAAAATATATTGTTATTGATTTCAGAGAGGAAGGGAGAGGGAGAGAGAGATAGAAAGATCAATGATGAGAGAGAGAATCCCGCATGCCCTACACTGGCGATCAAGCCCGCAACCCGTGTGTATGCCCTGACCAGGAACTTGAACCGTGACCTCTTGGTTCATAGGTCCATGCTCAACCACTGAGCCACGCCAGCCGGGAGAAAAATGTGTTAAAAAAAAATCTGTCAAAACTCTGACGTTATTTGTAGCAAAGCTGGACAGTTGAGCCAGTCCCACTCAATGTGGCAAACAATACAGTGGGCGATGGGACTGGAGCGAAGTCAGTTGATATGACTGGCAGCCGGAGCCACATCCCTCCTGTGATGCAAGCAGCTGCAGACAGCGCTCTGTGCGTGAGCTCACGCGGTGGAACCCGGAGTCCTGCTTCCCTGGCCACAGCCGACTGAACTGAAAATTGACGCCTGACCCAAAGGCAGCCATACATGGGGTGTCCAGTAGCCAATGAGAGGGGCTGATGCAAGAGCTGCACCCAACATGGTCACTGTGTCCTAGCTGACCGTGGCTGGCCAATCAAACAAAGCCTCTTTCACATAACCTGAGACCTGTCAGGGGGTCTACGTCAAAAGGTTGAGCAGAAATGGGCAGGGACCCAGAGAGAAGCGGGAAAGCCCTGTCCACACGGCCACAAGAAAGCGGGAGCAACGGTGCTGAGGGAAGAAATGCAGAGAGGACCTGGCAGCGCGCAGGGAGGGCAGAGGCAGAGCAGAGCCAGTCACCGCCCTGGCAGAGCACCCGGGGGGGAGCAACAGATGCCTCCCGCTGAAGCAATGTCAAGAGGAACAGGTGGCTGGAGGTGTCCTGTGTCCTGAATGACATTCCCCGCTCCGCCAGGCAGCTGCTCAAGCTGCTTCCTGCTTCTCCCTGCTTCCTCGGGTATCCTTACAATGAACCACATGAACCCAAGTAACCAGAGAGCATCTCCTTTCCTGGCCACCGAAAGAGCCTAATCAACACCATGTAATATTCATCTCTCTATTCTGGCAGGTATCAGGTGGCAACATGACCATTTGTTTTTATGATTCTCCCTGACTGGACTCCCTGAGGTCAAGGACTCTGCGCGATGCCTTTTTAAAGCACCCTCAACAACTGGGAGAGTGCACTAACACATAGTAGGTGCTTAATAATTGTTTGATGAATGAGTGACTGGTGAGCAGCATGAGTGTGACCCAAACAGCCACTGAAACACGGGGAACTCAATTAGATAGCTTTTCTCTAAAGGGGTAACTTTTTGTGTTTTTGTTTGTTTGTTTTTGTCTTGTTCTCTTTGAATAAAGGGTGTAACACCTTTTAATCTCACCAATTTTTATTTGAAACAATGGCTAGGCAAAAATTGCCCTTTAATTGTGTTGTAAGTAAAACATATTAAAAGTATATTTATTCACCAAACATTGATTGAGCCCTGCCTCATATCAAACATTACATTAAGCTCTTGGCATACATTATACTAAGCTGCTCGGGGACAAAAGCACACGATAAGACAGAGCCCCAACCCTTATGGCGCATTCAGCCTAGGGAAGGCAGGAAGCATGGCACCCATACCAAGAAAAAGAAAACAGTGTAGATCGCCGAAACTGGTTTGGCTCAGTGGATAGAGCGTCGGCCTGCGGACTGAAGGGTCCCAGGTTCGATTCCGGTCAAGGGCATGTACCTTGGTTGCGGGCACATCCCCAGTAGGGGGTGTGCAAGAGGCAGCTGATCGATGTTTCTCTCTCATCGATGTTTCTAACTCTCTATCCCTCTCTCTTCCTCTCTGTAAAAAATCAATAAAATATATTTAAAAAAAAAAAGAAAAGAAAACAGTGTAGAGTGGCTACAGTGGTCCACAGTGCCGAGGAACTTGGCGAGGAACTTGGTTGTAGAAATCTCATTTCAGGAAAGACACTGACAGGTTGCATAGAAAGGCACTAGCTCTTAAGGAGATAGCAGCATCTTCTAAAACAGTGGTTAGTAATTCTCTCCCTGTCAGTTTAACAGGGCATGGTCTCCAAACGTCAGACTTCCCCAGGTTATTTGGAATGTAATAGGTTTTGAGCTCCAGAATTTACTTTTTTCCTGGTACCCTTTATCTACTGTCTGAAGGCAAGGTGTTGTTATTACTGTCTCAATTGAGCCAAGCAATCGCGAATTATTTTTTTTCCAAAAGGGTACTCGTCAAAACAGTACTCTGATATGACAAGTGTTACATCACTGAGCTGGCTGGTGTTTCCTAATGAGTCAGGTGAGTTCGATTTGACAATATCACATGCTTACCTTTGTGGATGGTGTGTCAGCAGTTAAGTTTGAAACTGAACATCGCGACTCAAATTGCAAAACAACATTTATTTTATGGCATTCAAATTTTGAGCCATGGTTCCTGAGATATCTGAGCTTTTTATTTTTTAAAGATATTGTTGGACTTCCCATCATATGCTACAGGTATACTGGAAAAGCATCTTCCCAGTGAACACTTAAATGAGCAGATGAGCTTCTTCATCGTTTACGTACGTACACTCGGGAATAGACTCTCCTGTTGTTACTCAAACTTTTGGCCTACTTTCAAACTTCGGCACAAATGTAATTGAAGAGCATCCCGGGCGCTCCAGGTCTGCTGTCGGAAAGAACAGCTACTGTTTGTAGCTGCTCACCGGTGTGAACCAAGGTTTTCTCCATACGGCGCAAATAAAGTAAAATACAGAAGCAAACTGAATATTGAGACTAATGCAATCCAGCAATTGTTATTCTTTGCCCCACATGAAAAGTTTTTGCATTATATTTGCAAAATAGAGCAGACTATTGTTCTTACCGACCCAGAGCCTTTCCTTTTCCTTTTGGCAATAGCGCCTCGGTTTTCCTCTGAGACACCATCTGCCTCCCCAATCAGTCCCTGGAGCCGGGGTGTATGCAGGACCCACCGTGACCATTTCAGTCTGTACCATTGTCCAGACCAGTGACAGGTCCAGCATCGGCATGTGAGCCAGGTCAGGTGAGGCCACTGAGGCTGAGTTCTGGGACTGTGTTGGGCTCTGCTAGGAAGGAGATTGCAACCGATCAAGATGGTTATAAGCCCAGAGCCGCAGCTGATACAGAGAAGCGTGGAGCTTAGAAATGGACAGAAATCTTTGATGATATTCTTTCCTCCCCTCAGCCAACTGATTCCTGACTCCCAGGACCACTTCTAGATTTACATTAGTTAATAAATCTTTTTCCTACCCTCCTTTTTTTCTTTTCTGAGTTAGTTTGAGTTAGGTTTTCTGTCACTTGATACTGCCTCCTTCCCCCCAAATCTTGACTAACGTTCAAATGATTGTAATTTTTCTCATTGGTTGATTTAAGAATAAGCAAATGTAATAATAAAAGTCAGATTATAAAATAAGTTTTTCCTAGTAAAGCCTCACTTCTCTTTGTTAGGTACATTAAAGTGCCCTGTAAGAACTACTTGAAAAAAAGAATTGTTGAAATATAAAACTTAAAAATTAAATACAAAATGCTTACTACACCCCCCCCCCCCCCACCGCCCACCTACAAAATAAGGTCAAGTGCATGCGTAGCAAGTCATCACAGACCATTTGTAGTCTGTTCTGACTTACCTTCCCAGCTCAGGTCTTGCTCTCCCGCCATGCCAGAATCCAGCACTCTCCCCTAGCTGCCTCTGCCCCTCGCCTTTTCTGAGTGTTGCTTAGCTTGTATCCTCTGTTAAGAAAACCATCCTTTGCTAGCTGTTTTTTTTTGTTGTTGTTGTTGTTGTTGTTTTTTCACTAGTTCTTTATGGTTCAGCTAAATAGCACTTCCTCTGTAAAGCCTTCCAGAATCTCCCCATGGAGAATTAATAGCTCTCCCTTCTGCTTAGTCCCCATCACAGACTGACCTATATCACGGCTGGGGGTACATGACTACATGGCTGCCTTCTTTGTAGTCTGGAGTCCACAGACAGGACCTATATTATTCATATGTATATACTTCCTGCTTAAACTCTGTCTGGCACCCAGTAAACACTCAATGAATATTTATCAAATGACATTTCAATGCCCGAGCTTGGGGTATCCTTGCTCTTGTTTTACTCTCTTGGGTGCTACCGGCCTTTCTCATCTAGGGAGAAAGGGAGTTGTGCATCCTTAGTAGAACTGTCAGCATTCACAGCCCCCAAGCACCATAAATGACCCATGTCCCACCCATTCAAAGACTCCCGGTCCGAGGGTGACTTTTATTAACTCTATTTATTGGCCCAAACATAATAAACCCCTTGGTTTTAATGAGGCCTTGAGCCAAATATTGAAACACACAGATCAAAGAGCGTCCAAGGCCATTCAGCACTGCGGATGTTACCGTTCTCCATGAATTTGTATTTTGGCTCAGTGGTTTAATGTAGTTTTCTTTGGCATTTTCCATTTATCACAAGCATGAGAGATGCTTACCCAAGGAGTTTACAAGGATTTCAAAACACATTCAGCTATAGGAGGCTTGCCTCGGATCCAACCATACTGGGTGTGTCACCTTCTTTGGGCATCACTCATGCCTCATGTCATCTTCTTCGGTCTGCTTAATTGACTTGCGTGCTTTGAGCCATCTGACCTGGTAGTGACTTTCCATGTTGCTTTCCTGAATAACTAATGATAGATATTATCCCTACGAGTATTGGCTACTCCTGGTTTAAGTTGGACTTGTTGGACAGCATCGAATGCTTTAAAGGCTCTTTAAATTGGCCTTCTCCTTTTCCTGGTGGAGTTTCATGGGGATCAAGCACCCCACCCCACTACCTCCCTGTTGAGGAAGGATATTCCGTGGACATTTACCCTGCGTCACAGTCAAGCCATCCTCACACTTGGAAGAAAATGCTTGTCTAGCTGAGTTCATTCTCTTAAGTAGGTTGAGATGACCCAGTTTCTACTGAATGAGTAGGAATGTTTTTTGTGGACAGAGCCACGTGCCAGGGTGGTTGGGATGGCCCAGGGCTAGTCCAGAGGGATCAAGACTGAAGTCTTATCGCCTGGGACTAAATTCTGTTGGATTATCAGTGGGAGTAGGGAGGTGGGGGGGGGGGGCGGTGGTCAGCAAGAGAGGTGACAATGTCCTTTTTCTGGGCATTCCTACTTTGTTGGGTAATGCAGACAGATTATAGGTTGAGTGCACTGTTTGGGACATTGCTGATGTGTTAAAAAGATGGCTACTCTGATTTTGTAGTGTTCAATCTCATCTTAAACCACTTTATTTTCAAATTGGTCATTCGTTGATTTGGTCCTCTGTTGTTCATTCCCTCTGGTTTTACTCAATTGCTCTTTTCCAGTGTGTGTCTGTGTGTGGGGGAACATTACAGGAGCTAAAAAAATAATCAAAGAGGGAGAGTGTTGCTTGGAGTACAGGTGTTACTTTTCGTGATTAAAACCTGAAAGTTGAGAAAAAACAATTTCCTCCCATTCTTTTTAGATCTCTTTATGCTGTTCTCCTGATGATGTTGAATTACACATATTTCAGAATGTAGAATAAAATAATGAAGAAAATGTGATCATAAGTGGCTCCTCTCTGATCCGTGGAATCCCTTTGGGACAGTCTGTTGTTGAGAAAAGGGCAGGAGCATTAGAGTCTGCTGGACTTGGATTCAAATCCTATCACCGGCTACTACTAATGTGGAGAGAAAAATTAGTATGAAGTTCAAAGAATATGTATGAAAGTTTCCAATTTCTAACAGTGTGGTTTATTGTGCAATAGGAACATTTTAAAAAGTAAAGCCAGCCTGGCCGGTGTGGCTCAGTGGTTGAGCGTTGATCAGGAGGTCACTGTTTGATTCCTGTTTAGGGCATATGCCAGGGGTTGCCGGCTTGATCCCCACTAGGGGGCGTACAGGAGGCAGCCGACCAATGATTCTCTCTCATCATTGATGTTTCTCTCTCTCCCTCTTCCTTCCTCTCTGAAATCAATTAAAAAAAAAAAGTAAAACTAAGTAAAGAGCATTATTCTTGAAACTTTTGTAAGTATATATACCACACAAGTATCAAATGCTTACTATCCCCAGAGATCCTGCCATTTTTGTCGGAGAAAGCAGTGGTGGGCCGCTCCTTCTTTGCTTGCAGACTTCCTCCTGTTGCATTTTGATCTTGAGATTGGTGGATGTCTTCCTGTATCCTCAAAGGACTTAGGGTTTAGTGGACACTGAGAGTAGCATCCACTTGTTCCTGCAGAGATTTGAAACAAGGGGCTTATTGGCCATCTCACTCAAAAGGCCCCAGACAGAGAAGGAGAAAGAGGAAGTCAAGAGATTTGGGAGTTGGAAGGAGATGAGTGCTCTCTGTATCTGCCTGCAGTAAAAGCTCCTAAGTGCAGAAGACATAATGCCTGCCTTTGTTTGCTGGAAGGTTGCTGGTGTCTTTGGTTTTCAAGTTTTTGCCTGTGTCGTAGAAGCAGGCAGAAAGTAAGAAATGCTAGATTCCCTGGAGTCCAGCAATTTGTAGTGTCATTATATTAAAAAATATATTTTAATAGATTGGAATAAAAAATCATGAGGAAAATGTGGAATTGTTGCATAAATACAAGACATTTTCAAGTCTTGCAAGTCAAAAGCACTGTAACTTTGTAAGAAAACTACAAAATGTGACTTTTAATACTATTAACCTAGCAAAGTCATCTTAATCATATAAGGTGCACTAAAAATATTACAGTCGTTAATCTTCCCCCCACCTGCACATTTTTCTTGAGGAGGAATGCTTAATTGAAAAAAGTTGCCCCCCTTTAGGCATTAAAATTAATTTTTTTAGTAGCTAGCTACCTTTGTATGATTGATTATGGTATGGGGATGAATGCATGGTTTCTCCCTTGGTTTGAACGCCAGCACTTTTTATTAACAAGTTGCTTAATCTCTCAGTGATTTAGTTTCTTGTAAACTGAAGTTATTGTGAGAATTAAATGAGTAAATATATGTGAAGTGCTTGGTAATTAAGCATTATATAACTATAATACATTCTTTATTTTCTTATATACTATCAGTTTATCCTAACAAACAATTTGTGAGGAAGATAAAGCCGGAGTTATGAATGACCTTGTGAGGAATATAAAGTTCAGAATGACAGAGTACCTTGCCTGGCATCAAATATATACTAAGCTACAAAAGCGGGATTCATACTTAAGTGCTCTGGTTTTCCACCAAATCTTCCCTAATTTCAGGAAATGTTACACTTTTAGTTTTCTCCTTAATGTTCAGGGAGTGAATTAAGCACAACAATTTATTGACTATGCCTTTTTCAAATATGTATTTATTGAGTGAATAGAACAACTAACAAGTGGCTATCACATAAAGTACTATTTGGTCAACATTCCCTGATATACTATCACAGGCATTCAAGCATTGTATAGGAGTATTTTTCCCCTTAGAGTGACTGAATGTTTTTAGCCCTTTTTTTTTTAGGTTACATTGAATAAAGACAACTGGTGCTTGAACCATTATCATGCCAAATTCAACAACTGAGTGTAAACAGGTCCGCACACAGGATGATATGACAGGAAAGCCACATGACAAATGATGCAGTCATTGAAAATGAAGGATTTGCACAATACGAAAGTATGATTAATCTTCCAAGAGATCTATTTCCATATCTTTTGTCCACAACATGGCTATCATTGCTTTTAATCAAAACACTGAAGCCTGAATCACCTCGATAGGGCCTGAACAACAAGGCCCGACAGGGAACAAAAGCTAGGAAGCACTCCCTCCACTTTGTTCATGTGTCTGCTTGGATGCTCCCGGAGCCAGACAGGAGGACGGGCTGGCATCTAATGTGGGAGAGACTTAGGGAGGCACATTGATGATAACCTGGAAAGGCAGAGATGAGGGACAAGAGCTGTGTGGGGCAAAGTGCTTGTTTGGAGTACATAAAGTTGCTATAAAAAAGTTTGTTATAGAGTTTCTTAGTTTTACTTTATTTATTTATTTAAAATATTTCTAACTTGATTTCAGAGAATATTATTACTGAGGAACTTTATAACTTGGACACAACCTTTTCAGCTTTTTGATCAAATAAGCAATTGAGACCCATACGGGTCAGCAATTCCTTTGATGTCACAAGGCAAGTTAAGCATAACCAAGTCGAGACTAGGTCTTTTGACTCCCTTTTTCATTCAGCAGTAGCTCACTGTGGAATCCTGTGTCGGATACATCACTGACATTCTGCAAATATTTGATGAATGAATGGCTCTGTCTCTCATACCTTTTTTTGTGCATAACTTTTGTCCCTCAAATTATTAAAAAGGTGAAAGAAATTGTGGTGTCCCTTGTAGTTGAACGCTGAGATGGAGGAAGCGAAAGTTTCTAGTTTTAGCACAAATTCAGAGACATCAGAAAAAATGACCCCACTTAAAAAAAATTTTTTTTTTTCCATTTGGCAGGGACAATCATTCAGTAGAGATGTGCCTGATGAGAGGGCTAGATTCTAACTCAGCCACAAGATGAGATTACAGATCATCAAAACTGCCCTGGAAATTCTGTTAGGGAGGTGCCAGGCCAGAGACTGGCACATGGTTTCTCAGCCACTTTTCCCTCCATCATTGGAGCCCATGGCTGTTTTCTTGTTTGAATACCAGTGAAGCAGCTAGCTTGAATTTTGGGCTCATGTATATGGAAAATGTGCGTTTCAAGCAAAAGACGCCACAGTGGATGGTCTGTGGGCATAGAGACAAACCAAGGGCAGAATAGATTTATTGCTCACATCTCATGCTCACTCTGGGGCGCGTGCTTTGTAAGACCAATATCCATTCTCCCCCTAATAACTGAACTTACAGAAGTTAAATGCATGCAAGATCTGACTTCACTGTTCCCCTAGACCCATGGTTGGCAAACTGCGGCTCGCGAGCCACATGCGGCTCTTTGGCCCCTTGAGTGTGGCTCTTCCACAGAATACCACGGCCTGGGCGGGTCTATTTTGAAGAAGTGGCATTAGAAGAAGTTTAAGTTTAAAAAATTGGCTCTCAAAAGAAATTTCAATCATTGTACTGTTGATATTTGGCTCTGTTGACTAATGAGTTTGCCGACCACTAGGGCCTAGTCCATGGGGAAGACTGAACTAAGTATTAATAAAGTGTCCTCAAATCAAAATTCATATTAAAGGTATTTATTTTCTTTTGTGGAGCTTCTTCAATAAAGATGAGGTGGCTAAACTCTAAACTCTAGAGTTAGACGAATTTGCTGGCAGTGCTATGAATTCTTTTTGCTGTGGAGGCTTAAAAAAGAGGAAGTTTTGGTATGGATATGCCTGGGAAAAAAGTGTGAATTATATGACTACTGAATCTAGAGAAATGTAAATGCAAAAGGAAACTGGCCTCAGCCACTACTACCCTCTTCTCCTCCTTCCTTAAAAAACAAAAATAAAATCCCTGGTTTACTCAAACTTCCTCTTTAAGACTTGGTTTAGGCATCAAAGCCTTCTATGGCTACCAGTTTCCTCAATAGGCTGTTTGTTGCCCTTTCTACATCTCTCTCCCTCTTCCTTCCTTCTCCTTCTACCCATTTCTACTCCTGAATCTTCATTCCCAGTCTTGTTTATGTGGTAGCCTCACAGTGGACACAGACTATGGTCTCATGGATGCCTTTATAGGAATTTATTAACCATTAAAAATTAAGCTTGTAGACATTGCGAAGGAGGATGTTGGACAGCTACACCTAGCTGACTTCCTGGAGCAATACCTGGGGAATTATTTTTTTGGCTCCAAGAGGATGATATTTTAAGTTGTTATATATTTGCTGATCTTGGGGAGATTGTTGGAACCATCCAGCATGCACAGGAAGTTTGGCTCTTGGCCCAGTAGGCTCAGAGTCTAAATATTTGGAGGATGAATACTTGGAAATCCATTTAAACATTTAAAGCATTTTATTTCCCCCCCCCCCCCCCCCCCAGTAAGCTTCATTGTTAGTGTGATACAATTCTGCAGCAAGACTCTATCTGCTGAAGGCATGAACCTCCTGGACAAGTCCAGGCCCAGGCTCCACCTCAGGTCTTGGTGTGAAGCCAGAGGTGCATGTCTATTGGCTAATGTCCACACCCCTGAAGTGGGTTATTATTATAATCATTCACCTTCAACGCCCAAGTTCTAAAGTCAGGCTAAGAGTCTGACCCAACTCTGCACTGAAACCAGGAATCTAACTTACACACACACACACACACACACACACACACACACACACACACACACTTTTCCAAACCAAATGCCGCATTGCTCTTTTTCTTTTGTCAGTGCTGGGTCTTTATTATTATTGCCAACTTTCAACTCTACCCTGATGATCATCTGTGGTCAGTTGTCCTCTCTGGCCTATCAAACAACACACCTTTGGGGTGCTATATGCTTAAAGAATACAAACTAAATGCATTAGATTATGTAAAACATAATTAGGGAAGCAAATTTGCTATAAAAGCAGCCTATGTGTTTATAGAACTCAGAAGCAGTTATAAGCAACTGGGGTATTTTCCATGTTCATGAGACCCACAGATATACTCTAGTACTCAATTATATGAACTCTTTGCCTATCCCAATCAAATTATCTAGAAACTTGCCAGCCATCTAGTTTGCTATGCTAAAGACACACAAACTCTTGTCTCAATGAAATGGGAAGGAACATAAGCTTCCTTTCTGAAATTTGAAGTAGAAAGGGGTGGGGAGAGGTGGGTGGGGTGAGGTGAGGATGGGTGTGTACCTGACCTGGTAATTGTCATGGTAAGGTGTCTTAGACAACATGATAATAGCCTTCTCGATAGAATGGGGATGCGATAGCAACAGCAAAAATTATGTTAAACTGGGCCTGATGCCCAGACTATCAGCCTCAAATAAACAAAGTGCAAGAGAAACATTTCAAGAGGAACCAACTTGTAAATTAGGAAGCTAAACAGGCCAGAGAGGTGCTCTCTTGAGGAGACAATGCTTTCACCTCTCTGAAAAACTTTGCCCAACCTAATTAAATGTTGAATCAAATTAAAAATCTAACAAACTTCTGGTCAAGATGGTGGCATGGTACTCAAATACTCCCACAACCACATCAAAAATACAACTAAACTATGGAACAACCATCATTCAGAACCACCTGAAATCTAGTTGAATGGAAGTCCTACAATTAGAGACTTAAGAAGCCACATTGAGACTGCTAGGAGGGGTGGAGACACCAAATGAGCTGGTACCACACCCATGCGTGGTGATTTAAAATCACCAGGATTATCTCGGTTGTGGAGGTCCCCCCTGAAAAGTGAGAGGGTCCCAGCCTCACACCAGAACCCCAGCCCAGGGTTGTAGTGCCAGGAAGACAAGTCCCCATAACTACTGGCTATAAAAACCAGCAGAGATTGAGCCTGAGTGGAGTCCCAGGACTACTTGAGTCCCAGCTAGTTTCTCTTAAAGGGCCCACACACAAACTTACTAGGACTCATTCCCTCTGAGCTCCAGCCTTGGGGCAACTGCTTGAAAGGAACCAGGGACATCTGAGGAGGAACTAAATGGTCTGGCATTACGGCGAGAGCTTAGGGGCAGCTTTCTGCCAGAGAGAAGTGCTGGCAGAGGTCATTGTTCCTTTTATGAGACTCCTCCCCCCACAACAGAGCTGATAGGAGCCATAGTTGAGTCTCCATCAACCTGTCTTACACTTTTTGCCCTGCCTTGCCCCTCCTTACTTGCAGGCTCATCCAAACAATTTCCAATGGTTTTTCTATACAACTGGCCTCTCTTGCCTTGTGCTTCGGATTTTCCTAAAATCTCTCAAATGAACAACATCTGGCCTCTGCATACCCCCTACTCTTGCTAAGTTACCCCAGGCCTGGAATTAGCAGCAGCCCACCTTGGTTCACAGCTTGTCCTCTTCTGGGAACCTCCAAGCCCAGCACAAGTAGCAGCCATCTGCAGATCGTTCTGTAGCTTGTGCTGGGTGGCCCCAGGCAAGGCACAGTCAGTGACTGCCTTTGCACCTCCTGGGTAGCCCCAGAGCCAGTGTACCTGGTATACAGATTCAGACCACGCTGGATTACAACTCTACCATCTCAATGAGCAACACTCAAGCAGTGGACTCAGTGAGCACCAAAGCCCCACTGAAGCAAGTCCTACTCCATAGGGTTGAGTCCTGCATGGTAGCTCCTTCACTGTAGTCACCTCTGTTGGCCTGGGGGTCAATCCCTCCCAGTGATGCCAACAGCAATCAAGGCTCAACTGCAATAGGACAGTGCACACAGCCCACACACAGGTACACTTGAAGCGACTGGATGACTGGAGAGGCTGGACCACTGTGCCCTACAGGACACCTACTACACATGGCCACTTTACCAAGTCCAGGAGACATACTAGCTCTACCTAATAAATAGACACAAACATAGGGAAGCAGCCAGAATATGGAGACAAAGAAACAGTTCCTAAATGAAAAAACAAGAGAAATCTCCAGAAAAGGAACTAAATGAAATAGAGGCAAAGAAACTACCAGATACAGAGTTCAATGGTCATAAGGATGCTCAGGGAATTTAGTGAAAACTAGCATGAAAAATGACATAGAAACCATAAAAAAGAAATGAAGGCTACACTAACTGAAATGAAGAATAATTTACAGGGAATCAACTATAGAGTAGATGTAGATGATGCTGAGAATCAAATCAGTGATTTGGAGTATAAAGAAGCAAAAAACACCCAATCAGAAAAACAATAAGAAAAAAGAATTAAAAAGTAAGAAGATAATGCAAGGAGCCTTTGGGACAACTTCAAGCATTCTGACATTCACATCATGGGGGTTCCAGAAGAAGGAGAGAGAGAGAGAGAGAGAGCGAGAGCACAAAATAATGAAAGCCTATTTGAAAAAAATAATGACAGAAAACTTCTCTAATCTGGTGAAGGAAATAGACATATAAGTCCAGGAAGCACAAAATAAGAGAGTCCTAAATAAGATGAACCCAAAAATATCCATACCAAGACATGTCATAATTAAAATGCAAAAGGTTGAAGATAAGGAGAGAATCTTAGAGCAGCAAGAGAAAAGCAGTTAGTTACCTACAAGGGAACTCTCATAAGCTTGTCAGCTATTTCTCAACAGAAACTTTGCAGGCCCAGAGGGAGTGGCAAGAAATATTCAAAGGAATAAAAAGCAAGGACCTACAACCAAGATTACTCTACCCAGCAAAGCTGTCATTGAGAATCAAAGGACAGATAAAGAGCTTCCCAGACCAAAAAAAAAAAAAAAAAAGCTAATGAATTCATTACCACCAAAACAGTGTTACATACAATGTAAAAAGGTCTTCTATAAGAAGAAGAAGAAAAAAAAGGATAAAAAATATGACCAATAAAATGGCAACAAATACACATCTGTCAACAATTGAATCTAAAAATCAAAGCGAATGAACAAGCAGAACAGAAACAGCCTCATAGAGACAGAGAACATTTTGATGGTTGCCAGATGGGAAGGGGTTGAGGGTAAAAAGTGAAGGGATTTAGAAGTACAAATTGGTAGTTACAGAATAGTGATGGGAATGCAAAGAACAGTATAGGGAATCCTATCTAATAAAGAGGGAATATGCAGATTGACATCACACTATAACAAGATGGCTGCACCCACAGCAGAGGCAGGGATCCCATAACACAAGAAGGCTGCACCCACAGTGAAGGCCAAGTTTCCGTAAAGAGCCTGAACGAGCAATCAGCAGGGACCTGAGGCTGCGTCCCCTGCCTGGTGGGGCTTGACAGGGGACCTCAGGCCGTGCTCCCTGCCCTGGCACCAGGCTGGGGGACCTGAGGCCACGCCCCCCCACCTGGTGGGGCTTGACGGGGGTGGGGCCGGCCGGGTCTGGATCTAGCCCAATGGGGGTGGGGCCGGCTGGGTCTGGGTCTCACACAATTTCAAGGCGCACGTGGGTGGGCTCAGACTTGACTCTGGTTCCTGTGGTGCACCCCAGACTCTGACAGGAGGAAGATTTTCATATACATTTTACTATTTTTTTTCATCTCTGACACTTCTATTATAGAGAAAGGACAAATAGCAATCTTAAAATATTTCCTCTAATTAATTTCCTTTTAATGTGCATGAATTTCGTGCACCGGGTCACTAGCATAGTCAATAATATTCCAATAACTATGTATGGTGTCAGATGGGTACGAAATTTATCAGAATGATCACTTTGTAAATTATGTAACGTCTAATCACTGGGGTGTACACCTGAAACTAATATAATATTGTATGTCAATTGCAATTGAAAAATAAAAAACGGTTTTAAAAATGCAAAAAAAAAAAAAATCTAACCATAATCCCTCTGGTGGCTCCTTGCTTCTCTCCTTTCCATTGTCAAGATGCTCTGTAGGGCCTCTTTAGCTGAAAAATTATTGAACCAGGGTCTATTTGAGCACACTTGCCTCATTCCAAGCCTTCTGACTTGGAGTGAAGACACTAGTGATTTGTACGGGGGCTGGTATCTCACTCAGCAATGATGTATGTCATGGATTAGTGCAGAGTGGCCATCTGCTGTTGAGGCGGGTGATAGACAGAATCTGTTCAACTGTGGCAGACGACTCCCCCAGCTCTGGCCAGCTGGCTTAGAGTGGGCGAAGTTGGACAGGGCGAGTGATACCCTAGCCATCCTCTAGGAAAATAACTTGAGGACTTCTCCCTTATGTCTCTATATTTACCCCTGTCTTTTTCCCCACATGTATGTACATCATGTAGTTGATACGATTCAATACAATTTGGAATATGGAGGAAAGAGAAGAAACACATGACCGCTATAAGAGTTAAAAGAAAGTTGACTTGTCTTGAGCATGTGAGGTAACTTCGAGTTTCCTGGTAGCCTGGGCGAAAAGAGGAAGTCTGATAAATCAGATGACTTGTGTTATCTGGGAAAAGAAGAAAATCAGTTTCTTCAAATGAATCAGGTTTTTCTTAGCAACAGTTGTAAACTCTATTCCCCCCCCCACCTTTTGACTTGATAGAGAGGAAAAACTGAATTTCTCAGTGTGCATGAAAGAAAACATCACTGCTAGACCTGTAGACAGGGAGAGGACCTGAACATGGATCCCTCCGTGACTAATGAGCAATGGGGAGCTCGAAGTGGTTCTCTAAGACTGGCTTCTTTAACTTTACCACTTAAGAACTAATAGCATCATGATTTTACCTTTTTCTCTTTGCAGATCTGTGTTTTCTAAAATTTCCACAATGAACATGTATGACATTGTCATGTCAATGTGCTGTTTCTGGGTCTGTTTGACCTGAGATCCATTCCTCACCCTTCCTTTCCCAGCTCTGTATTCAGAGGACCTGACCCCTCCAGTCTGACATTCTCAGGCCTCATGTCAGCCAGCTCCCAATTTGGTTCTGCCGGTGGGAGGCTGTGGGGAGTTTGGAGAGCTGGAGGGAGGGAGAAGTCAGTGTATTTCTCCCTCTCCCTCTGTACTTGGATGGTATCTCTGGCAGCTGCTGCGTCTCTCCGTTGGCGCCAGCTCTCACCGGAAGCCTATGTAGTTTCCTCTGGGTAATCCCAGGCCCTGGGCTCCGGGAGCATCACCTCCCCCCTTTGTCCCTCCAGCCTAGGAGTGGCTGCGACTTCCTGCTGCGGCTAGTCTAGTCTCTGGCCTGCCTCACAATCCTTGTTTGGCTTCTAAATTTCTTTCATCACATTGCATTAAGTTTCCTCTGTTTTTAAGTATTCAGAATGATTTCTGTCTTCCAGGTTGGGCTTGGACACAAAGAAATAAAAATGTATGTGAAACAACAAGGAATGGGGCAAAGAAATTAGAGGAATGTGAGTTGGAGAAGTTTCTGAAGAAGCAAAAGGCTCCTTAGATAATGGCAGCACACAGGGGAATGGCCAGCTTGGTGCACACTGGATGGGAAGGACTTTTGGTCACTTAAGGGCCTTTTGCAATATAGTCACACACAGAAACAGCAATTTTACTCAGGATTGTCAGCTCCAGAAGGGAATTTTAATCCTATATAATAAAGATGTAATATGCAAATGGTCATCACGCCGTGAAGCATAACGACCGACCTTGTAACGACTCGATCACGGATTAGCAGGAGGGTGGGGCAGCGAGCTACTAGTGGGCGGTGGAGAGCTACAGGAGGGGGCAGGGCAGCAAGCTCTGAGGGTGGAGAACTACTGGAGGGCGACAGCAAGCTACTGGTGAGCTACTGGCGCACGGATTTGTACGCAGGGCTACTAGTAATATATAAGATACTGAAAAAAAAAAAATACCCCATAGGATTTAGAGTCCTAAGTCAAGAATTCAAGTCCTGGCTGGTGATGGATGTTGTGGTTGACTGTTTCAACCCTCCCACGTGGCATAGCAGCCCTGGGGTTTAGATGGGACTGATCCAATCCCCAGCTTCTGGTTTGTAGCCTTGGTTGAGATGTGATCATTGGCTCATACATGGGTCTGTGCTCCAGGCCTGAGCCAATCAGTACATGGCATTCCCCTGGCTGCTGCTGCCATAAAAGTGAAGTCTAGGACTCGTGTTTGATGGCTGAAGCAAAAAGTCTTTTCTCCCAGAGGGTGTGATTGGTCCTGAACCTGCTTTGGCATTTTACTACTACATGGAAAGTGATCCTAGAAGAAAGCTGCCACAAAAAGAAGGGTACCTCCAAGACAACCAACATAAAACAGCTGGATTTCTGATCAAACTGTGCCTGAGGCCCACCACGTCACTGGGCTCTTTCTGTTACATGACTTTACACACTCCGCATTCGATCTGGGTTTTCTGTGACTTACAACCAAAATGACACTGTGCTGCCTCTGCCCCGTTCTCCCTTAAAGACATTTTCACTGGCTCCCTATAGCTCATCCTATAGAGCCCAGACTCCTTAGCACAGCAAGGCATTGTGGGATCTGACTCCTCTTAACCAAGTCGGCTTCTCACACTCCCCAAGTTCCTTCCAATTCAAGACCTCAACCCTGGGCCTCGCTCTTTAAGGCCAGCTGATACAGAGACGTCTTGTTTAATTGGCGGTGAGTCCTTGAGCCAGTCTTCTAATCTTTCTGATCCTGCTTCCTCATTTAGAAAATGGAACTATCAAGATACCTTAAATTTTTGTTAGACTCAAATGAGGCATTAAGTGAGAAGATGCTCTGTAAATTATAAGCAGTTATTTGAGTCTTCTTACCACACCTATGACTTATTTCAATGGTTAATGCAGTTTTACATCTCCTAGGTATAAAGAATTTATTTTATCAAGCATACAGTTCCATCATACCCCCTTCACTGCTGCATTGTGAGTGTTCATCAAGATTAATCAGCAATACTAACATTTCCCTCTGCACAGCTCTAAATAATTTACTTTCGAAGTCCCAGGTGACCTGTGTAAGCTTTAAAGGGTTTACCTCAAAACTCTCAGCCAAGTGGAAACGAACTGAGTAACCCCTTCTGTGGCCACTCAGACCTCACTTGTGAAACGTGTGGTTTTCGTTGCCACCTGGAGAAGCCCGTGCAAGTGAGTGTGTGACGTTCCTCCAAAAAGGGCCAGCTGGTCAGCTTCGCCCTTATGTTGCTGGAGTTGCTGCCCTGCGGTTGTTTGGTGGCCTGAGAGAGTAGCTTGGGCACGAACCTTTAAAAGGGTTGTAAAACTAAGACACCCCCCCCCCCCCCGAGGGAAACATAGTATGTAGATTTTTGTAATAACAAAATATTAAAGGTAATTAATTTATCAAGCCTAATTAGGTAAGGTGTCTAACGATTAGCACAATGAAAAGTACAAAAAAGTATGCTTTATATATGTTTTTCTTCCAATAATCAGCATATCTTAGTATAGGACCTGGTATGGTCTCGCTAACTGTGGCAGGTCAGGGCAAACGAAATGAGTAGGACTGCAAACTTGACCCTCCCATGGGGCTTGGGGGCAGCCCCGGGGACAGGAGCTGTAGGTCCAGCCTTGATCCTTTCCCCCCTAGCGCCGTTGTTTATCCCTCCCAGCCAGATGTCCCATCTCCCCCTTCTCTGTCTGCCCTGCCACTGAGCTAGGTCAGGTCCCGGGCTAATCTCTCCTCCCTCAGGCACAGCTCCCTCACGTTACCTCCCTCCCCAGCTATAGGAGTCATCTGTTAGAATGACACTGTGCTGTCCCTGCCCCGTTCTCCCTTAAAGACATTTTCACTGGCTCCCTACAGCTCATCCTATAGAGCCCAGACTCCTTAGCACAGCAAGACATTGTGGGATCTGACTCCTCTTAACCAAGTCGGCTTCTCACACTCCCCAAGTTCCTTCCAATTCAAGACCTCAAACCTGGGCATCGCTCTTTAAGGCCAGTGGCTACCACATTTTTATGGTCATAGAAAGTACCTGAGCTTGTAACACAGATTCCTGGGCCACATCCTTACAAGATGATGATTCAGAGGGCTGGGTCTGGGAATCGGAAATTTCATCGTCACTTTGGCAACATCAGGTGCAGGTGGTCCTTGGACTGTCCTTGGAGAAACACCGTACACATTGTCGCCCACTGTTTTCCATTCACATCTGCCTGCACCTAGCACACCTTGAGGGCAAGCCAAGCATCAAGTGTTTCTCAGCGTTGTTCCCCTGGGATCTAGCACAGTGCACTGCACACACTGAACCCTGACATACGTTTGTTAAATGAATAAATGAGTCACAGCAGAGCCCGTCTATTGAGGATGAGGCAGAGATAGGACAGTCAGGGGCCAGGGCACTCGGTGAAGGGGTTGGTGGGCCACACAGCAGCAGGTCAGAGCCAGGAAATGTTGGAGATGCCGGGTGCGTAGGAGGAGTTGTCGACTGAATTGTTCACTGAGCACAAGGTCCGAGGAGGATCCTCTTCTGTGGTGGTGGAAGGGAAGGGGGTTAACAACAGCTCATCAAGGCAGTGACTCCTCCACAAGGAAGGAGATTAGGACTGTTGGCATAAGAAGGGTCTAGAACAGTGGTTCCCAACGTGGGGCACACCCCCTACAGGGGGGACAATTTGACTTTTAAGGGGGGGCAATTCAAGAATGAGTTGTTAGGAGTGAATTGTTTTTTGCATTTCTTATGATTCTAGGGGCCTCATATACAGTATATAAACATATATTGTGACATATTTATGCATTTCAGTTCTCTATTATATGTTTGAAACTTTATTTGCTATTTTTTCATATCACTTCATATTATTATTATTATTTTAAAAACAATTTCTTAGTGATTTCTTCCTCAGTACTTCAATTTTCCTTTCATTCTTTTATTTTTCTCTTTCATGGATGCCATGTTCTTTGGAAGCTTGTTTAGACCAAGTTAGTGGCCCTTAGGCTTCCTCCACGTGAAAAGGAGTTAACTTTTTGAATAATAAAATTATATGTCACAGGGGGACATCAGGATTTTAGAGATGCTCAGGTGGGGCATGGCCAAAAAAAGGTTGGGAACCACTGGCCTAGAATCACTGGGCTACCTACCATCAGCACTAGATTAGGAAAGGGTGGCTTGTTATTAAGTTCCAGATTATTACTGGAAAGCAGCAGTTAACTGTAAATTAGACTCACCTGGAGCAGTGTTTTTGAAACCACATGAACAAACAAAGGTCAGATTTAAGTTCCACTCCAGAGTCATTGCATGAGGCTCTGGGTAGGCATAAGGGGGATTTTAGAATCTTTGTACCAGAAGTTCTGAAACTTTATCATCATGTGTCCATGTATCAGCCTCCCTCCCCTCCCCCCATTCATTCTGGTTGTTACCCAGTGGGCCATATGTATTTAAAGAACTGCATTTGTTTTTTTAGCTCAGGGAAAATATTTTCTATTATTATTTCGTTGCTTATCTCTTCAACTCCATCTCTTCCATCTCTTTGTCTATGACTTCTATGAGATAGAGAGTGGAATTTCTGGGTCTAATTTCTATGTCTCCAAACTTTTGTTTTAGTATTTCCATTTCTTTTTCTTTTAGTATAGTATTCTGGAACAAGTTCTCGGCATACTTTTCTACAAAGTACTGCTGTCTGGTGTGTCCTGTGTTGCTCAGCACATCTATTGAGATTTTTATTTTGGTGATTGCATTATTCATTTCTAAAGTCTCTAAGACTAATCATTACAACAGCCTTTTCTTGCTTAGGGAATGTAATATCATCTCTTAATTTTCTAGAATATTCCATGTGTGGTACCACTTTAAAAAATTATTGATTGATTTTAGAGAGAGAGAAAAGAAGGGGAAGAGAGGGGGGAAAAAGAGAAAGAGAGAGAAAAACATCGATATGCTGTTCCACACATTTATGAATTCACTAGGGGCCCAGTGCACAAATTCGTGCACCTTGAAAGGAACTGTGGGCCACAAGGCTGTGTTGGGCACAGGGGCGGGTCTCGGCCCATCCTCTGCACCCCGGCCCAGCCCCTCCCACCACGGCCCCTGGTCCCCTGTCTGCTGACAGCCCTGCTCCTGCCACTGCCACTCCCACACGCTGACAATGCCGGCCCCACTTGCACCCACTGACAGCACGGAGCAATTGGGGCTGGCACCAGCAGTGGGTGTGAGTGGGGCCAGCGCCGTCAGTGGGTGCTAGTGGTGGCTGCTGTCCCAATTGCCCCTCAGGAGCAGGGGGAGGTGGAGAAACCCTCACGGGTGATCAGGGCCAGCAGCCGCTGATGGCACTGGTCCCACTCATACCCACTGCGGGTGCCGGAAGCAGGTGTGAGTGCCTGGTGGAACCGTGGTGCATGGGAGCAAAGAATTTTCAGTAACCATGAGGCTCACCCCAATGACAGCAACCAGTGCCCTGCCTTGGTCTGACGCCCCCCGCTCACCTGCTCCACCATCCCACTGCAGCCGAGGCCCGCCATGTTCCGTGCTCTGCTGCCTGCTGCTGATGCCCGCCATATTCCACATGTGCCCCCTGGTGATCAGTGCATGTCATAGAGACCGGTTGTTAGGTTGTTCGGTTGTTCCGCTATTTGGTCTATTTGCATATTAGCCTTTTATTATATAGGATTGGTTGATTCTTGTATGTGCTCTGACTGGGCATTACACCTGCAACCTTAGCGTATCTGGACAACACTCTAACCAACTGAACTACCCAGCCAGGGCAAGTGGTACTACTTTTAAAGTTTTCTTCTGTTTGTTTTATTTAAAGATGTTGGTTTTCAGATTTGTTTAGTTTTCCTTTCATGATTCTGGTTTTTCTTAAGTATTTGGTGATTCTGGATTGTACACTCATCTTTGTATTTGATAATCTTTGTTTCTCCTAAATCAGGGCCAGCAAACTGGGGTCCATGGGCTAAATCTGGCTGCTGCCTGTTTTGAAAATGAAGTTTTATTGAAACATAAGTATGCTCATTCATTTCCATATCATCTAGAGGTGCTGTTGTGCCACAATGGCAGTGCTGAGTAGCCTAGAAAGCCCTAGAATACCAATTTTCAGGCCCCATACAGAGAGTTTGCCAACCCTGCTAGATCTAACCCTCACTTTATGGGAAATTCAGCTCACAGAGGAACATGGTAATCAGTGTTTGGCTGATTGATACATCAGCCGAAGGAGAATGTGAGAAATTCTATAAGACAAACGACTCCTTTTCTTTACAAATAGCATAAAAACGAAAAAAGAGAAAAAGAAGAAATTCCCATGGATTGAAATAATTTAATAGAAATATCAGCTACAAACAATGTATGATTCTTGCTTGGATTCTGATTTAAACGCCAACCATAAAGCACATTTTTAAACAGTGCGAGGAACATCGAACACAAACCATTGTTTCCCATGTTTACTCGTGTGAACCAAGCCTCTGGACCCCTCAGCGGTGTACAACCTCCACCGTGTTTCTACGGTCACTGGTCTGTGGGTCAGGGATTTGCACAGGGCACCTTGGCGATGTCGTCTCTGCTCTGTGGTGTCTGGAGCCTCAGCTGGGAAGACGTGAAAGCCTGGGCTCCGCTGGGCACACTGACTGGACACCTCCATGTGGCCCATCGTGTGGCTGGACTCTGAGTGGGACCGCCCTGAGAGGGAGCTTTTAAAGAGTAAACACTGCAGCCTGGCCGGTGTAGCTCAGGTTGGGCATCCTCCCATGCACCTAAAGGCTGCCAGTTCTATTCCCAGTTAGAGCACAAGCCTGAGTTTTGGGGTTGATCCCTGGTAGGGGGCATCTGAGAAGCAGCTGATTGATGTTTCGCTCTCACATCGATGTTTCTCTCTCCCTCTCCCTTCTTCCTTTCCTCTCTCTCTCTCTCTCAAAATCAATTTAAAAAATCTTTAATAAAAGAAAGAGTAAATGCTGCAAGACAACTGGGCAGAAGTTAGGAGGCCTTCTGACCACACCTTCAGAGTCAGGCAGCATCTGTCCTGTGAGTGACTATAAGTCTGGCCCGGACTCAGAGAAGGGGATTGAGACTTCACCCCTCGAGGTGGGCGTGGCAAGCTCGCTTTGCAGAAGATGGAAGGTATTGCTGCAACCATTTTTGAAAGAAATACAACCTGTCGCAACTGGCTATTGAATGATGTTAATAAATTATTGTCATTTTCTTTGGGTGTGGTAATATTTCCCTGGATTTAAAAATCCTTTACGTGTTAGACAGTCACACTAAGTATTTATGAGTGAAATAACCTGATATTTGGGATTTGCTTTAAAATACCCCAGAGTAAAAAGTGAAGCTCGTGGGAATGGTAGCATAGATAAAACCAGAATGACAGAATGCTGGTAGCTGTTGACGGTGGGCAATGAGTACTGGTTGTTAGTAATATTCTCTTTAGTTTGTATATTTTGAAATTTTCCGATGTGAAACAGAAAAGAAAAAGGGAAATCTGGTTTCGCCCGTTTGTGGATGTGTTTTCTACCTCCAGTGGTTGTGGTGAGTCAGAGCCTCTGCGCTGAGTGGGGAATGGGTGTCAATCATCCCCTAGGTCGTAGGCTCCCTGTTCCTTCTGAGTGTTGCCAACTCCTCCAGGCGGTTTCCTGCTTCTTCCACCCAAGTGCTTTCACTCCCTATGCTAGCCTGAGGCAAACAACCCTATCAGCCTCTTTCTTGGCACTATTTGGTGGAGGGGAGGGACCTGCTGGTTTGACGACCAGGATTGGGTTAGGATAATCTCCCCAGAGCTGCCTCACAGCTCCCTCCTTTCCTGGTATCTGTGCCCTGGGTGTTTGGAGCACACCCGTGGCCTCTTCCAATGTGCGCCAGTCTCCAGCCAGTGTGGTTTGCATATACTTAGCTTGTCAGTTTAGGCCTCTGTGCTTTCTTTATTTTAAGAGTACTTAACATTTCTAATCTGATGATAGCATGCTTTTTATAGCATTATTATGGATTTGACCTTACCTCCCTCCCAACCCACTTAGCTGTCATTTTTTGAGATGTTGGTTGGAATGGAATAATATTCATGGCACTCAGTTGGCCATTTTGATTCAATACCCCTAAGTTTTTCTTTTAAAATATATTTTTATTGATTTCAGAGAGGAAGGGAAAGAGAGAGAGAGAGAGAGATAGAAACATCAGTGATGAGAGAGAATCATTGATTAGCTGCCTCCTGCATGCTCCACACTGGGGATAGAGCCTGCAACCTGGGCATGTGCCCTGACCGGGAATTAAATCCTGATCTCCTGGTTCATAGGTTGAAGCTCAACTACTGGGCCACCCAGCCAGGCTACCCCTAAGCTTTTCAATGCATTATAACCAAATAATAGATACACAATTTCACATCTTGTGGGCTTTTGAAACCTACACTAGAACTTAAATATTTTCCATTTTATTAAAAACTACTTGCAATAATAATTACTCATGGTTACATAATACCATACTCTAAATGTATACTGTAATTTATAATCATTTACATTAGAGCATTTCCAATTTTTTGATATTAAGTATATTGAAGTATGTAAGTCTCTCAATATTTAGTCTCCATGTGAATTTTATTTTCTTAGGATAGGTCCTAAAGCATGGAATTACAATGAAAGAAAATGATCTTTAACATGACTATTGATATATATTGCTAAATTTATTTCCTAAGAATTTCCATCCACTTATGGTTTTCCTCCCCATCCCCAGCAATGTAGGAGTATCCATTTCACCTGTCATTGATTATTAGAATTGTTTTAACCTTTACTATCTTCGTAAGTTCATTAAACAATACCTCATTCTCACATGCTCTCCTATTATTTTTTAAATAAACTTTAGAATAATTTAATTTTACTAAAGAAGGAGAGTGAGAGAGAAAGAAGAGAGGGAGGGAGACAGGGAGGGAGAGAGACAGAGAGAGAGCAAGAGAGAGAAGGAAAGAAAACTAAAGAATTCCCATTAGGATTTTTATTGGCTTAAAAAGATCTCATGGTGCTTAAAAATTACATAAACCATACATGAATACACAATTATTTAAGAAATCAAACAGATCAGAAATATCTGAAAAGGTAAAAATTTAAAGTCTCTCTTATCCTCCTTCCTTCCTTTCTCAATTATTCTTCCCTCTCCAGAGATAAAATTTTTAGTGCAGATCTTATCAGGCTAGAAAGGTCAATGGGGGAAATGGGAACATATGTAATACTTTCAACAATAAAGATGAAAAAAAAAAAACACTCTGAAAAAATAAATAAAATCTGAACCCTGGGATGTGTGGACCTTGGTAGGTGCAGATTGTCTCAGGATCTGTGACCACAAAGGATTTTAAGGTCATTCCAGATCCTCAATGTTTATAGAATTCTTTCCCCTCAGAAACCACCCATGCAGCCCTTTTCCTACTGACAGCTACCTGGGTAGACACTGAAACAAATCTAGTCAATCAGAGTGTGCAGTCCCTCTGACTTAGTGCTTTCAGGACATTCACACTCCTTCCTGGGATTTTGTTTCAAGGACCATTAGAAAAGATCTGTACCTTCCACAGTGGCTGTTGAGGTGGGGGGAGGTGAATCTGGCGTTGCTGGTGGCCATCTTGCCTTCTCTACGGAAAGCCTGTGTAAGAGATGAATAAAGGAAGAGAGAGAAACAGATCCCGGACAACATGATGAAGCTTCTGAATCTTGTGCTGGATACCAGTTGTACCCCTGGAATTTTGTAGTTCAGTGAGCCATACATCCTATTTTATCACTTCAGCTAGTTTGAGTTGGGTTTGCACCACTGGCAAGCAATACTCTGTCTCTTCATTCTGGGGAGACTGGTGTGACTAAGCAGGTTGCCAAGAAAAGAACTCAGGCCGAGGAAATAAGGCAGAGATTAAGCTGTGTGAAACCTGGCACATCTGGTCTGATAGGACCGGAAGCACAGAACTGGACTGGGAGCCCATAAAATACAGTCAGCACACAGATCAGCCATCTCCGTCCTGTACTTGTTAAGACATTGTTAATTGATTACAGGAGTCTTTCTTACAGAGTCGAGACAAGCCATTGCAACTTTACTCTCATTAATACAGAGCTCCAGGCAGCCACAATCATTGATCTGAATTTGTGTGTGTTTCCCATCCCAGATTTAATGCCTGAAGGCTGAGATGCATGTGTCTAGGGACTAGGGTTGAGTTTGGAGATTACCCCAATTTTATGTGGAATTTCTTCCTTGTGGTTATACTTTCAGAGTATTGCCTAGTCAATAGATTATTATTAAAAATACTGTGAATATGAATAATGGTAAATTATTGAGCTTTCTTTTCATACATTTTAAATGTTCTACATGTAACTGTACGTTTGATTCCTGAATCCGTATCCTGCCACAGGTATCTTTGTTACTCTAAGCTGTTGCAGCGTAATGGCATTTTCAGTTGTCAAGCACTGCTGTTTTGGGAGTTGTCTCTCTGTCATTTACTGAGAAAACCCAGGAGATCTTGAAGCTGACACATGGCATATCACTTGACAGTTACAGATTTTCCTCCTGCAGTGGTACACGGCTTCCTTTTGCTAACCACCTTAATTTCCTGCTCTTATCAAGCTGAGAATCAATGATAATAGTCTATTATGAGGATTCTTATTTAACCTTTTATGTTTAAGTTAACCAAGCAAGCAGATGTCCCTCTCAAGAGCTTCAAGTGCAATTGCTGAGAGAATCTATAACAAAGAGTTCCATGGGCTTGAGCAACTTGTCAGGATAGCCAAATATCATCTAAACCTCTACCTATATCCCACCGTTCTTACAGTCCACTACATATTATCAAAGGAATCTCAACTGTGTTATCATTGTAGAATGAGTGGCTATTTTGTCTCAGGATTTAACGGACCCATAGATTTAATTTATGATGTCTTAGGAAAAAATGTAAAAATCACCCAATGCTTTTAAAAAAAATGATGCTATATCAGGGAGAGCATCATAAAATGTATAATAAAAGGGTTGAAAGTGCATTCACTTTGGCTAATTTTAGTAGTTTCTATTATTCATCATCAACTTCAGTTCTAATTGCTAACATTTATTTAACATTTATTTGTGCCAAACACCGTAGCAAGTGGTTAACTTGCTTTATTTCATTTAATCCTAGCATAAGAAGTATTTAATTTCATTCTCCCTATTTTACAAATGAGGTACTTGAGATGTGCAGAGACTGGGTAACTTACTCAGTATTATAACAATTAATTAATTAATTAATTAATGTAAAGCCAGCATTTGATTTATGAGTCCAGAGCCTGTTTTGATGAAATATGACTATAAAGACTTGCCTATTTATTTATTAGAATCAGATGCAAATAATAGAATAACTAAAACTTATACTGTGTTAGTGTATCCCTCTTCCCTTGTGGCTGGTATGACATTCTATGGTGCTAAGGGACTAAGGTTTCAATGATCTTGTTGCTGTGCCAATGTGTGGCTTTTATATCTGAAATCACCTTATGGCTCAACATGGCTGCTGGAGTGCCAGACATCACATCTGCATTCTAAGAAGTAGAAATTCACACACCAGTTCTATTTCAGGCCTTTGGTTTGAAACTAGTCACAAGGTCACCTCTAGCTACAAGGAAGGCTGGGAAATGAAGTCTTCATTCTGGCCAGCTATGTGCTCAGGAAAAGAAGAGAATAAATATGGGAAAGGTTCAAATAATTTCTGCTGATGTCATATTTTAACTGCTTTTCCATAATTTGTGTGAATACCAGAATTTTACATTTTGTATCCAATAATATTCATATTATTTTTAAAAAGCAACTTAGAAAAACTCCATTAAAATGTTGCTTACATTCAGACATTTAATCAAACAAATTAGAGCCTCAAATCTAACAGGACATAAAGCAAATGGTTGACATTATAATTTGTCTAATACTGAGGGGTTGGTCCTGCCTTTACTACTAATGTGAGAAGCGGGTTCTGCTACCGAGGAATATTCTAACAGGAATGCTTTTATGCTCTCTTGGTAATTATTTTCCTGTTTAACCATTGGCTAGAAGCCATGAGAGGACAAGTTTCCTAGCTGCTGACTCTCTCCTTTATACTGTGCCCATGGAATGTGTATAACTGTGAAAATTCATTCATTCAGTAAAAAATTTCAGGAACAGTTCTTGGTGTCTCATTAGTAACACTAATCTATAATAATAAAAGCATAATATGCTAATTAGACCGGATGTCCTTCCAGACGACCTTCGGGATGAAGCCAGGGCTGCAAGGGAAGCCTGGGTCTCGGATGCCAGAGGGAAGCCAGTGCCGGCAGCCGGGGGAAGGAAGGCCTACTCTTGCACGAATGTCATGCATCAGGCCTCTAGTACTATTATAATTCTACATTCTTGTTACTTGTCAGAGGTTTTATATGCCTGCCATCTGCGTTGACCCTCACCTCTGGGAATATAAATTTACATAATTACAGACATCCTGGAGGAATGACCCGGAATTTTTTCCTTTGACAAAGTACTTATTAAGCTCTTACTTTTTTTCTAGAGACTGGTTAGACATGCAGAGAGGAGATTTAATAAATAGCACCTCTTTTTACTGCCCGAGTCCAGAACCAATTCATAAATAAAATGAAGGAGTGGCTCGAAGACTGAGAACAATCAGAAGAAAGGACCATTTATTTTATTTTAAGTTTAAAATAACTTGTTTTCATACCCTTCAAATGAAGATGAAGATGTCATCTTTATTACTGATAAAGGCTGTTTAGGATGTGGCGTAGGTGTGAGTTCGGCAGGCTTCACACTCAGTCTCAGGCAATGCTAATGACCAAAGCCGGTCAACCTGGGGCCTGCCCCTTTAAGCCTTGTGTGATGAAGGAACCAGGGGGTGGACTGGACGGAGGCAGACTTGCTCTACCTCCTGGAGGAAGGCTGAATTACCAAGGAGTGTGCTCCCCATGAAGGGACGTCAGGTGAGCAATACGGTTCCCCCGTCTGTCTCTGCCCCCACGGAGATCAACCTAGAACCACAGGAGAAACTCCCCATGATTTACGGAGGAACTATTTCCTGTCTCTCCAGCTTTTCCTTTCGCTCTCCTCCAGCTTCTCGGATGGAGGCAGAGGCTTCCTAAAGGCTGAAGTCCGCTCTTTTGCCGTCAGGTACATCAGTTTGGGGGCTGTTTCTGTTGGTCAGCTGACCCCTTCTATCATTCTTCTCCACAATCAGTCACCTCTCAGGGGGAGGTGACCATGTGACATTTTTGGTTGTGGATACCTAGTAGGTGGGGAGGGTGCCATCCCCAATCTAAAGGGCAGAGATTTTGTAAAAGAGAAAGTTTTTTTTTTGCCCTTTGTTCTTCTTTTATCTTCCTGCCTGGAATGTGAACCTGGGGTTCAGAGGAGCAGTAGTTATCTTGACATGAGAAAGCAACTCATTCAAGGATGGGAAAGGGCCTCCCGCTAAGAATGTGGAGCAGAGCTGGAAAGCACTCGATTACATGTTGTAGAGGGCCTTGATGGGATCAGGACTGATTATCTCAAAGATCCCCAATGATGTGTGGTCCTTGTTGTGTGCTATGGTCTGAATGATTGTGTCCCCCAAACTCATATGTTGAAATCCTAACCCCCAAGGTGATCGTATTAAGAGATGGGGGCTTTAGCAGAAACCGGTTTGGCTCAGTGGATGGAGCATCGGTCTGCGGACTGAAAGGTCCCAGGTTCGATTCCGGTCAAGGGCATGTACATTGGTTGCGGGCTCATCCCCGGTGGGGGTGTGTGCAGGAGGCAGCTGGTCAATGTTTCTCTCTCATCGATGTTTCTAGCTCTCTATCCCTCTCCCTTCCTCTCTGTAAAAAAATCAATAAAATATATTAAAAAAAAAAAAAGAGATGGGGGCTTTTGGGAGGTGATTAAGTTATGAAGGTGGAGCCCCCATGAATGGAATTAGTGCCTTTATGAAAGAGTCCATAGAAAGTGACCTTGCCTTTTCCCACCAGGTGAGGACACAGTGAAAAGACAGCTGTCTACAAGCTAGGAAGCTTGCCCTCACCAGACACTGACTCTTGGGACTTCCCAGCCTCCAGAATTGTAAGTAAATTTGATTCTCTGCTTTATTGATCTGATGTTGATTCCTTCTAGTGTATTCTTCATTTCAGTTATTGTATTATTCATTTCTGACTGATTATTTTTTATAGTTTCTATGTCCTTTTTTTAAATGCCATTGAAGTCCTCACTAAGTTTATTGAGCATCCTTATAACCATTGTTTTGAACTCTGTAGTTTGCTTGACTCCATTTCATTTAGTTCTTATTTTTGGAGATTTTTCACATTCTTTCATTTGGAATATGTATCTTTGTATCCCCATTTTGGCTGCTTCTCTGTATTTGTTTGTATGTATTAATATATCTGCTATGTCTCCAAGTCTTGGTAGGGCGGGCTTATGTAGTAGGTGTCTTGTAGGGCCTAGTGGTGCAGCCTCCCTGGTCACTGGAGAGGGATTGACCACCAGGCTGATTGGCTAGAAGGACTGGTGTGATTACAGAGGAGGAACTGCTGTGCAGGGATCAATCCCATGGAGCAGAACTTGCTTCAGCTGGGCTCTCGCGTTCTTTGAGTTTGCCCCTTGAATGTGTCACTAGTGGAGGTGGTTGGGTGGTACTCCAGTGTGATCTGAAGCTGGCCACCAGGTGCACTGACTCTGGAGCCTCCTGGGAGGTACAGGTCAAGGTAAGCCACTAGCTGGGCCTTGCCTAGGGACACTGGCATGAGCTACAAAGCAATGTGCAGATGCCTACTTCCTGTGCTGGCCTTGGAGGTGCCTGGGAGAGGCTAAGTTGTTAATTGAGTCCAGCTGCTGCTACTGCCAGGCCTGGGGTCACTTAGCAAGAGGTGCTGAGTGCAGATGCTGCTTGTTTGGGGTTTGTGTTTTTTTAGGAAAGTCCACAGCATGAGCTTAGACAGGCCATTTGTATGGAAAAGCCACTGGAAGTGGCTTGGGTGTACCCCACATTGGGTCAGGGGTGTCTCCGGGAATCACCAGGGTGGGATGAACAGTGTTAGCCAGGCTGATGGAGACTCCGATATGGTCTCCGCCTATGCCTGCTGGGGGAGGGCTCAGCACAGGACCAATGGTTTCTGCCAATACTTCTATGGGAGAAAGCTGCCCCTCCAGCCCTCGCCCCAACGCCAGAGAATTCGGTTTCTCCCTACAGGTCCCCGGTGCCTTTGGAGCTGCTGTCTCAGCGCTGGAGTGAGTGAATGAGTGAGTCCATCGGGGTAAATTCACAGGCCCTTCCAGAGAAACGCCTGGGACTTGCGGAGCATGCTGTCTCGCTCAGTAACTGTCTCCACTGTTTTCACAACCTGAAGTCAGTTCTCTTCCCAGCACTGGAACTCTGGGCTAGTGGGCCTGCTGGAGGCCTGGGACTCCTTGCTCCTCAGATGTTGAAATATCCCTTCTGATTTTAACCGCCACATGGTGTGGGACCAGCCTGCTCTGGGTTTCCACCCTTCCTACCAGTTTCCATGTGGCTTCTTCTGTATACCCTTAGTTATAGATTTCAGGTGGTTCTCAATGACAATTGCTCTGTAGTTTAGTTGTAATTCTGATGTGGTTGTGCGAGGATGCCAGTACCACATCTACCTACTCTGCCATCTTGCCGGAGCCTGTATTAATACAGCTTAAAAGTTAAATGTAAGTGGGCAGTGCAGAGGCTTGAAGACTGAGAACAATCAGAAGAAAGGACCTTTATTTATTTTATTTTTTTGTTAACCCTTGCCTGAGGATATTTTTCCATTGCTTTTTAGGGAAAGTGGAAGAGAGAGGGAAAGACAGAGAGAAACATGGATATGAGAGAAACGCATCGATTGGTGGACTCCTGCACGAGCCAGGACCAGGGCCAGGGCCGGGGAGGAGCCTGCAACCAAGGTACGTGCCCTTGACCGGAATAGAACCTGGGACCCTTCAGTCCACAGGCCAACATTCAACCCACTGAGACAAACCGGCTGGGGCAAGAAAGGATCTTTATATCCAGCACCTCACTATTTCTAATGTCCAAGCTAGAAGGAAATTTGGGGTGCTTCTAATCCAAAGGGTCTCAGACTGTGTTGCCAGGACTTCCCAGGGGGCGTTTCCCGGGCTGCCTTGGGGGGGATGTAGGGCAGCTGAGTCCAGGGGCTCCTGCCTCCACCCTGGTTTAACTGGAACACCTCCACATCTGTCTGTGGTCTCCACTGGGATTCCTTGTAACAATTAACTCATGTTGCCAAGCGAAGTTTAAAATAACGTGTTCAGTCAAAATTAAGTTTAAAAACCGCTTACCTTTTCCAACATCCTTATTTCATAAATAAGGAAGCTGACACCCAGCAAAGTTCAAATGACTTGATCAAGTGGCAGATTACCACTGAGTTCCCCAATATACTCCCTTCCTGTTCCTAGTACACTGTTATGCCTGGAGTAATGCTTAATTTCCTTAGATTATGAAAGAGGGAATTTCCTCTAAATGTTCAACTCAGTAAGAGCTGATTTCTTTGGAACACCTCCCCACCTAGGAGCCTCACCGTAGGAATGCCACTGGGCTGTAAACTCCGGTCACAGAGGACATAACACAACCGAAATTCCCAGGGGTGTGTGGACTTCAGGTTTGGTTTGATCAGGGCTCTCATTCTGTAAGCTCTGCTCTCTTCCATGGCCTAACTCAGTCTGGTTCCCCACATGACAATCATCTAAGGCGACCAGCAAGAGAATCCTGAAATCGTGAAATAATCCTGACCTTTGCTCTGACTGGCCCGTCTCCGAACCAATAACTGTAGCAAGCTGTCTTTCCTAAAGAGAACTGCTTTGTGTTTTGATGTCTGCGCAATGGTCTGTTTATAACGTCTGTGCCTATTCACACTTTTAAAAGCACCTCTTTAACTTAATTATCTTATCCTAGAGGCCCGATGCATGAAATTTGTGCAAGTGTAGGCCTCCTTCCCCTGGTTGCTGGCACCGGCTTCCCTCTGGCACCCGGGACCCGGGCTTCCCTCGCAGCCCCGGCTTCGTCCAGAAGGACGTCTGGACTAATTAGCATATTACGCTTTTATTATTGTAGATGATCTAGTGGTAAATTTCCTTACTTCTCCCATCCCTCCTTTTTTGGCGAAGAGGTGTTTCCTTTCTAGTGTTTCGTGATTCTGTGGTTCCATATTATGTTTAGTGCTGGCTTTGGTTTTGACATTGTCCAACCTGAAAATCTGGGTGGAATTGCTCACTTTGGCAGCTTTTACCATCAAAGTGATCTGGAGAGTGGTCTGTTCATCTTTTCTAATCGATGGGGTTGACTTCATATTCCCTCTGTAACATTTCTTCATTATTCTCTCTGTGGAGATGATTGTAGCGTGTGAGGCTGGGGCCTAGGAAAACATGGCAAGTACCACAGTGAGCCAAAGTTGCTCAGAGAAACTAAGGTTGCCAGACCTTTCTGGCTTCAAACCCTGCACTGGCAGCTCCTCTACAGGAGCAGGGGGTTGGGACTGGGGCTGTGGGATCTGCCCCAGACACTGAACTTTTTAGAACATCCCCGCATTTTCTATTTTTGTCTGCAAGAGCAGCAAATCCCTTAAATCAAAATGACCTGTGTCTTTGCTCCTAAGGATAATAAAAAAGGATAAAGCTGGCTTGGGGAAAGAAAGCCTTAAAGCATGAATGGGGGTTGATGGGGGAACAGGGAATAGGGATGAGAGTGAGGCCCCAGCAGATGATGCAGGAACGGAAGGCCTGGATTCTTAAATGAGTTCTTGCTCCCAAGGATATATAATGGGAGGATAAGGGAGACAGTAGGGGACTCAGGGGGATTTTGAAGAATCTCTTAGTCAAAACGCTACCCAGTTATAATTTTATTTGCAGAAGGTTTAACTAAACAAATAAATCAAATGAAGAAAAATGAAACAAGTTTTATGGCAGTGTATATGTAATTGTACATAATGTTATATTTATTGTAATAGCAAAAAGTGAAAACCATTTGACTACCCAAGGACAGAGAAACAGAGAAACAATGAAATAAGCGAAGGTATCAATACAATAAAATATTATGTATCCGCTGAAAGCAACACATAGGATGACTCTTCAGAACCGTGTTGGCCAATACCGGAGTCACGAGCCATAAGTGGCTATTTAAATTTGCATTTGCATAAATAAATTAAATAAATTAAATAAATTCAGTTCCTCGGTTACAGTAGCCCCACTTGGAGTGCTCAAGAGCCAACTGCAGATACTGCAACGTTTTCACGATCACTAAAAGTTCTATTGGACAGTGCTGCTCTAGAAAGCTGGAAATGTGTTCACCTCTGATTGTGCAAATGAAACAAAAGTAGCATGAGCAGCACACGCACTGACTATTCCAATATAAAAGTCATATACATTTATGGGTAAAGATTAGTCAAGACAAGGAAGCATTAAAATTATTTCCACCAGGGAAATAAATGCACCAGGTGGATTTAAAAGTTACCTTTTAGAGTGAGTGGTCTAGAGTTCAACCACTAATACATGAATTTTTTTCTTTATTGATTAAGGTATTACATATATATCTTTATCCCCCTATTGACCCCTCATCCCCCTACTCATGCCCTCACCCCCCCTGGTGTCTGTGTCCACTGGTTAGGCTTATATGCATGCATACAAGTCCTTTGGTTGATCTCTCCTCCTTACCCCCACCCTCCCCTATCTTCCCTCTGAGGTTTGATGGTCTGATCGATGCTTCTCTGTGTCTGGATCTAATACATGAAATTTTTGAAAACTCTCTTTGGGTAGCCAATTGCACCTGCTGTTCCTGGGCTAGACATAGAGAAGTTGTCCAGGTGGCAGCAGGAGCTGGGAATGTAAGGTTCTGATGTTGGCTTTGCAATGGACAGTGCTCTGTGATGCCATGGGGATCACTGCACGTCTCCTGTTCTTTCAGATGGTCTGTAAGATGTCTTCCAGCTTAAAGGAATGGTTGTGTTTGTCTCTGAGTGGAGGGCAGGTGTTGAAGGAGCCAGTTAGGCTGGTCTTTGGGAGGCTGTAGGAATAGAGAGACGGGCAAGTTATCAGGTTGGGGGCAGAGTCTGGTGATAACTGTGGATTCCCGGGACAGAAGAAAAGTAGAGGGGATTCCCTCGGATGGAGAAACTGGTCAGTGACAGGATGGGAACCTATATTCCAGACACTAAAGAGCATAAGGAAAACTGCATCTGTTTTATTAAATGTTAGAACTGACTGAACAGAAACTTCAAGCTCAGCTGAGAAAATCCGAGCTCTGTCTGCTTCTCAGAAACTCCACCCCCTCTTTTTCCTGCCGGATCTGTATGTACCAGTGGCTCACCAAACACCCTCCCATTGGGTCGTTAATAACACTCCAGAATAGGGCTGTTCTTCCATTTGTTCAACTATTTCTCTGATGTCAGACCATAAAATTCGTACTTCTTGAAAATCACTTATTCTTGAACATGTCCTCTCAGAATCGATTTTACAGTTACAGCATTTTATCTAACTCATTTCACACTTCTTTTTAAAGTTTGAAGATATGGGATAAAATGGGAGCATTTTATCCCATTTCCCTCATTATATATTTTTCTATTAAATGTCACAAGGAGAAGTGCTTCTGCGAAGTAATTGCCTTGTCATTCACCTTTATGATTTTTAATGTATAAGAACTATACATTTGCCTGCCTTTGGTACATATCATGTATACTCTGGTGTGATTTTCTGTGTATACTTTTATTGTACATTTAAACAAAGTAAACTACCTGAATCTGTTCCTGTTAAACCCTTTAATGGTGTAAAAAATATGCATGTATATGTGTATGTAATCTACGCATTTAATGAATAATGGGCCACTTATTGTACTCCATGCCCCGTGGGAGATCAAAGTTGAAAACTCATAGTCCTGTCTGCTAAGGAGCTTATAAGCAAATGGACATATGGTTTGACTATTTCTGGAACAGCCTAAAACTCAGAAAGATATCAGGTCCCAAATGTCTATTTTAAAGCCAAGGACTCAGAACCCAAAAGGTTTTTATTCTTAAAAAAATTATATGTTTAATTGTTTTCAAGTTCAGTCTCCCAGAAATGACTGAATGCATAGTTGTACTCTGGGTGTAACTATATTTAGTGTAATTTGATTCAGTTTACCAATACATTTGTTGCCTACCTTGTGAGGAACTAGACTATAAAGGTGAGTAAGACACAGTTCTTGTTCTCAAAGTGTGGTAGGGAAGGCAAACCAGTAAACATCCACCTGCCAATAGGCACAATGGGTACCAAATAGGTCTGGGAAGACTTCATGGAGAACACTGATTACCAACATACCAAGTACATGGGCACTGTTGCTAAGAGACAAACCAGGATGCCTGGAACACACCTTCCACTACGGCTCTGGTGATAGAAGAGGAAGTATCTGCCTCTCCTACTTCAGACCTGCTGATCAGACTGTGGAGAAGCAGCAGCTCTAAGGTAGTAAGATCATGGCCCAGAGCTAAGGCCGAAGGGCTTGCTGAGCCAGGACTTCCTGCCAATGCAACCCTGTAGGCTAACTTCCTGTTTTCCCCCTTACCCTTCATCAGGAACCAGGAAGGATAGCCTGGTTTTCTCCCATTGATTTCTTTCCTTTCCTGGCCCACTGCGCAGCTAAGAGTAGCCTAAGAAATCCATGAAGAGCTTTTCACTGTCTTTAAGCTAAAAGCTAACCTTCCTTTAAGGCTGGTTCTCATCTCCTTCTCCATCTTGCCCTCAGCCTCAAGCTATCACGTTCTCTTTGCTCTAGCCATGCTACCCTCCTTGTGGTTCCTCAAGCATGCCACCCTCTCCAATCTTTTCTCCAGTCTCTTATATTTATACCCTTCCTTTGGCCTTCTATTCTCAGACTGGCCTAGTTATTAATCCATCCTCAGCTTACATGTCATTTTTGCAGGGAATTCTTCATTGAACTGCGATGAGGGGGCTCCTAGATGACCCAGTACTTCCCTTATCTTAGTCCTCATCAAACTTCATCTGATTATTCCCTTCGCTCTTTCCTTCTGTAAGGTCCAGGGGGAGGGCACAGACCACATCTGTCTGGCTCACCATTGTATACCAGGCCCTGGCCCATAATTTGGTGCATATAGGGATATGTAACTTGCTCAGAAAGGTGAGTGTAATGCTTGGTTTAATGATTTGCTGTCACTGTCTTTAAAATTCTTAATAACTTTGAACAAGGGGCCCTACATCATCATTTTGCACTGGGCCTAACAAATAGTGAAGCTGATCTTATGTGGATGCATACATGAATTCATGAATATAAATTAATCTTCACAATTTGTTGAACCAAGGAAATAAGGCTTCTGAAGTCCTAATTTCAAACAAGAAAAAATATTCTAGGAAGAAATGGCAATATGTAATGCAGACATCTTTATGATCTATTTTGCTATATTTTTAAACATGTGGTTTGTTCATATGAGAACAGAGAGGCAATGCCTGAGGGATATGCACTTTCTGTTCTGTGAGATGTATTTTCACTTAAAATTACTTTTTAGTCAACCACGTTGTTTATAAATTTTTGGAAAGATGGCTACAACTTCTTTAAAAGGAAAGAAAAAAGCAGGAAAAATTCTTCAAATAGTGGATGCTATCTAGATTTCTACCTCTTTAGGGTGCGTGAACAGCAGCAGGAATATCTGTTTGGATAGTAAAAGCTATCTTAGAAAAGAATGAATCTCAAAGGAAAAAGATGCAAAGTGTGGACTTTCGATTCATAAAGTCAAAGACACCATTCAAGAGAGACCATGTCTGGGTTTTAAACTTTTAAGGCCTGCAAAGAACTCCGAGTAGTCATTGGGAGGGCAATTAGGGAGTCCTCTAATTCTTTCATTAGGTGTCTTTCTGAGCCTTTACCACCACCTCTAGCAATGGCCACCGGCTGTCCTCTCTGTCTTTGATCAATGGTGGAGAATGTGGATTCCAACAGAGTGGGGCCTGGAGCTCCATACCATTTTGAGAAGCTGATTTCTTCTCATTCCTACAGAGGAGCAGCTCCAGGTCTGACCATGTCAATCACTTGCTGTGTGACCTTCATGACTTCCCAACTCCAGACCTCAGCTTCCTCGTCTGTAAAGGCAGAGTTGTATAGAGGCTTCACATCACCTCACACACGTCTTTCCAGTGCCCCAGGTCTCCACCAAAGACCATTCCTTTCCCTGTCCCTGGGAGTTTGGAACTCACATCTTGATCTCATCCTCTGGGATCATCCTTAGCAGACCTCCATATGCTGCTTCCTGACTCCCACTCTTTCTTGCATGTGCGATCGTCTTTATCCCTGTGTCCTATTGAATATGGTACTTCACTCTCCATATTTTCTTTATTTACCTATCTAATGCCTACTTATCCCTCAAGAAGTTAAATTCCACCCTACCTGAAGCCCTCGTGAGCTTTGCCCTCCACTCCACATGTTACACAGTCCTGCACATAGATTCCCATGTGTTCTCAGAGCCCCATGCTTTCCTCTGTTCTAGTTCTCATCACACTGTGTCATCATTGTCTATTTTCTTGTTTGCTTCCCTCAGGAGTCACAGTTCTTTGAGGCATGAACTTAGCCTCTTCAACATCTAGCACTATTATTGGGACATAGTAGGTGTTCAATCGGTGTTTGTAGAATGAATGAATGGATGGATGGATGGATGAATGAATGAACCAATGAATATATGAATAAAGACCTCATTGTTAGCAACTTTTAGAAAGCTGTATTGCACTTAACTAGGCCTCCTGGAGATACAGTGCCTTATGAGGGCTGGTCAAGTGGTAGAGGTTTGGGCTGGTGAAAAAAAGGATCCCTCTGTCACTCAGCTGGTCCTTCTGCTTGGCCAAGGCTCAGTGCCCATATAACAGCATAATTATGGCAATTAGCAACAGGAGCCATCAGAAAGGCCCTTATATTCCTTGCCAGCATTTGCTTGATGTCCTTACCCTCTCTTAATGGCATTGGCAGCAGGAAGTAGGGAGGGAAGAACTTCTCCCCACTCCTTATAGCTCCTGTCAGGTTGGCACAATCCCTTCCTCAGAGATACCCTGGAGTATACATTAGAGACATGATCCCCAGGCTTGGCTAGGAGAGTGATGGAGCTGATGGAAGTCACGTGTTCAACAGACAGTCATGTGACACACAGTGTGCTGGTGCTGGCACAGATGCGTGGGAACCAGACACTACACCTGGCCCCAAGAAGCTCATAGTCTATTGGGAGAACCAGACTGCGAACAGAACATTATAGTGGAATGATAATTAGGTAACCTTGTCTTCCACGCTCAAGATAGAAACAACTAAATAAGCCCAAATTCCTGATTTTATGGGAATGAAAATGTCAAGCTGAGATTAGGAAATCTTAAATAATCAAGTTCTCTTATATACATGACCCACACAGAAACCTCATGAGTTAGGGATAATGGATCTCTTGAAATAAGAAAACTGAGGCTTAGAGAAGTTAAGCAATTTGCTTGAAGTCACCCATTTTCATGGATGTCCTGGGATCAGTGCCATTTAGATCATTCTCCTAACTCCTGGATTTTCCATTTTCCAAATGCCCCGGTACTCACTCAGGAAGCAGTGCTAAAGGCTCGCAAAGATCCCAAAGTGCCTTTGAAATGGTCAAGAAGTTATTAGACTCAATATATTTAAGTCATAAGTGTGTTTTTCATTCTGAGAATTAGACATTCATGGAAGGCGTGGGGCATGTAGGAGCAGGTCTGGGCATGAGGGTGGAAAGCTTCAGCCTGGGTGGAGGGGTTGGTTGAGAAGGAAGTGAGACAAATTATGGGGTTCCTCTAGGTACAGGGAGGGACCTGGGGTCTACTCTGGCTGCAGAGGCCAGGCTGGCAAGGGAGGCTGCATGGCCCAAGGCATAGTGGTCAAAGACGTTGCCTACTCAGGCCAAGTCTAGACCAGTATTGGCACCATCTGGCATCCCTGAGTGTATTCCAGCAAATGGGAGTCAGCCGGGACACAAGACTGTGGCTCAGAGCATTGCAGCCAGTGTGGCCAAGGCCAAGGCCAAATCTGATCACAGTCCTGTCTGACCTTCCTGCCACAACACAGGGTGGACAGTAGTGCTCCAAGGGGCTCCAGGACACCCAGGGCATACACCATCCAACTCTGGTTGACTTTACAACTGAAGTCCTGCCCACTGTGGTGTATCTGAGGCCACTGACCTCTTGCCCCAACCAGAAATGGAGGCATGTTTGGGCTAGGAAGTGGATGGAGCCAGGAGGAGAGCTAGCCCAGGCCAAGCAAAGCCAGGGAATGGAGGAAGGGCCTGATAGTAAATGTGGTAACTGGTAATTAAGTGGAAGAGCAAGTTACTCAGAATACCACATTCCTCAACCATTCTGAAATGAGTTTACTGTAATTCCAGATTAAAAACAAAACTTTCAGAGCTGACAGAGGCGTGGGGCAAGATTGGTTTACTTTTTTTCTTTCTAGTTTCAATATAATTCAGCACTTTCACTTTGCGAAGATAGGACTGACCTTAATGTGGTCTGCAGAATGCTGACTCAGCGTCAGGGTAACCAATGGTGTAATCATGACATGGAACAAGGCTGGTGGTTGCCAGGGTTTTTAAGTCTCCTTACTTAGGCTATCCCATGATCTCTGAAAACTCTGCCTTTATCAGAAATTAGAGCGCTTGTGAAAACAGAGGCCTGGATATGTATACATTCACTCGAAACCTTTTTAAAAAGGATCCCCCCCCCCCCCCCCTTAGTTTATAAGCAGTAGAAGAGTGCTGATTTAGCTTAGGTCTTCCCACCCCCCACTTCCTACATTAGTTCAAATGACAACTGAAGGGCTGATGATAAAAGAAAAGGGGAAGGAAGAGGGGAGAAAAGAGGAAGAGGTTATGGGGGAAGGGGGGGGGGCAGTACGGAAGGCTCACTTTTACTTCCCTGGAAATAATTTGTTCATTTCCAAAACCCTAACAGAGGTGCTCCCAGAAAGGAAAAAAGTCTTGGGCTCTTATAAATGTGTTTGTATGATTCTTACCTGACTTTCCTCTGGAATCAAACTGTGCACTTAATTCTCCCTCGTGTGAAAAGCATAGGTAAAAGTTCTACCCTCTTCTCCCAAACACAATGCCCCACCTACCCCCTTACCCCCACCACACTTCAAAGCACCCAACTGACATGTTTGATATACTTATCGTAAATCAGATCTGCTGTCACACCAGTAAGTAGTGCCAGTAAGTCAGGTGTAACCGAATCAGATTTTTCAGCCTTGACTTCCAATGGTGAGAACAAGTATGTGCTGACAAATGGGAAAAACAATCAGGCCTGGGTGCCGTGCACCTCCCCTTTCAGAAGACGGAGAACACAGCTGGAGTCGGGGGTCAGGAGAACCTGGAACCAATGATGATAGAGTGCTGTTCAGGGAAAGGCTCAGATGGAGTCACATTTTCAAATTTCCTACGGCTTCCAGGTGCTCCTAGTAGGTTCTCTGTGTTTTTTTTTTGTTTGTTTTTTTTTTTAGTCAAGAGTGGATGTGAACTCTGGTGCAGAGAAAGGGAAGATCTGAGACATGACCTATATTCTGACCAGTGAGATTCAAGCCTTGGCTGAATCCTCAAGGTCCTCTAACATATCCTGACATCATACCCCAACTTTTATTCTTGTTCTAGAAACTTGATTCAAAGTGTGCACGTTTTGGGGGACACCCTCTATATTACAGTCACGTTGTCAGGAAACAGACCAGTTTTGCTCCATTAATCTGACTGTGGAGTTGTGTTTGCCGTCGTTGTGACATCCTGCCTGGTACTCCGCAGTGCCCACGTTGGGGAACATCTCCTTATGGCTGAGAGTCAGGGTAGGACAGTGTCCTTGATGTGGAACCACTCGGCCTTTTACGAGACATGTGGCCTTGGGTGCATTACTTAATCTCATCTTCATCTGTGAAATCAGGCTGATCATAATATATTTCTTCCTAAGGACAAAAAGATCGTTGAAGCAAGATGCATGGACTAACAACCAGAATGTTATGCCCACTCGATAAGTGACATTTGTTACTATTATTTTTCCTAGGCTCTTTTGGGCCACCTCCAGTTCTGTAGTCTACAGTGTCTTCAAGGTACTCTTTCTTGCACGGGTCTAGCCGTCCTGTGCAAACATTTTAGGTAATTTTCCTATATACATGCACATTCCATAAAGACCCTTTGCCATATTTTCTCTCACGTCTGCAACCTCAGGAGGTTTTCCTGCACTTTATGTAGTCGCTTAAACAGTGCCCCAATGGGAACAAAATCTCCACAGTGGTTGGGGGAAATCAGCTTCTATCTCTCCCACAAACAGATGGGAAATGATTCAGAAAAAGACAGTCTCTAGAGATACAAATAGTGCTCTTTCTTTTGGGGAAAAGGGTGACTTCTCTTCTGAGCCTGTGCCAAAATCTGGGAAAAATTTAATTACTCCTCGTTTGTTTCCTTTTTCCTATGTTATCTTCAGCTGTCTGAGGACTCTGCCCACTCTGAGCGCAGGCAGCATCCTTTCTCCACCCAGAGGTTGGAGCCCAAAGGAATAAAAAACACCTCTCTTAGAAACGAACAAAAATGAACAAACAAAAAACAACAACCCCCAAAACAGTACGTTAAAAAATTGAATTTATTCTTAACTACAACATAACACATCAATATATTCTCTTACAGATAAGGGAAAGTCCTCAGTGACTATCAACTCAATCTCAGAACAGTTATCAGTTTACATGTACACACAAATGCACACACACACACACACACACACACACACACATGCTAGTGCGCGCACACACACCATTGTCTTGTGTTTGCTTTTACGTAAATTGCATAGTGTTTTATTTTTCAGCCTATGGCCTTTAATTAAAAAGACATCTTTGACACTGATTTAAGTGATTCATGTGCTAGCTCTTATCATTCACAGCTATAACCTCATCCAGGAAAATCACACTCCAAGGGCTAATAATGAATGCCAGTGGCAAACTTTTCTTATTCGGTTGCTTAGGTTAGTGTCTCAAACTTTGTTACATATTAGACTCACTTGGGAAGCTATTAAAAATGTTAAATGCCTAGGCTTCAGCCCTGGAGGCAATGAAATCGGAATGTCTGGGGATGATCAGGCAATTCCGATGCACAGCCAAGTCTGAGGCCCAGAGGTTTAGGAGGTGTCTGGGTCCTGTCTCCTCTAACCTGACTCCTGGAGATTTCTCATTCAAATCCATGTTTACAAAGTTTCTGAATCTGCCATTCATTCGGGCCACCAAGGACTTAGTCTTCCCAAGCAGATCAGAGGAACCTGCTCTTCATTCATGGCCACAACCCCAAAGAAAAGCTGAGAAATCGCTTTTTTATTGTCATTTCTTCTCCGAGAATTTAGAAATACTGTAACAGGTTCTTTCTGAGCTATCAATAAAACTTTATAGAATAATCGGGGATACCTATTTCCCCTTTTAAAATTTACATATTAAAAGAGAGTTGTTTTCCAAAATTCTGGGATAAGTCCATACAGATAAGTCCATGCAGCTATTCATTTAGATCAGTGGTTCTCAACCTTTTTAATGCCGCGACCCTTTAATACAGTTCCTCATGTTGTGGTGACCCCCAACCATAAAATTATTTTCGTTGCTACTTCATAACTGAAAACACAGATATTTACATTACGATTCATTAACAGTAGCAAAATTACAATTATTAAGTAGCAACGAAAATAATTTTATGGTTGGGGGTCACCACAACATGAGGAACTGTATTAAAGGGTCGCAGCATTCAAAAGGTTGAGAACCACTGATTTAGATGCTGCATTAGTGACAGTGCCTGGGATCATGAATAGCACTGAAGTATGGAATTATAGGTGGCAAGCTCATACAGGAAATGAAGGGGTAATGATTTAAAATGTTATAGGAAGCAGAATAGTGAAGAGCAAAAGCAAGGGTTTATTAGACAAACTCATGTTCAAATTGTCACTACCACATGATCTATAACCTTGGTCAAATTGCTTCATCTTTTCAAGGTTGTTCTCTCATCTGAACATAATACTGCCTACCCCATATATTGGTTCTGATAATGGTTGAACATTTTGTTAAAGTTACTAACAGTTTTTGGTACCTAGAAGTGTTCAACAAATGCTAGCCGACATTTTCATTTCAAAAGCTGAAAATAACCCACTATCCAGTTTTCTGAATTTGAACATTGACTCCCCAACCCCGCCCATATTTGCATCCCACAATTTTAAGATAGAAGTGATCCAGGGACAGGAAACAGATTCTTTTTAAAGGGAAGCTTAACAGCCAAGACAGAGGTAAAATATTTCTGTATTACCAGTCCATACTTTGCTTGGTGGTAATATGCATGAACTTCAGTTTGTCATCATCTGGTGAAATAGCCGCAGAACACAACAATACAATATCCTAGACTTCGGTTACAGGATAGATTAGCATTGAGCGATGGTTTAAACACAATAAATTACAAGCTCTGCTGCCAGCGCTTCAGTTCATGAGTCTCCACATAAATAACATGTGCAACATGATCATGAGCAGTCCCGTCACTTCTTTCAAAGTCTTTGGTGATTGGTCACTGGGCGTTTACAAAGACAGCAAAGCCTGTAGGTGTATTGCTTTCTTGTCTCCCAGTGGTAAACTCATGTGACATCCTACAAAAAATGGATAATCAAAAGAAGGAATTGGCCAACACAAAGGAAAATGAAACAAGAAAACAACAGGGACATGCTGGAATGCCACCCGTGAACTCCAATTGAGTGTAAACAGGAGAAATAGCTGAATGTGAGAGGTTTTAAGTATCCAGGCCAGGGAAACGTAGTTAAGGTGACCTTATTGACATAAATGGGGAAAGTGGTCATGATGAAAAAGGTGAATGAAAATATCCTAGAGGAAGTGATACTGGCATAAAAACCTCACATTAAAGAAATTTTCAGATATCTTTACAACATTGAAAGGGCAAAGGAGAAAATGTCAGAAGCCGATCCAGACTTACAAAGGAGGGTGACAATTTGCCAAGGCACCGAAAAAAAAAAAAAAAAGCCTCGTACTTGAGTTATACCAGTGGTCGGCAAACTGCGGCTCACGAGCCACATGCGGCTCTTTGGCCCCTTGAGTGTGGCTCTTCCACAAAATATCACGGTCTGGGCGAGTCTATTTTGAAGAAGTGGCGCTAGAAGAAGTTTAAGTTTAAAAAATTTGGCTCTCAAAAGAAAAAGTTTAAGTTTAAAAAATTTGGCTCTCCATCGTTGTACTGTTGATATTTGGCTCTGTTGACTTATGAGTTTGCCGACCACTGAGTTATACGATGAGAAGACAAGCACTGTCCACACTGCAAGTTTTTGATGAACTAAAATACTTCCATTCTCAATGTCTATAATGTTTTGAATGACCATCTACTAAATAAATATTAGTTTTTACTATTTTTCATTTCCCTATACATTTATAGTTGACAGTAAGGTCTTTTTATATTTTGACACAAAACATGAAGTATCACAAAACCAATATAACTTACCCGTTGGTTATTAAGATTGCTTAGCACAGTCTCAGCTTGCATGGTCCTCTTGATGGCCCTATGCTACCCTGCAAACCTGTACCTGCACGATGTATGAAAGAGAACTTGCAGTTGAGTGTGCGAGATTAAATGCAATCAACAAGAAACCTGGCTCCTCCCTCTTCTACTTCTGTGGAAAGCAAATATGAACACCTGTGCACCTCCAACAGCCACATGTGAGAGGAACACTATTTGGGGAAAAAATCCTAAAGGGAAAATTATTTAGATTTTGTTTGAAACTTAATCCTTTCCTAAGAATTTCTTCAAGGTCTGTGCTGTGAACTACTACATCTGCTTCTGCAGACCTATTAACTTGCAGAGTTGCAGGCAGGATTTGGTGAGAGGGCACGCATTAAGCACTTGCATTGTGCCTGATGCATAGAAAGTGTTCAACAAATGATCATCGTCATTATTATCATGAATCTTGTTGTATGACTCTAGGTTGACCAACTGTCCCAGTCTGCCCAGGACTGAGGGGGTTTCCTGAAATGCAGGATTTTCAGCACTAAAACTGGGATAGACTTGGGCAAACCAAGATGGTTGGTTACTCTGCTTAACACTCTAGCTCTGGACCAGACAAAACACTGAAGCAAAAGATCCTTTAAGGAGTAATTACATGTGATAAGTTCCCATGTATAGGCTCTAGATGAGAACTTTAAGGACAGAAAATATGTCATGACCCATGCTTCTACACTGTACAGAATGGTCTATAATCCATCCCAGGTAGACTCTGTTTTTTAAAGTTTAAATGGGAAGAAAACAAATGACATATTCAATTGATAAATATCATGCCCCAATCACTCTGGCAGAGATTGAGGGAAATACTAACTCATTAAACAAGACTCATTTTCTACCCTGTAGAAGCTTACCTTCTAGAAAGGGAGATCACTGGTGATGTGCACCTTGAATTATCAAGACGCCACCTTTCACAGACAGTTGACACTGAGAAAGGTGCTTTAGACATGTGATCTCATTCAATCCTCATGATAACCCTAACAGATATTATTATTCCATTTTACAGGTGAGGGAACCAAGGCTCCGAGGGAGTGAGTTGTGCAAAGACACAAAGCCAGTGGGTCTTATCATTGATTTCAGGAACCAGGGTTGTAGTGGCTGAGGGAATGGGCTCTGGAGTCAGCAAACGTGCATTTGAGTCCTGATTCCCATTGGCTTTGCTATGTGACAAATGCCCGTGAACTGCTGTTTCCTCCTCTGCAAGATGGGACTCATAATGATACCTACTTTTGAGAGTTGTGAAGATTAAGTGAGAAATGCACTTAGCATGTGCTGGACACATAGATAATGCTCAGCAAACACTTACCATTTTTACTATCGTACCAAAGTCCATGTATTTCCCCAATAGCAGGTGGCATCTTCCATTTCTAGGCAAATTCTTAGGGGAAGGAGGAATCGATGAAATGCTTTAAGAGGTCGGAGTCGAGCAAGACTGTTTCTATGGTGATTAATAAAGGCCTCCTGCAACACTGGCACTTGCTCTTCATGAATGGATAGACTTTCAAGAGGTTCAGGTTGGGACAGGGAGGCTATTCCAGGCAGAGGGAAGTTTTTCTGCTGAGACAAACAGGCAAGCACAATGAGTTGGGGAACTGTAACTACTGGTTAGAGCACAGGTTTCTTGTATGGAGGTTGGTGGATATACGGCAGGAAAGAGTGAAATCCTTATGACTCGGGCGATGTTTTCTAGGGAGCATTAGGCAAACTTTTCTCCATAGGCCTAGCTCTGTCTTCTCAATCCTGAGCTCCCAAATGGGCTAAGATCAACAGATGACTCCACCTGTGCTTGCTTCTTCCTGGGCTGCTCATCTTGACCCTGGGAATTGCTATCCTGTCTTCATCCTCCGTAAGCAGTGTGTTAGAACCACGGTGTTGGGTACTAACTCCTCCAGGGTGTTCTCTGGTAAGTTCCCAAACCCTTTTTGACAGGCTGGAATTAGGGGTGGGGCAGAGGCTGAAAGAGAGTCACGATGGATTAGACAATCCAGAGAAAGACAGGAAATGGCATTTGTTTCCCAAGATGGACAAGTTTCGGGTTTCTTGGCTTTTTCCTAGAGAATTAAATCAACTCAAAACAAAAAACAAAACAGCTTGTGGCATGTATTGGAGGCATGTATTTCCTAGGTCCGTTTCTGAAAAGATGGTGCTGAGTGGTCACAGGAAATTTAGAAGAATGAGCTTTTGTTTCTAGAAAGAGGATTATACAGAGGAAATCTCAGGGAAGGATAGAAGAGACGAAACAAAAGCAATGCTATGACCTAGAAAATAATAGCTGCCATTTCCAATAAGATAGGCAGAAAGACGCTGCTCTGCACAGAGGGTGCTATGGGCTGACTTGTGTCCCGCTGAAGTTCATACGTTGAAAATGTGACTGTATTTGGAGATTGGGCCTTTAAAAAGGGAATTAAAGTTAAATGAGGTCATTTGGGTAGGCCCTAATTCAATCTGACTATTATCCCATAAGAGAGGATTAGGATAGAGACACACACAGAGGAAAGACCATATAGAGATGAAGGGAGAAGATGGCCATCCACAAGCCATGAAGAGAGGCCTCAGAAGACACTGGCCTTAATGACACCGTAATCCTGGGCTTCCAGCCTCCAGGATTTTAAGAAAATAAATTTCTGTTGTTTAAGTCACACAGTCTGTGGTATGTTATGACAGCCCGAGCAAACTAATACAGAGGGTGAATGAATATTGTTAGCTCTGCTTCTGATAGCATTTGGTATATTTCATTTGTTGGTTCTTTTTTATTTGTCTGTAATGTGTTCCCAAGAGGCCATGTACTTTAGCAGTTTTTAGGATTCTGTCCATGATAAAAATGAAATAAATTTCCTCCTCCAAGATGGATCTCAGTGACCTGTGTAAGCTATGTCAGCTGTCCATCCCTCCTGCAGCATGAGCGAGCCCGATAGATTTCACTGAAGATCGTTAGGGGAGATGGCAGAGGGCGGTTCTATCACACATAGAACAATAAACAACTTAATCAATGACCTTTTAACATTTTTGTCTCCTTTAGGTCTTCCCCTCCCCTTCCCCCTCCCCCTCCCCCGCTTTAGTCTTCCTCTCAACCCTTTCCTCAAGCAGCCCCTAGACATCTCCCATCTCCTCTCCCCCCCCCACCCCCACAGCCCCACCGCTTTGTTTTTGCAATGTAATTTAGCTGTTTAGCTTTGCCAAACACAGGGCTGCTGACCCACAGTCCTTGGAGGCTCAGCCTCTCCACTCCCTGGCTTACCAAAGCCTTGGCTCAACAAAAGTAGGTCTTTCCTAGGAGCTTATTCTGTTGCTAAGGAAACCGTGATCCTTTTCTGTATGTTTATATCTTCTACTGGGCAAATAATTGCCACCTTTGACGATCTATCAGACTTTTCTCTGTAAGAAGTGTGGGAAGAGAAAAGACAGAAGATGCAGTTCTACCTGGCTGGCTGGGGTGGGGAGGCGCCCAGATAGGAAGGAATCTGAACAACTGGGCTGAGTATGGAAGCAGGATCCCAAGAGGAGTCCATCTCCTCCGAGGAGGGAAGAGCAGGTACAAAGATCCTGCAGTGGGAATAAGCTGATATGGCAAGAAGGCCAGAGAGTGAGGAGCGGCAAGGCAGAGAGGTAGGCAGGGGGCAGTCCACAGAGGGCCCCACTCCAAGTGTCACAGTTGAGCCTCATCACCTCTAACCCCAAAACCCACATAGGTGCCTCTGAACCATATTGTTCAGTTGTGTCCCCTGAAAGCATCCCTTTCCACCATCCCTCTCTTCCTCTGGGAACCTCCCTGTTCCTTGGTGAAATCTAAGGTGTTTTTGTTTGTTTGTTGGCACTTTTGCTGTTTTGCTATAAACATGCCTTTAGGCTCGATTTTCATACTTGGGTTTACACAGCTAGGAGTAGCTGCAAAGTCTTTTGAGTGTGTCACAGAGGTCTTCGGCCTTTCTGTTGATGTATAGTCAGAAACTTGCCATATAGGTCTAAGCAGCTCACCACACCACCATATGCTGCTTGTGGGCCAGCTGGCGTTCTACCACAGAGAGGCTTTGTGGCTTTGAGGCCTCGTACAATTACTAATAGCAGAACCTGGCAAACTTTCCACTAAGTTGTTGCTTCTCCACCTCTGGGATTGGCCAGAGCTGCAGCATTTCTGCTGCATAGTCAACCCACACCTCAGTGTCTCCTCTGCAGTCCTTGGCTTTATACTCTTCTCAGGTGTCCATAGCTTTGGGCAGTGGTTGCTGGACAGTCAGTCCCACAAGAGGACTCCAGGTAAACCCACAGCAGCAGGTGAGGCTGGGGCTAGGGCATGGAATTCATCTCTACAGTGGCTCTCCTTTCATCTTCCAAGACAGAATCCAATTTCTCAAGGACTTAGGTACCTCCATCAAGGCCAGCTTAGACACCTCTATTGGCTTGGGATTTCATGAGGGAGCTTCTTGGAGAAAGTGCACCTAACATCACATACATTGGCACTCCTCATACACTTGCACTTGAGGATGACCTTCAAAAGCAGCCATACCAAAACCAGGGTCATTTCACAGCTCCCCTCTGCTGGGATAGTATATCTGAGGACCTTCATGATGGCAGCAATCTGGCCTCCTCTCTCTCTGGGAGTCAGGTTGAGGAGACTCACTGGGCTCTCTTCTTGGAGGACAGTTCATCTGAGCTGAAGCTGGTGCCTCTGCCTTAAAGACCCTGGGTGGGACTGGGAACCATAGCCCAGGTATGGTTGACTTCTCACAGGAAGCCCTGGTTTCACTCCCCACCAATCACAGATTTTGTCAATATATTTTCTATCTCCAAAATGATATACAGAGTAATGTATAATGCCTATAGAGTATTTTAGATTATGAGAATTTAATAAGGAGAAGGAGGAAAGGGCTTATATGCATGCCATGTAGCAAACAACTTGGCAAAACTTTCCGTTAACCACATTTCTCCACTTCCAGTCAATTAATTTCCTCGTCAGCCATCAGCTGCTTGGCCTCTCTACCACCTCTCCAATCTGAACCTTTTTCTCACATGTGTGTTCTAAAGTTGTTTGATGTAGTATTCCATAAGTGTTAATGGGTCAAATTGGTGGGTAGTGCTGTTCAAATCTTTTTTTTTAAATTAAATTTGTTGGAGTGACATTGGTTTGCAAAACCATACAGGTTTCAAGTGTACAACACAATAAAATATCTGTATAGTGCACTGTGTGCCCCTCACCCCAAGTGAAGCATCTTTCTGTTTCCATTATACCCCCCTCTTTGCCCATTTTTACCTCCCCCACCCCCACTCCCCCTTTCCTCTGGCTATCACCACACTGTTTATGTTATCTACATATGTTTTTTGGCTAATCCCTTCACCTTTTTCATCCAATCCCCCAAATACCCTCCCCTCTGACAGCTGTCAGTCTGTTCCATGTATCCATGCCTCTATTTCTATTTTGTTCATTAGATTCCACATATGAGATCATATATATTTGTCTTTCTCTGATTAGCTTATTTCACTTAGCGAAATAATTTCTAGGTCCATCCATAAGTGTAAGTTCTTTATATAGTTTGGAAATTAACCCCTTATCAGATGTATCATAGGCAAATATGTTCTCCCATTCGTGGGTTCTCTTTTCATTTTGTAGATGGTTTCTTTTTTTAAAAACCCTCACCTGAGGATATGTTTATTGATTCAAGAGAGAGAGAGAGAGAGAGAGAGAGAGAGAGAGAGAGAGAGAAAATGAGAGAGGCATCAATGTGGGAAACATGGATTGGTTGCCTCCCATACTTGTTCCCACCAGGAATCAAACCTTCAACCTAGGCATGTCCCCTGACAGGTAATTGAACCCACAACCTTTGGTGTATGGGACGGTGCTCCAACCAACTGAGCAACCTGGCCAGGGCATGATGTATTTTTAATGTATTTTTAATGTATTGTTTGATCTGGTTTGCTAATATTTTGTTGAGGATTTAGCATTACGTTCATCAGATATCAGCCTATAATTTTCTTTCTTTGTAGTATCTTTATCTGGTTTTAGAATTAGGATAATACTGGCCTTGTAAAAAGAGCTTGAAGGTCTTCCCTCCTCTTGAATTTTTTGGAATAGTTTAAGTAAGGTAAGTCAAAAGCTCTGTGTGTCTGCACAGGATTTGTTGATTTGTGGGCCATATCAGAAGGTGACTGGGTGGGACCCAAGTGGGGGAGGGGGGCTCATAGATGCCCATTTCTAAGTCCTTTTATTCAAAAATCTATTTCTCTGGAGAAGAATTCTCTGGAGTCGAGAGTTAGGGTTCAGCTTTGTTCACTTTTTTACTTTTTTCACATTCTTCATCTTTTTTTATTGGATGTCTAGAAAAATAGATTCATCGGTGGATGATGGAGAGAGGGGAAAAAGGGGGAGTTTGGAAAAGACTTACTAAGGAATAGGCATTTGACTGGGTCTTGAAGAATCAGCTGGATTTTGACTGTTGTATGATTGGCTTGAGTATTAGATGCAGGGAAGAAAATTGTAGATAAAATAAACCTCAGGATCAAATGGAAGCAAACTGATGTAGGTTAAATAATTTTCTATAATCTCAGTGTAGGGTACACGTGGTGGAGGAAAAGGCTGCGAAGGTAGGCAGATTATGAAGGCCTTGACTGGGAAGATATGAAATGGGGACCTTATCCTGCAGATACACCCTTGTTCTATTTCTCTTGAGAAGAATTGTCTGGAGTCAAGAGAGTTAGGGTTTACGCTTTCTTCACATTCATCTTCATCTCCAGAGAGTAGATTACATCTTTTTAAAATATATATATTCTTATTGAATTCAGAGAGGAAGGGAAAGAGAGAGAGAGATAGAAACATCAATGATGAGAGAGAATCATTGATTGGCTGCCTCCTGCACACCCCTTACCAGGAATTGAGCCCGAAACCTGGGCACGTGCCCTTGACAGGAATCAAACCCAAGACCCTCCAGTCCACAGGCCAATGCTCTATCGACTGAGCAAAACCAGCTAGGGCAGATTACATCTTTGATTTTGAACAATAACTCTATAAAGTGAGACCTGAGTGCTGGAAGATCAGTTAGGTGTCTACTGCAATAAACAGGGATGATAAGGCCTGACGGGGGCCATGGGAATAGATCCTTTAATTAATTAAAATTAGCTAATCCTTTAATTAATGAAAAGGAACTGAAGGGGAGCCCAGGATGAGCAGTGGTTAATGAAGCTCTCTGACATATATTTTTGCATATTAAAAGAAAAACTGTGTTTTCATTCAAGGAAAGTACCTGACCGGTGGGAATTTCAGGGCGTGGATACCCTTATGACCACACCTATGAAACAACAGCCTACTTTATTGTGTATTGTCAGCACAGGGTCCAATTATAGTAATGGTCTCTAACAAATGGCATTGATGCTTGAGGTTAAAAAGGGAACTAATACTTCCTAATGAAGGCCGTTTAAATTTGCATTTGAAGTTAGGGTGGTCTACAGAAGAGCTGAGTTGCTTTTGGAGGGAACATCACTGCTGTCTCCCTTGATACCTCAGTTCCTAATCTTAGTAAGAGAAAGGGAACTACACTTTCACCTCGGGTCTGTTTGAAAGATCAGCTAATTTGACTTTTGACAGCTACTGCTTTCTTTTAAAGGTAATTGTAGAAACTGTCTTTGAATAATTTTGTTTTAAAAGTAAAAAATTCAATAAAAGCAAAGAAGAGAGTGAGGAAGAAAGGTAGAAATTGTTCAGAGATCTTAGAATTTGGGGTGTTAAAGAGGAAATATTTATGTATTTATTTATTTTTTAAATATACTTGATTGATTTTTTACAGAGGGGAAGGGAGAGGGATAGAGAGTTAGAAACATCAATGAGAGAGAAACATCGATCACCTGCCTCCTGCACACCTCCTACTGGGGATGTGCCCTCAACTAAGGTACATGCCCTTGACTGGAATTGAACCTGGGATCTTTCAGTCCGCAGGCCAACGCTCTGAGCCAAACCGGTTAAGGCTATGAATTTAGATACAGACTTCCTCGAGGTAAAGCTGCAAATGAATGACCGAGGTAGCAGCTGTCCTTCCAGGGGACAGGTGTGGTGCCCCTACCATAACACCAACCTTCCTTCTCCCCACTTCCTTTTTATATATAAATATATTTATTGATTTCAGAGAGGAAGGAAGAGGAAGAGAGAGATAGAAACACCAATGATGAGAGAGAATCATCGAACTGCTGCCTCCTGCACATCCCCTACTGGGGATGGAGCCAGCAACCTGGGCATGTGCCCTGACTGGGAATCGGACCATGACCTCCTGGTTCATAGTTCAACGCTCCACCACTGAGCCACGCCAGCCGGGCCCCCCTCCCCACTTTCAATTTCTCCTTACTCCATCCTCCTCATTAGTGAGATGATGGGGAAGTTTTTGGTGTAAAGTATATACTTCCTGATTTGAGTAAAATAAGAAAAAAGTACAGAAAGGCGATATGGTTTTGAGCGCAAAGGGAAACTGACTAAATGTGAAATCTTTGGTGACTGCATTAACTGAGGAACCTCCACATTGAACTTCGTGGTGCTGAAGGTTCTTGGAGGCACAGGTGCGGAGATCCTCACACCTAGCATTGGAATGAGGAGTCAGGCCTGATTAGGTGTCTTCATGTTACACCTTCCTCTTAGATTTTGTTTTCAGGTCTCGCCTCCCACTGGAAGGTGTGTCACCCCAGACTGCTCTGAGCTTAGAAAGGTTTTCTGCCAATAGAGAAAATGACAGTAGAGTTTGAAGATTCTGGGGGTATAAAGAACGCTAGCAAGGACTTGCTGCTTGAAAGGATAATATGTTAGCTTGTGGAAGACTTGTGTTCATCTAATTATATAATTAATTCATTGTATTATCTCCTCTGAATTAAATGGGATGAAACTAGTTACATTTTAACAAATGATGCTCCATCCAAGCCTGTTCTCCTTCCATACAAAATATCCAAGAGAGTTGTAAAAACAGACAGACAAACAAACAAAAAACATCCCAGGTAATTTTCTGCAATGTCTTTATCTTAGTCCGAAAAGTTTTCAGCTTCCAATTTAGCAAAAGTTTTTGTTTATTTTTTTGTTTTGTATTTTTGTTAATTCTTACCTGAGGATATTTTTTCCATTAATTTTTTAGAGAGAATGGAAGGGAGGAGGAGAGACAGAGAGGGAGAAACATCAATGTGAGAGAGACACATCGACTGGCTGCTTCCTACACTTGCCCCAACCAGGGATCGAGCCTGCAACCAAGGTACTTGCCCTTGACCAGAATTGAACATGAGACCCTTCAGTTCACAGGCTGATGCTCTAACCACTGAGCCAAATTGACCAGGGCCAACCTAGCAAAAGTTTTTAGTTAGGTGCACAGTGCCGTACAAATGGTACCATGCGTGCCCTGTTGGTACAGGTGGGTGTATATATAGCAGTATACACAGTGTACACCAGTAGATTGCCCAAAAGTAAATTGATTGTTGGTATAATAAGGGATTATGTCCATTGACATAACTGCTTGCAATAAGTTTGCTTCTTGAGAACGGTACTGTTTTCTGAAAGCTATTAATAAAAAGGTAGACCTCATACAAATTAAACTTAGGAAGCATAGAACAACTGTTGGTAAACTTTGTCACAATCAGCAAATGCTATTTTAATGTTCTTCCAGTTGCTCAGGAGGAGGGCAGTCACTGATTAAATAGAAAGGCCATAGGATGAAAACCCATGGATTCAATCTATAATTTGTTAATCATTGCTAGCTTTACCCGGGTCAAGGACCATGCCTTTGATACATACATTGAGCAGAGCGGTGTGGCTAAATGGTCAATTTCTTCTTTTGTTCTTTTATAATTCTCTAAATGTTAATTATTCACTAAGATCAGTAAGCCTCTTGAACCGTTTTCCTATTCTTATGATATATATAGTGGGGTGCCCAACGGGGACTAAATCTTGACTTCTTGTAACCTGGAACACTGCCCCTGGGAAGACAGACAGTGCTCAATGTCTGTATGATGGAGCCTGCATTCTGCCTTTGGTACAGATTGGTTTGGGGAGAGCCAATAGTCCTACTTTGTGGGACTATTAGGCAGGCCCGATACCAATAATAATGACAGCTAGCATTTATGTAGTGCTCACTATGTGCCACGCACCCTTACTAATGCCTTACGTAAGTTAACTCACTGAACCTTCCTTCCGATGGCCCTTTGATATGATAGCCTCATTTTACAGATGAGGAGACTGAGGCATGGGGCTGTTAAATACATTGACTGCCAGTACACAGGAGAGCAGGATTCAAAGCCAGGCTGTCTGATGCCAAAGTCTGAGCTCCTAAAGTGATGCTTTCCTCTTGAGATAATGATGTCAGGGCAGACAGGGATGTGTTCAATCAAAGAGACGTGCACCGACCAGGACAGGCTTGTGGAATATGGACTCCCAGGGACTCTCAGAGATACGTGGACAAGGGTGGGGCATGAGGAAGAGAATCTGTAACTTTCTATGTTTAAGCAAGATGGCAATTCAGTTTAATCTTGGGGCCATTAAAGTCTGGAGGATTTAAGGATATCTGAGTTCCATATGTTTTTATAGTCCCAAACCTGAACAATGCTACTTACAATTAAGCCGTGGTCACGGAGGTGATGATGATCAATGTAGGAAAAGGATACAACTTATTATTTAACTAGAGGCCCGGTGCATGAAAATTCATGCACTGGAGGGGGGTCCCTCAGCCCGGCCTGCCCCCTCTCACAGTCCGGGAGCCCTCAGGGGCAGGAGGCGACCTGGTGATCAGGGGAAGGCGACACCCCCATCACACCTCTGCTGCTGCCATTGTCAGGAGAGAAAGCCTCTGCCGGCCCTGGTTACCTGAGCTTCGGGCGGCCCTGGGTGGCTGGGGGGCTGAGGGGACTGGGGAACTCCGGAAGCAGGCACACGGAGTGGCCGGACCCTCCTGGGGGTGGGCTCGGCCATGCCGCACGCCTGCTGCCCCGGCGGGGCTGAGGGGACTGGGCGCCGTCATCTTGTGGTTGTGGGTGCCACCATCTTTGTGAGGCTGTGATGGTCAATTAGCATATTCCCTCTTTATTAGATAGGATTCATCCACTTATTCAACAAATATTTATTGTCCACTGTCCTTTCTATACCAGATAGCTACACAAAGCAGAAAACACTGCAGCATTTTTTCCGGAAGGGACAAATACCTCTGATCTTCAAGTCTAGAAACTCTACTTTCCTGTGGCCTTCTCAGTGGGAGCCAGCAATTCAAGTGTGGGCCGCCTTTCTCTCCTCTCTGCCGGGACTTGTGTTCCAAGGAGACTCCTTTCTCTCCTTTCTGCTGGGACTTGTGTTCCAAGGAGACTCCTCTCTCTCCTCTCTGCTGGGACTTGTGTTCCAAGGAGATGCTCAGGAATCCTAGGTATGGCCATCAGCACAGTGGCTGTGGTCTTTGGCAGAACAGGAAGAGGCAGAGGGAACTCAGAAAGCTGAGGGGACTCTCCCTCTGGGAGTGCAGGAGGAGGGAGTGACTCCAGAAAACCATAAAGTCACCCCTGTCCCAGAACAGGTCTCATTTTTTTTTTTTTAACCTACACCTCTGATGGGTTTTTGGGGCCTCATCTTTATTTGACACCAGCACCTGACATGATAAGAGGTTGTTTACTCTTTATTTCACACAGTGTAAATTTTCATATGTTTGACTACATATGAAATGTCAGACATGTTCATGTGTTTGGTTATGTGGACTCTGCCCCATCCCACCAGGCATAGAGATGCCTGCACCCTAGATTCCTGTGCAGGATGCCTTTTGTTTGCTCAGATCTGCTCCCCATCCTTCTTGTCCGTGCTCTGGCCCTGGGAAGCGGGCTGTGTGGAGACTTCAGGGGGCACCTCTTGCCCTCCAACTTCTGGTTAGAATGAGTCAATGGGAGGTGCCAGGTGGGGTCGGAGGTGGGAGGAGAGAGAGATGGGTTATTTATTCCATTGGCTGCTCGGCTGCTGGGCCCGGAGGTGCAGTGGTTCAGTTCTTCTAGGAAAGGCCCCTGCTCTTGTCAGACAGCCCCTCCCAGAGCTACAGTTACAGTCCTGCTGGGTTCCTGTAACCACTACCTTCCCTATCCTTTCAGGCGTATGAATTACTAATGTGCTGGGATACTTAAAATATAAGATATAATTACAGGACAGAAGGCACCATCTAAAAACTATCCAGGTTGTTGAAAACAGTAGAATAAGAGGGATTGTGCCTTGGAATGTGAATATGATATTTTATTATGCTCAGAAGAAGAAGAGGAGGAAGGAGGGGAGAGCCAATGAAGTTCAGAGAATGGTCATCTATTGAGCATCTGATAGGAGCCAGGTTCATTTGCATATATCACCTTGCTTAATTCAACCAAGTAGAGACTAGGGACTTGGCTGTGGTTATGCAGCTAGTAACCATTACTAGCTAAGTGGCAAAGCCCACACTTGTCTGCATGCCCCTAAAGGGGATAAAAATTGGCACTTCTGTCCTAGGCACTTCTTAGGAATAGGATGCCCATTCCTGGCACTTTGGGGCTAGGAAAAAAGGTACAGGAAAAGGGGGGCTGGGGTGCAGCTGACAGTGATGGATTCTAGATATCAGATCCTTTCCTATGTTGGCAGAGGGGGAGCTAGCAGGAAAAGCCCCTGGGGACCAGGACTAGGGGAGAAATCACCTCTGGGAGGGATGAAAAGGTGCAGAAAGTGGGCAAGCACTGAAACTACACCTCAAGTACGTCTGTGTAAAGTTTTCTCTGGGCTTACCCTGCTGACTTCCAACTGTATCAGAAAAATAAGAGGGACGCTCTTCAGGTGACTCTGTTTAATGGAAACCATGAATGTGAGTAGCTCAGGGAGACCACTGGCCCTATTGATACCTGGGAATGCCATGTAAACTGTATTTGATAGAAGCTTCATACTGAGAGAGTCCTTTAATTGGGACACCATTGTCCTTTAGATCAAGTGTCAAAGAGTGGTCTTATGTTTTGAAGAAAAGATTACAAATATTTCTTTTATTAAGAATTCATAAGGATCTGTTTCTTCTTTAAAAATATATTTTTATTCATTTCAGAGAGGAAGGGAGAGGAAGAGAGGAATAGAAACATCAATGATGAGAGAGGATCATTGATTGGTTGCCTCCAGCATGCCCCGTAGTGGGGATTGAGCCTGCAACCCGGGCATATGCTCTGACCACAGACTCGGCTGTGACCTCTTGGTTTACCATATAGGTCAATGCTCAACCAGAAGCCATGCCAACTGAGACGGTTTTGTTTCATTTTGTTTGAAACTAATATGAAATTCTACATCAGGTATAATTAAAAATGTTACATTCCTAAGCAATAAAGAGAGTTAATTATGTCCCCTCTGCCCCCAGAAAATAAAGAATTCATATGGTTTCATACTACTTGATGATAGCACCTAGGGGTCTAACTATGTAATAAATAATATCATGGCTTTAGAATTAGGCAGAACAGGACTCAAATTCCAACTCAGCTATAGAAGAAGTTAGGGCATAGATGGGCTATATAAAAGAAATCCAAACTAACAAAGGTTTCAACAAGGGAGAAGGCTATTCTTTTTCCTACTTAACAGTCTGAGGTATATGGTCCAGGAATGGTCTGTTCGACCCTGCAAGGCTGTCAGGAACCAGGCTCCGTCAATCTTGTTCCACCCTCCATAGAATGATGCCTTCCACTGTGAGGCCCAAGATGTCTCACTACTCATCAACATTTCAAGCAGCAGCATGGTCAAAGAGGAGGAAGTGGAGGAAGCTTAAAGGCAAGTCCAGGAAGTTGTCCATACTATACGATTTCCCCTCATCTCCCATTGGCCAGATCTTAGTCTATGCCTGTACCCAACTGTAGGGGAGGCTGGGAAATGAAGGCTTTATTCTAAAACGTTATATGTCCAGAAAATCAGAGACACTGTCACTGTGGAACCAGCAGTGTGACTTCCGGCTAGTCAATAAACGTCTGTGTCTCAGTTGCTGCATCTGTAACATGGGAATAAGAAAAGTACTTCATAGAGACAAGTAAAGAGGAATGTGTTTAAGCACTCGTAAAGATAGCTATGGTTATTATTGATTTACCGAGGCTGGGAGAATTTATGGCACTCCCCACCTAGCTTGCCAGGATCCTGACCTTGCCACTCCTTTTCACTGGAAGTTCATGTCCGAATCCTCTCTAGACCTTTCTGGTTAGGGTTCAGTGGCCAAAAAATTACCTACCAACAATGAAAAGCAAAAGGTGCCTTCCACATTATTCCTAGGATAAAGGAGTTGGCAGTGACTATGATTTCTTTGCCCATTCACAAGCGTATGGAGGACCGTGGTTTGCAGGTAGGGGATGGAGGTGAGGAGCACCTCCTGGCTTCCTCTTCTGCTGCCCAGCCATGCCCAAGGCGCAGCTTTCATCTCTAAAACCCAGCAGTCCGGGTTCAGGCTGAAGTATGCCAACTCCCCACACCGTGCGTTTTGCTCCCATTCTCCACAGCCTGGCCCCTGTCCAGCCCACCACAGAGCCAGCCACATCTAGCTTGAAGTTAGCAGTGAATCCTTATCAGAAAATCATTTTTACAATCGCCCAGTTTGCCTTTTGCTGGCTTTGTTTTACAAGGCTGAGCAACAAAGCAGGTGCTAAACCCGACGGGAGAGAGAGGAAGTACGGCTTCGACCCTGTGTGAGAGTGCATTTGCCCTATAATGTCTAATCCATTTTAAAAGACCCTGTAAACTATCTGGAGTTAAGAGAAGCTACCTCAGCCCCTCGGAGGGGTAACTGGTGCCGTGGCTTATATAAAACACCAGCTCTCCCATATGTGTGTCCTACAGGCACTCTTGTTTTCAAGTGGTCACAGTTTTGCTGAACATCCTCAATTCAAAGTCAGCCATCCTTCATCGTAGCCTACTGGGTGCCAAACTCTTTGAAAACCCTTGGGTCTCCCATCTCCTTGGACTGGCATTAGCAACCTGCTTTTGTAGACGAGCAATCTGACCACGTAGCGTACTTCAACCTCAGGGTGTCATGATTCTTTCAGTATCTCAGGATGTTGTTTCCTCGCCTCATTTCTCCTCATGGAAAGAATTATCTCCCCAACTTCATCACTACATCTGGCAGCAAAGACGGAGGGCCCAGGGCCGTTGAAACATGCATACATTTTTATCGACAGGGGTTCAAAGTTCTTCTTGGCTGTAAATCATCAAAGAATTCCTCAGCTGCGAGGATTCCATTGTTAACACGCAGAGATACTGACGAAAGATGTGTTAAGTCAATAGCTTTTCTTATTTCCTTCTCTCTTTCCTTCCCTTTTTTCCTCTTTCTTCTTTTCTTCCATTTCCCCATTTTTCCCCCTTTGCTTTCTTTCTCTTTTTGAATGCATGGAAATCACTGTGATTGCAGTAAACAGCCAAAAGGTTTTGGGGCCTCAGTGTATGAAGGTTGATGGATCATAGATAATCACTAGTTGGTCCTCACTGTAGTAAGGTTACTTTATGCCCTCTGCACCGTGAAGGGAACCAAAATGAATTCAACTGCACACTCTGGTTACCCACAATGGGGACCTATCCCTTGATATGCATCACTTACAGTAAAAACTGTGGTTTCTCAAATTGGTTCAATGTCCCTCAATTCCATCTGGAGAATAGAAGCTGCAATGTAAAACAAAGGCAACTCTGGGTTCTGCACAGAATGAGGGCCAAATGCGGAATTGAAACCATTCCTTTGCAACATAGTTTATTTTCCAGCGACAGTTTTGGGGCTCTCGGTTTGTGATAGCAAGGAAAGCTAGCATGAGGCAGCAAAGACCCCCCCCCCCCCGCCCCCCGCATCCTCTAATCTTTTTATGTTGATCCTTTGCTACTTAAACCTAAGGAAATAATTTGGCTTAAATACAATAGTTGTGTATTACCATAACCTGTTGCTAGGTGTGGTTTCAAAACAGTTTTTATTTCCAATATATGTTCTTTGATAATAAAATAACATGACCCTTCTGGTCATTAGTAATGCTTTTCAACAATCACGCTCACAGAAGGGATTGGCATAACTTCACGAGTATACTTATGTTTCGTATTAGTATTTGTACATAGATACAGGGAAGACATTATAGATATGCAGAAATATTATACTTCATAACATAATAAAACCCCACTTGGAAAGCTTCTCATTCTCTTGTTAGATTAAAAAAAAAAAGCCTAGAGCAGTGATTTTTAAACCGTTTTCATCTCACGGCATACATACACGAATTACTAAAATTCTGTGGCACATCAAAAAATGTATTTTTTTGCCAATCTGACAGAAAATAGGTATAATTTTGATTCATTCATACTGGACAGAGATTGTTGTGTTGGCTGTTGTCATTTTTTTAATTTGACACTCTAAGGCAGTGGTCGGCAAACTCATTAGTCAACAGAGCCAAATATCAACAGTACAACGATTGAAATTTCTTTTGAGAGACAAATTTTTTAAACTTAAACTTTTTCTAACGCCACTTCTTCAAAATAGACTCGCCCAGGCCGTGGTATTTTGTAGAAGAGCCACACTCAAGGGGCCAAAGAGCCGCATGTGGCTCGCGAGCCGCATTTTGCCGACCACAGCTCTAAGGGAAAAGAGGGCAGTGGCCCTGACTAAATAGTCAGCTATGGCAAGTTTTAAAAATTCTTGTGGCACGCGGGGTGAAAATCACTGGCCTAGAGAAGGGTGATCTGTATTTTTAATGGTTTACTTATTAAAGAAAAAATGTATTATTTCTTCAAGGAAATATGAAACAGAACATAAAGATTCTGGCAACTTGAAAGAGCTACAAAACTGCTCTTCTAAACTCACTGCCATTGGCTTTAACTCTTTTTTATTCTAGAAAAAAAAGACCACTTTTCTATGATGTGGTAAAATGGCCCATAAGGCATTATTCAAGGAATGGGGACAAACATTTCATTGTAGTTAATTTTAACATTGAAAACTTTGCAAGAAATGTTCATCATTTTAATTTAAGTGAAAACAATAAAAATGCAAAATATCATAAGTCCAATTTTGTAAACACTGGAAAAATGCATATTAAAAAATTAAAACAATATATACTAAAAAAATTAGCATTTGTTTTCCCTGTATATTAAGATTATTTATTGGTGATATTTACCTTCTTTATTTTTTGTGCCACTGTCCATTTTTACAGTGATTAGGTTGTATTCTCTTAAGGAAAAATATGACTTTAAGAAAGCACAAATTAAAATAATGCAAAGCCTTCTCCACCAATAGAAATAAAACAGGGAAAATATTAAAAATGTTACTTTGGGCCCTAACTGGTTTGGCTCAGTGGATAGAGCGTTGGCCTGTGGACTGAAAGGTCCCAGGTTCGATTCCGGTCAAGGGCATGTACCTTGGTTGCGGGCACATCCCCAGTAGGAGGTGTGCAGGAGGCAGCTGATCAATGTTTCTCTCTCATCGATGTTTCTAACTCTCTATCCCTCTCCCTTCTTCTCTGTAAAAATACAATAAAATATATTTTTAAAAAAAGATACTTTGGGAAAGTGAGACTTTGTGGATTCTTCCTCCCTCCCTCCCCTCCCCTATTCTTCCTCTCTCCCTCCCTCCTCTATTCTCCCTCCCCTCCCTCCCTTCTCCCTCCCCTACTCTCCCTCCCCTCTTTCCCTCCCTCCCCTCCCGCCCCACTCCCTCCCTGCCCCCCTCCGTCCATCTCTCTCTCTCTCTCTCTCTCTCTCTCTCTCTCTCTTTCTTATTCCAGGACTTTGCAAACTTTTCTGTAAAGGGCCAGATAATAAATATTTTATTCTTTGTAGACCATATGGTCTCTATTGCAGCAACTCTACCCTACATTATAGTGCAAAAGCAGTCATAGCCAATCCTTTATAATAAAAGGCTAATATGCAAATTGACTGAACGGAACGACCAGTCGTTATGATGTGCACTGACCAGCAGGGGGCAGACACTCAGTGCAGGAGCTGCCCCCTGGTGGTCAGTGTGCTCCCACAGGGGTAGCACCACTCAGCCAGAAGCCCTGAGCCGGGCTCACGGCTGGCGAGCGCAGCGGTGGTGATGGGAGCCTCTCTCACCTCTGCGGCAGCACTGTGAGAGGGCACAGGCCAGGCTGAGGGACTCCCCCCCTTCCCCAAGTGCACGAATTTCATGCACTGGGCCTCTAGTACATGAATAAATGGGCATAGCTGGGTTCCAATAAAGATTTATTTTTTTAACACTGAAATTTGAATTTCATATATTATGAAATATTATTATTTTTTGATCCCCTCCACCACCACCCTTTAAAAATGTAAAAACCCAGCCCTGGCCACATAGTTCTGTTAGGTGGAGCATCTTCTCCGTGCACTAAGGTTGCGGGTTCCACCCAGTCGGGGCAGATAATAGAGGTAATCAATCGATGTTTCTCTCTCACATCGATGTTTCTCTCTCTCTTCCTCTCTCTCTAAAATCAATAAACATATCCTTGGGTGAGGATGAAAAAAAACAGGGTAGCAGGCCAAATTTGTTCTTAGGCCATGTTTGCTAACCATCACTCTATTCTATTAGTCCATGTTTCCCAAAAAAATTTTAAAAGAAAGAAGCATTAATTTTTTTCCAGTTTTCTTACTTTTACAATTTTAATGACATCCAATTTTTTTTTAAATGAGTGCATATACTCAAGTAGCTCACATTACAGATGTTATTGCTGGGGTAGAAACCACGCTGGGTTCTGCCACTCTACCTGAAATCCTAGGTCTCAGAGGTCACGGTTAGAATTGAAGTCATGGCTGGTGTGGCTTCTCCATGCTGAGAAAAGGAAATCCTTTCACTCCTACAACCTCTGTATTCACATCCATTTTTATTATAATTATTCTAGTGGCCTGGTGCACAAAATTTGTGCATGGGGGTGTGTGTGTTCCTCAGCTTGGCCTGCGCCCTCTCCAATCTGGGACCCCTCAAAGGATGTCCTACTGCCGGTTTACAGGGATTGGGCCTAAACTGGCAGTCAGACATCCCTCTCACAATCTGGGACTGCTGGCTCCAGCTGCTCACCTGCCTGCCTGTCTGCCTGATGCCTCTAACCACTCTGCCTGCTGGCCTGCTCGCCCCCAACTGCCCACCGCCGCTGGCCTGCTCTCCTCCAAATGTCCCCCCTCCCCCGCCAGCCTGCTCACCCCCAATTGCCCTCCCCTGCTGGCCTGCTTGCTCCCACCTTCCCTCCCCACTGGCCTACTCACCCCCAACTGGCCTCCCTGCTGGTATGCTTACTCCCAACGGCCCCTGCTGTCCCATCCTGGCCTGATCACCCCCCTGTGACCCAAGGTCCCAGCCCCTCCTTTTTTTCTTTTTCTTCTTTTTTTCAGCGCCTCCTTGAGTGGAGGCCAGGGCTGGCTGGAAGCAAGTATCTAGGATTTATTTATCTTCTATAATTGAAACTTTGTAGCCTTGAGTGGAAGCCAGGGCCGGCCAGGCCGGGAAGCTTGGCTTCCTCCATTGCCAGGGCAACCCAAGCCTCCTGCTTGCTCCAGCTCTGTGGCCGGTCACCATCTTGGTTGGGTTAATTTGCATACTCACTCCTGATTGGCTGGTGGGCGTGGCTTGTGGGTGTAGTGGAGTGATGGTTAATTTGCATGTTTCTCTTTTATTAGTGTAGATCATAAACAAAACTTTAATGTTTTGTTGTTCTATTTGTCACTGTACTTTTAATGGCAGTATGACAGTCTCTTGGTTTGATATATCCAAATTTTTGACGAATTAAATCAAACCACTGTTCATTACAGTAGCCACCACCTCATCATTCTATGCATTTCATTGTTCTATGAATTAATGATATGAATAATATCCGGTGCTGTCAATTGTGCACAAGTTTGAATCATTTGCTTTTTAAGAAAAATAGGTTATGTGACTTTATTCCCCCCTCCCCCAGCTTTATTGAGGTATAATTGACAAAATTGTAAGAGATTTTTAATAAAAAGGTGTTTTTTTTTCTCCAACAAGCTTGGCCACGTCAGAGCCATCAGAGGCCACTCCATTCAAGGTATCTGGCAACGGTTTCGGTGATGTTTCCTGAGGCTCCATCAGGACCTCAGGGTGGAGGAAGCAGTAATTCTCCTGTGGTCACCACAGGGCACAAGTGGGGGCACTTTCCCCACTGGTATGACTCAGAAGTAACCCCACTGGCACCTCACTGGTTCAAAGAGGATGTTGTTGATGGGAGGCGGGGGTATATGAAGCCAGAGGCCAGAGCGGTTCAACGTCAGTAATTTTGTGGTCCTTCGAAATGACTGTTGCTGTAAGCTGTGGTGATTTGGGGGTGGGAGGGAGGAGAGTTAGACACTAGTTATTTTTTTTTTTAAGTATTAACAGACTGTTTTGTTGAAGGCTTATTTTATTTATTTTGTTGCTTTTGTGGTTTTTAAAAACCTTTAATCCCTTCTAATGTCTTCATTATTTAATTCACTATAGAACGGACTCTTCTTGGCAAGATCACAGTAACTGAGGAGAGAGGGACGATGGGTGTCCGGGGGAGGGCCACGCTTGTGGGACAATGAATGCCATAAACTCAACAGAAAGGGTGGATCCAGGACCACAGAGCATGCTCTTCAAATCACCAATCAATAAATCTATCACAAAGCACTCATTAAATCCCTATTGTGCTCTAGATCTCTGTGGCCGCTGGTACATGCTAGTTGCTATCTATGCTCATGATCAGACAGAGACCATATGCTCCCATGGCTGATGAGAGGTCAGTGGAAAAGTACAGGGAACATTTTTAAAAAATACAACTTTATAACTTACTAAAGACTCAAAATCTTGCTTATTAGAAGGGGGCTTTATTCAGGTGGCATTATAATACTATTTAAGATCCTTTATTTGTGTAAGGAAGTGTTTTGTTTTGTTTTTAGGTTAAAGTCATTTAGTTTCCTTTTTCAATAAATCTTTATTGTTGAAAGTATTACATATGTCCCCCTTTTTCCTCCATTGACCCCTTCAAGTCTGCACCATCCCCCACTCCAGGCCTTCGCCACACTATAGATGCATACAAGTTCTTTGGTTAATCTCTTCACACCCACTGACCTACCCCTGCCTTCCCTCTGAGATTCCACAGTCTGTTCCATGCTGTTAAGTCCCTGGATCTATTTTGTGGATCAGTTTATTTTGTTCATTAGATTCCACATATGAGTGAGATCATGTGAAACTTGTCTTTCTCTGACTGGCTTATTTTGCTTAGCATAATGCTCCCCAGGTTCCTCCAGACTGTCTCAAAGAGTAAGAGATCCTTCTTTTTTACTGCTGCATAGTATTCCATGGTGTAAATGTACCACAGCTTTTTTATCCACTCATCTGGTACTTGACCTATTTCCAGATCTTAGCTATTGTAAATTGTGCTGCTATGAGCTTAGGGGTGCATATATTCTTTCTGATTGGTGTTTTGGGTTTCTTAGGATATATTCCTAGAAGTGGGATCATTGGGTCAAATGGCAGTTCCATACTTAATTTTTTGAAAGTGTTTCTTAATTGTCCATGTTAAAAAACAAAAGCACATTTATAGGTTTCCTGTTTAATTTGGTGGAGAAAGGGTGTAAGAAGGCCTGCCTTATAAGGATTCCAACAGAAGAACAAATGAAACGGATTCACTTGCTGTGGGAGGAGTCCCAGACCTCACAGCTCCGGAGGTCCTGGGAGTGGTTTGTATTAGAGCTTCTCTGCAGATGATCGGACACTCACCAGAATGATCTGCATGTGCCAGAAGGACATCAAGACACCACCCTGGCATGAGGACGTGGGCTGGAGTTGACCCCGATGGCCTGGGAACATCATAAATATCCTTCCTCTTTGATAGATCTGCTCTTTATTTCATATTAGACTTGCAAGAGCCATAGGTAATTGCTCTAAGGAAAGAAATGGACTTAGGTGATCAGCCCCCTTCAGGATCTGCATGGACATGGATGGGTTGGGTGGGTGAGCTCTAGGATGTGAGGGATACTTCAAACTCTGTTCTTCTGCAGGCTGAGCAGCATTTCCTGCTGACTGATGAAGGACACTTTTCAGAGATGAAGGACATTTCAGTTTTGAACTACATATTTTTTTCTTGAGGTCAAAACATTTTATAAGTACCTATCTCTGGAATCACAGGTGGGAAAATTTGACTTGTTTTGCAAGAATTAATTTTATTTTTTTCAGGGACATTTTCTTTTCTTTTCATGTAAAGTACCCCTAGATTATTGTTCCCATTTTAATGAATTTTATGCTTTTGGGGATTTTTAAAAAGTTAAAACAGAATGAACTGGAAGAGGTAGTTAAAAGAAGATAGAAGTGTGTGTGTGTGTGTGTGTGTGTGTGTGTGTGTGTGTGTGTGTGTGTATGTGTGATGAAAGTTGCTGCTACATAACTAGTAAAATATAGGATCTGTGAATCAGATAGGCACAGGTTAAAATCCTACTACCTCCAGCATTTATTCACTAAGTGACTTGGAGCAAATTAAAAACTGATGACTTCAATTTTTTCATCTGTAAAATGGGTATCATCTTAACTGTTTAGCCCTAACAGGCAGAGAAGCTATTCAATAAATGACAATTTTTATTATTCTAATGAAAGCTCAGGAAACTGTATGGAATTCATGGCCCACTTCCATAGTTGCAGAGTTCGATAGCTTTTTATTATTTCATCCATTTGGCTAGTGAATCTTAACAGCTGTTAACCTCAGTTTCAGGCCTCCAGACTTTAAAACACCCATTTCATAGGTATTGAAATGAGGCTCCCGGGACCCATGGGTCATGGACATGAAGGTTGGCCAATCCATTTTGCACATCCTACGTCACAGTTCTTAAATCGATCATTCTCAAGTGTCTAATAAAGTTACTGCTCAAGAGAAGTTGGAGTGAAAAGTTATACTCATTTGTCAAGTTAAATTAGTAAGAAGCAGTATACATTGCCTGAACTTTACTTCCAGGCAGGAGGAGGCCCAGGAAGTGAGTCCTTGACAAGAGAGTCTGGGCTGAAGGAGCCACACTGATATCTCTCTCTCTCTCTCTCTCTCTCTCTCTCTCTCTCTCTCTCTCACACACACACACACACACACACACACACACACACACACACACACACACAGTACAATCTTTATATCAGATTCTCTTGGAAAGTAAAGAGCTCCTCAAAATTATGTGTTTTTCAATGGCTGATTTTTACTATTAACACCCCAGAATGATGGTTCTCAATGTTGACCGCATGCGAAAATCATCTGAGAAGCTTCATAGAAATGCTGATACCTGGGCCCAAACTCACAACCAATGACTAGAATTTGGTGGGGCAGATGCCAGACATGGATGTTTTTAAAAAAGATCCCTCAATGATCCTTCTGCATGTCCCAGTTTGGGAGCCACTGCCCCTGAAATATTTTAAATTGAACTTATTTTAGATGAGCTGATGACCACTTACACCGAACAGTAAGGACTTCTAGTGCTTTTATTTGCTATTTAAATGTTTGCTTTCTCTGTTGTTGCTGTCAGCCACCCTATCTCCTTTCCCTTCCTCTCCTTCTTCTAATTCAAATATTCTGAGGATGTTTATTTGAGCTGGGGAAGCTGCTAACCAAACTTGTTAGAATTGTGGTTCATGATCATTCTACCCATTGGGCTAGTGGCTTTTTGGTCTTCTGAACTTCTAGCTTCAAGGTCTCTGATTATTCGAATGTCTGTGGTTCTTAGGTCATGGGTTTTGGGAACTGGGAGCCCAGAAATGTAAATCATGGAGAAGACGGTAGGCCATTGAGTACACTGCAGCCTCTCGATTTTTAAATTGTAGGGATGGAGCAAGAGCCCCAGGAAGTCTGCTAGGTATCGAAAGGCAGAACAGAAACAACTCAGAGCCCTGGAAACCTGTGTTTAATACTGTCTCTCTCATCAGCCATGGGATCTGGGCCCAGTTATTTTACTTCTCTGGTCTTTTTCTTTAACTCTAAATAAGGAAGATGGACTAGGTGGTTTATAAAACTAAGATAGTTTAAACAGAAATTAATATAGGATAATATAACAATTATGTGTGTACCTACCACCCCCTCTAATAACTCCTATTACTTTGCCATATTTGCTTTATTACATGTTTTTAAGATACCTTTAAAGCCTCTTCTGAACCTTTCTCTAATCCTATTCTCTTCTCTTCATCCCCAGAAATCATCATTATCTCACTCTTGAGGTTTATCATGCCCATGTATATTTATTACACCACGACTACACCTGCCCATGAACAATGTATGCATTATTTTGCTTATTTTTACACTTGAAATGGATGGTATGACTAGTCTTAGACTTCTTCAATTTTCTTTTTAAAAATTTAGTCACATATTTTGAGGTTAATCCATTTTGATGCCTGTGGCTCTGGTTTGTTCTATATAGTATTCCATTAAATGACTATACTACTATTGCCATTCTTCTAATGAAGAATCTAAAGTTGTTCAACATAGAGAAATTTTAAGGTGTCTTCCAGTTTGAGCCTTCTAGAATTTGGCATAAAAGTGTGATTTTTCTGAAGAAGTTTTGTAACAACAAATTTGGTGTTTTCCATTGTTCTCAAGTGTCCACTTTTGCAAATCATACCTTGTGGGTGTGAGTAAGACGACCAGAAGTCTGACTTTGGACCAGTGGGGTCATCCTTATCTTTAGTGAGCACTGGGGTGGCCATATCACCCCGTGGGTAAAAGCATAGACTTTGGAACCAGTTAGACTTGGTTTTGCATCTTAACTTAGCCATCTGTGAGTTGAAGATCTTGGGCAAATTGTGTAACCTCTCTGATCCTGAATTTCCTCATCTAGAAAATAGGGAAAACAATTTCTACCACATATGGTCATGAGGATTCAAAAAGATAATGCATGTGAAGTACTGGGAGGCATGACTGCAACCTAGCAAATGCTGATAAAGTGATAAGATAGATAAGTATACACACACACACACACACACACACACACACACACACACACACATATATATATATATATATATATATATATATATATATATATATAGAGAGAGAGAGAGAGAGAGAGAGAGAGAGAGAACACATCCATGCACTCTGCCAGGACCCGTGCTCATATTTACTGCACACACACACTCTCAGCATAATGCCTAGCACACAGTTTATACTTACTAAATAATTGCTAAAAAAATAATAAGTTTCTCACAAAATTAAACATCCTCTTACTATATATGATCCAGCAATTGTACTACTTGGTATTTATGCAAAGGTGTTGAAAACCTATGTTCACACCAAAACCTGCACACAGATGTTTATATCAGCTGTACTCATCATTGCCAAAACTTGCTATCAACCAAGATGAATGGATAAACTTCGTACATCCAGACAGTGGAATATTATTCAGTGCTAAAAAGAAATGGGCTATTAAACCATGATAAGACTTGGAAGAACCTTAAATGTGTATTACTAAGTGAAAGAAGTGAATCTTACATACTCTATGTTTCTACCTCTATGACATTCTGGAAAACCTATGGAGACAGTAAAAAAGGTCAGAGGATGCCAGGGGTAGAGGAAGGAGGTAGAGATGAGCAGAGGATTTTGGGGGCAGTGAAAAGATTGTGTATGATTCTATAATGATGCATATATGTCAAGCGTACATTTCTTCAAATTCATAGAATGTACAACACCAAGAGTGAACCCTGATGTAAACTAGGGACTTTGGGTGACCATGATGTGCCCATGCAGGTTTATCAAATGTACCATTGTGGTTGATGATGAGGGAGACTATGCATGTGTGGAGCCAGGAGGTGCATGGGTAAGCTCTTCCCTTCAATTTTGTTACCAACCTTAACCTCCTCTAACAATGTAGTTTAATTTAAAAAAAGAAAAAGCAAGTATGTAAATACATAAGTTAGACTATTGGAAAATGCATTTACCGGTGGGATCAAAGGAAGTTTAGTCTATGAAACAACACAGGCCTTTTTCAGCATCTCTTATTAGTGAAGGGTGACTCAGAGAAGTTGAGAGAATTTTTCCTGAAGATCGAATATTCTGTCATAGGAGTCGGTCACTTCCTTTAGTCCCCCAGACAACCTTGCTGAAGTTTCAGGCAAACGACTGCCCCAGAAGCAGCCTACAGTTCAGATATTACCTGCGATTTCCTATTTGTCACTGTCGCAGTTCCCGGCCCTACTTGCTCCGTCCTGTGTGATCAGAGTTCATTCTCTAGACAGCCTGACTTCGTAAGTGGACGTCCACGTTTACACTAGAGCAGCAGGCACTTCCTGGCTGGCTCCTTCCAGACAAGGAGCCTCTGTTCGCCTTGGGACTGGGGAGGAAACAGCCTCTGACTGTCCCAGCTGGTGCGCGACAGACGAGCCCCAGCCCTGGGACAGCAGACTTTACATACAAAGTTCTGAGCCGTGGATGGGAAGCAAACCAGTAGGTTAGGATAGTGCCAGCCTTTTAAATAGCGGCACTCAGCAATAGCACTGGCCAGGCTGGTGTTTAAGAAAACAAAAATGCCCATCTACCAGGAATTCCTTTTAAGTGGTTTGCAAAGGTGTGTCATTTCTAAATAAAGAGCTTTTTGACAGGAGCGCCTGCTAAATAATGATGGAGGATTGTTATGGTTCTGTTTTACTTTGGAGATGGTGTTTATATCCTGCTTCAAGCCTTTAAAAATACTGTATATACATTTGAGATTGTGCTAGTTTACTTGGCTCCTATTAAAAAAAAAAGGAGAAAGATGAAGAAAAAGGGGGTTTCTGCTTGACTTAGAGGCTAGTAAGTTGAGTAGGGTGGGTTTGTGGTCATTGGTTTGCTCAGTTTCAATGGATTCAAATCCCTGCTTTGAATTGGCTTCAGCGGGCCTCCCGTGGGGGTCAAGTTGGGGCCTTTTGTTAGGGGCCATCCAAAGTGCGGGGAGGGCCGGGGAGGTGGAGAAATGACAAGTATTATAGTATAGGACTGTAGGTTGCTATTGTCTCACACGCAGGCTTGCACAACCACAAGGTTTTCTTCTGTCAGAGGAAACTGGATAAAGGGAGAGGGCTCTGGGGACAGGGCAGAGGGAGGGGACAAGAGGAGAGGCGAGAGGGCTGGTGTGGCCATTCGGCCTGTTTCGCACTGCTCCCAGCCCCCACCCCACTAAGCCATCGCCTTCCTGCTGACCCGGAGAGAGAATATAAATGGCGTGCTTTGCCTGTACAGTGCACTAACTGGCAGTGGCCTGCTGGAGCTGAGGCCATTTTCTAAGCAACTCACTAATCAGAAGTGACTGAGGCTCTGAGGAGAATGCAGTGCCGCCTGGGTTCCACCCTCCACGCTAATGAAGAAGGCAGTGAGGTGGATAATTAAAGGCAGCGATGTGCATAATTCCACACAGATAACCCAAAGGTAATGAAATGCATTATAAGTTTGGGGGACAGCAGGTTCCCTTTACCAGCCAAGGCTGTTTTATGATAAAATGAACCTACCCTTTCCAAGCACAGGCCAGCTGACTCTGGGAAGAGCTGGCCTGGGAGTTGTAGGAGGAGCCACCCTGGATGAAGAATCCATGCAGCAATTTTAAAACTTATAGGCAGCTGCATACCCACACAGCGAGACACTTAAGATATGATTTTAAGTGAAAAAATAAAGCAGCATGCAAAGTGAATGTGTTGGCCAAACAAGCAACACTAATACCAAACAAAACTTTATATGTGTAGAAGAAAGACTGGAAGGAAATACATCAGCATGTTAGGTTATCTGAGTAGTGGGACTGTAGGTGATTTCTTTTGTTCTTCCTGTTGTTATTTTCTACATTTTCTTATATTAATTTGGATTATCTTCATAATGAAAAAAGTGAGCACCAAAAACAAAACAAAACAAAACAAAAAAACAAGTTTGGCTTGGCAGAACTCTTCCCCAGAATCGACTGGAGAACTGACTGTAATGTTAACTTCTGACTAATGTGGATGGGCACGGAGTCCAGGCAGTCGATGCTACTGCAGGAGATGTCAGCGGGCCCAGCAGCCCTCTTCTGGTTAGGAACATTTCCTGTGTAAATTCAGACTGTATGTGAGTCTCCCTGGCCCTGCTTCTCGGACAGCTTCAGAGATGACTTTAGAGGCAGAAGCTTTTTGGCGATGTGTTCTCCTTAGGGTATAACCAACTTCTACCATTTTTTGGTAGCTCCCCAAAACTCCTCCTAATAACGTTTCTTCCCCCAAGTCTTGTAGTGTTTGAACTACTTGAGAAAATAACACTAACACTATCAAACTAAAGCGATTCCTTACTTCACTACGTCATGGGGATGGCCAGCCTGTGGGTTTTACAGCTGATATCGGGGAGGAAATGACTGATGACTTCTCACTCTTACTATTGAGGCTAATATGGGAGACCTTCGGTAAAGGTTTTTAATTAATGAAGATGATCTGCCGCCCTAAAATAGAATCCATACGTTTTTTCTACAAATGTTTGGGTGTTAAAAACAAAATCCTCAGGAACTCTTTGAATTTTCATTCTTACAATCTTGCTTTGGGTACTGGACCTGCCAGATGTTGATGCTGCAGTTGGCCATGGCCTTGTTTAGGGTTGGGTGGGTGTTTAATTGTGCATTGCTGGAAGGTTAAGTTCCCTTCTGTCTTACCGAGTTGAGTCTTTTGCAGCCCTTATTGCAATCTTACATCATCCAGATTTTCAAGTCTTGCCCTACTGGTTTAACACACATATTTGTGCTCAGAGAATGAAATGAAATGTGTGTGAAGTGAGCAGGACAGTGCTCAACAGCTGGATTCTGCATTGGACCCGTCCAGCAGGTGCAGGCAATTCCAATGCTCACTCGGGGGAAGCCAGAGGCTGCCTGCAGTACCCACGGCCCCCCGAGCACTTCCTTATGAAGTACCTTATAAACTTCATTTCCTTAGGAAGTCCTGAGACTGGACTGAGGGCTGTTTTTCTGGTTTTGTTTTTGAGGGATGATCGTTCAAAAACTTCTATGTCGGGGACAAGTATAAAACTATGGATATGCAGAATATAAAATTAGAAACTGTCGTAAAAGGAGAATTCCAAAATAGAAACTTAAAGGGCTTTACTGTTTCTTTTTTTGAAACATGTGACCTGAACCCCTGTATTCAGTGGGAATTCTGTCTTTGGCGTCCTGTTACATTTCCCAGGACGGATTGAGGAGAACTTAGAGCAAGCCTTCAGTTTTTCCAAATATGCCTTTTTTTTCCTACTAAAAGAAAATTATGTATTAATCTATCCTAGTTAAATGAACTAACTGATATTTGATTTTAAGCAATTGCTTTTAAATATTGAAACCTTTTATTCTAGTGTCCCCAGCATTGACTGTGGAAGTAAAAAGGTATGTGCATTAACAAAGCTTCTATCAATTAGACAAATTGCCACTTTCATAAAAGCCAAAATGAAATGTTCTGCATTTACCTAAGATATACCTAAGGGACAATGAGCACAAGATTGTAAACTACTTTTACTCTACAAAAGTTCTAATAACATAGAGAGTTTTGGGTAGGAACTCTTGTGCTTCTGGTTGGTACATCATCTACTTTTTAAACATGAAATTAATACAGACATTTGTATTTACACAAAACTGCACAAAAGTGAATTCAGCAGTCAAAGCACATGCACGCTTCTTCCAAACCTTTGACAACAGAAGCTATTCCAATACTACAGGACTGAGTAAGAACACTAGATTCAGCGGCAGCTGTTGGTACTAGAGTCACATACATCACAGCAGAATGGGCACATATGGCCAAGAAAAATTCTGTCCAAGAATTTGCTGCCATCTTTAACCCACCACTGTCAATCATCCGGGTGATCTTGAGGGGCAAAAGAACCAAATTAAAGGCGGAAGGAGCTAAGTAGAAGGATGGCCTTTCCTTTCCCCTGTGCTCAGCTTTAGGGTATGTAATTGTAGCTTCAGTAATTGGTGAGGGAGATGAAAAACGTATTAAAGCAGAGATAGATAGTGGTACAGCCATGTCTGCACCCCAAGGCCCAATCCCTTTGGCTACTACAGATTGGACAGAGAGGGCACTGGACCCAAGGTCAGTCATCCTATAGGCTGCTTAATAGCTTGTGAAGTTACACCCATCTCTGCCTGTCTGAAATAATGGTGTCTCCCTTTCCCTGTCACTCTCAGTGAGCTGAAACTCATGATGTGCTTGAACAGTCAGTTAGCAGTAGTAGAGACCCAGTCACAGGGTAGTTGAGTCATGAAGGGGTGATAGCTTTTGTTTTCTGGGTTTCCCCACCCCCCAACCCCCATATCTTCTGGAAACAGACCCCAACCTTCTGGCCCTAGTTACCCAAGCCTGGTCAGAAGCTTTCCACAGCTTTCTCTGTTATGCCAAGGCCATATAATTGGTAGAAAATATATTGAAAAAAATACACAACTGCACTAAAAATCAAGTATAGTCAGATTAGATTTTTTAAAAATCCCGTTAAGTTTTTAAATATATATATATATATATATTTATTGATTTTAGAGAGGAAGAGAGAGAGAAACATCAATGATGACAGAGAGTCATTGATCAGTTGCCTCTTGCATCCCCTTCCCCACTGGGGATCGAGCCTGCAACCCAGGCATGTGCCCTGGCCTGGAATCAAACCATGACCTCCTGGTTCATAGGTCAATGCTCAACCACTGAGCCACGCTGGCCCGGCCAGCTATGCTTTTTATAAGAAACATCTTAAAGCAAAATAACCAAAAAATTGAAAATACAGAGATGAATAAAACGTACTAAGCAAATGCTAATAGAAAGAGACACTAGCAAGATTAATATTAGAAAAATAGAGTCAAGTTGAAAAGGATAATGTCAGATAACAAAGAATTCAAGAAAAGAAGGCCTTTTGTGTTGACAAAACTAACAGTTCCCTAAAAATAGATGGCACCCATGAGTGAGTATGCACCTGATGATGTATCTCTGACAGGCCGACAGGTTGAGGACATACTAGTATGTTGTAGTCTTGTCTCTGGTTACAGAACATTAATGAAAACAAAATTGAAAATAACCTAAAAATCCATTAACTGGTGATTGGCTAAATCAGCTGTGGAATATTAACTCTTTGAAATACTTTATAACAGTTACAAAGAATAAGGTTAATCTATATATTAATGCAGCTAACTCTCTAAAATGTATTCACTGAAAAAGCGACTTTGCAGAAAGATGTGTACAATAATATATAACCACTTATATTAACACACACAAAATTACTCAAGATATTTTCTTTGGATTTGGAAGTTTTTATACAAATAAATAAGAAAAAATCAGGAAATAACACGTACAAGAGACATAATGGTGGTTACCTCTGGGAAGGGAAAAAGAAGTGGAGGTATTTAATCGGAAAGGACTTTATCTGAAATGCTTTCACTTTTTAATAAGGAAAATTACATTTTTATTATTCATGTTATTACATTTAAAAAAAAAAAAGATTCCACGATTTCAGAGTGTTGTAAAAGCCTTGTCTAATTGCTTCTCGGCCTTTTGGCTAAGATCAAATGTAAAAGCCCTGTCCAGTTGATGTTCAAGTTGGATGCCTTTGCATGCAAACACCAGAAAACCTAATCTGAACAATGAGGCTGGAATGGCAAGGGAGTTTATTAACCCCTATAACAGAATGCCCAGCAGAGTAGGGTGTTGATTGATTACAAAATTCAACCATGTCATTGAAGACCTGGGTTCTTTCTATTTCTTTGCTTCAATGAGTTTTGAAGACATTTACTTAAAATTCTCTTCGTATCCTTGGAGTTTGTTTAATCCTCAGGCTCAGAAGTTTGAAGCAAACAACATCCAGAACAAAATAATAATAAGCAACAGTTATACAGTGCTGACTGTGTGCCAGCATTTTATATTAACTCATTTTTTTTTTGTTCTTATAATTCCTTTTGTAGACAAAAATTTTAAGGCACTGAAAGGCTAGGTGATTTGTTGACTGTTAGGTAATTAGTAAGTGGTAGATTCAAATCCAGCCAGCTCAATAATATGTGCACTTAAATGCTGAGTTCTACTCTATATTTGTTTTTCCTTATGTCTTTTTTTTTCTTTCTTTCTTGTCTTTTCTTGTAGTTTTCTCTAAGGATTAAGGAATTTTTCCCCAGAACTTTCCCAGCAGACAACTCTTCACATCTCATTGGCATATGCCCACTCCTGAACCAATTAGATTTCCTTAGCTCAAACAGGCCACCCCTGGAGGTGAGTGGGGTCAGCTTCCCCCAGGGATATTGCTGCATGGGAAAGTGTAGACACATGAACCAGACCCTGATTCTCTTTGGAAGGAAAAGGGGATGTACAAGGATTGGTGCTGAGAAGATAACCAACAGACTCCAGTAAAAGCAATTTCTATTAATCTTTTGTAGCTCAATGATTCATTCATTTGAATGCCTATTATGTTGGGCACACAAGTGAAAATTCCTAGGATGCATATGTGGTTCAAATATTTTTTCTTTTTTATTGAATTTACTAGAGGCCCGGTGCATGGATTCGTGCACCAGTGGGGTCCCTCAGCCTGGCCTGCACCCTCTCACAATGTGGGACCCCTCGGGGGATGTTGGCTTGCCGCTTTCGGCCCGATCCCCGCAGGCCAGGGGATCGGTCCAAAACTAACAGTCCGACATCCCCTGAGGGATGTAGTAGTGTGCAAAGCAACAGTCAGGAGGAGGAGCCCAAGCCCGGGCTGGGTGCCGCACCGCTCCTGCTCATCCAGCCCTATTGCACCTGTTGCCGCCATGGCTCAGTACTACTGCCACAGAGGCAGGAGAGACGGGAGCGACACCACCACCACAGCTGCATTTGCCAGCTGTGAGCCCAGCATCTGGTGCCTGTCTGTCAGCTGAGCAGCACTCCCGCAGTGGGAGCGCACTGACCACCAGGGGCAGCTCCTGCGTTGAGTGTCTGCCCCTGGTGGTCAGTGCATGTCATAGCTACCGGCTAGTTGTCTGGTGGATGGTTGGCTTAGGCTTTTATATATATAGATTGGGCTGACATTGGTTAATAAAATAATATTGGTTTCAGATATACAATTCTATAATACATCATCTACTAGTATATATTGCCTTGTGTATTTATCACTTATGGTTCAAATCCTGAGGAGAATAGTCTGGGCTAGAGATACAGACCTGGGGTGGAGGTAGAGATCTGAGCATTGGCAACACATAGAAAATAATTATTTTAAGTCATGGGGATGGAGAGAATTCCCACAGGAGAGAGTATAGGGGTTTGAAAGAAGATGGTCTACAAAAGATTTAGTCTTTTCATTTTCCATATAATTAGTTTAAAAGTTTCCATATGATTTTTAAAAAGCTATGATTGTACTTAGTACATGTAACTGTTATTAATAAAATAGCCACTCATCTCTTTATGTATTCATTCATTTGTTTATTAGTTTATTTAATTCATTCTAAGCATCATGAAGAATCTTGTTCTTCACCAGTACAAGATATTGAATAGTCCAACAATCAAACCTTTGTAAGAACAACCTAAAATTGTCCCTGGTTAAATACAAGGGGTGAAGTAATCTTGCCCCAGTGATGGGGACAGAGCTATGTTCTAGTACATGTAGTCTACTGACTTTGCTTACTTTACATGTATCTTGTACTCAGCAATCTGAAGAGATGACTTCTCAGTGTGTGTTAGTTGGGCTAATCTACCAAACTCCATAGCTCAGTGGCTTAATCCAATAGAAGTTTATTTCTTGTTTACATCGTAGTTTCTTTCATCAAGCAGCTCCATTATGCCCTAATGTCCTGAAGTCCCCACTGGGTCCTCAGCACTTGACTAACAGATAAGAGAAGAGAGAAAGAGCATGGAGAATTGCATGGAAGGCCTTATGGACCAAGACTTGGGGTGCTGAAGATGCTTTTGACCCCCATTCAATTGACCAGAACTCAGTCACATGTTCACAGCTAAGTGCAAGAAAGGCTGGGAATTATAGTCTAGCTGTGTGTCTAGGAAGAACCAGAAAATGGATTGGTGGGCTTTTTTTGTTTTCAAATACAAGCAAAAGTTTATTTAGAAAGTCACAGAGGTAGAAGAAGTGAGCTATGGAGCAAGTGTGCCAGCCAGGCTGCCTGGCCTCAGGTTTGATGGGCACCTGACTAGACTCTGACATACAATGGATTGAGTGAAACATTTCCATTTCATTAAAATTTATTTGATATATTTACTATTTCGCTCCAAAATCTTGTTCTCATTTATAAGAGATTTTTTAATGCTATATCTTTCTTACTGAATACAGCTTGGGCATTATTAGTATTTCATGTCTCTAGTTATTCAGAATTATCCCAGTTTTGTTCTTATTATTTTCAGTTATTCCCTTCTTTCTTCCAAGTTCTCTGCCTTCTATCTTACAGACCTACATCTCAGTCAGAATCCATTTGATCTTTCTTCTGACGCTTCCGTGGAATTTCTTCTGTGTTTCTTAGAGTTTTCATATATGGATCAGCTACTTTTGTGCATCTTAAAAACTTTTAAACTTTGCAATAACTGGACAGACATTAAAAAACACATAAGCGTATTTGATGAATTAAATAAGACCTTAGAAATGCATACAACTCTTAGAAACACTTTAATGTGCTGTATTAAGTTCAAAGCAGGTATTTAACATGAGTTGTAAAAATTATAAGCTTAATTTTAAAAAGATTAAGTAAGTAAATGCTCAGAAACACAATAATTCTTGAGAAGCAATCATTATGTGCCTTTCAACGGTCACTGCTAACATTTAAAAATTAACCAACATGATTTTCATGTGATCCCGGCACAATTAAGTAAAAACCACACCCAACTGAACCTTGGGGGAATATCCTTGAACATTTCGGATATATTGATATTATTCTTTCCATTGTTTTCATTACCATCAGGATCAACCAGGTGCTTAGGGACACATTAAGCCACAGCTGTTGCAATTAATTGTCCCCATATTGCCTCAAGAGACAAGCCCTGGCAGTGGTGGCCGGCTTAGGCCTAAGGAGTGACAGGTCCTAACAAGGATGCCTTGGCAGGAGTGCTCTTTAGGTCCCTCCCCGAAGACAATCGGTAGCGTGATTAGGTGGGGCTGCCGCCAAGCCTGCCCTAGAGCAGGGCTGGGACCGGGGCTGGGGCAGGGCTGGGGCAGGGCTGGGGCAGGGCTGGGACTGGGCTGGGTTGGGTGCTGGCAGGCTGGGTGGTGCTTTCATTGGCTTGGCTGCACCCCACTCAATTACTCTAGCGAGGTGACTGGACTTTAAGTGAAGTGAAGCAGTCTGGGAAGTGCGAGCAGGGCAACTGATAATTAGCTGCCATTTTACAAGAGTGGGTCTTAGGGTCATCAATTAGCATTTTACAGGCTGGGTGGCTGGCTCCCTATCAGTGCAGGCAGTGCGTGGAGGCCGCAGCTTTTCCTTGCAGACCAAGTGCTGTCAGGTTTGATTTTGCTGGAAATCGTGACCCTAGTCCGCCTGAAATTTGATCAACGTTTTACTATCCACACCATGTCATACAAATGGTGTGTAATACCTTTGCTTTTTTTAAAAAAAATTGTTTAAATGACCTGGTTTATGGCTTGCCCTGAAGCCAGAATGAGACACTTAAGTGCTGTTTGAAAAGAATTGTAGGCAAAATTCAATCGAATCCAGCCATTTGATTATCTGCTGGATTTAAGTACATCTTCCTCATAGCGTTCTTCCCTCAGTGGGGTAACTAATGAGTAATTCCACTAGGTGTTTGTAGAAAACAAGGTTTGGGGTGATCCCATGCCAAACAAATCCCAAAAGGAAAAAGGAGAGTTGATCATTTTATGATCTGCCTCTTGGTAAAAGTAAATTTTGTTTTAATGTAGCCAAGGACCTGGGGCAAAGTAGGAAATGTAGGGAATCAGATGGAGATGTTAGCAAGCAGCTCATCAATGTGTGCCAGGCCCTGGGGGCGGGGAGCGTGCGGGCAGGGAGTACCCTCTTGTACTGGGAGGCTGTTCTTAAATAGGGTTTTTGTGTGTGTGTGTGTGTGTGTGTACCATTTCTTTCTGAATGAAGTCTGTCTGCTCTGATGTAGTCATTCACTCCCATTAAACAGGTCACTGCTAAAAATGAGTAAAAATAAAAATCACTCTAGGTTGAAAAGGGAGAGAGGAATAGGAAAATTTGGATTGGTCGTACGGAACTTCAGCTACTCCCAATGATTTCTGTGCCAACTTAGAAAGTATCTTTAAGCAAAACACTGTGAACATGAAACTAAGTCAAGAATGGCCATGCCCTAGCTCAGTGGTCGGCAAACTCATTAGTCAACAGAGCCAAATATCAACAGTACAACGATTGAAATTTCTTTTGAGAGACAAATTTTTTAAACTTAAACTTCTTCTAACGCCACTTCTTCAAAATAGACTCGCCCAGGCCGTGGTATTTTGTGGAGGAGCCACACTCAAGGGGCCAAAGAGCCGCCTGTGGCTTGTGAGCCGCAGTTTGCCGACCACGGCCCTAGCTGATTTGGCTCAGTGGATAGAGCGTCGGCCTGCCGAATGAAGGATCCTGGGTTCAATTCCCGTCAAGGATACGTACCTTGTACCTTGGTTGTAGGCTCTATTAACAGGCCTCCCCCCCCCCCCCCCGCTTTGTTGGGGTGTGTGCGGGAGGCAACCAATTGATGTGTCTCTCTCACGTTGATGTTTCTCTCTCTGTCTCTCCCTCTCCCTTCCACTCTGTCTGAAAATCAATGGAAAGATATCCTTGGGTGAGGATTAACAACAACAAACAAAGCCTGGCCACAGGACCACACGTGTGGCTTTAAAGGTACCCAGTTACATGAGGCAACCTGGTTGAACAACATGCAGAGAAGGAGGAGATGCACCAAAAGGTTGCGTGATTGAGTGGGACCTGGAGTAGGCTGGGTTGAGCTGAGCAAAGAGATGTTCTGACTTTTTCTCTTTTGGGAACAGTGGGGTGGAGTTGGTTGGGGGAGGGGTGTCGTGAATCAGGATTTGGCTGGGCAGGCTCTGAGTCACTTATTTTCTGTAGATAGGGCCCTGGGTGCTCCCGGGACAAGGAAGCGACACCAAAATGTCCAAGTGTCAGCATCAGGGTGCTCCCTGGTTGCCTTTTCCTTGAACACCAATTAGATGTTCCCTGGGATGTTCTGTGAATCTTTGAAACCTCTTCTGAGTTAGCGTCATCAAGGTAGTAGTTAGCAGTTCAGGTGTGATAAGAGACTGGCTACGTTTATGTCTAAAAAGCTTCACAGTGCCTTTTAAAACGTTCTCACCGAATCACTCGAGATTGTATCAGCACGAAGCATGTCATCCACATGAATATCCTCGGAGTCTCACCGTGAATAATGTGATTAGCAAGCACAACGCGAGGCCTCCTGGCACACGGGGAGCTTCCTCAGCCTGACTCCTCAGTTAGCTTCCTGGGAGGGACCGGCACCAGCATCCTCCAAGATGGCCTGGGTCTTGCCCAAGAGTGTTCACTGGCCAGGAAGATGAGACTGGGAGCACGGCGAACCTTAAGTCCTACTGTGATGGAGAAGTTAAGACATTATTTTGCATAGATCGTTTTCTTTCTCCATAATGGACTAAGGTAGATTTATCCCTTGCGAGAAAACCTCAGGAGTGACTGAATCGGTGTTGCTGGCTAGCCTGTCCCTCTCTCCCTCCAGCCACAGAGGAGGAGGAGGTTGGTGGTGGTGGCAGGGGAGAGGATCATCCTAGCTGCCACTTTGTTCTCTAACCTCCAGGGTCACTCGGACCTCCAAGCCATCTTGGTGCAGGAGAAGTCACCCTCCTCCCCCTGTAGAATCTGTGTCCAAAGAGACTTTACTAAGCAAACGAAGATAAACACTCCAACCTCTTTCCAACTCTCCAGAACAGAAAGAAAATGTCAACTGTAAAGATGAGCACATGAATGGGGGCCAGATCCTAGATGCTAACACAGCACCATCTGGACAGAGCTCAGCTCACTTGGCCCCCCTGTACAGAGCCTTTCCCCATAGCCTCACCCACCCCCATTCCTTCCTTCCTTCCGTCCTCTTTGCCTACTTCCATCCTTTCTCTCCCTTCCACCCCCTTCCTTATTCCCTGCCTCCTCCTTCCTCTCATTCCATCAATTCATTCACCAAATATTTATTGAATTCTTACTTTATGCTGGTCTGTGCTAGGTGCTGGGGATACAGTGGCAAACAGGGCAGACACACAGTCCCTTCTCTGATGGAGCCTACAGTGCAGAAGGCATTGAACAATTATTACAGGGGGCATGTGTGTAATGACAGGCAACCCCCCGATACTGGCATGGGGATGCAGCAAGGGGATTCAACCAGGCTGAGGGATCATGGACAAGGCACGCATTTTCTTATTGCCCTTTACTCTACATTGTAAGGATTAGAGATAAGGTATGTAAAGTGTACAGCACCATGCTTGGTCCATGATGGCACTGTGACTGCTCAAACCAGCTCTGGGATTCTTCTCGGGGAACTGTCATCAGAGCCAGTTTCAAGCTCTATTGGTGGTCATGCCTTTATTATTCTGTCTTAACTTTACTTGTACTAGTTATCTTTTCACCCTGCTGTATCTTTCTGCCTGTCTGAGACTGGGGTTCCCTGTAGGGTAGGGGCTGAAGTTACCCTCTTTGAAACTCTAGAGCACCTACAACAATGCCCAGCACATATAATAACTGCTCAATAAATGTTGCTGGATCAAAGTGAGTTAAATAATGAACATAAATTCCAGGAAAAGGACACCAGTCAGAGAATGGGAAAGTTTTATGGGAAGGAATTGGAACCTCCCCAGATGTTCTGATATTATCTTTATGACCTTTTGGGAGAATAAAAACGCACACACGCACACACTCCTTCTCTCATCTTTTCCCCTGGTGTCAGGCAGAGAGGATTAATAAAAGAAAGAATATTTAGTTGAGCTTTTACTCCAAGGGATCCTTCTTAATTAAGCGGTGAGGTATTAATTAAAAATCTAATTAATCATAATAAGTTGTTGGTGCTGTGCTCGGCAGTAAGGTGCAAGAGTTCTGAGAACATGAAGCTACAGAAGCTCTGAGCTGCATGTGATAGAATATCCCCAACCCCCAAACAGGTGGTGAATCTCTAAACTGGGAATCCTCCTGGTGGGCCGGATTGGGATTACCCACTTCAGGGTAATACACAGAGATGGACTTACCATGGAGCTAAGGAAGCTTACAGTTTGGGCTGCTCACTTGCAGAGGCCCTTTTAAGGTCATGGTAGGGGACTTCAGAGTATGTTTGAAATATGTAATAGTATATTTGGCCATATATATATATATATATATATATATATATATATATATATATATATTTTTATTGATTTTAGAGAGGAAGGGAGAGGGAGCGAGAGAGATAAAGACACCAATGAGGGGAGAATTATTGATCTGCTGCTTCCTGCACACCCCATACTGGGCATTGAGCCCGCAACCAGGGCATGTGCCCTAACTGGGAATCGAACCATGACCTCCTGGTTCATAGATCAATGCTCAACCACTGAGCCGGGCATATAGAAAATATTTATACTATATTTTTTCTTATATAATACCTATTCTATGTATTATACATTTAATTATAATCTATAATAATAAAAACATAATATGCAAATCGACCGAACAGCCGAACAGCAGAACAAATGTCCAGACAACCACGCTATGACATGTACTGGCACCAGGCCAGCCAAGGCGGGTATGATGCGATTGGTCAGGGAGCCCACCATCGCCCCAAGATCGCCCTGCAGAGGGAGGCCCAGGCCACTGGCCAGCAGTGCGATCGATCATGGGGCGGGGGCGGGGGGGTTTGGCTCAGCAGAACCAGGGAACCAGGGGTGTGTGGCGGTGGATGCTGGCAGCACCAGGCCAAGGTGGGTGTGGGGCCAAAAGGCAGCTGGGCCATGAGTCAGCTGGGGCCGCAGGGTAGCTGGAGCCATGAGGGCTGCGAGGTCCTACCCTTGCATGAATTTCGTACATCGGGCCTCTAGTATACTATAAATACAATTTGTAAAACCTGCAATGGTAAGATAATTAGTATGCTCTTCCTTAGAAAGGGCTCCTTTAAGCTTCCAATCAAGAAAACTTGGATTTTCCCTACTAAGAACATATCCCCTAGAAAAGGTCTAGGATGTAAGATGGGACCCAAGTGGAATTACATTAATGAGGATAATGTGGATGATGACAATGCAGATATGACTGTACAGAGAGAGATTAGAAACAGGAGCTGCCCACTGCCTGATGGAAAATGGTTTTGGATAAAAACTGAGCAGACAAGGCCTGGCAAAAAGTGTCTAAAAGTCAATTTATGGAGATCAGAAAGCACGCACTAATCCTAGGGCCAGGGTCTTGGCCCAGGGTTCATGAAGGGGCTTCAGGGACTCCAGGGGTACCCTGAAATCCTATATAATAAAAGCCTAATATGCTAAGTGTCCGACAGTTTAACCGTTCGACCAGTCACTATGACGCACACTGACTACCAGGGGGAAGACACTCTGACTGGTAGGTTAACTTGCTGCTGGGGTCCGGCCGATCGGGACTTGGCGAGAGGGGCCAGACACACTCTGGAGCCCTCCCTTGGTCCCGCCCCGGCCCTGATCATGCACTGGTGGGGTCCATTGGCCTGGCCTGCGCCCTCTCACAATCTGTGACCCTTCGGGGGATATCAGAGAACCAGTTTCGGCCTGATCCCTACAGGCCAGACCAAGGGGCCCTAGCGGTGCACAAATCCTTGCACTGGGCCTCTAGTATATACTATGTATGGTATGCCTCCAAAATGTATATATACTTTGAATAATTACTAATTCCAATGGGTTAAATCTGAAAAGAAAGAAATGTCCATTGAGCTATCAGAAAGAAGTGTGTACACATTTATGCACTTTTTTTTTTTTTCTGGAAAGAAAAACTCCACTCACAAGGTGAGAACTCTGAAATGGATGTGGTAGAGAATGGATTCTGTCTACTCTAGGGAGTAGAACATACAATGGTAGGAGGAAATACAATTTATAAGCAAAACTGTTATGTAGAATAATCTTGGTTCTATTTTTACTGTGTCTTGTTTGAGTCCATGTTGTGAGGCAGGTGCAGTAAGACAGACTGGAGGCAACCTCCAAGGGGGTGGAGGGTACAGGAGATGTGTGGTTCTGGTACCAACCTGGGGGTCAGAAGAAAGGCAGCTTAGAACAGCCCCTCAGGCTCTCTACATTTGAGGGTCAGCAGGCTCACAACTCACCAGAGACAGAGAGGAGGACAGAGAAGGGCAGGTGGACCAAGTGAAATGTGTCCCCAGGGGATCTTTTGTACAAGCTGAATTGAGGGTTGGAGATTTGGGATGCAGGCCAAATCTCCATATCATGATTTCTTCCTATGCATAAAGGCCAGAAGCAGAGTTTGAAAGAATGAACTGGGAGAAAGATATTAAAAAAAAAAAAAAAAAAGGATTCTTGGTAACAGGATAGTACCTGCTGCCTAGAGATTCATCTGAACTAGAGTTTGAAAATAGTCTAGGTCTAGAACCCACAGAGGAAAAAACTCCACTCGGGTCATTATCAGCCCTCTCAGGAACAGGAGCAGGAGTAGGATTAACCTTAGGCACAGATGGTGAAGTTAAGACCAGTCCAGGAAGTATGGCTATGCTGAAATCACAAGGTAAAGGCCAGACTGAGAAATGGGCTGGGGAGAGGGCTCCTTGCCCTCAGAGGCAGAAGTCAGAAAGTTCATTGTTGGTGGATGGGGGCAGGGAGTGGTGTTGGATCAGAACCAGATGCCTGTCTGTAGTTTCCACCTACACAGCCACCTGAGCCAGGTGCAGCCACTTCCCTGCCTGTACCTGTGAGACCTCGGCTGGCTGGGCCCAGGATTGGGGCTGTGTAAGGAGCTTCCAGTGCAGGGCAAACCTTTGGCTCTGAATCACATCCTCCTTGCTATTTCCCCTTGTCTGTTATGCCTGGCCAGCATGACCAGCTCTTTGACCCCTTGCTGCTCAGGCTCCCAGCCCCTGGTGTTAGAATTCCCCCAGCCCCACCCAATCCAAGCCCTAACGCTTTGTCCTGGCTTTTCCAGTCCCACCTCTTGCACTCTTGTTGTGACCCTTCAATTCCAGCCTAGTACCTACATCAGGGGCTATGGCCAGCTCCCAGTGCTTCACTCAGGAGAAGGGGTGGAGTATCTAAGGTGAAAGAGAATGGGGTAAAGGCTGTGACTCAGGTCATGTTAGAATGAGAAATGCCCTTTTCTTTATTCTCCAGTAGCGTCACTAACAGGTTAATTCAAAATCCAAGAAGACAAAGAGGTGGAGGGACCTATCAGGAAGGCATATTGTGTCACTCTTGGCCCCTGAGCAAAGAATAAAGAACAGTCATGAAGTCTCTATAATGCTCTGAGAGCACCTATCACAGAAGCTTGTCTCCAGGATCAAGTACGTTCTGAAGAAGACAGAGTTGTAACATACAAGGACGGTCTATTCTCTTTCTCTCCAGTATGGGGGGTGTGTGCTCAACCCCGGCAAGGGTTAACCATTTCAGGAGATTATATCACGCTGGGGTTTACCTTTTAAAGAAGATGCTAGAGGGCATGTCCCAACTGTCACGTTGCATTGTGAATTTAGAGTTTGGGTGTGGAAGCTCTGCCTGCCCACTTTATAATCTACACAGGTGTGCAGAGAACTTCAAAGCCAGTTCTAGAAGGTCTTTGAGAATTACCTCTGGGGGGAAAAAGGAAGAAAGCAATCCCACAGGACAGGTGCTGAGAGAAGTGAACTAAGTCCTCCTTGAGCAATTGCCTTTACATTAATTTTATAATTCTAAACTCCTTCTCTTGCACTCTTGCTCAAGAATTGGGACTTTCCCATTCCAAAGAATGATTTCAGATTTGATAACCTCTATGCTTTTCTGAAAGTGATTCTAATGGGAAGTTCACCCAGGGAAATTTTGGCATTATAGTAGACTGTTGAGCAGGGCCCATAGCAGCTCTGTCCCCTAGTTCTCTATATGTTCTCAGACGCTGCTTCTTGCTATTGTACTAACCGTCAACTATAATTTCAGAATGGAGAATGTAAAATGCGGTCACTTCAGCATTTGCTTCTCATCTGTAGAAGCAATTAAATTAATGAACATAGTATCATTTTTTATGAGATGATGCTGCTGCCTAATTGACCAATGTTCAAGAAAGCATACATTTGGAGTTTTACCTTATCAGTAATATTGAGGCTTGATTGTCATTACCACATGGGGAAAAATTCCTCCTTCTAAATGTCAATATTTGGGTCCTACTGAAAGCTGAGCTTTAGCCTAAAGCACATTTTGCTTCTTGCTATTTTCAATGATTTATGGCCAATCAATCAGGAAAATGAAGTCTTAAAACCCCAAGAAAACCACCAGAAATCAAACTAAGCAGTTAGTATATTTTACAGTAATTATTTCCAAAATGAAATGTTTGTTTCCCCCAATTAGTTTGCTTTTTTCATTTATTGACATTTTGGGAATTTCCAGATTAAATTGCCCGTTCAGTGGAGGGTAAGATGACTGAAATTAGAGTTTGGAAAGTACTGTTTAGTTCAGTCAATCTCACTCTTCCTCAGAGAAAGGGAAAGATAATAGTTTTTCTCATTTTACATTGGTTTGTCATTCCCCCCCCCCCCCCCGCCACCCCCCCCCCCCCCCCAGGAAAGACGATTTCTACTAGACTGTTTCAAAACTATAATACGCAGGACTTTAAACTTTTAAAACTTCTAACTTAACTTTCTGGTTAAAGTATCTATCAAATTTAGTCATTCATTTTCCAGGCAACAACAACAATTCAGTTTATTTACCCATTTGTCATGTTACCTGCTAACTTGCCACATAGCTGAGCTATAGACACTTTGTTTATTATTTTTGCCCACTCCCTCTTGTAATTTTTACTTATTCTTTTTTTAATTTATTGATTTATTTTTTTAGAGAGAGATAGGAAGGTGGGGGGGAGAGACAGAGCTAGAAATAGAGGTAGAGAGAGAGCGAAAGAGCAAGAGAGAGAGAGAGAGAGAGAGAGAGAGAGAGAGAGAGAGAGAGAGAAAGAGAGAGATTAATTTGTTGTTCATTAGTTGTTTCTTATATGTGCCCTGACTGGATATCAAACTCACAACCACAGTGTAGTGGGATGATGCTGTAACCAACTGAGCTACCTGGCCAGGGCTTCTTAATTCCTTTAAAATTTGGGACTGTAGTTTTTCCTTGTTTCTCATGGCAGTGACTCTTAGATTTCTTTCTGACTCCATTCTTCCCTTGTTCCTAGTAATAGAACTCACTTCCAGTTTTAGCAAAGCACAGTGTTACACGCTCTTCCCCTCACCCCCAGTATACAATTTACATTGTCTAGTCATCTTTACAGCTGGTGGCCACGTGGCTAAGTTCTCACTAATGGAATGGAACAGAGGTGATGAGCCCAGCTTGTGTTCACTTCCATATCAGAACATTGCTCACCCTCCACTTCCTCTTCACCTTCTTCTCTGTAGACTGGAATCTGTATGTGGCACTGAGAGCCAGCTATAACCATACAGACATGGGCAAATCCTAGGAGACAGAAAGCGCTTTATAGTAAATGGAATCTCAGTGGCTGGACAAATCACACACCTGTCTATCTTTAGACTGTTACAAGAGAGAAACATAGATTTCTCTCTTATTTGAACAATTGCATTTTGAAGTTTTTTTGTTACAGCAGCTTAGCTGATAGCCTAGCCCTGACTAACACATTTATTAAACAACAGAGAGGAAGTTACTACTGTGCTCTATGCTATATTCCTTAGAGTATATTTCTATCTGTCGATCACAGTTTAAGAAACATAAAAGCAAAGCAGAGGTTTTCAGATAAAAGCAACACAAATAGTGAGAGATTCAAAGCTAAAGAAACTGAAAGAGCAGTCTCAAAGTAGGAGTGTTATTTTCAAATTTCTGAAGAACTGGCATGCGAAAGCATGATTCACCTCATTCTGTGTGGTTTTAGTAGACAGAAGTGGGACTCAAGGTGCAAAAGGGATTTTGCTTAATAAGATGAAGAACATTTCTGGCTGTCAACTCTGCATAGAAATGGACAAGGCAATTCTGGAGGCATTGAAGTCGCTGCCCATGGAGATGGCTTAACAGAGCCTGGACAACCTTTTGACTGGATTTCATAATGACTGCATGTCATGCATGAATATTACATAAATTGTCTCAAGTTCTTAGAATAACACTAAAAAGTATATATTTGTATTTCCATTTGATAGAAAGGGAACCTGGAATCTAAGTCTCAGACAAGTTAAAACTTGCCAAAGATCACAGAGCGAATTAGTAGAGTCCATGCTCTTTCTACTGACCATCATTAAAGTGGGTTTACAAAATGGCTTAAATTTCCCCCCCAAATCTAGAATTCTGTAAATCCCCTAAAAAAGTGTCCTTCCCAAATATTTGCTTGAATTCTGATGTATCAGGGCCAAAGACATCTCCTAAATGTTGGTGCGTCTCATCTCCTAAGTTTTTTTTTTAATAAATCTTTATTGTTCAGATTATTACAGATGTTTCTCTTTTTTCCCCCCATTGCTCCCCTCCACCTGATTCCCCATCCCACCCCATGCCCTTACTCCCCACCACTGTCTTCATCCATAGGTGTAAGATTTTTGTCCAGTCTCTTCCCGCACCCCTCACACCCCCTTCCCCCAGAGAATTGTCAGTCCACTCCCTTTCTATACCCCTGATTCTATTATACTCATCAGTTTATTCTGTTCATCAGATTTTTTATTCACTTGATTTTTAGATTCACTTGTTGATAGGCATGTATTTGTTGCCATTTTGTTGTTCATATTTTTGATGTTTTTCTTTTTCTTCTTCTTCCTCTTAAAGAATACCCTTCAACATTTCATATAATACTGGTTTGGTGGTGATGAACTCCTTTAGCTTTTTCTTGTCTGTGAAACTCTTTAGTTGACCTTCAATTCTAAATGATAGCTTTGCTGGGTAGAGTAATCTTGGTTGTAAGTCCTTGCTGTTTATCACTTTGAATATGTCTTGCCACTCCCTTCTGGCCTGCATAGTTTCTGTTGAGAAATCAGCTGACAGTCGTATGGGTACTCCCTTGTAGGTAACTAACTGTTTTTCTCTTGCTGCTTTCAAGATTCTCTCTTTGTCTTTTGCCGTTGGCATTTTAATTATGATGTGTCTTGGTGTGGTCCTCTTTGGATTCCTCTTGTTTGGGTTCTCTGCACTTCCTGGACTTGTAAGTCTATTTCTTTCACCAGGTAGGGAAAGTTTTCTGTCATTATTTCTTCTAATAGGTTTTCAATATTTTGCTCTCTCTCTTCTTCTGGCACCCCAATAATTCGGATGTTGGTATGCTTAAAGTTGTCCCAGAGGCTCCTTACACTATCTTCATATTTTTGGATTCTTTTTTCTTTGTGTTTTTCTGGTTGGGTGTTTTTTGTTTCCTCATATTTCAAATCTTTGGTTTGATTCTTGGGGTCCTTTGGTCTACTGTTGAATTTCTGTATATTCTTTATTTCAGACAGTGTATGCTTAATTTCTGACTGGTCCTTTTCCATTTTTTTGGCATTCTCATTAAGATCCTTAAAGGTCTCACTAAGTTCCTCAGAGGTTTTTAGAAGATTCTTGAGTAACCTTATAAATGTGGTTTTAAACTCTGTGTCCAGTAGTTTGCTTTCCTCCATTTCCCCCATTCGTGACATGCCTCTGTGTCTCTGAATTTTGGCTGATTCCCTGTGTTGATGGGGTGGTTTTCTGTGGTAAGTGACCTATAGGGCCCAGTGGTTCAGCCTCCCCTATCACCTGAGGTGGACACTCTTGGTGCATCCCTTTGTAGGCTGAGTGCAAAGTCTTGTTGTAGTTAAGCCGTGATTGCTGTTGGTACACTGGGAGGAATTGACCTCCAGGCCAATTGTCTGTGAGGACCTGCTGTGTCTATAATGAAATAACTGTTGTGCTGGAGACACCCTTATGGAGCAGGATTTGGTTCAGTGGGGCTTTGGTGCTCACTGAGTCTGCCTCTTGAATGTGTCACTTATGGATGTGAGGAGTTGAAATCTGGTGTTGTCTCACACTGACCACTAGGTACATTGGCTTCTGAATCTCCAATGGGGTGGAGGTCAGCTACTGTCTGAGGCCACCCAGCAGGAGCTACAGCAAGATCTGCAGATTTCTCCTCTTTGCTTGAGGTTTGGAGGTTTTGGAACTGTCTGACCAGAGCTGCAGTTTGTTAGGTTAAGCTGCGATAGGGCAGGCCATTTATATGCAAAAGCCGCTGTGCAGAGCTTGGGTGTGTTTTTAAATTGTGCGGGGCGGGGTCTCAGGGAATCACTAGGCTAGGGCGTGGCAAACAGCGATGGAGATGCCATTCAGCCTCTCTGCATCTCCTAGTTTCCGTGTCCCCGCGTCCCGCGCCCTAGCTCAGTAAACAATGATTCCTGCGTGCACCTCTGCAAGAAAGCTACCCTCACTTTCCGACCCGATGGCAGACAGTCCAGCTTCTTCCCATAGGGGTCTGGGTCCCCAGAGTCTCGCCAGAAACTGGAGTTCAGAGTAATTGGGAGCTTGTGTCTCCCTTCGGGTTGAAAAAAACAGCTCACCCAATAGCCAGCCGCCAGCCCGATTCGTGCACCTCCGTACCTCAGCTTTTCCGCGCTTGTGCACGGCTCAATGCTCTTTTCTCTTTCCTTCTAGTTGTAGAACTTCTACTCATCCAGCTTTCCTGTGGTTCTGGGTGATAGACGTTTTGTCTTTTAGTTGTAGTTTTGGTGTGTTAGTAAGAGGCAGCACGTACAGGTGTATAGCTTATGCCACCATCTTAGTTTCCCTCATCTCCTAAGTTTTAACCTAATAGAAAATTTACTTTGAGCCTTCCCTTATGTGTCAGAGATTGCCAGCGGGTCACCAATCGATTTTCTTTTTGTTCTTGGCACACAACGAGAACACAACTTCCTTTGTTGTGGAATGTGAGCAAAAATGATGGAGGCCACTCCCAGACCTGGCCTGTAGAAATCGTCCACAGACTTGCTCCTTCTGCTGCTGGATATTGGCACACGAAGTGACCTTGAAATTTGACTGTTGACCATAGTAGAACCTTTCCTCCAGCGTCGGCTTGGACAATGTGTTGAGTAGAGCCCCCTGGCAACCCCAAACTGCCTTGGACTGTGTAAGTGAGGGAGGCACACACTTTGATGGTGTTTGGACCATTTCATATTTTATATCCTCTCTAATACTCTTGATCCTCAGCCACTAATATCAAGAACTGTTTAACTTGATCATAGGACTTTGCTCAAGGTCACTGTATTTATTGACAGTTCCACTAGGCTGAACTTTTAAAAATATATATATATATATATTTTTATTGATTTCAGAGAGGAAGGGAGAGGAAGAGAGAGAGAGAAACATCAATAATAAAAATAATCATCAATTGGCTACTTCCTGCATGCCCCCTACTGGGGATCGAGCCCAAAACCCGGGCATGTGCCCTTGACCAGAATCAAATCCAGGACCCTTCAGTCCACAGGCCAACATTCTATCCACTGATCCCAACCAGCTAGGGCTAGGCTGAACTTCGTGGAACTGTAGATATTTGATCCGTTTTGATTAAAAATAAGCCGAACCTCAATACAGGTTAACCTAAAATAACTTTTGACCTCCTCCCCTCCCCACACAACATTGCCCAATTGATAAAGAGGGATCAATTTTTTTTATATATACAACGATATCAGAGAAATTTCACATACAGAGTCCTCTGGATAAAGGTTTGCCAAAAGTTTGTCAAATAGTGGCCTATGGTACAGTTCACTGATTTATGCTGTTGGAATCTTCATTATTTTTTTTTATTTTTTCACTTTAGTATCAGAAAATTTCTCATGGAAGAAAATCTGTATTTCCAGATTATTTTACAAATCAAGAGATTTAGCAACACTCATATCACAAGCAGCCGGCACTTAGGATGTGCTCTCAGTCCGGTCGGACCTTCTCTGCCTCACACAGTCCCCCGACTCAAGCCCCTCTTCCCCTAACACTAGCATGCATGTCAAATGCCACACATCTTTGTGATGAGGATTTCTCTATACCTGGCCTTATAGGCTATTTGTGCTTGTGCTCCCTGTGAACACAGTAAAGTCAATGATTAAGAAAGAACTACTGCCTTAAGAACTGCTTTGTAAGGAATTAGAAGGCCTTGGGGAGACAGTTAACTCTTCGTGGGCATTGGCAGGAAGAATCAGGAAAAGGCTTCCATTACTATTGGGTACTGTACCTCCTTGTGGGGCTTGGATATCAAAGTTTAATGTCTTCAGTCTCCACCTTCCTTCCTGAAACACAAAATTTAGGACATAAAGTGAAGCTTTGTAAGAGAGGAGAATAGAGCTTTGTTATTCTGTTTTTAATTAAAAGCCCAAAATGGCTGTATTGATTGGGTTGACTCCACCAGAGAGGTAAACATTTTCTGCTCTCTAAAGATGCAATGGAACAAGCTGTTTCATAAAATCTCCATCCAGTGATCCCTCAGCATGGACTAAATCCCTCAGCATCTCCATCCCCCATCCCTCAGCATGGACTAAATGGACACTCAACAGGGCTATACACTAGCATCATATGAGGTGTTGGGCCAAAAATCAGTGGGTTTTTTGTTTTGTTTTTAACCATAAAAATCTTTCTGTAAATGATTGGAATCTTATGTGACAGACAAATATTTAGAGAAGACAATGAATTATTTCTTTGAAAAGAAGTTGGGGACTCAGAGTCCTGCCTACTTGGCTCCATCTTTTACCTACTGTTGTGGCTCTTCAGTACCTCCTTGTGTTGATGACTTGTTTTAATTCTGAAATTCTATAAATGTTTCATTGCAGTGGGAGCAATTGAAGGTCATGAATGAGAAGTTTTCACCCAAACCAGCCCAGTTAGGTCAGGGGTTTGAGGTGAAGGTCTGACCACATCTTAGTTATCTGAGAAAAAGTAGACCCATTTGTAATAGAAAAGGAGGTACAAACTTCGAGTTATATTATACAGCACAGGAAATACAGACAGTCCTCAGGTTACTTTGGACTCGATGTACGTCGTTTTGTGGTTACGTCGCCCATCTCCCATTTATTTATATATATATATAAAAGTTCCATCATTTCGACGTATGTACATATTTGCTTTATGTTTTTTGTTATTTACTTACCACAAGTAAAGGTCAGGAATTGTTATCTTTCTTTTAATTTTTTTTTTTTTACTGTTTCACTTCATTACTGCTGTGAATGTGCTCCATGTGAGTGATGTAGGTGCTTATGTAGGTGGGTTCCGACTTACAGTGAAAATCACATTACATCGTGCCATAGGAATGGATCTCCGACGTAACCCGAGGACCTACTGTATAGTCAATAATATTGTAGTAACTTTGAATGGTGACAGACGGTCACTAGACTTATCATGGTGATCACAGTGTAAGGTATACAAATGTCAAATCACTATGTTGTACACCTGAAACTAACTATGATATTGCATCAACTATCTATCTATATATATATATAAAAGCCTAATATGCTAAGTGTCCAACCGATTGGTCAACTGCTCTACCAGTCGCTATGATGTGCACTAACCACCAGGGGGCAGATGCTTTAACCAGTAGGTTAACTTGCTGCTAGGGTCCGGCCAATTGGAACTGGGTGAGATGGGCTGGACATGCCCTGGAGCCCTCGCCTTGTCCCTCCCTGGCCTCTAAAATATTTCTTCTAATTAATTTCCTTTCAATGTGCATGAATTCATGCACAGGGCCTCTAGTATTTTAATAATAAAAAATACTGTTACATTCTTTTTCAAACAGATCTCGTAATTATAATATTGATAATATTTTTATCTAGAGAGAGAGTACAACAGCTACTATTTTTCTAGATGTACCAGCCCTTTTTCTTCTTCACTTTCCGAGAAAGAGTTAACTTAATAACAGTTTGGTCAGTTCTGTTTCTTTTTAGACCATGCATTTTTTTTTCCTTCCTTTAACCCTGAACATGCTAGTTGTGTTTGACCACAATTAGGTTCATAAGAGAAAGGATGTTCTTTTTTTTCCCTGTTAATAAGAATGATAAAAGGAATCATAGTGAGCATTTACTAAGTGCCAAGCACTGCATAATTTTTATGTGTCAGCTTGGCTAGGTACCCAGATGTTTGGTCATATTTTATTTTGGATGTTTCTGTGGGTGTGTTTTTGGATGGGGTTTACATTAAAATGGTGGACTTTAAGTGAGGCAGGTTAATCTTTATAATGTGGGTGGGCCTCATCCAATCAGTTGAGGGCCTACATAGAACCAGAAGCAGACCTCCTCCCAGCAAGAGGGGTTCCCCAGCAGACGGCCTTTGGACATCGCCTGCAACATTGCTCTTGCATGAGGCTGCCTTTGGACTTGCCCTGGAACTATTCCCTGACTCCAGCCTGTCCGCCTCCCCTATCAGATTTTGATCTTGTCAAGCCTCCAAGCTCACATGAGCCAATTCCTTAAAAGAAATCTCTCCCTATAGATACCTCTTGTTTTTTTTCCTCTGAGTGATACACATGGCAATACGTATTTTAAATATACCAATTCATTAATTTACCTAATGTTGTCAATAAGCCTATGATGTTTGAACACAATGCTTTAAAGAGGCATTACTGTTTCCCAGGGAAGGCAAGGAGGCTCAGTGAGATAACGTGATTTGCCCGAGATCTCCCAGCTAGTAGGTGGCAGAGCCGTGATTCTAAGCCCCAGTTTATGGCCTGGGTCACTTTACCACACTAGCCAGCCCTTGACAGGTTGCGGTGTTAGTGATACTGAACAGGCTCAGAGCCAGCCCATCTGGACTCTGTCTTTGATGCAGACCTTTCCTCCTGTCAGGGGCTCCGGGGAGTCTGCGTGGTGTCTGCCTGGGAGCCTGCCACACCTGACCCTCTCTGTACCCTCAGGCATCATTCCTCACTCTCTGGGCCTCGGCTTCCTCTTCCACAACAGGAGGACAATCGCCTTACCCGCTCGTGTGAAGATTAAATGCGAGCGCATCCAGTATCTGTCTCACTGTGGGTGCTCCTCCCCTTCCCATCATGCCCGCGGAGGACTAGCAGTGACCGCCGTCACTACAGCTGGGTCTCCTTATCGAGGGAGTCCCTCTGGATGCCAGGCTACCTAACAGAGTGCCACAGGCGGGTGGCTTACACAATGGACATTTATTTCTCACAGTTCCGAAGGTTGGAAGTCCAACGTCAAGGTGTCAGCAGGTTTCCTTTCTTCTGAGACCTCCGTCTCCTTGGTCGGCAGATGGTTGCCTTCTCGGTGTGTCCTCACGTGGCCTTTCCCCTATGTGCACACCCCTGGCGTCTCTCTGCGTGTTCAAATGTTATCTTCTTATGAAGACACCAGTCAGACGGGATTAGGTCCCATCCTAATGGCCTCATTTGAACTTGGTCACCTCTTTAAAAGGCCCTGTCTCCACATGGAGTCACGTCCTGAGGTATTGGGGGTAAGGGCTTTCGTATATGGATTTGGAGGGGGGATATAATCCAGCCCTTAATACCTCTTACCCCCCCCCCCCAGGGGTCAAGGCCCTGCTGCCCAGGGCCACCCATCTGTACCTCTCACTATTGAGAGGACGCACAGGCCCTTTTCTGCCTGGCTGTTCCCTCGAGCTTTCTGCCAGTTTGGCACCATTTCTTTAGGACTGTGCTAAGAGACTAGCTTAGCTGATCAGAAATGAAAGGCAAGAAGCTCACTCAAGTTCTATGAAGTTGTCTTTGTCTAATGGTTATGGGAAGCCAATCAGAGCAAGTGTCAGGCACAGAGGAATTGCTTCATATTCTCAATCTGGAAACTGTACCTCCAATCCCCACCACTACCACCAAACACACACACACACACACACACACACACACACACACACACACACACACACACACACACACACCCCTACTAGAAAAATAATCCAGGAACAGGGAGGCATTTTGAAGTATACTTCAAACAACAATTGTGTGTGTGTGTGTGTGTGTGTGTGTGTGTGAGAGAGAGAGAGAGAGAGAGAGAGAGAGAGAGAGAGAGAGAGAATGAGAGAGAGAGAGAGAGAATGAGAGAGAGAGAGAGAGAATGAGAGAGAGAGAGAGAGATGCTTAGGAAAATAGAGTCTCATGGTACAAACACAGTGACTTAGAAGAAACCCAAGTGACCCATGTCCTAGGAAGAGGGTGTAGGAGGGCAGGTACCAGACCCTGGAGCCCTCTGGGGTTCCCTGAGGCCAGTTGTGAAGACTTACATCATGTCAGCGCAGTAGTCAGCACATTGAAAAATCTCACTTCCTTTGGCCGGTCGCCTGCTCCCAAATATGCATGATCCATTTTGGAGAAGAAATGGATCCCCCAACTCCAAGAATTAAATTTTACAAAACTAGGTAATACATAGACCTCTGCTTTATGTCATTCGAAACCACTTAATGAAGATATAAAACCACATTACTGAAGAGGAAAGTGCAAAGAGAACAATTTGATATTTTGGAGGAAAAAAAGAAAACCTGTAGGAAAAAGACCAGAGTCTGAGAAGTTGCCTCCACGCCTCCTGACTCCCCCCTTTTGCTTTTTGTCTGTTAAGTGACATCTAGAGTGCAGACGTCTATAGCTGAACTTAAACCAAGAATAAAGGGAACAGAAAATCAATGGGAATCACGTCTTAATGAAAGCTTTTCTGAAATCGTCCAAGAGACCAGAAGGGACGCATTCTGTATTGGATTTCTGAAAGTCGGCAGAAAGGACCGGAGCTCGTCAGGCAGTGATGGATGCCCGCCATCCGCAGCACGGCCACTCCTTTCCTCCCTGGAAGGCTTAGACCAATCCCGCCTCCTTCAACAAGCTCTCAATCACATTCATGAAGTCAGGGCTCCAAATGGGGCATGATTCTAATGTTAATAGCTATTCCAGGTAGAACTGATTCGCATGATGCAGGAGCCTGGCAGCTGTTTAATTACTTTAGGGTAATGATGCAAATCTCAGTGAGGGGCCGGTTTTAGCATTGCCGGCTATTATGTGCGATAATTAATATGATTAAGTGGGCTGCTTTGCAAACTCTTTTCTTCCCCTTCTCTGTACTATTATGTGGGGCTTGTCTTCTGAAACCATTGTTTGAGCAAAATTTCCTTCCCCTCGTTTCCCTCGGCAGGGCAGGATATATTTCTGAGAACACAGGTATCTTTATTTATTGGCCAAACATATCTTCTGGAGACTTTTTGCCGAGATAAAGCAAGAGGAGGGACTTATTTGCTTCCTTTGTCCTTCTCTTGTTTCCTTCTCTCCTTGCTTGCTTACTGCTTGCTTTGGCTGCCTTTCCCACTTTGTGTAATTTTATGGCTCTTCAAGTGAATTCAAGTTTCTGAGCGCAGATGCGAGGCGGTTAGCCAATAATAATAACTAACTTACGTTTTGATTGTTTGCTGTGTGCCAGCAATCACTGTAAGTGCTTTACTCGGCTCACTTCATCTCATCAAGATAACTGTATCATTTCCATTTTCCGGATAAAAATAGGAAAGTTTATACGGACCAGGCATCTTGTCCATGGGAGCAAAGCTTGTGAATGATGAACAGGGAATAAAACTGAGGTGGTCCCCTCACTGGGAGCTCTCCCATACTAACTTCTATGAAACCTGGTAGTTGTGAAAATAATCTCTCTCTCTCTCTCTTTCTCTCTCTCTCTCTCTCTCTCTCTCTCAAAAGAATAGTCATTTGTACAACTGATCTCCTGCAATGTGCATATGTTGAGGGTTTATTTTGTGCCCAGACCATGTTGGTAGCTCAGGGCACAAGACACAGCCCCTGCCCTCAAGCGGTTAGTCCTTCTGGAGGTAATTACAGTAGCACGAGGTAACTGCGATGGTAGGAAATCACAGAAAATATTGTTTAAAATAATGTGAATACGTCAGTCGTAGCGATGTAATGTGTGCCTGAAAAATCCTAGTTAATTCCAGTCCCTGGATTACTTCTGGCAAAAGTCTGAAGATAAGCCAACAGATATTACATAGACAATACCCTAACTATCATTGAACATTAACAATCACCGAATATATACAGGGATGGGCTGGGGGGAGGGTTCCTAGAATCACATAGACTGACTTCAAGTTTTTATTGGGTTCCTTAATCGCTGTGTAACCTTCAGCATTTTACTCAAACTCTCTGAAAGGGGATGGGGGTCGTCTTGCCTCCTCTGGCTGTTTAGACCAGGGACAACAAACTTTCCTAAAGAGCTTAAAGATAGTAAATATTGTAGTCTTTGCTGGCCATGCACTATCTGTCACAACAACTGGACTCTGCCACAGTAGCACAAAGGCAGCAGGGACAATATGTAAAGGGCCAGGTGTGGCTCTGTTCCAATGACACTTCGTTTATAAAAACAGATGGCTGGACCCAGGCTTAGAACATGAAGTGAGATGTGAAAAGGAAAAGCCGGCCAGGTGGCTCAGTTGTTTGGAGTGTTTTCCCGTACACCAAAAGGTTGCAGGTTTGATCCCCCGTCAGAGCGAATGCGAGAGGCAATCAATCAATGTTTCTCTCTCTCTCTTCCTCCTCCTCCTCTCTCTCTCTCCCCCTTCCTCCCTCTCTCTGAAAATCAATGAAAACATATCCCCGGGTGAGGATTTAAAGAAAGAAAACTCCAGTATATATAAAGGTCTTTGGTTAACTGTAGAGACTCAGAGACTCAATCACTGTTCACTTTTCCTCCTTCTTGCAATTTATTCCATTGTGCTGATGGGTCACACAGATGCACACAAACACTGGATCTCTCTTGAGGGGCTCACGGTCCAGTTGTGGCCACAAGACATGGAAAATAGAGAGAGAACAATACAATTTTGCAAGCGTCAATCATAAAGGAAACAGAGCAATTCACGGAAAGTTATAGGAATTGTGTGAAGGGAACAGCTGCCCCAGGAGAAATGGTTATGGTGACGGGAGGAAAGAAGAAGGACTTCCAGGTGATTCAAAGAAGGGGGTGTGCTACGTATTTTCAGAGGAAGCTGAATAGAACTGTTTGTCTGCGGAAGAAGGGGTGCCTATGAGGAGCGAGTGGAGGCCACATTTAGGTGGGTAGGTAGAGGTTCAGGAGTTTCCATTTTATTCTGTAGATGTCAGTCTGTGTGCTACTGAGGGTTTCCAAGATAACCGAGGAGGCACCCCACAGGTATTTGTTGAGGGAACTAATGCATCTGAAGGGGTTTGCGTGAGGGTTGGGGAGAAAGTGGTCCACGAAAGATCAGGGATGAGGATTCAGACCAGGGTGGCGGCAGTTCGAATTGGCAGGAGGGGCATCTGGAAAAGACACGGCGAAGGAAGCCTTACATGACCTGACGACTGAGTTGCAGGCAACAGAGGGGACTAGTTAGAGATGAGGCTGACGTTTAAGTTGGGTGGCAGGAGAACAGAGTGGCTGCTGATAGAATAAAGGATGTCAGGGAGGCAGCTTTTTGGAGGAAGCATCGTAAATTAAGTCTTAAGTGCTTGACTTTAGAGTCCCTGAAGGGCATCCAAGGGGAAATGGTTAGTACAATAACGGGGGCTCAAGAAAGAAATGGCATCTGGAAGCAGATATTCGGGGATCAGCCTCAGAGAAGTGATGGCTCAGCAGAATGGGTGAAGTGTTGATTCCGGCCCAGGTCTCAAGATCAAAATAAGGACATGGTGTAGGGACACAGTCAGAGGCAGGGCTCTCCTCAGAAACCCCAAAGCCTCTCTCTAGTTCATCCCAAATATTACACAAGAAAAGCTCTGAGAGACTGGGAAGGTCTCACAGCACTTTTTTTTTTTTAAATCTAAAAACAAAGATCAGTAAAATAATTAAATAAACCACGAGATTCTGATGTTAAGAAACTTTCCCCGTACAATCCCGAAGAAAAGACGCCGAGCGTGAACTCCTGAACTACTTAAGTTCTGATACCTAGACCTACTATGGTGCAATCTCATCAACTTCAGTTAATCCAAGGCCGAGGAATGGGTCAACAGTAATGACAAAACAACTCTAAGACATGCTCAGCACATTCCCGAATTTCAATTATTACTTAGCAAAGCTGCTTTCAGATATAGATCCTAATTTGTTGCTTTGTTCAAGAACAAAGCTTATGGCAAATCCTGAACAATTCTTAGTAGGTCTCAAGTTGATCCATTTCTCTTGTCTTGCACCTGCCTCACGTTTCTTCTTACTGCTCCTGTGAGGAAGGGAATTCCCCGTGACTAGGAAGAGAAGTGGTTCATGGAGCAAGAGCAAGAGCAATGGATCCTTTTAGAATAGCGTTGTCATTATATTTCCTCTAAGTAAAATAAAAAAACTGTTACTCAGAGGCATTACAATCTTACTCCCTGGTAAATTGGTGAGTTGTGGAGAAAGTGTTGCCATCTAAAATAGTTTTCGAAGGGATTGTTCATTTTCCACTTGCCACTTACCTCTATTTCTTGAAGCCAATGAAATGCATAGTACTTATGTCATTGCAGGGCCAACAGTTTTTCTTGGGAATACATAACAGTGAACAAACAAACAAACATAGTATTTGTAAATCTAGCTCCAGAGCTTGCCAAGTCTATTTTTCAAAAAAGACATTCTTTCTAAAATAATTTTTAAACTTTTTAAAATTGATTTTTAGAGAGAGAAAGGGAGACAGAGAGAAAGAGAGAGAGAAGCATCAATGTGAGACAGAAATATCTATGGGCCTCCTCCTGCACGCATCTCCACGGGGGGTCGAACCCACAACCTGGGTACATATGTTCTCTGACCAGGAATGGAACCCGCCACCTTTTGGTGTGTGAGATGATGCTCCAACCAACTGAGCCAGGCTATTTCTAACTTTTTTAAAAGAGAAATCTCAGACCCAGAGAGGATAAATGTCTAAAACTGACTCAGCAAGTAAGCCAGAGAATTAGGTCTAGAACTCGAGTCCTGCTCCCAGTTCTGGGAGTTAAGTACATCTTTGTTAGAGATGCACTTTGGCCCGGGGTGGATTCTCATTTCCCTGTGGGAATTTGTAAAGAACGTGTAAGCCACAACCACCAGAAACGCTAAAGAAGAAGGATTTGTGTTGAGAATGCATGCACCATGCCCATCTCTTAAGGACACATTTTAAGGGTTGGAACAGTGTCCGAAAGCTTTGCGAAGGACCTGGTGGCAGGGGGCAAAAGCAGAAATCCTAAGAGAGCCAGGCATAATCCCTTTCACTGGGAACACCGAGGGGACCCAGAGGCAGCCCTCAAACCTTGGTTTCTAAAGCAGCTATCTGCAGACAGAATGCCCTTAGTTTGATCAAAGGGCCTGCCTGGCTACACAATCCCGGGAACAGGAAGGCTGACAGGGGGGAGGGCCCTTTGTCCTCGGTGCCTGGAGGCCTGGAATCCGGATGCTTTGGGGGGCGGGGCTGGTGGCCATTGGGGAGGGATGGGGGCCCCTGCCTGTCCCCTGCATTCCTCCCCGCTGCCCTCCGCTGGTCCCCCACATCAAGAGATGGGTCCGAGCCCTGCCCACTCCCCACCCTCAGTCTCCTATCAGTTTTCTTCAGCACATTAATAAAAAGACTCCCCCTAGCCCCGTAGGCTTGGCTTGAACTTTTGTTGTTTAATTCTGCCATCAGCAAAGGTAAGCGCCCCAATTCAACTCTGAGTCTTCCCCCCCCCCACCACGTGGTTTCCTAAACAAATATTTCATGTATGTTCAGGTCACATTCTTGACCTGTTGATTCAGGTGCCTGATAATTTTGGGCTAATGACAGTCCAGCAATCACAATGGTCACGGCTCCCCCACCCTGCAGGCTCCCCCTTCCCTCTGTCCCCCAGCAGCTTTCCCTGGGCCCATGTTTTTTCCCCCCTGGCCTCTTCCCCGTTAATTGCTTTCTCCCTGCAGCCTTTCTTTATCAGAGTGTCTGCTCTGAAGGCTTACACTTCAGATTCCTGCCCCTGGTGCCCTTGGCCTGTTCATTATTTAATTTTTTCCCAGTCCCCTGCCTGTCAGGCAACGTCTGCACACTGTGATGGTTTTCATGTTTGAAAGCCTCTAAACACAGATTGCAACCCTGCAGATAAGCTTTAAAAAAATTATAATGATTGCAGGCGCGCACGCGCACACAAACACACACACTCACACTCATGCACAGGAGTTAGAAAAATGTGCTTTGGACCCACCCACATTCTTAGAAGCACGGAATTTCAATGATGAAAGGGCTTTATGCACTGCCCTTTGGCCCTGACAGCAACAGGACTGTGAATGCCCGATCCCCTGATTGGCAGGTGGTTGGGAAGGGTATCCAGTCAGCCAAACAAATATGTAGAGAGTGCCTTCTGGAGGCATGAACTGAGCAGGCTGAAGGCATTGGAGAGATCCAGTCTGGTTGAGGGGCTGGGCTATCACAGAATGAGGTAACACTCTGAGAGTAGCTAACATGGTCGTGAAGTAAAGTCAGAATAGCCAGGAAAGAAGAGAACAGACTGGGCCTCTGAGGATGAGTGACATTTGGATTTAGGAAAATTCTTCCTCTGATTTTTTTTTAAACTCCTACCCTTCAGATATATTCAGCATTGTTATGGGCCAAGTTGTGTCCCCCCAAATTTATATGGGGCGTCCTAACCCCCAGTACATCAGAATGTGACTGTATTTGGAGACAGGGTCTTTAAAGAGTTACGTTAAACTGAGGTATTGGGGGGTAATCCACTATGACTGGTATCCTTGTAAGAAGAGGAAATGTGGACACGGGACACAGAGGGAAGACCAGGTGCAGACAGGGAGAAGGTGTCCATCTGCCAGCCAAGGAGAGAGGCTCCAGATCAAACCCATCCTGCCCACGCCTTGACCCCAGACTTCCCGCCTCCAGAGCTGTGAGAAAGTAAATGTCTGTTGTTGCAGCCACCCAGGAATGTGGGACTTTGTTATGGCAGCCCCCAGACTAACATAGACACTGATATCTCAAAGTGGCATTAGTCCTAGATGGAAAGTGACATTTTTCAGAGGCCGATTTCTGGGCAGGAAGTGGTTCTTCGGTCCCTGTGTGGGCTTCCAGGCACCTAATTCTTATTTGTTGACAAGCAGTAGATATTCAGCGTGTGTTCCCTGGGCACCTACTTCACGAGTATCACTGGGCTAGGCCAATAAACAGACTCAGAAGCCTGTGACCGTGTCCAGGTGCTGGATGAGATTAGCATCTCTAACTGACCACTGAGGCATGATGAGGGGTCCCCCAATCCATCTCCTCCCTAGGACCTAATGGCTGCATTGTAATAAGACTTTTCTTCTTTGGTTCCTAGACTTATTCCTAAAGTATTAGGTTTGTGTGGATCAAAAAAAATTGAACTAAATGCAATGTGGCTTGCTGGGTTGCATCCTGAAACAGAAAAAGGACATTAGTAAAAAAACTGAGGAAATCCAAATGACGTAGTTCAACTAATAGTAATGTACCAATATGAATTTCTTAGTTTGCCAAACATACCATGACTATGTAACCTGTTGACATTATGGGAAAACTGGGTAAAAATATACAGAAACTCTTTATACAATCTTTGCAACATTTTTATTCTAAAATCATTCCAAAATAAAGTGTTGTTGTTTTTTTAATGTTTGAATATTGGCAGTTTTACCAATAGATTAAAGCCCAGAAGCATTGTATGTTAAACAGGCTGATTCAACCTTTTAATGATACAGTAGTAAGATTTATGTTTTAGCTGTAGATGTTTTCAAGTGATTGGTTCACTATTTGTGCCTTGGCAGTCCAGACCCTGGATGCCTGGCCATTTAGGTAAGAGTGAGAACTGAGTTGACCTTCATAAAGAGAGACTCCACCTGGCCGGCGTGACTCAGTGGTTGAGTGTTGACCTATGAACCAGGAGGTCACGATTCGATTCCTGGTCAAGGCACATGCCCAGATTGTGGGCTCGATCCCCAGTAGGGGGTGTGCAGGAGGCAGCTGATCAATGATTCTCATCTTTTTTTAAAAAAATAATATATTCTTATTGATTTCAGAGAGGAAGGGAGAGGGAGGAAGAGATAAAAGCATCAATGATGAGAAAGAATCATTGGTTGGCTGGCTGCCTTCTGCATGGCCCCCTACTGGGGATGGAGCCCGCAACCTGGGCATGTGCCCTTGACCAGAATCGAACCCAGGACCCTTCAGTCCGCAGGCCAACCAATGCTCTATCCACTGAGCCAAACCGGCTAGGGCTAAACTCAGTTTCTTGAGGACTCTATGCTGTTGAAATGACTGATTTCCTTTGCCCTTCTTGGCAGTCAGTGGACACCCAGCATGGTCTCATTCCAGGAGAAATGATGGCGTTCAACCCCCTTCATCAGCTGAGGATCCCTCTTCTCTTCCCCACCAGTCACGGAAAGACAGAAGGATTGTGCTCTATCCATTTTTGGGACTGGGGCTGGGGTGGGGTGGGGGCGGGGGGGGAGGAGTCTGGATTCTCATTTTAGAGGCAGCTTCCCATTCTACCCCTGGAACTAATAAATTAATCCTTAATCAAATCAATACTACACTAGAGACTTTTGTTTGGCTGACAAGCATTTAAACATTTTAAGAGTTCTTTGCAACAGTTTTGAATTGGGAAGCTTCACAGAAGTATCTGGGTATTTTTTGGCCTCTTCTGAACTATGACAAATTCTAGGAACAGAGACCTATGCTCGCAGGGTAAAGCTGGGTTGGAACCGAGTAGCCAGCCACTGTGACTTTCCAAGGGGCCATGTCCTGTCCATTTCCCACGGTTCCCACACAGCCCTTCCATCCATTTATGTGACTTGCCCAACAACTTTAAGCATTTGAGTTTGCAACCCTGGTCTGGATCATTGTCTTTCAAACTCCAAGCCATGACCTCTTTGTGAGTCATGAAATCAGTGTAGTGGGTACCCTGCCCTAAAGAAGGAGGAAGAGGGGGAATAGAGAGAGGAGGACATAGACGCTACAGAATAGATCACCTGTAGTCGGGGTTAGTGTTGCTTTGTGAAACCTTTGTCTCCATTGTATTTGTGTGCTTGCACAAGGCCCTCACATTATAAAACATAGTTTCTCCTGTGATTTGCAATAAAAATGTTTGAAAGCCAAGACTGATGAAAATTTAAATAATCCAACCTTTTGGTTAACTGGTTAGTTTGCCATATTTGCTTACTGTCTTTGTTTTGTTTTCCTTTACAAAGGAGGGATATTTGTTATATAAGCAAAACCACAGAATTCATACAAACATGATAATATGGATCCCTATTAATGCTGTAGAACAGCGATTTTCAACCAGTGTGCCTCAAGAATTTTTAAAACATGTGATACTTGACTATTTAGTCAGGAACACTGACCTCTTTTCCCTTAGATTGTCAAACAAAAAAATGACAACAGCCAATACAACAATTGCCGTCTGGTGAGAATGAAATCAAAATTATACCTTTTTTTATTTTTTTGTCAGGTCGGCAAAAAATATACTTTTTGGTGCGCCTCAGAATTTTAGTAATTAGTTTATGTGTGCCGTGAGATGAAAAAGGTTGAAAATCGCTGCTGTAGAAGGTTTGTAATAACAAAAATTAAAGCATCTAATTGAAATGAAAAAAAAAAAAAAGAGAGATAAATCTTCTTGGTGTTTCTAAGACCTATGATCCACCAGATTGCATAGTTTTATGATTCTAAGTTAGATCACATTAAATAATAATTAGATTTATTTACATAGGTTACTAGGGTAATGTATACTCTAGACTAGATCAGTAGTACTTTCTGTGATGATGAAAAAATTCTGTGTCTGCCCTGTGTCATTTGGTAACCACTAGCCACATGCAGCTCTTTAGTATTTGAAATGTAGTCAGTGTGACTGAGGACCTGGGTTTTTAATTTCAATGAATTTAAACTCAGGGAACCACATGTGGGTAGTGGCTGCCATATTGGAGAGCACAGCTCTGGATTCTAGAACCAGTATGTTGAAAAGAGGATGCCTCTTGCCGAAACCAGTTTGGCTCAGTGGATAGAGCGTTGGCCTGCGGACTTAAGGATCCCAGGTACGATTCTGGTCAAGGGCATGTACCTTGGTTGCGGGCACATCCCCAGTAGGGGGTGTGCAGGAGGCAGCTGATCAATGTTTCTCATCGATGTTTCTAACTCTCTATCCCTCTCTGTAAAAAAATCAATAAAATATATTTTTAAAAATATCTTAAAAAAAAAAAAGAGGATGCCTCTGTTTCTCGTTTTCAGCACTAGAATGCCCATTGGTCTGACAAAATCATCATATTTGGGCACTGCACACCAAAGGGTGAGGAAGGCTAGTATCTAGTCTGCTAGGCATAGTTGACTTTTTTTGGTCCAGATTATTGCGAGACACAAATGATCCAACTTGTAAGTGTGGACCTCTAAATTCTTATCCCCATGGTGTTTGGTTCTCAAATTAAAAATTGCTTGAGGCAGATTGTGTGATTTTGAACTATATAGGTTAAAAACTATTACTATTACTTAATTGTAGTAATAAAAGTAATAAAATAGTAACAAGAATAACAGCCACTTATGAAGTGCTCACTATGTACCTGGCGCTGTGATAAGTACTTTGTATACTGTCTCCCACTAACTCACCTTAATCCTGTGAGATAGCGGGTATTAGCCTATATAAGGAAACTGAGGCTTGTGAAGGTTAAGTGGCTTATGAAATCACTCAGGTAGTGAGTGAGTGAGCCACAATGGGAACCCAGTTCTGTCTGGCTACATACAAAGCCCCTACTGTCATCACCATGGGGTCCTGGAGGGCGCTAATCAGTTGCTTTTCCCATCAGCCCATTATTTCCTTGATAAACTTGACCAGGATGAACTGTTAATGGCAGTGCCGGGACCAGGGCCTGGCTCCCGTGAATCTGAGGTGAGGACCCTCCCCGAAGCTCCCTATGAGAGATGCTGCTTTGGCCACTTTGTAGGAAGCACTTTTTCGTACTCTGGGGCCCCCTTCCTCCATAATATGAAAAATGTCTTGTTCTGTTGGGATAAAGACAAAAACATTACCATTCCATATGAAACCATTTTCTCTATCTAAAAGTTTTTTTTAAAAAATTTCTTTCTAGTTTTAAATGGAAACATTTTTATGTGCCCTATGGTAGGCAGAATAATACCCCCTCCCCAAGATGGCCACATCCTAACCCCCAAGACCTGTGGATATGTTACTTTATGTGGCCAACGGAACCTTGCAGATACGAGTAAGTTAGGAATCTTGAGATGGGAAGGTTACCCTGGACTATTCGAGCGGGCTCAGTAGTATCCCAAGGGTCCTCAAAGGCCAGTCAGTGAAGGAGATGTGAGGACAAAAGCAGAATGTGAGAGTGATGCACCTGAGCCAGACGACTGGCTTTGAAGGTGGAGGGGCCCCCAAGCCAAGGAATGCAGGCAGCGTGGCGCCTGGCACCACCTATGTGCAGTGAAGGAAAGACAGGGACCAGAATTCTTTACACAGGTCCAATGAATCACGGGATTAAAAGTGGCCCTGAAAAAGACATCTGAGTGCCCATTTCTCCTCCTAGTCACCCACCATGTCCCCCCAGAATGCCCAGCACCAATGAAATTCTGGGCTGGAACGGTTTGCTTTCACCAGTGTTTGTGATTCTGAGGCTCTGCAGACCCTATGTTTAGAAGAGAGTGATCAGCCTCTGGGGCAGGGACCCCAATGAGAAGAGAAATGGGGACTGAGAGGGCAGAGGAACCGAAGGGGCAAGTGCACAAACAGGCGTAAGGTGCCAAGAAAGAGGAGAATGAATATAAAAAAGAGGACTGTAAAAATAAGAAGAGATGTTCCCAGAAAAGAGGAGGGAAGGAAGGAAGGAAGGAAGGAAGGAAGGAAGGAAGGAAGGAAGGAAGGAAGGAAGGAAGGAAGGAAGGAGAGAGGGAGGGAAGGAGAGAGGGAGGGAGGGAAAGAGGAAGGGAGGGAGGGAGGGAGGGAGGGAGGGAGGGAGGGGTGGATGGGTCTGGAATTTGAAAGGCTTCAGAAGGAAAGGTAGGGGAGGAAGAGAGACAAAAAGCAAAAGCACTAGTGGGTCTAAAAGTAAACCTCCTTTCTCTCCATGACTGACGCTGAGTGCAGAGCTGAACTTCACTGGCCAGAGGCCATCTGCAGCCATCAGTCCGAGCCTCGCGCTGCTTGCCATGGTCAGGGGCGGCGCACACAGGGGACGATGGCAGAATGCAGCCTGAGAGAGGGAGGGCCTCCGTATGGTCAGAGGCTGCATTGTCTTTGCTATTTTTACACAAAGCTGCTATTGACATCCAAGTGGCTCCCTAGGACCCATGTTCCCTGCCTGAGCTCAGAGGCCCCTGCTTCAGTCTCAGGCCATTTTTGCAATTGTTTGAACTAGTTACTTTAAGGGGAGTTGGCCCTATGCCCAAATTTGTACGTGATTTCTATATTTTCTAGGGCATGGATTACCATTTAGTTTAGTGCGCCCATAGCCAATTGGTTCTTAGTGACCTTTTCACCTCTTAATGTCACATCATAAAGAACTTAAAAAAGAAAAAAGGAAGATATTTCTTTAAAGCATATTGAATATGGAAGCATTTTGTGGGCATATATATATATATATATATATATATATATATATATATATATGCTTCCAAATTCAATTTGCAGGAAACCAAGAACAAAGCATTGCAAGGTGTTTTCCAATAATCCAGATTCCCTCTTTCATTTCAGAGAGCACACCTCACAATAAGATGTATTTCAATAGTTTCTTAGATGATTAACCGACTACATGTAAGTGGGCCTGTCTCGTGTGGTTTTTAATTTTGCCTCTTTCAGTTGACTTCTGCGCATATAATCACTCATATTTATAAGCTTTACCCAGGAAACTTTTAAACCAAATTTCCCCCCGTGTGGCGTTCAATTGTCCTCTCCACATTGTGTTTGATGAGTTGATACTCCCCAGGGGTTGTGTTCTCCGCGTGCTCAGTTCTTTCTCCCTCAGGTGATAACGGGTGGTCTCTCAGCCATGTCTGGCCTCTAGTTATCACGAACAGCTCTGCTTTATGTTTTTCACACAGTTCACTTTTCCGCCTTGGCTCAGGGATGGAGATATTATCCCTTTCTCTTTCTCCTCCTCCTCCTCCACTTCCTTCTCCTCCTTCTAATATGCCTTGTTATTTTTCATTGAGGATGGCATGTAAGTTTTGTCATCTTAGGTGTCAAATCCGTGCATCGTTGAGCAAACAGGACAGCAAGTTACAGGACTTCTCCATTCTTCTTTTTTTTTTACATAAGAGCTGAACTGTACGGGCCAGAGGCCATCTGCAGCCTGAAGTTGGAGGACAGAGAGTTGATATGTTCTGATCTTCTCTTAGACAACTTATTTAACAAATACTGATGCTGTGCTTACCATATGCAAGGCGCCCGTGCTCAGCACTTTCCAGACACTAATGAACTCAGTCCCCAGGACAACCCTATGAGGCTGGTGTTATTCTTCTTCGTATTTTGTGGTTGAGGAGATGGGGCACAAGGTGAGTCGCTTGCATGAAGTCACACCTCCGGTAAGCAGGAGGGGTGGGATTCAGATCCAGACAGTCAGGTCCTGCATCCAATCCGTTGCATTAGAAGAAAAACAGGGCATGGTTTCCTGCTTGAAGACGTCTCTGATGAGTCAGCTCCATGTTTCCAGCACTAACACCAATTTGTCTCTGTTTACATTAGACTCAAGTGCTTCCCCCCGACCCCCAAAGTACTTTATGAAACGTATTACAACTCACAGCAAATGCAGAGTCCCAGAATCCTGCTCAGGTATTTTATTTGCTTTTTTTTTTTCCCCCCAAGTCAGACGGGCTGAGTTCATCATTCTGGGAAGTCTGATGGCATTTGTGTCTGTTTTCACCATGTTACTCCCATCACCTCCTGGGGGTCACTTTTCATGACTTTTTTTCAACATCTAAGGCCTGATTTATGTTTTGAGAGCCACACCCTTTTCAAGAAAATACACACAGATGCCATACATAAATGAAAGGTGACCTTTATCCATGACAAGAATTTTGATGAATTGCAGGAAGTAATATACTGTGCAGGGAAAATAGTCTTTGCAGGGAAAATAGTCTTTGATCTCCTTCCCCCCCCCCCCGCAATGTAAACCACTTCCTATGAAGAACAATCTGAGTCTAATGAGGTTCTTTTAGTGGAGACGACAAAGACCCCAGAGTATCAGAGAATAATTCCTCTTTGCTAGTCTCTGATTCACTCCTACCAATGGGGTGTGTATACTGGGGAGGCAGGAGGCTGGGGGCTCTTAGCGGGAATGGCTAACAGCATTTAGTCGATGACTATTTCTGTGTTACAGAACATGAGCTGGAGTCTCTATAGCAATGTTTTCAAACTCTAGACTGGGACTCCTTAGTGGACTCTGAGATCAGTGCTGAAAGAAATTGAAAGATAAGAAGGTAGAGGAGAGTAGAGAACCTCAGAATGCTTGCCACAGAATACAGGTAGACAGTGTTCTGGGAAACTTCCCTAAATGTGTGTGTGCAGAATGTGTAGACTAAGTTGCAATGAAAAATGTATCTCTTGTTATGCATTCCATTCAAAACAACTTGAAAAACTCTGGTCTGCAGACTAGAACCAACTACAGCGTCTTCTCTACCTTCTGAGAACTTAAACTACAAGCCAGAAAGGGCAATTGGTAATGTTCTAAATATATTAGGAATTTTGTGCAGGTGATTCTACAGGGAGGGATGAATTGCTATAGGAGTGACTCTACCCTTGGGAGTGCATTCTTGCCCACGGGAGTGCACTTCTGAGGTGAAGGCAAAGAATTCTGAAGAGAGAGGCCGAAGTTTAGGAAGACATGAAACAGAGCTTGCTCCAACCGCAGGGGCTGGCAGGACCAAGACCCAAGGTGCGAATGGCTGATGAAGGTACATCGTGAGAAAATGTGTTTCTGAACAGGTCCAGGGGTCCTCTGCTTTTCGAAAGTCCACGTTCTGCCTCTTTGCTTTTACAAAAAACCTGCAGTCGTACCTGCGTTCTCTCACTGAGAGAAGTCCAAAGGGGATGTTCACTTTTATGAAAAAAAGGTGAGCCATACATGTGTTTGGCAGCGGTCATTCTAGAGGCCGTGGCACCAAGCAGCGGCAGTGTCCCGGCCAAGCTCCTCCCGGCAACGACTCTCAGCATCTCAGCCTCAGGCCGCCAGGGCTGTGAGCTGTGTCTGCGAGCACCTGTGCTTTATCTGGTTTATTGTGTGCGTCCCTCAGCGAGATGTGTCCTAAGAGTGCATAGCCTCAGTGGAAAACTGGATGTAATTAAGCGTTTTGATCATGATGAACGAAATAAAGACACTGCGTGCATTGAACTTGCCTTGGTCCACCTCTCCTACAATTCATACGTAGAGAGAAAGAATCTTGAAAGCTGCCGGAGTTACTATCGGTTTCACTAGTAGCGAAGTGGTCTCTCCAGCAATGGATAAAATGGACAGTCTGCTGCTTGAGTGGATTGACTGATATACAAAGCGTGGTGTAGAGTTATCATGTCATTCCTGCTTTTGCTATATATATTAGGTGTCGTGTGGTATTTGGTATAATTTGGTAGGTTACTTTTTGGGTCTGGAAAATGCTCAAAATGTTTTCAATATCAATCATGTAAATTAATGTGAATAGCTCCTTCCTTTTATGCCATTTCAGCTTATGAAAGGTTTCACAGGAATGCTCTACTTTCGAATAGTGGGGGACACCTGTGTTACAGGAGAGAACAGGGTGAGGAAATGGACCTAGAGTAGCAAACTGAGGTCTATTGGCTAAAACTGAACCATACATGTGTTTGCTGGCCTGGTGTTTTAAATATTAGGACGTTTCCATTAAAATTGGGATTTCTAGTTTCTCAAGAAAGGTCAAAAGGCCTGGCACCCCGGAGTCTGCACTCATGTGAAGTAACAATCAAGGGAGTGAGTAGCTGTCCCATGGGAGAGCCAGCAACATATTTGGCTCTTCACATCAAAATTAAATTAAAAGGCCCAGCCCGTGTGGCTCAGGGGTTGCACATGGACCTATGAATCAGAAGGTCACGTTGCAATTCTCGGTCAGGGCACATGCCTGGGTTGTGGGTTTGATCCCCAGGAGAGGGCATGCAGGAGGCAGCTGATCAATGATTCTCTCTCATCATTGATGTTTCTATTTTTCTCCCTCTCCCCTCCTCTCTGAAATCAATAAAAATATGTTTAAAAAATTAAGTGAAACATTCAGTTCTTCAGTTACAGTAAGCCACATTTCAAGCGTTCAATAGCTCCATGTAGCAGGTGTTTACCATTTCAGACCACACAGGTATAGACCATTTCAGCTTCACAGAAAGTCCTATTAGACAGTGTTGCTTTTAGACCCTGTGCTCCCACTGCTTTCTTACTGGGCCAGTGCCTTCTTTTTGTTACCTGTCCCATTCTGTGGGCGTTTCTATTTGCAGCTCCCATAACACAATACTTATGTTAGGTTGGCTGAAAATCTCTGTGACTTAATCTTGGGAAACAAAACCTATAGCAATAGACCACAGACCCACTGAAGTGCTTGAACTTCAGGTTGTGTGTGTGTGTTTTCTTTGCAAAGTAAGGAGGACCTAAAAATTAGAAACTATATGTGTAAATGGTGTCATAGAATTACTACTAGAATATAAGAAGAGTGGGTTCGGTTAGAGTTCTTTACTACAGGGGAAAACTATAGAAACATAAACCTTATTTCCTGTCATCTACATCTATAGATACCCAATAGAGTGGGTGAAACACAACCAAAAGGACCAAATCTTATGAAAGTAACTAACAGCAGAGCAACAAGTGACTTTTCTACCTGGGAAAAAGCTAATATTCTCTTAGGACAGTGGTTGGCAAACCCATTAGTCAACAGAGCCAAATATCAACAGTACAACGATTGAAATTTCTTTTGAGAGCCGAAAACCGACTTCTGCGCATGGGCCACAAAGTTTCAATCGCACTGTATGTGCGCGCCCGCACGTGGTATTTTGTGGAAGAGCCACACTCAAGGGGCCAAAGAGCCACATGTGGCTCGCGAGCCTCAGTTTGCCGACCACTGTCTTAGGATATGTGTGGGCAGGGCAACTTCTGGCTCTGCCCATACATCACAGAATACAAGGGAGAAATGACAGCTTATTTAATCAATGTAGGAAGCAGTTGGGGCAAATCAGATCTGAGAGAATCATTTGGCTTAAATTGGCTGACAATTCTAAGTTAAGCCTGTAATCATAAATAGCCCTATCATTTGTGCAGCACTGTCATTTAATATTTATCTTTGAACTCAGTAAAATCTCTCTCTCTCTCTCTCTCTCTCTCTCTCTCTCTCTCTCTCTCTCACACACACACACACACACACACACACACACCCTTTAATTTCTAAGAGCATAATGTAGTTCTCGAGAACCTAAGAGGAAAACATAGCTCTTAAAAGTGATCACATGTTAACAAATTTGGGATCCATGTTGTAATTTTGCAAATTTAAAATTTTATTTCTTCTGACTTGGTTAACTTGTCTTATACTCTCTTGCTGTGGAAATGCATGAAAAATATGAGAAGATCCTGAAAGAATTCTTTTGGCAGCAAGAACATTTTGTTTTTCAACCTGCGTTTGTTCATTGTCGTCACTACTTACATTTTTCCAGGTTCACATATGAAAATCATTATTCCTCACTTCAGGAAGTCCGTTTTTAAAGGTCAGTTTGGCTTCCAAAGATCCAGCACCCCTAATAGGGTCAGCCCATACTAGGAGGCAGCGGGCAGGAGCCCTGGCCTCGGGGTAATTTGTACTTTCCTGGTTTGTTACTTCTTGGAACTTGTGCTGGGGTCTTGGGAATAGGAGCTGTGTCCCACCCAGAAGGGGAAGTTCTGTCTCTAAGCCCTAAAAATCAGCTCACAAACGGAGGAGCAACATCCCGGGCACAGCTCTATCAGTCTTCCTGTAGTCAAGACCAGAGGCTCCAACCGCAGTGCCTTTTATAGGGCAGCTACTTTCTTGCCCCTAATGTGTGACCTTAAGCAAGTCTTTTAGCATCTGTGTCTGTTTACTCAGGTGTATGGAGGGTTTCAACAGAACCAGTCTCCCTTTTGATCAATTAAAGAATCATATGTTCTCCTTATTGGATCTACATCATGGTCACTGCAAAATCAATCTTTATCCTAAAGCATCAATAGAATTAGGATCAATGTTCTGCTTTAGAGAATTAAATAGAAAACATTCACATTTGCACACATGGTAAGAGTTAAGTCTACTAAAGAGCCAAACACCAGCGCTTCTCAAATAGTAGTGGGCGGAAGAATCATTTGGGGGGCTCATTTAAAATGCAGATTCCTAGGTCTCTTCCTCAGGAGATTCTGTAGCAGGTTTGGGGTGGTGCTGGGAACCTGCACTAACAACCTCACCGGGTGATTCAATGTCCAGAGGTGATGTGAGAAATTCTGGCTCTACGTTTTGAGATGGACAGCAATTGTATCTGTCTTGATCAACATGGCACTCAACATTGATCATATACTTGTTAATTTAACCCCTCCAAATGCTTTCTTGGCACATCCAAGATGGATGTCAACCTTTCTTTTCTTTTTTTCTTTATTGATTAAGGGATTACATATGTGTCCTTAACCCCCCATTGCTCCACCAGCCCCCCCCCACTCATGCCCTCACCCCCCTGTTGTCTGTGTCCATTGGTTAGGCCTATATGCATGCATACAAGTCCTTTGGTTGATCTTTACCCCTTACCCCCACCCTCCCCTACTTTCCCTCTGAGGTTTGATGGTCTGATCAATGCTTCTCTGTCTCTGGATCTGTTTTTGTTCATCAGTTTATGTTGTTCATTATATTCCATAAATGAGTGAGATCATGTGATATTTGTCTTTCTCTGACTGGCTTATTTCGCTTAGCATAATGCTCTCCAGTTCCATACATGCTGTTGCAAATAGTAAGAATTCCTTCTTTTTTAGCACAGCATAGTATTCCATTGTGTTGATTTACCACGGTTTTTTTAATCAACTCATCTGCTGATGGGCATTTAGGCTGTTTCCAAATCTTAGCTATGGTAAATTGTACCACTATGAACATGAGGGTGCATATATCCTTTATGATTGGTGTTTCCAGTTTCTTGGGATATATTCCTAGGAGTGGGATGACTGGGTCAAATGGGAGTTCCATTTTTAGTTTTTTGAGGAAACTCCATACTGTTCTCCACCAGTCTGCATTCCCACCAGCAGTGCATGAGGGTTCCTTTTTCTCCACATCCTCTCCAGCACTTGTTATTTGTTGATTTGTTGATGATAGCCATTCTGACAGGTGTGAGATGGTACCACATTGTCATTTTGATTTGCATCTCTCAGATGATTAGTGACTTTGAGGCATGTTTTCATATGTCTCTTGGCCTTCCTTATGTCCTCTTCTGAAAAGTATCTATTTAGGTTTGTTGCCCATTTTTTGATTGGGTTGTTTATCTTCCTTTTGTTAAGTTGTATGAGTTCCCTATAAATGTTGGAGATTAAACCCTTATCGGTGATAACATTGGTAAATATGTTCTCCCATGCAGTGGGCTTTCTTATTGTTTTGTTGATGGTTTCTTTTGCTGTACAGAATCAAGCTTTCTTTTGGTAGCAAATATTTCATTTGATTTATTCACTGTTATCTATTCAGCAGTGAAGATGTGCCTGGCACATTGTAGCTGCTCAATATATGTGTTTAGAGAATGGATGGATGTATATTACATCATAATTAAAGTTGCTTTTTATTTTCTAAATATGAAATTATAAGTGTTGAAATACCTGCTCCCTAGGGAGGGCAAATGTGGTCTACATCCTCATTCCAAACCCAGTTGAAGGTGGCTCAGGGATTGAAGAGCAGCATCTTAATGAGGCTCCTGTAGCAACAGCTCAGCCTTCCTACTATGAGAGGACATAGCATGGGAAGAAGGCATCAACCCTGCTCCTCCTTACTCCCCTCCATTACCACCACCTCTCCAATGCCTTCCCCAATCACACAGCCGCCCCTGTCCTCACACACTAAGAAACTGTTAACAATGAAGATCAAAAACTGTTCAAGGGTGGACAGCCAGTAAATAGTGTTCCCTGCTGCCACTCCTTTATGGTCCCACTCCACACTCTATTGTCAATATCTGTCAACCTGTCTGTCCTTTCCTCCACCCGCCACCGCAGGGAAGCAATTAATGGCTTCCTCATCTATTCCTAGCTCCAAACACAGTGCCTAGTGAAGGGTGAGGAAAAGCCAAGATGGGGGCAACATGCAGGCTGAAGGACAGGAAGTGGCTGGGCCACTTGCTCCCTAGCCAACTCCTCTTCTTCCTTCTGGCTCAAAGGACACTTCCTCCGAGAGGCCTTCCCGGCCCCTGAACTAAATTTGCCCACTCTTCTTCTTCTTCTAGAATACCCTATCCTTTTTCCACCATAGCACATAACAACTGGTAATTATAGGTTTACTGGGTTCCCTTCTTGATTATTTATCTGTCTCTTCAACTAGATTGTAAACTCCATGGGGGCAAATCCATGTCTATTTTGTGCTCCATCCAGAATCTCAAAACAATCTCCCCATAGGTTAACAATACATATTGGTGAGTGGGAAAGTATGCCTATTTCCTTAGGCTATCTTAGATCCCTGCTCTAGGCAGGAAGTCTCATTCCTGCGGTCATCCTCCCCCTCACCTCGTACCCCAGTTCACGCAGCAGGGCGGGAACTCCCATACAGGTCAGGGTGACAGCTCTGATTGGTTATTTCCTGGGAACACCTGCCAATGGATACACATGAAGTGTTTACTGGTTGACACAAGGTCTTAAAAAACGACACTGCAACCCTACATAGATAGAGATGATTTTATCCTGATAATTCATTTTTCAATGAATAAATCATAACAATGGCCCTCAGTTTTGAGCATTTACTCTGTGCCAAGTATATAATGATATCCACTCTTTATGGAGCATACGTGCCAAGCATTTTAAATGTATTACTTCAGTTAAGCCTTGCAAAACGTGTGACAGACACTGTTAACTGTCTTCACATTACAACTAAAACTGAGCGTGGATAAGTTGAGTCTTTTGCCCAAAGTCACACAAGTAGTAATTGGCCACTGAGAATCACCTCTCTCTGTTTGACCTCAAAATTCATGTTCTCTTCCTTGTTACCCATTCCCAAACCTGCTCTGAGGGGGAGAAGGGGGTCCACACATCCCCAGATGGATGTGATGAGCAGTGGAGGTGAGGGAAGGACAGAGTAAGGAAACAAATGTATACCAGGTTCCCACTTTGTATCAGGCATATGTGACCTTTGTGGACAGGAATTGTAATCTCCCTCGTATAAGGGAGAAAAGAAAACCTCAGATGAGGTAAGTGACTTACCCCAATGGGCCAGACAGATAGGAAAAGTTCAAAGGGGCAGATCCAAGCTATCCTAGACTCCTCTTTCATATTTGATCTACCCAAATGTAAACCTCTCTGTCTTACTCAGGTCTCAGACCTTAGGGACAGTCTTCTCATCCCTTGCAAACTTGCCTTGACAGAAGCACCCTGCAAAGGTGTGGCTGCGTGATTAATTCTGCATAGCAAAGTGACTGAAAAATGTAACAGTTCTGACTCTGCCTCTATTCTAGAGTAAAACAAATTCTTCGTTGTGTCTCAAGAAAAGTTGCTGTTAACCAAACATATCTCAGAGCATGCAGCCTCAGGCATGGTTTTGTTTAGCAGAAACCATGGAGGTAAGAGGTTTGCTGTTAGGGACAGGGACAAGCGATGTTTGCTTTGCAGCTACCCTTGAAGCATTAAAATATGGAAGTTTTACATGCTGTTCTCTCTCCCTTCTTCCTTCCCTTCCTCCCCTCTCTTCCTCACTACTATTCTTCCTTCCTTTATTTTGAAGATCACATGAAAAGTTAAATGTTGTTTGCAGCATATTTTAACTTTGAACTATTTGACCTATTGAAAATAGTCATGATGGAATGATTGATTCAACCATATGTTGAGAGAACTTTTGACAAGAGCTTTTGTTGACCATAACCCAGAGGCATTTGTTTCTTGCCAATGGATCTGACTGTGTCCCAGAACTGTTCCAAAGAGTTCTGCCTTAGTCACTGGGGCTGCTGGAACAGAATACACATACTGGATAGCTTATAAACAACAAAATATTTATTTGTCATAGTTCCAGAGGCTGGAAAGTCCAAGATCTAAGGGTTGGCCAGTTCAGTGTCTGGTAGGATCCACTTCCTGGTTCATAGACAGCTGTCTTTTTCTGTGGGGGAGGAGTGACAGCGCTCTCTGGGGTCTATTGTATAAGGGCACTAATCCTATTCATGAGGGCCCCACTCTCATGACCTCCCAAAGGCCCTCCTTCCAAATACCATCACATTGGGGATTAGGTGTCAATGTATTAACTGGGGGGCGGGGAGGGAGGGGAGGAGGGTAGCACACATTTTCAGTCTTTAGAAAATGCCTCCTCAATAATTCAATAATTTCAGTTTTCAAGTCGGGTATCTTATCCTTCTGCTCAAATATTTCTTTGTGATTTCAGAGGGAACTCAAACTGTGCAAGAGAAACAGCAGGAAAAGCAGGCCACCCAGACTCTTGCTCCAGCTATCCCTGCAGACCTCATTCCCAACCCTGTCCTCAAAGCCTAGTGAGTTCACTGCTGCTTCCCCTAAAGGACAGGCGATCAGTCAGTGAGATTTCTGGCTAAATCTGGAAGTAGGGGACCACCTGACCTTTAATTAGCAGCTAGCAAGGGAGATAATAAGGGAAATAATGATTAATAATGTCTATTTTATAACACACTCACACCTGTTTACATGAGCACTAATAAAATCATGCACAAAATCACAGTACCTCATATTTGAGGAAAAGATGTTATAATATACCCAATTTCCATAGTTCTAGCATGCTGTAATTTACATCTGATGAAATGCATCTATGAAACTAAAAGTGCCATTTTATGTGTGAAAGTTCTAAACCTAGATGAAAAGTGGAGAATTATATTTTTTAGAGTGTTAAAAAAAGGGCAGAAATGTGGTAAAAATGTGAAACATTCCCTTGAAATTTATCAACAATTTAGAGGAGACAGTAATAAAAGCAGCCAAAACTTTGCATGGTCACTATGAGAAATAAAGGCTTTAGAGATGTTGCCATATCTTCAGCCCCTTAGAACAATGCCTGTCACATAGTAGGGCCTCAATATGTACGGTATTTACTGAATGAATTTTTTTGAGCACAAGTTGGGGAGAATGCAGGAGGGAAAGAGCAGAGCAGTCTAATAGCCAGATTTAATGAGAACCAAAAAGGTAGGTCATTTGGGAAAGCTAGAGAAGATATGATAGTTGGACTCAAAGGGTAAGGTGGCTGTAGTAGCTTTCAAGAGTTACAAACTGCATGACTGAAAACAAAGAAGTTGATTGCAAAGGATCTAGAGTAGTCAAAACTATCTTGAAAAAGAAAAGACAAGTTAGGTGATGACTTATACCCTATGATTATGATTTCAAGATTGTGATTTTAAGATTGTAACCAGCCTACAAGGTGGCCCCCAATGATCCCTACTTCCTGGTATTAATTTCTTGTATAGTCTCTTCCCACATGTTATCAGGGTTGGTCTGTGTGGCCAAGAGAATAGGACAGAAGTGATGATATGTTGATTCCTGGATTAAATTATAAAAGACATTGTGACCGCCCCCACCCCCATCTTCTCTCTCTCCCCACCCCATTCTCTTTCTTTTGTTACTTGTTCTGAGGAAAGCCAGTCACTGAGTCTCTACCAGTCCTATGGAGAGGACCACATGGTGAGGAACTGAAGCCCATGGTAAGGGATAGTCAGCAAAGAACTGAGGTTTCTATCAACAGCTACCTCAGTGAACTCAGGAGCAGACCCTCCAGCTACAGTCCAGCCTTCAGATGACTGTAATCCTGACCAATAGCTTGACAGAAACCTTATGAGAGACCATGGGACAGAACCACCCAACATAGTTGCTCTCAGATTCCCGACTCTCAGAAACAATGTGGAAATACTAAGTGTTTATGGTTTTATATTACTAAATTTTGGGACAATTTGGTATGCAGAATAGAAAATGAATATAAAGACTTACTTTGGACTTATAGTAATAAAGATAGTGTGGTATTGATGTAAGAATTGACAAATATATCAGTAGAACACAACAGAATCCAGAAATATATACATTTATGTTCAACTGATTTTGATAAAGGCATCAATATAATTCAAAGATGATAGTCTTTCCAAAAAATGATGCTAGAAGACCCTTTGTCATTCCACCCACCAAAACTATTTTAAGATAGTACATAGAGAACATCCTGGAGTAGGATAATAGGTAGGATAGATAGGATAATGGATGAATGAGTAAAAAAGATGTGGTCCCATGGACGCAGACAATAGGGTGGTGAAGGCCTGGGGCGGGGGCAGGCTATAAGGGGTCAATGGGAGAAAAAAGGGGACATATGTGATATTTTCAACAATAAAGACTTTTTTAAAAAGAAGATGTGATATATAGCACTAGAACAAATATGGAAACACAAAAGACCACAAATAGCAACAGCAATCTTGAAAAAGTAGAACAAAGTTGGAGATATGCTACCTGATATCAAACAATACTATAAGGCAATAGTAATAAATACAGCATGGCACTGCTATAAAAACATAGAACAATGGAACAGAATAGAGAGCTCAGAAATAAGCCCATGCCTATATGGTCAATTAATCTATGACAAAGGAGGCAAGAACATACAATGAAGTAAAGACAATTTATTTAATAAATGGTATTGGGCAAATTAGACAGATACATTCAAAGATATGAAATTAGAACACCTTCTTACACCATATACAAGAATAAACTTAAAATGTATTAAAGACTTAAATATAAGACCTGAAATCATAAAACTCATAGAAGAAAACATAGTAAAATCTCTGGCATTTCTTTTAGCAATATTTTTCTGATATATCTCCTTGGGGAAGGGGAACAAAAGAAAAAATAAACAAATGGACTACATCAAATTAAAAAGGTTTTGCACAGCAAAGGAATTAATCAACAAAACAAAAAGACAACCTACTGAATGAGAGAAGATATTTACCAATGATACATTTGATAAGGGGTTAATATCCAAAACTTATTAAGAACTCAGATAACTCAATACCAAGAAAAACAAACAACCCAATTAAAAAGTGGGCAGAGGACCTGAATAAACAATTCTCCGAAGAGGACATACAGATGGCCAATAGACCAATGCTCAACAGAGAAATGCAAGTTAAAACTACAATGAGATATTGCCTCATAACTGTCAGAGAGGCTATTATTGATAAATCAACAAACAACAAATGTTGGCAAGGATGTGGAGAAAGGAAACCCTAGAGTACTGGTGCTGAGGACGCAGATTGGTGCAGCCACTGAGGAAAACCGTATGGAGTTTCCTCAAAAAATTAAAAATGAAACAGCCTTATGACCCAGCGATTCCACTTCTGTATGCATATCTGAAAACAAAACAAAACACTAATTCAAAAGAACATATGCACCCCTATGTTTACTGCAGCATTTTTTAAAATAGCCAAGATATGGAAGCAACCCAAGTGCCCATCAATAGATGAGTGCATAAAAAAGCTTAGGTACATATATACAATGGAATATTACTCAGCCATAAGAAAAGAATGAAGTCTTACCATTTGTGACAGCATAGATGGACCTAAAGAATACTATGCTAAGTGAAGCAAACCAGACAGAGAAAGACAAACACAGGATAATTTCACTTATGTGTAGAATCTAAAAAATAAAATAAACAAAATAGAAACAGGCTTATAGATTCAAAGAACAGACTGATAGATGCCAGAAAGGAGGAGAATTGCAGGATTGGATGAAAAAGGTGAATGGATTAAGAAGTACTAATTGGTAGTTACAAAATAGTCATGAAGATGTAAAGTACAGCATGTGTTGAAGATTTAGGGATTATAGACAATAATATTGTAATAACTATGTTCGGTGCCACATAGGTACTTGAAATATCAGGGGGAGCACTTTGTAAAGTACGTGATTATCTAACCACTATGCTACACACCTGAAACTAATACAAAATAATGTTGAGTGCAAACTGTAACTGAAAAATAAAATTAAGAATATACCATGGAATAAATATTATTTGGCCATAAGAAAGAAGGAAATTCTGTCATTTGTTACAACATGATGGAACTGGAAGGCATTATGCTAAGTAAAATAAGTTAAAGAAAGACAAACATTATATGATATCACATATATGGAATTTTTAATAGCAGAGTTCATAGAAACAGTGAATAGAACAGTGGTTACCAGGGACTGGGAGAGGGGGAGATGTTGGTTAAAGGGTACAAACTTTTGCTACAAGATGAATAAGTTCTGGGGATCTAAAGCACAGCATGGTGATTATAGCTAACAATACCATATTATACTAGAGGTCTGATGTACAAAATTCATGCAAGAGTAGGCCTTCGCAGTCCCGGCTGCCTTGAGGCCTCAAGGCCCTGCCCGCCACCCACTGGTCATTCAGGAAGGTTGTTCCGGCCATCTGGTCTAATTAGCATATTAGCTCTTTACTATATACTAGAAGCCCAGTGCACAAAATTTGTGCACTGGGGGTGGGGGGGTCCCTAAGCCCCACCTGCGCCCTCTCACAGTCCAGGAGCCCTCGGGGGATGTCCAGACCATCAGTTGGACATCCTTAGCACTGCCGTGGAGGTGGGAGAGGCTCCTGCCACACCGCTGCGCTCGCCAGCCATGAGCCCGGCTTCTAGCTGAGTGGCGCTCCCCCTGTGGGAGCACACTGACCACCAGGGGGCAGCTCCTGCATTAGTGTCTGCCCCCCACCCCCAACCTAGTCAGTGCACATCATAGCAACCGGACATTCCGCCATTCAGTCGATTTGCACATTAGCCTTTTATTATATAGGATGATACTTGCAAGTTGTTACAAAAGTAGGTCTTAAATGTTCTCGCCACAAAAAAGAAATAGTAATTATATGAGGTGGTGGAGCTGTTAACTAACCTTACTGTGGTAATCATTTCGAAATATATAAGTATATCAAATTATTATGTCGTACACCTTAAAGTTACATAATATTATGCCAATTACATCTCAAAAAATATCTGGAAAAAACCCACATATGTCCACAAAAAGGCTTGTACAAGAATGTCTATAACAAGTTTATCAGAATGGCAAAAACCTGGTAACAAACCAAATGTTTCTCAACAATTGAACGGATAAACAAATTACAGTATATTCCTACAGAGGAACATGATATGGCAGTAAAAAGAAACACACTGCCAATACACACAACTAGATGGATAAATCTCAAAAACGTGTTGCATCAAAGAAGCTAGACACAGAAGAACACATACAGTGTAATTACATTTACATGAAGAGCTACAGGCAAAACTAAGCTACAGTGATAGAAATCAGAAGAGCAATTGCCTCTAGATGAGGCATAATTAATAGAAAGGGACATGAGAAAACTTACAGTTTTCTTTATATTGATAAACTGGACACTTAGAACCTGAGCATTTTATTGCATGTAAACAATCATATAAACATGAATTTGAATGCTTTAAATGGGGCATGCACTTCCCAGGTCCTGGCTATTTATAGAGTTGCAAATACGTGAGTTGCTTCACACTGGTCCTGAGAGAGATCTAAAAATCAGGGAGAGGGTGTGGAAGAGATCCTCAGAGGGAGAGAGGGGAGAGGGAGCCACTCAAATGGAAACGTTGAACAAATGAGAGAAGTTGAATATTCACTTGGCATTGGGTCTTACACTGCCTTGGACAACTTCCCTTTTCCATATGTCTTTTCTTTAAGGTGAGACTTTGAACTCTTCAAGGCTAGTGATGTGTCTTCTAAGCATGTGCATTTCCCAAAGCTCATAGCACTATCTTATGCAGCCAGATAGAGTTTGTTAAATATAGAAAGAGAGCTGTGATTTAGAATATTTTCCAATGGGCTTTATATGTCTTTCCTGGAATGGCCGACTACAAATTACTGTTTCCCAGAGTCTAGCACAGTATTTGGCACATAAAATAATAGATTTTCATTGATTAACTGAAGTGTACACCACAAAGCAAAATAAAGGATCTCTTCTCAAAGCCCTATTGTCTCTCTTCCTCCTCCTCCTCCACCATCCCCCGCCTCCCACCAACCTCCCAGCAGTGGAAATCTTTAAATATGCTTTTTGTTGTTTTACAGCCGTTTGCATTTAAATTGGGTGTGTCACTATCACATTTTATTAGCTATTCCTCATACCAGCCCTGTGAGGTTAGCGCTGTTATCTGCATTTTACAGGCGAGGGCACCCAGAGGTGAAGCAACTTGCCCAGGTCGGATCACACAATGAGCTGCTGGGAGAAGTGGGATTTGCGCGCACAGCTTCCTCCTTTCCAGCCCGCACCCCTCATCCACAGAGCTGTGTGGCCATGACCCTGGTAATCACATGTGGATTTTCTATACTAGACTTTGAAGATCATTTTAAAGGCATTGATTCCAGAAGAATGAGTTTGGATGGTAATTCTTTGGCCCGGTTATTTTTCCTGAAGAGATTTTTTTTTTAGATACTTAACTGGGCTGCCCAGACCCAAGATCTTTGTAATAATTCACCCTAGCCAGAGATTTGGCCCCATTATTTCCTGCTGAAATAACCCTCCCCCGCCCCAGAAGTCCGTCTCCTTTAGCAGCCTCCCAGTAGAGCCCACCCATGTAGCATAATCACTAAACAATATTTTAATTACAGCAAAAATAATTTTATAAAGTTCAAAGGGGCTTATGTAATTAAGAAAAATGTAATGTGGTTCATGAACTTCCCTACAAGTAAGATGTATGCGAGATTGTGGGAATGTGGATATGGCTTTATTCTCTTTTCTGAGAAGGTCAAGCTTTCAGACAGCTATCTTTAAAAGGGAGTATATCCCTAATTACTATTCAGATTGGGAAATTGAAGCCCAGTGAATGTAAGGAACTTGCCCCAAATTGAAGCTCAGAGAGGGTAAGGAACTCGCCTTGAGCATCTGGCAATAACAACCCTGGCTCCAGAATCTCAGTCCTCCATTAAGACTGCAGCACCAATTATTATCTTGGTTCCTGGACTATGAATTTAGTTCGAAGAATTACACCCACAGGCTCTTCAACTCATATATGATTCATTCGGAAGAATTGGTTTCCCCCAAATGGTATCCTGCCTCAAGATAAAACTGCCAGTCTGGCCTTTTCTTCATCTTCCTAACTTGCTTTCCTGGAAGACACATGGCTGAGAGAGCTATGCTTCCTTTGTCCTTTCCCTTCATGGCCGAAGGGCGTGTCAGCAGTTCCCAGAATTCCCAGTTCTGATAACTGGGCCCAATGTGATTAGCAATACACTCATTGCATCACCCACTAGCTCCCCGTGTGATACTGGATGATTCAATTAAGACAAGTGGTTCTCAACCTTGGCTGTACTTTAGGTTTACCCGGGGGAGCGTTTAAAACTCCCCATGCCTATGGCCAGGCCAAACCCTGGACCAATTAAATGCAAATCTCTGGAGGAAGAGCTCAATCAAGAGTATTTTTTTTTAAAGTTCCTCAAGTGATTGCAATGTGCAGCCAAAGTTGAAAACCACTGTTAGAAGCAAGAGAAACAAATTCATACTGATCAGGTACCTCCCATGGGCTGGTGTTTTACATGCGTGTGCTAGCCCATTTACTCCTCAGAGATGCTGTGTAACTTTTCTAAACATCACACAGCTGGGAAGTGGCAGTGTAGCTCTAAATCCAGGGCATTATAATTCCTGAGGCATGCTCTCATCACAGGGACAGGTGAGCTCCTCCGAAAAGCTATCTGTGAAACACAGATGAAGTGACGATGAAATGGGGCAATTTTCATGAAGCACCTGGCACATAGTAGGTGGGCCTGAGTAATCTCTCTGTCTCATTTTTCAGCCTGTTCTTTTATCTAGGGTGTTCCTCCTGGCCCAAGCTATGGCATGACACCGAGACTTCAGCTCAGGGAACTTTGTGTTCACCTCAGCAGCTCTGCAGCTCTGATGCTTTCTTTATACACTAACCATGTTGTATTGTCATTTCACTGAATGGGAATGTTAGGTTTTAGGGAGCTTAAATTGACAGAAAATGTGTCCTAGCTATTATATGAATTTTATAGGTACTCTTAGCTTTATATATATGTGTGTGTTTTTTTCAATGTTTATTTATTGATTTTAGAGGGAGAGAAGAAAGAAAAGAGAGAGAGATTTTGTTCCATTTATTTATGCATTCACTAGAGGCCCGATGCATGAAATTCATGCAAGAGTAGGCCTTCCTTCCCCTGGCTGCCGGCACCGGCTTCCCTCTGGCACCTGGGACCCGGGCTTCCCTCCGGCCACCAGCAGGCACCCGGGACCCGGGCTTTCCTCTGGCCCCGGCTTCGTCTGGAAGGATGTCCGGAATGATGTCCAGAATGACTTTTGCTCGAATTAGCATATTACCCTTTTATTATTATAGATTGGTTGCTTCTTGTATGTGCCCTGACCAAAGATCAAACCTGAAACCATGGCATATTGGGATGATGCTCTAACCAACTGAGCTACCTGATCAGGGCAGCTTTACATATTTTAATGCTCCGCAGCCATTACTTATCTCTTGTCATTCTGGGATGGATGATTCCCCACTTAACAGATGGGAAAGATGACTTTGGTGGTACTGCCCAGCTGCAGTTGAAACCTGTAACCAGATCATCCATCAGGTCATCACTCTCTTCACAGGACTAGAGCTGGGGACTGTGCCCTAGTGATTCTGAAAGTTTCCCTTTCTTCTGATATATTTCTGAGGCTCACAAATCATTTACAATTTTTTTTTTTCTGAATTGGTGGCATTCAGTCAAATACGACATGGATGGATGGGGGCAGGGGTTTCAAAACAAGATGCCACTTCAGTGTAGGACCAGTGTTGGCATCTGCCAAGAAGGGAAGGCAACAACGTTGTCCAGAGGCCTCTATATGCTGACAGGTACTGAAGGGTTTGACCAAAGCAATAATAGTAGACATAAGTAATGCTTATAGGAGACACTTAGGCAAGGCATTGTCTTGGTGCTTGTGTTCCTGTTTAGTCAGGATTCAGAGCAATCTGTATCCATAGTCTGGTTTCTAAGTCCAGTGCTATACTTTGAAAGCCACTGGTGGGCTAGAGGGACTCTCACTGAGAGAGTTGGGTTTTGCATCAACCTCAGAGGAGAAGGGAGTAGGACATGTTGATGGCCATATCCATGCCCTTATCCTCCTTTTGTTTCCCTTTTCCTCCAGATCACTGTCTATCAACTCCTCTGAGAAGCAAGGAACACAGGAGTCAAAGGTAGCCCTGGTTGAAAGGTAAGAGAGAAGAGGGACCAGACATCTGTCTCTTCTCAGGTTATTCTCTTGTTTATCAAGTCTGCATTGAATGCCACCCATGTTTTGGACAGTTTTCAGTTCTTTGTAAATATATTAAGTCAGAGAAGTTGAGCCACTTGCCCAAGGTCCACTCCTCTAAAGGAGTGGGAGTGGATGTGAACCCAAACCTTAGCAAACTATTGGCATGCAGTGCCAGGCCTCCCCCTTTTGGTACTTTCTACTCATTTTAAGGGATTTTAAGTAGAGATTCGTAGTAGAACATAGTACATCAAGTACTATAGACAGCGCCTGGGAAAGGCCCCTGAGCTGATTGTCATCTGAATCCAGCGGTGCCTGGCAGAGCCATGCCCTGTAAACATACCTTGCCAGAGGCAGGTGTGTTGTCAGCCTGACCTTCAGCTCAGGCACCAGGGGGTGGGTTTCATTATTTAAATCCAGCCAAGCACCAGGAACAAACACAATTACCCAGGCCCACCCAGAAGTGACAATTACAAAGAAGCCACAAGAATGCACATAATCTCCTTTGTCTTGGGTTTTAGTAAAACTTCCATCAGCTCTGGGTCACTGTCTCTCCATCAGAGGACAGCTGTCCCATCCGGGCCCCAGCTTTTTCCTTCTATTTCTGTGTCTGTCTCTTTCTTTCATTTTCTCAATCCCCAGCTGCCCCTACTCAGGAACCGGACCGCTCTCCAGCAGCGCTGGATGTGGAAAAGAGAGAAATAATTATGAAGTACACCAACATTAAGTTCTTGTCAGGGAAAGGAAAATTGGGAGCCTTAGAACTGGAGGCTCCTTTCTGAGAAGCCTCACTGTGTGTATTCATTTATGTCCATCAGTGCTGGTCTGGGTCCTTGTCTGAATATTGCACTAATGTGTTTGGTCTTTGTCCTAATGGTGGTACCACTAAATATTACTGCAAAGAAGCTCTAATATATTGATAGCTCAACATCACCAACTTTTATATTGCATTTCCACAAAGGGCCAAGGCGATTCCAGGTCAGGAGGGAGTGGGGGCTCTGCTTAAACACAGACTGACAGGGGCTGTGTCTTTCTCAGCACAGGGATCTGAGGATAACCAGTTCACTGACATGGAGCTGGCAAAAGAGGAAATGGCATGAAGAATGCATGTGAGAGGTTTTTATGGGTCAAGCCTGGAAGTTGTGCTCACCACTTCTGCTCACATTCCATTAGCTGGAACTCAGTTACATGGCCATGCCTTAGAGCAAGGGGGTTTGAGAAATGTGCCCAAGAAGAAGAAGTTGTTTTTCTCCCCCTTTTCTTTTCTTCCGTTTTGTTTCTGTAGTTTGTTGTTGCTGTTTTATGGCCAGGGGTTTGAGGGCTGAGTTGCCAATGGAAAAAAAAGATAAGATGAAGAATCTTCCGGAGTGGTCCATGTCCATTAGTGGAGTGTTGATTCTAAGTGTAGAAACAATAACTCATTTTTTATTGAGTACTTACGATGTACCAAACGGTACTAAGCCCTTTCCCGACCTGGTTACATTTAATCCTGTAGCAGCCTTGCTCGTGGGTTTTGAAGTGTATCAGCAGTGAGTTGCAGGATGATGTACTTCTGCTCTTCTGAAGGTAATAAAGAGCAAATGTGCCCCTGCAGGTCCATCCTCCACCCTTCTTTCCCGTGTGTGTGTGTCCCTGAGGTTGGCTTTCCTTGGATGACCCATCCAGACTTTCTTGTCCTCCAGCTTCAAGTTGGATTTGGCCAGTGGGACTCCCCAGCAGGAGATCAGAGTTGGGTGTATTATTGTGTCCCAACTGCTCTGTGTTGGAGCAGGGGCTGTGCTCCTCTGTTGATGGCCAAGCTCCTTTTGGGCAGTTGCTCTCTCATGGCTACAGGTTCCCATAAGAGGGTCCCTCTTTCGGCCCCTTCAGGACTGAGATGACCATGGCTTCCTGCCATCAATGATCCCTTGGTGCTTCCCCAGCCCGTGACGGGTCCCTTAACCTTCCCCATACCCTGTAAATAGTTCCTTCCATAAATCCTCTTCCCGACTCGTTCCTATAGGACTTGAGAACTTATACAGGGCCTCACCACCACCCCCTTTTAAACCTTTACTTATTATAGTATCTTCTTTGGGGTCATGAAGACCTAGTTATGAAGCCCAGTTCATCACTTAATAGCTGTGTGATATTGAGCAAGTTGTATAACATCTCTGAGCTGTAGTTTCTTCATCCACGAAACAAAAGACAATGGATATATGAGAAGTCAAAGGAATAATATGTGCAAACTACCTAGTCCAATGTTTGGCACATAAAAGGTGATGAACAGAAGTTAAAAATGGCAAACAATGTCATGGAAATATGTCAAACTCAATAATTACAATGTTAAATAATCTACTATTGCCTGTTAAAGTGACAGACATTTTTAAAAAGGTTATAATCCCCAGTGTTGACAATGATGTGGCAGAGAGGCACACACCACAAGTAAAGGTATAAAATTTGGTAAAGCCTTTCTGAAGGGCATTGTATCTAAGGACTATAAAGCCTGAAGTAATTTCATTCTCTCTGATACAGCAGTTCACATCAACTTTAGGAATTTATCCTCAGAAAATAATCCAAAGGAAGTAATCAGACAAAGATATATCTACAAACATGTTTACACTATCATTGTTCACAACAGATAAAATTGAACATAACAAATGTTCAGCAACAGGGCACTGGGTAAATAAACATTGGAATATCCATGCAGTGGCAGTAATAAATATGATTGATATTGAAAGATGGCCTTAACTCATTGCTAAGTTTTTAAAAATAAGTTATAAAAGACCATTTATAAAACTTTATTTCATATTTTTGTAAAACTATGAAGAGGGAAAATTGAAGAGCTATATATTGAAATATTAATTTTGCTTATATCTGGATGGTAGGCTTATGGGTGATATTATTCCCCCTTCTTCTGTTCTTTCTGTATTTTCTAACTTTTCCACAACATGAACTTTGTATAGCTAAGACTGTCGTTGGCTGCAAGTCATAAAAATCCAAACTGTTGTGGTGCAGCCACTCAGCAAGGCCAGGACCAAGGCCTCACATTTGCATGGCTTTCCCTCCGTGGCCTTAACGTGGCCACTGCACCTCCAGTCATCACATATGCACTCAGAGAAGAAAGGGCGGCATGAAACAAGAGCGTTCCCAGGAACCCCATAGCAGACTTAGGCCTGATTGGCCAAGTTTGTATCATGTGACCTTGGCTGGAAAGCAGGGAGGAGGGGTTTGAGTCAGCCTCTTTATAATGTTTACCACAAGCACATATTGCTTTTGAATTAAAAAAATGATAAAAGTATTAAAATTTTAAAACAAGTTATTTCTGTTTTTCTTGATTACTTTCATGCTCTCCTCCCTCTGCTACCTCCCCTCCACATTCAGGCAGCAACAGCCAGCAAATTCACATTCACAGCGCGGAGGGTGTGAGGAAGAATGAAGAAACCTGAGAGGAGGCTGCAACCTCCAGGCGGTGGGAGTAGAGAGATGGGCAGAGTGCCAAAGGCCTGGGAAATCTGCCTGTTGCTTGTTCAGCCAACTCATCTAGGCCCCTCTGCTCTGAGGTGGTGGCTACACGAAGCTTATGGAACAGAGACTTCTACAACTGCAGGACTTCTAGCTCTGCACACTTTATAGTGTGGCTTTTCATTCGACTTGCTTTGTTCTCAGCAGGGCTTCCCAGATAAAGAACATGCCCATGATACATACGAGGGAATGGACTAGAAGGTCTGGCTTCAAATCCTGGCGGTGCCCCTTAGCTCTTATGTGACCTTGGGCCAGCTACTTAAGCTCTCTGTGTTTCTGCTTCCTCAACTGTAAAATGGGAATAAAAATAGTACACATTACCTAGTGTTGTTCTAAAAGATTAGATGATTCCGTATTTGTCAAGTGCTTAGTATGTGCCTGTCACAGGTAAGTGCTATGTAATTATTATTTAAAAATAAATAAATATGAGAAAGGCGGAAACAGTCATAGCAGTCTGGGCTCTATTTGTTTAACTCACATCTTACTTGACATAAATGAGACAGCTGAAGCTACAAAGAATGGCTGGGTTTTCTTTTGTTCTTGCTGGCTGCCTCACGTGGTCTCAGTGGTGGGAAAAGAGAACCCAGGGGAAGCTGAGAGCCGTGAAACACGTCCTGGGTGGCAGGGACTCCCCAAGCGCTTTATGTGTAGTGAACAGCTCATTTAAATCTTGTGAGACAGGTGCTACCACTGCCCTCATTTTACAGATGGGGAAACTGAGGCCCAGAGGAGTCAAGTAACTTGACCACACTCACATGCCTTTTGAGAGGTGGAGCTGGAATTCGACTCCAGGGACATGAGACTCCAGAGCCTGCATATTCCATGTGAAGAATGATCTATGTATATAAAAGCCTAAGAGACCTTTATGACCAGTCAACCTAACGACTTGTTGACCAGTCTCTATGATGCACAAAGACCACCAAAGGGGAGATGCTCAATGCAGGAGCTACCCCCTGGTGGTCAGTGTGCTCCCACAGTCAACCATCCACGGCCGGCCAACCTCCTGCGGTCCCTCCTTCGGCTGGCCAGCCCCAATCGGCCCTGATCGGGACTGGGAGAGATGGCCCTGATCGTCCCCAATCGCCCACCAGGCCGAGGGACCCTACCCGTGCATGAATTTCTGCACCGGGCCTCTAGTGTTTATATAGGGGACCTTCCCTATGCATGATCCTAAAGGTTAACATATACATCAATCCCTAACTTACAGATTCTTAAGGAGTTTCTATTTAAAATGCCATAAAGTAAATCCTTCTGTAAAATGCTTTATTTCTCTATATTTAACTTGGCAAGTTTGAGTTTGCACATTCTGTGTTTTCTTACAATATAGTGCGTCTCTAGTGTTCAAAAAATAATTCCATGCCTGAAATTTAGCTAATTTTTTTTGAGGGGTGCTGTTTTTTAGTATTAGATGCAGGATCTAAAGAGCTCTCTGTGTATCCTGAAAGAGCCAAGTCAGTAGCCCTTCCTAGCAATAAATGACTGTTTTTGTTGCCAATTCTAGGCATATTGTCTTAAAGCTCCAAGCTTAGGCCAGCCGAAATCATCAATTATTAACATCATGACTACCTCACAGGTCCAAATTCCTCCATGGGTAGCAGCAGGAGTTCTTTCTGCCCACCTTTGCAAATGCTGGTTCCAAAGAGATACGACCTGACATTGCTCAGTGGTTTTATTCAGCACTACCAGCAAGTTCGAGCAAAGTGTAAATGTTCCAAGAGACCTTCCTGTTCTTCCCCTTTAAGAAAAAAAAGTCACTCAGCCCCTCCCAACCCCACCCTGAGCTTCTAAAGTTCTGGAGTCAGTGGTGCAAGAGATAGAGCCAAGATAAAATGAATTGAAAACAAAGTGAGTTTTTAAGAAAAACTTTTGTTCCCAGCTCTTATGCCTCCCTCCCCCCACCCTAAGTTGCAACTTCATGGGATCTGACCCAATGCCACCACCAGCCCCTCTGCTACCTCGCCCTGGCCCTGGGCTGGTCCTAGGAGAGACCGGGAGAGAGATTAGGTGAAACATTAGCCACGGCCTCTTGGATCCAGTCCAGTGTCTTTCAATTATTTCTTTATGTGCTTTTGGTCCTGGGCTTACTTGGCATGGGACAGGCATCCATTAGAAGATTTCACAATGATTTGCCATGTTACAGTTCTAAACAGATGTGAACTCGTCACCAAAGGAAATTTATGTTTTACCATCTTTCCTCCACCTCTCCCTGGGGAGCTGCAGGGAAAAGCACTCCAAGCAAATTAATCAAAATGACTAGGTAATGCTCTAAAAATAATAAACGTTGTTATAAGTCTGGATCTCTTTCAAGTTTGAGCTCATTTTGTGAGCTTGAAGATCCATACGTCAAATCCCACGTATATATTTTTCATTAGCGAGAAGTGGACTGTTGCAGGGGGACAGATTAGTTATTAAGACACATAAGTACAATTACTCTCATAACACTAAGTTAATTAAACAATTTGTCCAAGGAGGGGGGCAAAGAATAGATGCCTTAATGATTCCTTAACTTGCCTTCATCAGCCAGCTGTGCAATTTAGGACAGGCTAAAGTTTGGAGCTCTGAAATCAAGACTGGACAGAAACCGAGGTGCACAGTTGGAATTATTACAAAAAAAGGAAAATATATGTTGTATCTCCTTGGGCCTCCCTCACCTACTAACAAAAAGATGAATTATTGCTAGACAAAAGTGAAGGAGCTAGAACATTTTGAAAACTGATTCAAAAAAGTGGATAATGAAAAAAACAAACAAGCGAGCAACTATCATCGTCATATTTTCAAAATACCTTCCCAGTGGTCAGTTCCAAAAGAATGTTTTTGCATGAAAAGAAACTTGTAGCTGAGTCCCGGGCTCTCAAGGCCTTCCTCCGTGGTTGGAATGAGATTAGATAAACCTCAGGGTGAGGTTGAGAAGGGAAATGTGTATGGGAATAAAGGGAAGCTTTGATGATCAGGGTAGACTCTTTTCTTACTTTAGCTGGCTTACTTCTCTGGTTTTCAGTTGGCCTCTTTCCCTAATATATGTCCCAACATCCAAGAGCAAGGTGTTCTTTAAAGAGCTGGATCCAGACCATGCACAGCCCTTGATGCTAATTTATCCATGTCAGGCAGGGCTGCGAGGCCAGCGGGACTGTGAGAAAAACAGGAGCAAAGACTACCCAGCTTTCTCGGGTATGCCCTTTGTCTCCAAAGACAAGCCCTGCTGTTACTAGGCTAAATATCCTTTCTTAGGATATTTCCAACCTAAGAAAGCTCATCTGGCCTCGGAGTGCTTCTTAGATAATTCCCACGTCTTCATCCTCCAAAAAACGGTTGATTGCAGTGTTACTAATCCCAACCTACTTTAGCCAGCCTCCATTAATCATGGCTGGCAGGAAAGACTAGAGGGTCATGGGTAATTGAATTCCAGCCAACCTTCAAACCTAATTTAAGTCCACCCTTTGACCTCCTTCCTGACCAAATCTGCTGCCAGAGCTAGTAAATAAATATTGTTTTTAAATGAAAAGAAGTCTTTTTTGAATGCCTACTATGTGTCCGCTTCGCAAGAGATGCATCTGTTATCCCACTTCACTCATTCATTCTGTCAACACCAGCGCAGAACCCAGACACAAGGATTAACAGAGAGTGGAGATGAGTGCAAAGGTCATCTGGGGGTCAGTCCGGTGGGGGAAATGTGTGCTGTGCAGACACCCGCACTTCCTATCTTTGAAAGAAGATAAATCTGTAGCACCGAAGCCCCTTGCACACAGGAAGATGGAATGGGAAACACTTCCCTTTTCTCCAAGAAAAGCCATGTGGGACCTTTGGAGGTCAAAGACTTCCACTCAGCCCTCCCTCCGCCACGTGTGACTTGCGGTGTCAGGCGCCCTGTTTAACTGCTCTGGTCAAGGTCCGCACCCGTGATAAGGAGCAGGGTGTGTGCAAGCGGTAGTAACAGTGCCAACCCGAAAGGCTGCTGTGAGGGTTTGGGGGTCAAGAGAAGCGCCTTGTAGACTGGAGGCTCCCCACACTTGGGCGAGGATGGCTAGTTTAACTCTCTGTTAAAGCTGCCAACCAGCCGTGAGACCAGAAAAGACAGGGCTTCAGATCAAAGGCCTTGATAACCACAATACACTTGCTTTAAATAATGGAAGTTTAGGCCCGGCTGGCGTGGCTCAGTGGTTGAGCGTCGACCTATGAACCAGGAGGTCACGGTTCGATTCCCGGTCAGGTCACATGCCAGGGTTGTGGGCTAGATCCCTGGTGGGGAGCATCGAGGAGGCAGCCAATGGATGATTCTCTCTCATCATTCATATTTCTATCTCTCCTTCTCCCTTCCTCTCTGAAATCAATAAAAAACATATTTAAAAATAAATAAATAAATGACAGAAGTTTAGGTGGAATTTCTTAGGAAATTTATTTCGTTTACTTTTTTTTGGTAAATCTCTTGGGTCAGCATGATGTTTGCTGAGTGTATATATGATCTGGACTGTATGGCCAGAAGGCTTCCCTGGTGATTCAAAGTCTCCTGAGACCACCCCACCTGCCCCTGCCTCTTTCCCACCCTCCAACAGTTAGAAACCAGCCACTAGTAATGTTCTGTTATCCCCAACCCTCGAATCCTCAATAAAGCTAGCACTGAATTGCTACAGATAGTATTCTTGGCAGTGATACACTTTTAGGAAGGACGAGTCAAGGATGTGCCGAGGTTAAAATCAATGTGCTTGAATAACTTACTTTCTCTTTTTCATTCCAAAAGGATATGAGGCCCCTAAGACTTCACCAGCAGCCGGGGGCCCCTGAGCAGCCTGCCGAGGCTGGGCTCAAGTGGTGATGTTAATGGAAGCCTCCGCTGGTGCTGGAGAACTGTCTGCTGGGGAGAGATAACTACCTGGCAAAGATGAGGGATCGTTGCAGATAAACGCTGAGCAGAGACCTCAGTGTTTATTTTTCATGCTACCAGGTAATCTCCACTGTTTAACTCCATCAGCATCACTGCTAACCCCAGGCCACACAACTGCACTGAAAAGAAAGAAATGAAATAACCCGAACACACATTGTAAGGAGCTGCAGGAGATGTGGGTTGGGATGTTTTTGCTGCTATCGTCAGTGGCAAACAAGTGATCTCTTTTACCGTATCCTTCCCGCGCGTGTGACAAAAATGGGAGTAACATTTGTTAAATGCTCACTGTGAGGCCTACCCTGTGTTAAGCATTTTATATAGACTGTTCTGTCTAATTGTCAGACATGGCAATTCCATGGGTTAGGTCCTAGTAGAGGAAAGTAGGTGTCAGAGAAGTTAAGTAGCTGGCCCGGGTCACGGGAAGAGTGAGCGTGGAGGGAGGGTTGCATCCCCAGCAGCCCAGCTCCAGCTGTTCACAGAAAATCACCGGAACACGTATATTCCCCCATCTCAGGTCTGGTCTTCTTGACTTTCCGGCTGAGTTCAGGCAGTTTTATTGCCGCGACAGCTGCCCCTGCTATCTTTATTGGAAAAGCCACCAGATCTCCCATCCGGTCCGCGGTCCAGTGCTGTATTTGTTTTATTGAGAAAGTATTTGCATTCAATCCCCCGTGGTCAACCGGAGGTTTGTAACTCACCTCCAAGGCCTTCACAGTGGCCTATCTGTAAGCAATCACTGCCTCCTCCCTCTAAGTTCTTTCCCGCAAAACTTTTTATGAAAATACATTACAGAAAACCTGAAAGATTATTTCAGCGCACATCTGCTTGCCTCCACCAAATGTAATACTGTTAATATTCTGCCATATTTTACTTACTAAGCAGTCCATCTTTCTATCTACTTTTCTTTCCGAACCATTGGAAAGTTCATTTCAGAAATCATGACACTTCAGCCCTAAATGCTTCATTCAGTGCCCATCTCCTAACAATATGGAGCATTTCTGACATGACCACATTATCATCATAATCAGACCTGAGAAAATGAACTATATGTAATTCCTTAATATCATCTACTATCTAGTCCAATAATAAATTTCTTAACCAGGCCCCAACTATTTTTTATAGCTGTGTTTTTTTTAAATCAAATTTCATGCATTGTATTGGTGGTAATGTCTCCATAACTTATAATCTAGAACAGCTTCCTGCCCCATCTTTTTTATTCCCTCAATCTCATTTAGTTTAGGGAGAATCCCTCTAGTTTTGGAAGAGTTTAATTGCTTCCTATTCCTAAGGGTCTCCACTGGTGGCTACCTTTAGCTCTCAGCCAGATGTTAGTAAGATGGCAGCTCTAGAATTTCTATAAAGGAGGGGATCCAGAGGGGGTGCAATCTGGTTACAAGGAATTTGTGGTAAGAGGATTTTTGCATAACAAAAACTCTTTTAAAAACAACTTAAATAGCTAATTTGCTTGACATGGCTACTGCGCTTACATAGAAGTTGTCTGTACTATAGGAGAGGTGATAAGTGGTAATGATGAATGGTACAGGCTGAGCAAACTGCTTAGATTCAATCCTCAGCTTTGCTACTTTTAAGCTGTGTGACCTTAAACAAGTTACTTAATCTCCCTGTTACTCCCTTTAATCATTTGTAAAATGGTGGTGATAATAATAATAAAATAATTCACAGAGTTGTGCTGAAATGAATTAATAAGCACAAAACAATGAGAATCCTGCCTGGAATAGAATATTATCCATAAAAGGTAGCCATTATCATCCTATATAATAAAAGCCTAATATGCTAAGTGTCCAGTCAACTGGTCGACCATTCAACCAATCAAAGCATAATATGCTAATGATGTGCTAAGGTGCTCAACCGCTCGCTATGACATGCACTGACCACTGGGGGCAGACAGTCGACCAGTTGCTATGATGTGCACTGACCACTAGGTGGCAGACACTCTGACCAGTAGGTTAGCTTGCTGCTAGGGTCCAGTCAATTGGGACTGAGTGAGATGGGACTGAGTGAGACAGGCCAGACACGCCCTGGAGCCCTCCTGTGATCTCTCCCGGCTGGCTAACCTCCCGTGTCCCTCCCCGGCCCCGATAGTGCACCGTGGGGTCCCTCTGCCTGGCCTGCACCCTCTCGCAATCTGGGACCCTTTGGGTGATGTTGGAGAGCTGGTTTCAGCCAGATCCTCCCGGCCAGGCTGAGGGACCCCACTGGTGCATGAATTCGTGCACTGGGCCTCTAGTTATTTATATTCTTCTCCCACCTCCTGTCAACTTCCTTCTCTAGTCATTTCCTGGAACCAGAGCATTCAGCATTTCTGGTTGCCTGATAGTTTTATGTGTTGCCTTTTTACTTTATGTTCAACTTATTCTGATTAACCTTGGAAACTTCTAATGTGCCCTCAACTTCATCCTCTTTCCTCTTTCTGATTCATTTCTGTTGTTTTCCTAATTAAATTATTTAAAAAATATCCATTTGCTTCTCCTTTCTTCTATTATCTTGTATATCTGGAATAAATTCCTTCCTTTTTGCACTGAGGCTTATCATCCTTTAAGGTGCAATGACATCTATATTTTTCTAGTCCAGGAACACTTTCTTGCTTAAGTGAATTTTGAAGCTTCTTAGTTCCCATTCAGTCAGCCAGTCATTCGATGTACTTTAGGACCCCCGTGAGGAACTGGGCACCACTGGACAAAGGATACAGCAGTGAACGAAATGTGGTCCTGGCTGTGGACCATCAGCCAATTACTCAGAGGGGATTGGAGTTGCAGTAGGGGCGAGTTGAACCCTACTCCCTGACCACGTAGGAGATTCTAGGAGAATGACGGAAAGAATGTTAATGGATCTCTTTCTCCAAAGGTGCATTCTCTGTTACCCTGAAACTCCTACCAGGAGAGGAGCTAGAGTTGCTTTCTGTTTTCCTACAAGCCCTTTAAACATTTCTAGAATCACTGGAAGCTTTCACCGTTACTGCCCATTTCCACAGAAGTGCATGCATTTTATTAGAATAACTGTAACAGCACAACTTCCTCATCCAAAGAATGGGATAACAATAGTACCAACATCATAGGGTTGTTATCAAACGTATGTGAGTCAACCGTAAAAATACTTTGAATGCAGCATGGATTTATATGTTTGGTAAGTAAATAAAATAAAGTTTGTTGAAAGATCATGATGGAGTCACAAGAGAAGATGATGCCGAGCAGGTGCGCTTTGAGGGGGTGAAAGGAGGGAAGGGAGGAGGCCTGAGGCCTGACGTAGCAGCAAATGAAGCAGGAAGCACTGGAAAAAACTGTGGAGTGGTCAGAGGGAAATTCAAAGATTAACTTTGACTACTTCATAAAATTTTATTTATTTATTTATTTATTCACTTATTTATTTATTTAGATCTTATTCATAGATTTCTTCAAAATGAATACTTTCAAAATAAGTCATATAATTATTCAGACTTGTTTAGTGATGACTAAGCTTCAGAAGGTTTGTGAAGAAATTACATAGGAAAGCAACCACTTCAATGCAATTAAATGACTCTTTTTTTTAAGTATCCTTTCACACAGTTTCTCAAACTTTGGCATATATCAGAATTTCTGCAGAGTTTATGACAAGTTTCTAGGTGATGCTGATGGTGCTGGTCTGGGCACAACCCTTTAAGAAACACTGCTTTAAGATATATTCTCCAGAATTCAAGCTAATAAGCAATACTCATATGCCTTTGCTTTTTCTCATAGCAAATAAATAAAAGAAAGTTTCACATATGGCTCCATCAAACTTTAAATTTTCAGCCTTTTGAAATGTCCTACTTAAATAGAATATATAATTTCTTCATCATGGTTCATAAGTCCTATGAGTTCAAAAGACAGAACCACAAGATAGTCCAGTACTGGGTCATCTGTGACTACATGAAAACATTGACTTACACAGTGACTTAAGGCACAGGGATCTTGCTCCTGTCTCCTCCATGCCTCTTCTGTTTAGGAAATCCAGTACAAAATCATGAGAATGTGAATGTGACCTATCATGAATGCAGACATAAAATGTCACAGTGCATTGTCCTACTCTAGATTCTGAATCAGGAACTTCTTCCTCAGGGCAGCAGTAATACTCTACAAAACATACCTGTCCATCTTAATTTCTAACCATATACTGTAATGAGAGGAAGCCTCGGTTATCTGTCCAAATAGGCACCTTGCACGACAGGACTAATGCCTTTGTAGAGGACTTCAGTAAAGAAATCTGTTGACTTGGGTTTCATTACAATTAATGGATTCCATCAAATCAGAATCTTTGGGATAGTCAAGGCGGGAGCTTCCTGCATTCCCTAAAGTAGATAACCTGAAATAAGGCTTGTCAGGAGACATAGTGATCTGTAGGACCTCACTTGTCATATCCAATTCAGAAAATGCTTCACGGAGCACCCCTGACTGGCACGGGACTTGATCCAAAAATAGGTAAGTAGTCTAAAAGGACAGTTAAATTAATTAGGAAAGTAGCAGGCTCTTCCTGAACTTTAAAGTCTTGAAATATTCCAGCCTGAATACAAGCATTTGCTTGCACACACTTTGCGTTTCCCACTGTCACCTGGATTCCATTGTTAGTACTGAAACAGGTGGCCTGTTCTCGGAAATGAATGGTCTTCGGGACAGTGGAGAGATTCCTAACGTTGTCGAGGCTGGCCACCAGGCTGTAGCCACTCTTGTCTGGGGCCCGTTGGTTGATGAGGGGCATCGTCTACCACACGATCAGCGCCAGGGATGCTCAGGCATGGGTACCTGCTTGCGCGGGACACAAACACCTTCACGGTGGGTTCCAGACGCCTAAGAGCCCTTCCCAGCCAGGTCACCGGGAGGCGAGGTGCAGCTCCCGGGGAAGCGGGGAGGAAGTGGACCAGCTCCCGCCAGTGCTTTCAGATCTCGGGGCCACCTCGGCCCTATAAAATTTATTTTAAATATGGCCTCCTGTACTTCTTACATTCTGAGTTCTAGATTCCAATCAATGGTTTCTAAACTCTTGAGGAGAGAAACCCAGTATAAGAGTACTTGGCCGAAAAATAAGGTATCGAATGTATGCATTTGTACCGCTGTGTAACAAATCACCACAGGCTTAATGATTTAAAACAACACTCATTGGCTACCTCACAGTTTATGTAGGTCAGGAGTCTGGGCACATCCAGCCTGGGTCTATTGTAAGTCTGTCTGCCAGAGCTGGGTTCTCCTCTGGAGGCTCAAATGGGGAAAGGCATGCTTCCAAGTTCATCCCACTTGTTGGCATTGTTCATTTTCTTGCAGCTGCAGGACTCATAGAAGCTTGATTCTTTAAAACCAGCAAGGAGAGTCAGACTCTGGAGTGATCTGTAATGCAATGTGATCACGGGAGTTACATCCCAATCATTTTGCCATATTGTATTGGTTAGAAGCAAGTCTCAGGTCTTAACTACACTCAAGGAAACAAAATTACACAAGGGCATGAACACCAAAAGCAAAGGCTCATGGGAGCCACCTTCCAGTTTGTTTGTCACAGTAAACAACTTCGAACTCTCTCTTCTTAAAGTACTTTCCACATGAGTAATCAAGGGAGCCGAAGACCTGGGAAAATGTAAAATATGAAACTCATTGACCTAAAAATATTCGTTCCATGTCTCTTGTTTCAGCTGGGGGTGGATCGCACAGCATTCTGTAAACAATCCTTGGCCCAAGATAAATGTGGCATCTTCAAAGGTGTGCCTTGGAGCATGTATTTTATGCTTTCCTGGGGATTCAGTTCTGCATCCTTATGACTAAGTTATTTTCACCCAATTTTGTCTTGTGGAATGAGGTGGCTTGTTCCCAAACCCATGTCATGACGACCACAGTTGAGACATTTTCCATGTGAAGCTGTGCTAGCTATTCTTATGTCTCTAATTACTATGTCTCCCCCAAGACCTAGCATGAGTCTCCACAGCCCCATGAAAATTTTAAAAATAAAAAGGGAGGCAGGAGTTAAAATGTTCTTTAAAAAAGTAATATAAGTCATGTTATTAAAAATGAATACTAAAAGAGTTCCCTGTTGATATTGAATTTTTATCTTCCATTTTAAACCTCTAAGGAGAGTTTATGTTTTATATTCCACACCTTCTCTTTACTCCAATTAATTATTGCCTTAATTATAAAACAGCTGTGATACATTTATGCATTTAATGTATGTTCTTACCAGTGCTCATAAATAGCATCATTTGAGATTGCATGAAAACCTTGAACAGGAGGGATAGAAAGGGGAGGGGAGAGGGGCGAGGGGAAGGGAGGGAGAAGGGGGGAAAGGGAGAGGAGGTAGAAGATTCCTCTTAGAGTACTTAATCCTTAGCCGCCTTTTCTTCCTCCACTGGTTCCCTTCCTAGACCTACATTTAGAGAAAAACCATGATGGTCCATGGGAGACTATAATAAACTAGGGGCCCAGTGCATGAATTTGTGCACCTTGAAAGGAACTGTGGGCCATGAGGCTATGGTGGGTACAGGGGCGGGTCTTGGCCCATCCTCTGTACCCCCACCCAGCCCCTCCTGCTGCAGCCCCTGGTCCCCTGTCTGCTGGCAGCCCCGCTCCTGCTGCTGCTGCTCCCATGTGCTGATGGCGCTGGCCCAGCTCGCACCCACTGATGGCGTAGAGCAATTGGGGCCAGCACCATCAGTGGGTGCAAGCAGCAGCTGCTGCCCTAATCACCCCTCAGGAGCAGGGGGAGGTAGAGAAGCCCTCAGGGGTGATCAGGGCCGGCAGCCACCACTTGCACCCGCTGATGGTGCCGAGTGATTGGGGCCAGCGCTGGCAGCAGGTGCAAACTCTGGGTGGGACCACAGCATGCAGGAGCAAAGAATTTTAGTAACCACCAGAGGCTCGCCCTGATGACAGCGACCAGCGCCCCGCCTTGGTCTGGCACCCCTGCTCACCTGCTCTACCATCCCACCACGGCTGATGCCTGCCATGTTCCACGTGCACCCCCTGGTGGTCAGCACACATCATAGAGACTGGTTGTTCGGTTGTTCCACTGTTCGGTCTATTTGCATATTAGGGTTTTATATATATATTAGAGGCTCGGTGCATGAAAATTCATGCACTGGAGGGGGTGGGGTCCCTCAGCCCAGCCTTCCCCCTCTCACAGTCCGGGAGCCCTCAGGGGCAGGAGGCAACCCAGCAATCAGGGGGAGGCGACGCCCCCATCACACCTCTGCTGCTGCCACTGCCAGCAGCGCAAGCCTCGGCCATCCCTGGTTACCTGAGCCTCAGGTGGCCCTGGGCAGGTGGGAAGCTGCCATCCAAGGCTTGCCTGTGCCTTGGGCATCATCTGGACAGCCAGCGTCCGAGGCTTGCCTATGCCTTGGGCCAGCCCTGGGCGGCTGGGCAGCCACCATCCAAAGCTTGCCTGCACCTCGGCATGGCCCTGGGCCACTGGGCAGCTGACATCCAAGGCTTGCCTGCACCTCGGGCCAGCTCTGGGCAGCTGGGGGCTGAGGGGACTGGGTGACTCTGGAGGCAGGCGCGCAGAGGGGCTGGGCCCGCCTGGGGGAAGGCCTGGCCGTGCCATATGCCTGCCACCCTGGCAGGGCTGAGAGAACTGGGTGCTGCCATCTTGTGACTGTGGGCGCCACCATCTTTGAGGGTGTGGCAGTCCATTAGAATATTCCCTCCTTATTGGCTGTGGGCACTGCCATCTTTGTGAGGGTGTGATGGTCAATTAGCATATTTCCTCTTTATTAGATAGGACTAGAGGCCTGGTGCACAAAATTTGTGCATGGCGGGGGGGGGTCTCCTCAGCCCAGCCTGCACCCTATCCAATCTGGGACCCCTCGGGGGATGTCCAACTGCCAGTTTAGGCCTGATCCCGGGAATCGGGCCTAAACTGGCAGTCAGACATCCCTCTCACAATCTGGGACTGCTGGCTCCTAACTGCTCACCTGCCTACCTGCCGGATCACCCCTAACTGCCCCCTCCCCCCGACCAGTCTGATCACCCTTAACTGCCTCTTCCTGCTAGCCTGGTTGCCCCCAACCCCCGCTGGCCTGGTCGCCCCACGCAGCCTGCTGTTCAGTCATTTGGTCGTCCCTCACTAACCCCGCTGCCGGCCTTGTTGCCCCTGCTGTTTGGTCGTTACTGTTACTGTGATGGCATCCTGAACAATTTACATATTCCTCTATTATTAGTATAGATCAATGACTGGCAAGGACTGTAAGCTTCAGTTATTCAGTGAACACTGTAGACATTTCTGTAAGGCTTGACTTCTACAAACTGCTTCATTAATCCAAATATTCCTTCAAAGGGAACAAAAGTTAAGTTTTGTTTTTGTAGGGAAGATGGTGATGGGGGATCACTGTTTAATGTGTGGAATTCAGAGCCTCCTTCTCCCCTCCCTGCTTAGCTTTTTGCCCCGCCCCCATCCTCTAAGGAAAGGCGAAGCTTTGTAGTCAAGTGGACAGAGAGGTTCACAGGAAAGTAGAAGGACATTCCCCACAGGCCTGGGTCAGGAGAGTGGATCTGGCCAGGGACTGGGTTTGGCAGATTGAGCTCTTCATTGATAGGGGAGATGAAAGAGGAACTGAGGGAAACAGAATGCCCTTGGATAATGCCCTTGGGGGGGGGGGGGGCTAGGAATTGGGTGGGTGGGGTTGAAGCTAGAGAATAGGGCAGGGGACTTTAATAACTGTTGCTCTAGACTTTCTATTGGACTTCTTAAATGTTAGCGGAAATTGTTAATAAAGACTAATGTTCCTGTGTAGGCTGGATTTACATCACTCTGATCATCCCTAAGCATGTGCTATTATATATAAGCACTAGAGGCCCGGTGCAAGAAAATTCATGCACTGGAGTGGGAGGGGGGGTCCGTCAGCCCAGCCTGCCCCCTCTCACAGTCCTGGAGCCCTCAGGGGCGGAGGTGACCTGGTGATCAGGGGAAGGTGATGCCCCCATCACACCTTTGCTGCTGCCACTGCCAGCAGCGCAAGCCTCGGCCGGACCTGGTTACCTAAGCTTCAGGTGGCCCTGGGCGGCTGGGCAGCCTGCCACCCCCCAAGGCGGGGCTGAAAGGATTGGGAGGGGCTGAGGGGACTGGGTGCCACCATCTTGTGGCTATGGGTGCTACCATCTTTGTGACGGCATGATGGTCAATTTGCATATTTCCTCCTTATTAGATAGTATGTTTTATTATGACATCTCCTCCCCCAGCATGTATTTCCTAGGGCTGCCATAACTAACGCACCACAGACTGACTGTGTGACTTAAAACAACAGCAATGTATTCTCTCACTATCTGAGTGCTAGATGCCCAAAAGCAAGGAGTCAGCAGGGCCACACCCTGTCTGAAACTGTAGGGGAACCCTTCCTTGTCTCTTCCTAGCTTCTGATGGTTGCTGGCAATCCTCGGTGTTCTGTGGCTTGCAGATACATCATTTCCATTCTTTGCTTCTGCCATCATATGTGTTCTTCGTGTGTGTGTTGTTGTTTTTTTTTTGTGTGTGTGTGTGTGTGTGTTCCGTGTGTCATTACCTTTTATTATGAGGATACCAGCCATGTTGGTTTATGACCACATCTTAACTAATTACATCTGCAAAGACCCTATTTTCAAATAAAAGCGTATTCTGAGGTTCTGGGTGAGCCTAAATTTAGGGAGGGGACATTATTCAACCCAGTACAAAACATAACAGAGAAATTCACACAATCTAATTAAAACGATTAACTAATTAAATTTAGTATTTATGCTCCAGTTAGTTAGGCTGAGAAACAAAACCAGTGACATTTTGCTTGGGGAAGGAATTGATGTGAAACTGTCAACTTCTCTAGTCCTTTCCTGCCAGCAGACCACACCTCAAGCAATGTGCTGACCTTATTCTCCAAACCACCCTTCCCCTACACATCCCCCACACATGCACCACTAGCAGGAGAAGGGAGACTCCGGTGCCTGTGTACACACGCCACCCCCAGCACCTACAGACGCAGCACTTGGCTCCCTCTGTTTTGGACGCAGGACTAGCCCCATCAGCGACCAACATGACACAGAGGGAGGGTCTCTCTGAAAAGCATGGATCTCAGGTTTGGCCTGAAGCAGTGCTGAGAGGACTGGAACACCAGGGACCACTGGGGTATCTTGTTGTGAGGGCACAGGAAGATGGAATGGGTACAATGCCATTGGAATACTGCTTCAGTATTTGATACCCCACCCCTTTAGCTAAGAAGGTCTTATAGGACCCTCATTCACCAAGAGCCAGAAGATGTCTTGGGCCATATTTTGCCTGAGCAAGGGGTCTGTGTGATTCAGGTCAGGTAGGGTCCAGCCTCAGATTTACTCACACCAGGCTTACATGTGCAAAGAGAACTTTCTACAACTGACCCAATTTTCCCTGACCTCCATACCACTGACTAATGAGGGGTGCAGGTAGGACTGAATTTTAGTCCAATCTGCAAGACTCAGGCGATTCCAGTAAGCTGTCTCTTTTGAATGAGTCAGTTTTTCCAATTTGCATCACTCTCCTTGTTTCTCTCCAAGATGGTATCTGGGCATGTGGAAAGCTTTGGGCCATTGGGGGAGAGGGAGGCCCCTGGAGTTATGCTGCTGCACAGCTCCGAGCCAGCTGATGTCTGTGAGGGTGGCTAGGCCGCTATTAGCCCAGACTGTTTGGAGGAAGTTCATTGCTGAAGTGTGCAGCTGGGCCACTTCTAGTCTGTTCTCTCCTTCCTTGGATAAGGCTCAAGTCCTTCCTGCTGACTCAGCGCCACCACAACCAGCGCTGGCACTCTAGCTGGGACTTCCTCTCAGGCCCAAGCTTGGCGGAGGGGTCCACCTCATGTCCCAGCATGGACACTACCCCCTCAAGGGCCAGGGTGCAGGTACTGGGGACCCTCAAGGAGAGAGAGGCTTATCACTCTAGTTCTCCCATTTTGAGCAATGCTACCTGTCTTTAATTACTTATTCTCAGCTATGTCCTCTGCCCAGGACCAGGGCAGGAGCCTGAAAATGATGAAAAGAGATAATTCATTGCCACACTGGCCGGGATAGCTCTACTCTCTGAACCGTGAGGGAGGGCAGAGACTGGTGATGGAGTAAAGGCTTATGTAGAAAGGAGAACAGCAGGAATCCTGAGAAAAGGTCATTGTATCTCCAACCCACTCTCAATATTTCTGTTGAAGAATGTAGTTCATAATATTGGGGGTGGGGTGAGGGCAAAGTATGACAAATCAGGAAGTAATCATTAAGCTCTAGACCAGTGCTACCCAATAGAAAGCAATGATGGACATTCTGTACCTGTACCATCCACTATAGTAGCCATGAGCCATGTGTGGCTTTTGAGCACTTCAATGTGACTAGTGCTACTATGAATTGGAATTTTTAATTTAATTTTAATTAATTTAAAGTTACATTTAAATAGTTACCTATAGCTAGGGCAGTCCAGCTCTATACCTTAATTTTTATGTGTCCCAAACCCCTTCCATACTCTGGTCAAGTTCATGGACCTCTCTCAGACTAACATTTAAAATCTATAGGATTACAATAGAAACCAATCAATTTAATATTTCTATTTTCTTTAGTCTTTAATTAAAATTATTTAATGTTTAAAATTTTTGATGTAGTACTCTATGTACTTCTTTATTAATGTATTAGATATCAATTTAGCAATGAGCCTAATTTTGAAGAGAGATGAAAATAAGGAATATTTTGAGATATCTGATACAATGTAATATGATTTGAAAGTATCTATGATTTCTATTGATGATAAAATCACATGTACTCCTAATGCGACTAAAGTTGGGATTCAGTTAGGAGTTTGTGAAAATAAGCATGCACACTTTTTCCCATCCAAGTTCACAAACCTGTTGGGGAGACATGGAGCCAGGCTAAAAACTCCTGCTCTAGACTTATGTAAACAAGACAGGCTGATGAGTAAGGTTAATGCATGCAAGAAGTATTCATGGAATGTCTAGCACCTGCCAGGTACTATTCTAGACACTTGGTTGTAGTTGTGAATGAGACAGACAAAGTCGGAATTTTCAACAAGTTTATATTTCAGTGGATGAGGGAAACAAGGGGTGAATAATCAGGTAATTTCAGGTGGTAGTAAATACTATGCAGAAAGTGTAATAGAGTGATAGTGACTCCGAGGAATTGTGACTCTTTTAGATGGGGTGATCTGCAAGGTCACTTGAGAAAGTGACTTTGAGTTGAGGCTTGAATGAAAGGATTCAGCCATGCAAAATCGGGAGACCTAGAGCTAAACGAGGTTCCTGTGATTGGCACCGTGTAATCAACACAAGTGAGCACCACAGAATCAAGATCAGAGTGGGGAGGGCCCAAGTCAGTGCTGGAATTTGTGGAGTCTTCATCTGAGATGGCAGGGAACTTTGATTTTATTGTAAGTCCACTTGGAGTAGAAGGTGGATTAAGTGACCCTGTTGGTGAAGAATGGATTAAAAAGGAAAGTGGAAGCGGGGAGTTCATGCAGGAAGCTGCTTTAGTCATTCAAGTGCAAAGTGATGGTGGCTGGTGGCTGTGGATATTGTCATGATTCAGATAAAGAAAAGTGAATGAATTCAGGACATATTTCCAGAGAGGACTGAGAAACTATAATTAGGGAGCATGAAGGAAAGAAAACAGTCTCAGAATGACTCAGGGCAATGTGATTTGCTGAGATGGGAGAGTGGTCTTGGAGATAGATTTGAGTCAGAATCAAGACATATTTTAGTTTTATTACTGCCCTTTAGGTATTAAAAAAGAGAGGTTTGGGTAGATGAATCTGAAGTTCAGCGGAGAAATTAAGACTAGTAGTATAAATGCTGGATTCACCATCACAGAGATGGTATTTAGGCCTTGGGATTGTGTGAGATAAACCAAGAGCAGTGTTTGCACAGAAAAGGAAGGCCTGGTTCTGAACCATAAGGAGATTGAGTATTTACGAATTACTTTTTGATTAGTTATTGTGCACTTTTTTTGGTCTGTACTTTCAGGTTGGTATGTGCTTCCAAAGGCAGTGAAGTCCCTCTGCTGATCTGGTAAAATAGGGTTTAACTGTGAGTTAAGATGATGACCTCACAAAGGCTCCCGATAAAATACAATTAGGCTATTTGCAAGGACCCATTCCCATACAGTCCCATCACTAGCATCGCAATGATGCTTCCAGGGGGCATTCACCATTCTCTCTCCCAATGGTGGGTCCAGCATTGAAAGAATCCCCACTTTGTGAGTTCCCCCTTCCTTTACTGATCTCCTAGGCTAGAGGCAGATGATCTGGTCTCTGGCAATCAGATTCACTTACCCCAGACTTCAAGCCAAAAGCTAGAATGGCAGAGCAGCAGATACTGAATCCAATCCATTCTAGAGAAGGTAGTGGCAACCCCATTCACTCCAGAGTCAGGAGTGGCAGAGGCCACAGCAGTCACATGCAGCGTCCTAACAGTGTCAGTGACACACACGGAAGTGTCTCTGTGCACGGTGAAGCAGGAGCGTCTCCACTGGAGTGTCTATGGAGTCACCTGGAGCTTTCTTTCTTAGAACCCATTCTCCACACCGCCCTTGCTGGCCTTCTTGGAGCACCTATTCTCCTTTAATAAATTCCTTTCTGCTAAGCCAGTGTTGATGTTTAGGTTTCCCAGGAAACAGACAGACAGGGATTTATGGGCAGGAAGTTTGGGGGCAGAGTGGCTTCAGAATCAACATCTGTGAGGGAGGAGGAATGCAGGAGAGGGCAGAGGAAGAGCTTGAACTTGGATGCAGGTGCAGTAGAACCTGCATCTGATCCCATGGGGAGCTCTGGAGCTGGGGGGCCCTTCAAAGTTGCCCTTAATTGAGACAAGGGAACTGGTTTTTTTCTACCCCCCCTCCCATTCTCCCCATTGCCCAGTTATTGGGCAAAGGCCACCCAAAGGAGGGGGCATGTCCTTGGACAAGGTGACTCTCACATTGAAAGACATTCCTGGCCAGGGATGCAGTAAAAGCTGTCAGCCACCAGTACTCCAAATCTTCACAACAAGCTTTGCAAGGGGCAAATCTATCATCACCCCCCCCCCCCCGGAATCTACCTAATAAAAGAGTAACATGCTAATTGACCATACCTTTGCGACGCCCACCAGCCAATCAGGAGTGAGTATGCAAATTAACTCAACAAAGATGGCAGGTTAATTTGCATACAATGGTGCCGAGCGGCCAGGGGCAGGGCAGGATGCAGGTGTTTCGCACCACCCAAGCCACTCTGGGCCTCTGGGCAGTGTGGGAAGGTGGAAAGGTGGCTCTTGGCCAGAGCAGCCTTTCTGCTCTGGCCAAAGCGAAGGAGGTGCCCACAGCCAGGAGAAGGAAGGCCCATTCTTGCATGAATCTTCGTGCATCAGGACTCTATTCTAATAATAATATCCTTATCTTTTTTTCACAATTCAAATGAAAACTGAGGCTCAGAAATATTAAATGACTGTTAGAAAGTGGTGAGAGTGAAACTCACACTCTAGTCTTAAGATTCCAAATGGTGTTTCTGTGCCTGCCCTCTGTCAAATGTTGCAAAGAATAAACACACCCTCAGGAATAGACAAGCTACACAGGAGCCAGAGGAAAGCCGGGCCAGTCTTAAGATTATGAAGCACATCACTTTTGGAACTTTTCTCAGGAACGCTTAAAGTTAGCTAGGATTTGGGACAATGGACCCACCATTTGTGAAGGAATCTTACTCTATATTCTTGTGCACAAAAGGCCTCAAAACAAGGACCAAAGCCCCAAGCTCGATAATACCTGTTGACATGAGGCCTATATTCCTACCTTCACTTATGTTCCCTTCAGATTCTGGTGGGATTTGAGTCTGCCAGTGAAATGCACTTTCATGGTATTTGGAAGACAGAGCGAGGTGGAGACTGTTTTTCTACAACTGGGATGGTGAACAAGCAAGCACCGATGACAAAGGTCAATAGCAGGAGCCAGACTCCATGTCCTCCGCTGGTCACCAGTGACAGGGACAGACGCAACAGGAACAGCAATAGTTTCCTGACCTTTGGTGTGTAGCTACAGTGGTTGGTCCTGAAACCAAAAGGCTAGGAGCTGTGCCCTAATTTCTTCTCCTCCATCCCTTCCAAAAATTGTGTAAGCACTTCATTTCCTGTATTGAGCCAACCTGTTTCTGCTTGAACCACTTACAATGGTTTTCTTTTTTCTGTGCTGAACCTTATAGGGTGCCCCAAGCCTGAAGCCAGAGGCACTGGCTGCTGTCCATCCCCACCCCCATGATACAACCACAACCAGAGATTAACATAGAATGAACCAAGTCCCTGAGTGCAAGAGGACTCCTCCACGAAAACCAGGGCCCAATGGGCCAGTTGGGTATTGCTTCTGGAGGTAGAGGGCTGAGAGCCGTGTCTTGCTATCGGATTACAATACTCAACCTTTCCAACCATGACATTTGGTCCCAGAATAGACCTATCCTCCACCTTTTTGATCCACTATGTAGAGGCAAGCTTGGAATCCCACCAGCTGGTCAGGACACTTCCTGACCAAGTGCATTGACAAGAGGCTTCTCTAGCAAGCGGATGTGCAGGAGGAGCTCTTGGCCACTGGCAAATTGGCCAAGTGTCAGCCAAAGATGGAGGCACCAAAAGCAGAGTGAACAAAAGAAAAGCATTATGGGCCCCGTGAATCCCACCCCCGAAGGATGGAGAAGAGCAGTGAACATTTAGAAATTTAAGCCACTTGGATTCGTAGCTATCAAAAGCAAAATGCCTCTTTTCAAACAAAGATATCATTGTTAGAGAAGGACAGAGCCAAAGCTGCAAAGCCAAGCCCTGCAAATTCAAGCATGAAGTGCAGAATGCAGAAGATACTCTGAAACTATTGGCTGAATGATACACAGTGTAAGAAGGGATTAAGATAATGGGCAGCCACCTTCGTGTTTTTTGTGTGTTTTTTTTTAACCTGGTATAATTTTATTTTTTTGAATTCATTGTTGAAAGTATTACAAATGTCTCTCCCCCCTCCGCCCGTCCCCCCCCCCCCCACCATTGCACCTTCAGTGTTGTTGTTTTTAACAAAAATCACTAAAATACCAGTTTCTACTTTCTAAGTCTGTTTCCATGTTCCAGGCAACAGCTGGTCCCACTTTATTGCTGTGGGTACAATGAGTTCTAGTAAATCCTGTGTAATAGTTGTATTCATATGCTCCATCCTTTTAACAATATTCTTAATTAGGATGCTGTCCTTTTAAGCAAAGCATTTACATAGTTACTTTATTGCATTTGAATACAGTGTTAGCTTCAATAGACTTAATATAATTTTATGGTTTTAAAAAAAATGCTTTACAGTGAAGGGAATTTATTTTATCATCTGCAGGGAGTTATTCCCATGGATATTCAAGAGCCATTGCTACAGAGGCTTAAGAAGTTTGTTGAGAAGGAAAGATTCTGAAGATGTAGTACATGGTGGTAGTTCAGCCACTTATAAGCCTAGTTTCCTTGTACTTAATGTTCTTATCTACAAAGTGGGGTCAGTCTCTTCCTTGCCTACGTCATGGAGTCATTGTGAACAACAAATAAAATATTATGCATGAAAGGGCTTTTGCAAGGCATCAGGAGTGAGGTGCATTTCAAGGGCTATTACCCTCCCCATGGAGGCTCCTGACCTCACACCCCATGTGGAGATGGTGGGTGGGATTTAAAGGCACTAGGGTGGACTTGGACTTTCAGGATGCATGAGTGAGAGAGCAGAGAGAACATGGATTGTTTAGAAAAGACGATGGAGGACAAGCAGAGCTGAGAGCCTCAGACATTTGAAGACTGAGGGACAGAGGACAGGTGTGGGGTTAATTGTTAGTTATGGGGACCCACTGGTAGCAAAGTCCATGCCTCCTTTCCATTATCCTGAGTGCTTTTCCAGTCTCACCCAAACATCATTCTTACTCGCATCAGTGTTTTGAAAAATCCTCTCTGTACCCCAGAGCACTAGGGTTCCATTTATTGGGGTCAGATGTCCTAATCTCCATTTAAATAGAAATCAAATGAATCTTGGCTGACATCAGGTTTTAGCTACACATGCACAAACAGATCCTTGGCAGTGTAATTCTCAAATCTGAATGGCAAAGATTTATGAAGGAGGCCCTAATGCCTTTGGAATAATACTCCATCAGCAGTACTCCATCATAGAACCAAAAGAATATTAGTCACCTTTCAAATAATGGAGTGAAATCCATTGTGTTTTCTATGATACATTCTATAAAAATTCAATTATTTCAAGCCCAGCTGTTTTATCTACTTCTTTTAAATATATCCAAGTCTCAATGTAATCGCAAGTATAGAGGCATGGAAGCAATAGCAGTAAAAAGATCACTGTGCGTGGAGTCAGAAAACGTAAGTTTGAATCTAATTCTGAACCTTAGTAGCTGGGGAAGTTTGAGCAAGTTATTCTCTCCCTCTGGGCCTCAGTTTGTCCAACTCTTGAAAGGGGAATGATAGCATCTCCTGACAGGGGAAGGATCACCTGAGACAGTGTGGATGAAAGAGCTTGGGGAAAATTAATATCAGGATCTTACTTGATTGATTATGTGTTATAGCCATGGATAAATGTTCTTATTTATTAATATCTCATTGACATTGGAGGACCTCAAATATATTCTTACTTCAAATACCGATCTGCAAACATCTTAGCTTCAAATCAGGGTTGGGAGCTATCCTTTCTTTCCTGGCTTCCCGCCCCTCCTCTCTAGATTTAATATTTAATTTAATTGTGGCCATGCCCTTCTTGGCTGACCTCTCAATGACAGATCGAAGCACAGAGTCCCGTTGCCAATTTCAAGTCCATATATAGAGGCTTACCTATACCCCAGTATGATCCTGAGAATCTCAGTCACAGGAACAATAAGGGGAAATGTGGAACAGTATGGAAGCTCTGAGAGAATGGAGGAAAGGAAAGGACAAGGGCAACATGTGAAGGCCAAATGATTTTTCATATCAGTCTTACTGGTCCTGAGAATCCGTTTGCCTGTGTAAATCTAAAACTGAATACCTAGCTATTTATTTTAATCCAGTGGAGGGTGACGGCAATATTAATCTATTGATAAACCTGGAAGGGGAATAGAAAACAATATGAAAACGTATTTTCTATCAGAGGGAACCTACCACTGGCTAAGTATCTGTTGGGGTTTGTGGGGAACCAATAATTAACACCACTTTTTCTTGCTCATATTCTGAACCAATTGAGAAATAAAACATGAGGTTTAGGCAGGTAGAGAACCCAAGCATCACCTTTATTATTGACAATGCTAATATTAAGCTGTTAACTACAAGTAAGTGGGCTTCCCAATACTTTCTAATACTTAGTATGAGCATGCCTATATCTACAAGCAAATGGGCTTCCTCCCCTGCAGGCTTAGTCCATGTCTGAGAACAATGGTGATTTATTCTCTCTGCAAGTGGGCTCCCTCCCCAGAGAAAGAGAAGAGGAAGGAGTTCAGGAATGCATTTCCAGCCCCTCCTTTCAAACGCACCCTGAGGAGGAATAAGGGAAGGAGAGCAGAGAAAATCCAAAAATATTATGCTTCATATGGCCATCACTTCATATGGATGGAAATATCAGCCCTGATGGAAATATCATTCCCCTCTAACAGATCAACTATTTTTTCAGCCCCAAAGTAGATTCCTGGAAGAGGAGTTCACTCTGAAACCCACAATAACCGTACAATTGTGCTTCCTGAAGATGATGACTTGGATGAAACATCCATATTTTAAGAATACTTCTATATTGCAAAATATTTGGCTGTCCCACACTTCATCTCCCTTCTTACAGTGCTTTCTCCTCGAGGTTATCTACTCTGCTAATTATAAAACCATCCATCAACCCGAGTCTCGGAAAACAATAGTTGAAGAGCAGCTGGAAATAGAGAGATTGAGCCATGGATGGTTTCCAGGTCACAGAGTCAATGCTATGAAACACTTTGCAGGATGGCATATTTTTTTTTCTCCCTCAGCCTGGATTACTTCTTAGTGTTCCTGAATCTACTGACAAGAGTCCTCCTAAAGTCAGGAAAACCATATGAACCCATCCTGGGTGTAGCCAAAATAAATTGTTAATCATAACAGATGTAGCACCAAAGGGTGTTCCATCCTAGTCAATCTTCTGTTTTATTGCTGTTCCCTTTGGCTTCGGTGAGGATCTTCCAAGAGGAAAGGAAGCCCCATATGGTACATGCTACATCTCATTATCTGCAGAAGGAGAGAGAACAGTAGGAATGTTCAGGGGATCCAGGTCAGGGTACTCCTAATGTTAATGAGATGTTTATTGCAGTCCAACTCCAACTATCCCTTCAGGGGATGTAAAGAGTTTGGGGTCCTCCACTATCTCCATTACAGCTTGAGAGTATGAGAACCCATGAAGGTTCAATTTTCACGGAGTGGGGATGACCAACAATATATATGCCTGCATGTTTCAAAAATTGTTTCTATAGATGCAAAATTTGTACAGTTGCTTTCACTGTCTGGTTCCGTGCAATGGCACCAGGCTCACATTGTCTATTTCTCATTTATAAGAGAAAGAAAGAAGCAAATGATAAGCAGAACAGATCAGCAATGACCAAAATCTGTCCTAGGACAGATCACAGTGACACATCTAGATAATCATAATAGACCCTTGGAAAACAGGTTGAACTCCTTTGAATTTAACCTGTGCCGCCTCCACATGCACAGTATTCTACAGCTGTTAAATGAATTTGTTAGAAGGCAATGCGGTTCTTCAATGTTAATTATGGCATAGATCGTTAGTATTTACTAAGGAGAGAAAATGGACTTACATGTTTTAAACAAGAAGGAAATTTTGCCCAGGACTCAGATACTCAGATAAACAAGTCCAGCATCCTTCTTTGAGCCTCCCTTGAACCAAAGTTCAACTGCTTTGTAAAATAAAACACAAAGATTGTTGTGCTGTCATTCCAAAAGCCTGCCAGCTCCTATCCTGGTGGCCCCATCACATTTAGATGTCAGTCTTAATAAAGCAAGTTCTGTTCACCAACCCTCATTTACCACAACTCATTTAAGCAATGACTTACACATGCTGATTTGTTCCAATTTAGGCAGCTCACTGCTCCTCTGAATTTGGGGATGTGTCTTACCTGAGCAGGGATCATGAGTCCACGTCTAAAGGAGAATCACCATATTAGAACATCTGAAGCTCCATGAAGTCAATCTAAGCTTATTGGAAGACCCAAAGCTGGAGCTATGACACCAGGAAATGGTTAGCTGTTGCATGAGGAGGATCAAAGCCCGAGGGAAAAGGCACGCCAGCAAAACAAGTGTGGATCCCACTTTGCTATACTTTCATCAAGAATCTTCTAAATCTGAAGTTTCAGTCCACCAGCTCAGGATCTAGTATCGTGTGTGTGTGTGTGTGTGTGTGTGTGTGTGTGTGTGTGGTGGAGGAGAAGATGGACCTGCCCGGTCAGTGTGGCTCAGCTGTTTGGCAGTCATCTCACGCACCAAAAGTTTGCTGGTTAGATTCCAGTCAGAGCACATGCCCAGCCTGTGGGCTGAATCCTCGGTAGGGAGTGTGCAGGAAGCAGCCAATCCAGGTTTCACTCTCCCATCTATGTGTGGCTCTCTCTCTTTCTCCCTCTCCCTTCCTCTCTCTAAAAATCAATAAAAATATTTTTAAATAAAATAAGTGATTAAAAAAACAATAATAATGTCAACTAAGGGATAGGCTACTTTTTATTTATCACTATGTGCTGAGTAATTCTCAACAAGGTGAGAGATAAAATACCTTCCCTCAAAAAGTTATGTTATTGGTCTAACTTCTACACATGTGCTGCTGTTTAATAATATATAGGTGAGCCTTAAATTTGCACATTTTGTTACCTATCCTTTAGTAAGCATTGTATTCTACATGGAAGTTCCTTTGTAGAATACACAGGGATACCGTTACCTTTTACACACCCACAAGAGCCACGTACACTGTTCATTTTGAAGGAAAGTTCTTAATGGTTCAGAGTTGTTGCTGCTGAGTTTTGATGCATTTCTTTCTCCAGTCCCTGTGCTACAAAGTTCATTAAAGGAAAAATTTCACTGTCTGTGTTGCTCTTCTGGCCATTATTATTATTTGTTTCATTTCATGACTATTCTTGAAAATAATTTTGTCCTATAAGGGGGAGGAGAGTAAAAGATACTGGATATCAGATATACTAGGTATACCACTGGGTTCTAGGGCTTCTACTCCAAAGAAAAGTACAAAACGTGATTCAGGGGAAATAATGATTTATTTGTGGATGAATACATGAGTGAACAAATTCTGCTTCCTTACACAAAGACTTGAGGTTGCTTTTAAGAAATACCTATAGGAAAATAGCAAAAAGAAACATCAAAACTATAGAAAACAGAGTACAGAGACAGACGAGGGTACAGCAGAGGATACAGACAGACAGGCTGAAAAGTTTTCTATGATTGCTAAAGTTACTGCTTTACTTCTTTACTTCTGAGCTTCCCATCGTCAAAGAAAATATTCAAGGGCAGACATACCCACTACACCAGGCTATGACAAATGTAATGTACAGGTGACAGAGGCAGAAAGAGCCCTGGCTGGAAGGAATTAGCAAGCAAGTGTGTTTCCTGAAGTCCTAAGTGCCATAATTGGTAATCACAGCTATGGATAATTATAGCTTAATTAACGAATCATTACAGAACAGTGAGACAAATGTTGCTGGGGCTTCATACAGAACAGTCTGCTATGCATAGGAGTTTGGTAACCTGATCGTGGAGTGAGAAGAAACAGAGAAGGGCATGCAAACAATGGGTGTAGCCTATGCACAGGTGTAGAGAAATAAAAGGTCATGCCGGTTTAAAAGGTACAAGCACTTCATTGGAATGGAACTTATAATTCAGGATGAAATAGGACTTAAGCCTGGAGGCAGCATCCAGCTTTTGAATGATGGCAGCGTAGGCCAACTATGGCCCTTTAGCCAAATCTGGATTCTGGACTGTTTTTGTAAATAAAGTTTTATTGGAACACAGCCATGCCCATTCTTTTACATATTGTTTATGGCTGCTTTCTCATTCATCACTGCAGCAAAGTCGAGCAGTGGTCCCAGACCGCACGGCCAGTCTAAAATATTTACTAGCTGGACCTTTGCAGAAAAAGTCAGCCAACTTCTGATGTAGAACATACTAAGGCGTTTGAATTTTATTTTATAGTTTAAAGGGAAACAGTGAAGGATTTTTAAAAGACAGGAGAACTAGCAGGGTATCCTTGGAAAGCTTACTTCACAAATACTAGTCTCAGTTCCTTAAGGTAAAAATGATTGCCACTGAACACACTCACCTCAGGGAGGACAGTTTCAAATTAGAGCTACCTGTAGACAGATCTGCTTTAGGTCAAGAAATGCAGCGTCTCCTGTATCCACGGTTTCACTGTTTATGGTTTCAGTTATTTGCCGTCAACTCTGGTCCAAAATTTTCAGAAAGAAACGATTTTAAATTGTGCGCCATAGTGAGTGGCATGTTGGCGTCTCACGCCCATCTGCTCCATCCGGCCCAGGATGTGAGTCACCCCTTTGCCCATCGTCTTTCCACGCTGGATAGTCTACCTGCCCATAAAGCACTGAGTAGCCTTCTCGTTATCAGATTGACTGTCACACCTCAGTGCGTGTGTTCAAGTCACCCTTATTTTACTTAAAAGTGGTCACAAAGCACAAGAGTAGTGACAGTGGCAATCAGATATGCCAGAGAAGCCATAAAGTGCTTCCTTCAAGGGAAAAGGTGGGTATGCAGAGGGAAAAAACATATATACAGGGTCCGTACTATTCATGGTTTCAGGCATCCCCTGGTGTGTCGTGGCGACCTATCCCTGTGGTTAAGGGAAGACTACTGACTTTGTAAGCAGGACAGATTTTAGAGATTCAAACCTTCCCAGATTCTAATCAGGAGCAAGTTGTCTAGCACCGTGGTCGGCAAACTGCGGCTCACGAGCCACATGAGGCTCTTTGGCCCCTTGAGTGTGGCTCTTCCATAAAATACCACAGCCTGGGCGAGTCTATTTTGAAGAAGTGGCATTAGAATAAGTTTGTTTAAAAAATTTGGCTCTCAAAAGAAATTTGAATCGTTGTACTGTTGATATTTGGCTCTGTTGACTAATAAGTTTGCCGACCACTGGTCTAGCAGACTCAGTTGAGACAGGCTTGGGGATGGCTCTGGAGAAGAGTAGCTGAGACATTTTATTTGCTTAGAAGAATCATTTAGGATTCTTAGAAGAATTCTAAACCATGGCATGTGGTTAGGAGCACAGGCTCGGGAGCCAGCTTCCCAGTCAAACCCTGGCTATGGCCACTTATCAGGCATGGACCTTTAGAGGCAAGGCTCAGTTTCCTCATCTGTCAAATGGAGATAATAATAAGGTTGTGGTAAAGATGAATAAATTATACTGTTTCTGTCACACAAGAAGCAATCAAGAAATGTTCATCATTTCCACTACCAGAAGCATTCAGATGGAGTTTAACCCTGACTTTATTTATTTATTTTATTGTCTAAAGTTTTCCATATGTCTCCTTTTTCCCCAATTGACCACTCCCCGCCCCCCAGCCATTCCCTCCCCTGGGCAAGCCCCCACTGCCCCAGTGTCTGTATCCATCGGTTATGCTAATATGCATGCATACAAGTCCTTTGGTTGCTCTCTAAACCAGGGGTCCTCAAGCTTTTTAAACAGGGGGCCAGTTCACTGTCCCTCAGACCGTTGGAGGGCCGGACTATAGTTTAAAAAAAACTATGAACAAATTCCTATGCACACTGCACATATCTTATTTTGAAGTAAAAAAACAAAACAGCAAAAACACCCGCATGTGGCCCACGGGCCGTAGTTTGAGGACGCCTGCTCTAAACCTTCACCCTCCCCTACCATTTGTCTCTGGATCTATTCTTGTTCATCAAATTATGTTGATCATTATATCCCACATATGAGTGAGATCATGTGATATTTATCTTTCTCTGACTGGCTTATTTCACTTAGCATAATGCTCTCCATTTCCATCCATGCTGTTGCAAATGGTAAAAGTTCCTTCTTTTTTATAGCGGCATAGTATTCCATTGTGTAGATGTACCATTGTTTTTTAATCCACTCATCTGCTGATGGGCACTTGGGCTGTTTCCAAATCTTAGCTATGGTAAATTGTGCTGCTATGAACATAGGGGTGCATATATTCTTTCTGACTGGTGTTTCTGTTTCCTTGGGATATATTCCTAGAAGTGGGATTACTGGGTCAAATGGGAGTTCCATTTTTAGTTTTTTGGGGAAACTCCATGCTGTCTTCCACAGTGGCTGCACCAGTCTGCATTCCCACCAGCAGTGCATGAGGGTTCTTTTTTCTCCATATCCTCTCCAGCACTTCTCGTTTTGTTGATTTGTTGATGATAGCCATTCTGACAGGTGTGAGATGGTATCTCATTGTTGTTTTGATTTGCATCTCTCGGATGATTAGTGGCTTTGAGCATGTTTTCATATGTCTCTGGGCCTTCTGTATGTCCTCTTTCAAAAAGTGTCTATTTAGATCCTTTGCCCGTTTTTTTGATTGGATTGTTTATCTTCCTTTTGTTAAGTTGTATGAGTTCTCTGTAAATTTTGGAGATTAAACCCTTATCGGTGATAACATTGGCAAATATGTTCTCCCATGCAGTGGGCTTTCTTGTTGTTTTGTTGATGGTTCCTTTTGCTGTGCAGAAGCTTTTTATTTTGATGTAGTCCCATTTGTTTATTTTCTCCTTAGTCTTCATTGCCCTAGGAGCTGTGTCTATAAAGATATTGCTACGACATATTTCTGCTATTTTGCTGTCTATGGAGTCTTGTAGGATTTTTATGGTTTCCTGTCTTACATTCAAGTCCTTTAGCCACTTTGAGTTTGTTTTTGTGTATGGTATAAGTTGGTGATCTAGTTTCATTTTTTGGCATGTATCTGTCCAAATTTCCCACCACCATTTTAACCCTTACTTTAGATATGACATTACATTATATTACACTAGAGGCCTGGTGCATGAAATTCGTGCATGGGGGGGGGGTCCCTCAGCCCAGCCTGCACCCTTTCCAATCTGGGACCTCTTGAGTGATGTCCAGCTCACAATTCCGGACTGCTGGCTCCCAACTGCTCGCCTCCCTGCCTTTCTGATTGCCCCTAACCACTTCTGCCTGCCAGCCTGATCACCCCCTAACCACTCCCATGCCAGCCTGATTGATGTCTAACTGCTCCCCTGCCAGCCTGTTTGCCCCCAACTTCCCTCCTCTGCCGGCCTGGTCACCACTAACTGCCCTCCCTTGCAGGCCTGGTCCCTCTCAACTGCCCTCCCCTGCTGGCCATCTTATGTCCACATAGGGGCAGGATCTTTGACCACATGGGGGCAGCCATATTGTATGTTGGAGTGATGGTCAATCTGCATATTACTCTTTTATTAGATAGGATAGAGGCCTGGTGCACGGGTGGGGGCCAGCTGGTTTGCCCTGAAGGGTGTCCCAGATTAGGGTGGGGGTTCCCTTGGGGCCTGGGGCGGCCTGAGCGAGGGGCCTGTGGTGGTTTGCAGGCCAGCCACACCCCCGGCGACCCAAGCGGAGGCCCTGGTATCTGGGATTTATTTTCCTTCTATAATTGAAACTTTGTAGCCTCGAGCGGAACCAAGCCTCCTGCTCACTCCGTGGCCGGCAGCCATTTCTTTTGGGGTTTGTGTATCTTCTATAATTGAAACTTTGTAGCCTTAAGCAGAGGCCTGGGCCGGCCAGGGTGTGCGGAAAGCTTTGCTTCTTCCATTGCCAGGGGCAACCCTAGCCTCCTGCTTTTTCCAGCTCCGTGGCTGCCGCCATTTCTGTTTGGATTTGTATACCTTCTTTAATTGAAACTTTGTAGCCTTGAGTGGAGGCTTAGGCCGGCAAGGGCAGGTGGAAAGCTTGGCTTCCTCCATTGCCTGGGAAACCCATGCCTCCCTCCTGCTCTCTGTGGCTGTAGCCATCTTGGTTGGGTTTATTTGCATACTTGCTCTGATTGGCTGGTGGGTGTGGCTGTGGGCATGGCTTGTGGGTGTAGTGGAGTGATGGTTAATTTGCATATTACTCTTTTATTAGGTAGGATTACTTTACATCATATCTCACTATATTACATGCACATCTGGAAGGAAAATGCCAGCTAGTTGGCAGCTATAGAAACAAGAAGTGGCAATAACTAGCGCCCCTCCCCCACCCAAGAATGGGGGAGAAAACTGATATTTGAGAATAAATTATTAATCTACTTTTTGGCCCAAAACCCAGCTCCCAGTATTTGTTAGTTAGTTATTATAGTCATTTCTTAGGGCTGCCATAAAAATTACCACAAACGGGGTGGCTTAAATCAATGGAAATGTATTCTCTCGCAGTTCAGGAAGCCGGAAGTCTGAAATCAAGATGTTGGGTGGGCCCTTCTCCCTCTAGGGCATGAGGCTCCAGGGGACAATCCTTTCAGGCTTCCTCCTATTTCCAGTGGCTCCCAGCAATCATTGGCGTCCCTTGGCTGTAACTGTGTCACTCCAATCTCTGTCTCTGTCATTATATGACCTTTGCCCCTGGCTTCATTGTAAGTTAATGAATTACATATGTAAATACCGTGCTTCTAGTAAAGTTACATTCTGAGGTTCTGGGTGGACATAAATTTGGGGGGACACTGTCTGACCCAGTACAGTTACTTACAGCCACATTTTCCCAACTGTGGCTTCAGGTCATCACTATCTTTTGTCCACTGGCCCTCTGATGTTGGCACCTGTGTGTCTCTCTAGCTCTTACCTGCACCTTGAGGCTCAGCTGCCTGTGCCAGGGAAAGCTCGGAAGCCCAACCCTTCATTGTTTTTCTTCCTTCTTGGCAAAAAAAAAACAACATGGGTGCATAATTCTTTGCCTTATGCTTTGCCATTTGGAACACTTTCTATTGGAAAATATGATATTTTCTCTTAGAAAACACATTTCAAGTTGCAAACACTCAATTTGCAAACTATTTTTAGGAATGCCTGCATTGTTAATGAGGCGCCACACAGGGGTTGGGACTATCATCAGAGCCACAGTGGGGATCCAGCTTTAATGTAATCCCTCCAGATAATGCTGTCTGTTTGCAATTTTTAAAATGAGTGTCATTATCAAATATTAAAATTTTATTTGGGAGAGGCTCATATAATGTCAGTCCAATTTTTAGACAAGATTCTAACTTACATACAAAGGATTTAAATATTATATTTCTTAGTGTGGGTTCATGTAAAATCAGAACCTTGGACAAGGTCATGGTCCAGGTAGCTTATCTGAGAAGTGATCCTGGGAACTATGAGAGAGGGAGCAAGGAGAGGAAAAGCCAAAATGAGGTGCCTTGTAAAGGTGGCTGCTGTTTGCAGTGGAGGCTTTGTCCTCTAGGACTTTGGGGAATTGTAGAGAATACCTCCCCCAAATCGTCCTCTGAATTGGAGCATCCCCTGAGTTCCTTCTCTCCATCAAATGAGGACTTGCCTCTGGGCCATTAACACCTTCACACTCTGATCTGGGAGAAGGTGCTGGAGCAGACTGTGCTTCAGATGAGGTGCTGACAGTACACGATGAGACTTAACCCACATGCACCTGTCCACCACAGCCATGGCCTCCGTCAGAGGTGGGCCAAGGGAAGGTGACACAGACACCAGAAGCACCTGCTTTCAGATTATGGCCACAATGAAGATCATATCCTCCCTGAAAAGAAGGAATTCGAATACTTCCTCTACCTCCAGTATTTCTTTTTCCTTCTTTTCAGGAAGGATATGATCTTCATTGTGGCCATAATCCTAAAGTTAACTGCCCTATGAATTAGGAGTGGCGTGTTGTATATTTCTTTTTAAAGTAAAATATATTTAAGGTATTGTAACCCGAACGTAATTTATATGATGTTGTACCAGCTAGGCTGCTTTAGGCAGCAAGCACAAGAAGACCCAAGTCAAGATGGTGTGAAGAGAAGATTAGAGTCTGGTATGGCATCCTGTGCAGTGAAACATCCATCGTTTTCGCCTCAGGCAGCCAGCGGGGATCCCTCTGCAGGTTGACTTCTACCAGAAGAAGACTCAGCAGGGGCTCCTCACAGGGTGGCCTGGGTGGGGGTGGGTTCCACAGCTCCATTCTGACATGTGGAGTTTAGCCAAGGAAGCACTCTACCACCAGACCTGGACTTCTCCAGTGAAGCTCCTGGGGAGGTTCATGTTCTAGGAGCCCGAAGAGTAGAGCATGGAGTCTACACTTTGGGGACAGGGGTAGAGGGTAGGGCTGGGGCTCTGAGCAGCACAACTCCAAATGGTGGCCCAAACATTTGTCTTTATGTATAGTTGATTCTTCTGTCCCTTTGTAGAGCTGCTATGACCAGTTAGTGGCATCTGAGCTAGCTGCAGGGCCGCTACTTTAACAGGGCATCTGTAAATTAGAACTTTACCTTGGTTTGAAATATTTGACATGAAAACATTTTCATTAGCTGAGAAATCTATTTGCAATAATTTTTGAAATTTCAGCACTAAATTGCCGATGACAGAAAAATGAGCTGTGGAACTTGTCAAATATAATTTCAACTATTGTATTTTTTAGTAGCTTTTTAAATGATTTTAACTTTTTTATCACCTACTTTTGCAAAGTATCTTGTTGGCAGCCACATTCAATTAGTATTTTAAAACATCATCACTATATATTTTGATCAGTAATTTCATGGAGCCATTTCAAGCATGTTATATTCACAAATAAAGCTTAAGTTCCTCATTAAATTTTTTGCAATTTTATTTTTCGAAATTTTTACATAAGTCCTGTATTTAATATATTCCCTAGTAATTCGCACTTATTTTCCATTTCTATATATTTTATATACTATAAACTCTCAGAGAGCTCCTATGCCAATGTACCATACAAGCATTATCATTTTCTATGTGTGCCATGTCATGAAAACAGGCAAGAAATTGGGAAATAGGGCAATTTCTTATCTCACATTAGTTTGGAAGAAGTGCAGTTCCTGGCTTGATTAACTTAAGCGCTTAACGGCGTCATCAGGCGCCTACAGGTCTTTCCATCTCTGGCTCCGCCCTCCTCTGTAGCTTGTCTCTTGTCCTCAGAGTGTTTCTTCAGGGTTGCACGATGGCTGCAGCAGCCTCCAACCTCAGATCCTCAAGCAACCACATCCAAAGGTGGGAGAAAAGAATGTCCTTTACTTGGGCCCACCCTGGGGGCTAGGAAGGCTCTCCTGGAAGCTTCCTTACAAACTTCCCATGTCATCTCCATGGCCGGAAGATAACCAGGCCCCTTTCCAGGAAGGGAATGGCCACATCAATCAGGTAGAATGTCCCATCCACAAACCTCAGAAGCGAATTCTAGGTGATTAAGCAGGAAAAGAGTTTCTTCCAGAGATGTTGGGCATAACTCACTCATCAACCTTCGCCCCATTAAAAGGAGGACCAGCCAATGTGCACCTCATGATGTGATGTGATACAAGTACCTAGCACCTCCTGGGGCGTATCTCGCAAAACCATGAACCTGAACCTGAATGTTCTGAAGTCCAGATCCACCCACCAATTTAAAAGAAATACTGGAGGTAGAGGAAGTAGCTAAACAAGTAGCAACATGAGGAGAAAATGAGCTAACTCCAGGATATAGGATATGCTATGGGGCAAATGGTCCAGTTTTTCCAACAAATCAATGGCATGAAAAAAACAAATTGGAGGGAGGGAGACTGTCACACTAAACGAGACTTAAGAGATGTGTCAATCAAATGCCAAACATGTGAAACTTTTTGGATCCTGATTCAGGCAAGCCAACCACAAAATGACATATTTGAGACAAGCAGGGAAATTCAAATAGTAACTGGATATTGAATGCTATTAAATCTTGTGGTCACTAATGGCATGAGGTATTCATTAGTGAAAGGACATGATGCCTGAAATTTGCTTTAAAATACTCTAGGGGGAAAAGTGGTGGAAGGAGATTGTCAAAACAAGATTAGCAAAATTGTTGCTCATTTTTTAAGATGGGGATGGGTGTACAGAAATTCATTTTACGATATCCTCTAGTTTTATCTAGCTTTCAAGATTTCTATACTTCATTATAGAAAATTAAACAAATACTGGGCAACTCACAGTATTGGGGGGAGCGCCTGAGAACTAGGCTTGAAGGTAAGTTCCCAATCGCCAATCCTCCAAACTATGCCTTCGAACTGGCATGACAGGAGACAGCCCCGGTAGGCCCACCCCCCCTGAGCACCAAAGGAAAGTACTGCCCCTACTTGTGCCTCCTCTGCACCAGGAACTTAACTTTGAAACCACAGAGAAACTGATGCTTCTGACACGACTGCCCCTGAAAGCCGGGCATCTCAATGACTCCTCCCGGCCAGCAAAAGACGGAAACCACACCGAGCCTGTTTCCTCACACGGCTCACTTTTGAATTGAAGTCTGACACTGATGAGTAGAGTCTATATTGTGTCCTAGCTGCAATGGAGTCTGAATTTCAGTTCTGGCTTATACATTAGCAAATACCCAGAATTTATAATACCAGCAGGTAACGTGTCCCAATTTTCCCCAAAGATAGGGAGGCTATCCAAAAGGTGATGGGCAGCCATGCCTAGCACAGATAGCCACTATTTGTTATACCATAATCACCATAGCTCGATTAAAATTCACCCCAGGGGGGCTGGAGAGGGACTCAGCCATCCCTGAAATATATGGACACCCCAAACCTCATTAACACAGGGCTCCAATGGCAAGGAAGAAAGGGGCAGGGACAGGGAGGGCTATGCAGGATATGCCTCTTGGGAAGGTGACCCCATAGGGAGTGCCACCGATGTTAATACATCCCTCTGATTCTTAGGAAAGGGACCTCGTCTGGAAATCAGATTTATATGCTAGCTGTGTAGCCTCGGGTCAGTTACTTAATCTCTCTGCCCTCAGGTAGAATTAGAGAGCTAGCTTAGATCAGTGATCTTCCTTCCTTCCTCTCCTTAGTCCCTCCCTCCCTCCCCCCACCCTTCCTTCCTTCCTCTCCTCTCCTCCACCTCTGAGACACCTAAGAGCTCCACAGAGTTAAAAATTGTTAGACTAGGTGATATTTTAGGTTTTTCCCCTCCAGTTTTACTCACTGACTCCCACTTGTATTTCATACTTTGTTTTACATTAATAGAGCAAAGTTTTCTATGAGAAGAGTAAAATAGACTAGAGATCACGGCAGCTCAATTTTACTCTGTCCTAACACTATTTACTTCGATGAATCATTTGCCTGTATCTCGATTTTTCAGGCAACCAGATGTTCAGGTCCCCAAATTATCAGGGTGTAGAACACATATATGTTCTGTTCAAGCTCAAAAATTATAAACCCCTAGGAGAAGAGGCTCTATCTTATTCCTCTTCATTTCGGCCAGGCTCCCACCATGCCCTGCACAGAAACTATGCCTAGGAAATGTCTGTGGATTATCTGACGATATGCAAATACAACCTTATTGTCCTGGGCAGGTCATGTCCTCATTCATTGTCACTAGTACAATGAAGACTGACCAGGGAGTTAGCTCCTCAGGGTTTTGGGAGCAGAGAGGGGCCCCGTTTGAGATCAATGATACTCCAGAGGTGGCAAGTGAAATTGCATCCCTTACCATCGCCCCGACACCTACCCTATTCCTTGGAACACTGATTTTTAAATTCTTCCATCTATTTCCCCAGATCCTTCTGCTTTTACTCCACCCATCTTCTGCAAGCAGCTCCAGCATTTGTCCTCGTTAGAATCAGTGCAAGTCACATGGGTGTCATTCAAGGAGAGGATCTTCATCACCAGTGTTGACAGGGCTAGCATTTTTCTTGCAAGCACCAGACCTGTCAGAAGGCATTATGATGCCATGATGTCTCTTTGATGGTCTTGCCCATCATGAGGAAAGGAGCAAAGGTTAAAAAAAAAATTACTTAACATTCTGCAGCGGGTGGTCCTTTCAAATACAATTAATTTCACACAGTAGTCATCTGCTCTTGCATTTGCGAAAAGACCAAGTGGCCCGGTAGTCCATTGTTGTCTCGCCTCTGCCTTTCAAATCGCATTGAGTGTCTTAGCAGGAGTAGAGCTAAACCTCACTCCCTCCTATAAATTGTATAATTGAAAAGCAGTAAATTTAAAGATCTAAAAGGAACAGAATAAAGAAAGTGTCAAACAATGACTTACTCTAATTAATAACCATTTTTATCTCTCATTTAGTAAAGTGCTTTGCAAATGAAATCACCTTTTAAAACATATTCATTTGGCGAGTAGAATATAATTGCATTTGTGAGACTGAATTAAATATGGCTTTGCATGGACCTGAAGTGGTTTAGTCCTAGGAACTATTTAACCAGAGGAGCTCTAAAAATTATAGCAGTACGACGAAGAGTTTGTTTGCTACAGTAGTTTAAAAATCTATCTTACCATAGAAGCTAACTTTTTACTTATTTCTAACCAGTAGGAAGTTAAACTTGGAGGAGAAAAGTATATATATATATATATATATATATATATATATATATAATTTTTTTCAAACTGTTAAGAGTGTTTAAAGTTCTCAAATATTCACATTATTGTTGAAAGTCTTGCCTTTAGCTGTGACTTAATTTTTCATGATTTATTGTTTTAGGTAACATATTTCTTTAATTAGAACCAGCCATACAATTATTGAGTTTCAATTATAGAAAATTTCTAAAGATATTGCTAGCATTAATAATTGCACATGAATGGCACCAAATACTTAGTACCTGTCCTACCAGGGACAAATGTCATTTTCTTTAAAGGTTAGTGACTCCCCGCCCCTCAACTTCCAACTCGCTTGTAGAAATATTTGTTTGACCTTTGTTTTTAAGGGTGTGTGCTAGGTGGCAGTTGTCAAGACATGGCAGCCTGCTCCTTGGAGCAATAACACGTGAAAAGGTCTTTGCAGGCTCTGATTAGATTCTCACTGCTAGCATGGTCCAACTGGAAGGAAGGAAAATGGTAGCCTTCTTTTCCTCCAGCATTCTATCATGAAAACTTTCAAACATACAGAGAAAGGTGAAAAGAGTTTCACAGTAACTATCTGTATACCCACTTCTAGAGTCTATAATTAGAATTTTGCTATATTTGCTTTATCACACAAATAACAACCCATCTATTAATCCCTCTATTTATCCATCAATCTAGTTTTTTTTTTAAATGAAAATCAAAGTAAGCTGCAAATATTAGTGCATCCTCTTCTAATGTTTCACCATGCGTAAAATTAGCTAGAGTTCTATATTTACTTACAGTTCTTTATGGGTTTGGGGGCAAAATTTATGTACACTAAAATATGTAAATCTTAAATATTTCACTTGATAAGTTCTGACAAATGCCTGTACCTGTCTATCAAAATAGTTATCAAAATATAGAACATTACCATTATTCCGGAAAGTACACTCTTGTCCCTTTCCAGTCAATCCTGCCCCTACCCCCATCCCCACCCCCACCCCCAGGTAATCACTATTTGGATTTTTTAATTATAGAATAGTTTTTCCTGTTCTAGAACTTCATATAAATAGAATTATCTACTATATACTTTTCTGCGTAAGACTTCTTCTTTCGGTTAGCATAATGGTTTTTTTAATTAATTAATTAATTATTATTATTATTTTTTTTTTTTACAGAGAGAGATAGGAAGAGAGAAGGAGAGAAACATTAATGGGCTGCCTCCTGTATGCCCCCTACTGGGGATCAAACCCATAACCTGGGCATGTGCCCTGACAGGGAATCAAACTGACAACCTCTTGGTGCATGGGACAATGCTCAACCAACTGAGCCAATGTTTTTTAAAGTCATCTGTATTGTTGCCTACTTAGTAGTTTGTTTCCTTTTTACAATGTTGCAGGAATCTTTGTATAAATATACTATTTTTATATATCTTTTCTCCTGTTGATGGGCATTTAGGGAGTTTCCAGTTTGGGGCTATTATGAATGAAGCTGCTTGTACAATTTTTTTGTTGTTGTGGACAAATGCTTTCATTTCTCTTGGTCCCCTAGAGAGCCTCCGGAAAGAAATGTAGCCTTGATTTTCAACACCTTCATTTTTGCCTACGAGACATACAGAACTGTAAGCTAAATCTGTGTTTTTTAGCCCGGCTGGTGTGGCTCAGTGGTTGAGTGTTGACCTATGACCCAGGAAGTTATGGTTCGATTCCTGGTCAGGGCACATGCCTGGGTTTGGGGCTCGATCCCCAGTGGAGGGGCAAGCAGGAGGCAGCCAATCAATGGTTCTCTCTAATCATTGATGTTTCTCTCTCTCTCGCTCTCTCCCTTCCTCTCTGAAATAAATAAAATATATTTAAACCTTTGTTGCTTTAGCCACTAAGTTTGAGGTGATCTGTTACAGCAGCCAGAGAAACACAAAGACAGATTTTAGTATTGGGAAATGGGGGTGCTGCTCTAACAAACACCTAACAATATGGACGGGCTGTGGAATTGGGCAGTGGGCAGAGGCTGGAAGGATGTTTGAGGTGCATGATAGAAAAGTCCAGATTGCTTTGAACAAATTGTTAGTAGAAATATGGATGTTAAAGACTCTGACAGCGAGGGCTCAGAGGAAGTAAGAACCATGGTAGAGAAAACATGAAATGCCTTGGGAGTACCTAAATTGTCATGAACAGATTGCTAGCAGAAATATGGGTTTTGCTGGCAGTTCTAGTGAGGGCTCTAGAGGCATCTATTATTAGAAACTGGAGGAAAGGGGATCCTTGTTATATATGGCAGAAATTCTGGCTCACAGTTATATGGGAAGCAACTTGTAAGGTGCAAGTTGGTTTCTTCTTATGCTATCCATAAAATGAGAGGGGGAAAAGGATAAATTGAGGGAAAAACTGTTGATAAAAAAAATTAAAAAGAATCAGGACTTGTGATTTGGGAAATTCTCATCCTATCAAGATTTCCAAAGATGCTAAAAAATAAGAGGTTCACTCTCAAGAAAACATGCTCTAGAGATAAAGTGTGACAACTTTTGCTAATACCTCATAAAAAAACCAATGGTCAGACTATTCACTCATATAAAAAGCTTGTTGAAGAGACTAAGCATGTGACTCATAAATATCATTAGCCATCTCAGCAGAAGCCAAAAATAGGGATGGGTGATCGAGAAAAGATCTATGGAGGAGGGAGGCACCTATCTAATGGAGTTAATTCTGTGACATATACAAGAGACCCACACAATTTAGAGAAAGTTATATGTGCAGGTACATTGCCAACTTGGACTGAAAGGGACACAGAAAATATGAAGTCAAAGAAGGTTGTTGGACCCTGCAAATTCTGCATTCAGGTAACAAACATGTGCCACCTTTCATACAAAGAGGAAGGACTGCTCTAGCCGGTTTCCCTCAGTGGATAGAGCATCAGCCTGTGAACCAAAGGGTCCCGGGCTGGATTCCGGTCAAGGGCTCGTACCTTGGTTGCAGGCTCCTCCCTGGTGGGGCCCTGGTCGGTCGCATGCAGGAAGCAACCAGTCAATGTGTTTCTCTCACATCTATGTTTCTCTCTGTCTTTCCCTCTCTCTTCTACTCTCCCTAAAAATCAATGGAAAAAATATCCCTGGGTGAGGATTAACAACAACAACAACAACAAAAACCAAACAAAGAGGAGGGACTGAGTAAAGGCTGGAGCCCAAAGGGCATAGCCAAAAGTCATAGAGGATAATTCCAAGACCTTGAAATGTCATGGAGTTTGCCCAGCTGAATTTCTAAATTGCTTGGGACCAGTGACTTCTTTTTTTCTTCCATTTTGAATTGGCGTGCCTGCAACTGTTATCCTATGCCTGTATCACCATTGTATTCTGGGAGCAGATAACTTGTTTTCTAGTTTCACTGGTATGTCGGTGGAGAGGAATTTTGCCTTGAAATAAACTATACCCAGAGATTCACCCATACCCAATCTAGATGGTTTAGAATCTAAACCAAGCCTTGATACCTCAGAGTTGAAGAAATTTAGATGAGATTTTGGATTTTGAGTTGATACTATAATAGATTAAAAATTTGGGGGGAACTCTGAATGGTGCGAATGAATTTTGCATGTTGAATGGATATGAATCTTTAGGGGACAAAGATATCTATAACCTAATTCTTGGGCCCTGTGAGTGTGTTGTGTTACCTTTGCAGGTGTGATTAAGTTGAGGTCATTGAGATAGGGAGATTATCCTGGGTGATTCATATAGGTCCAACGTAATCACAAAATTCCTCAAAAGCAGATGAAAGAGAAGAAGAGAATCGAAGAAGAAGATGTGATCATGGAAGCTGAGATCAGAGTTATTCATTGTGAGCAGAACTTAATTAGCTTGAAGAAAAAGGAGCAGGGCCACCAGACGAGAATGCAGACAGCCTTTAGAAACTGGAAAAGGCAAGGAAATGTCTTCTCGCTTAGAGCCTCCAGAAAGAAACGTAGCGCTTTGGACACTGACTTAGTGAGGCCTATGTCAGACTTCTGATCTCCAATCCTGTAAGAACATTTGTGTTGTTTAAAGTCACTAACTTTGAGGTAGTTTGCTATAGTAGTCATGGAAAACTGAGACATTTGATTAAATATCTGTGAATAGAATTGCTGGATCATAAAGTAGTATTACTCTATGTCTACCTTTATAATAAAATGTCAGATTTTTCCAAAGTGATTGTAGAATTTTACACTCCCACCAACAATATATGACAATGTCTAAGTTGCCCTGCAACCCTGCCAGTATCTTTAATGTGAATCTTTTAATTGTAGCCATTCTGGTGGTTTGCAGTGGTATCTCATTGTGGTTTTAATTTAGATTTTCCTGATGACAAACCATGTTGAGGGGTTTTTCCATGTATTTATTGACCACTTATCATAATTCCTTTGCTAAAAGTTTGGCCAATTTTTTTGGTCCGTTTTTAATTGGATTATTTGTCTCAGTTTTTATGTATTTTGGATACAAGTCTTTTGTCAGATAGGTGTGTTGTGAATATTTTCTTGGAATCTGTGCAGTTTCTCTCTTTAAATGATGTCTTTGTGAGCAGAAGTTTAAAACTTTTACCACATGGATATTCAGTTTTTCTAACATAACTTATTGAAAATATTTTTCTTTCCTTATTGGGTTAATTTGACATTTTTTTTAAAAAAATTAAATGATCATGTAAGTGTTGCTTCATTTCTTAGATCTTTATTCTTTTCCATTAATTTATTTGTCCCAGTTATCACACTGTCTTAATTATTTTAGCTTAAAGATTACTTAAAGTCAGATAATTAAACTCTCATTTTGCTCTTCTTTTTCAAAATTGCTTTGAATATACTAAGTCTTAGGTTTTCCATGTAAATTTTAGAAATAGCTTGCCAATTTTTGCAAAACTCCAAGGGGATTTATGATTGGGGTTGAATTTTATCTATAGGTAAATTTGGGGAAAATTAATATGTTAACAATATTGAATTTTCTAATTTATGAACGTGGCACACATTTCTGTGTATTTAGATCCTTATTCTAAGTAGTGCTTTTTTTTTTTAGTTTTTCTGTGAACATCTTACATGTTTTTTGCTAAATTTATTCCTAAGAATACCTATTTTTTGAAACTATTGGAAATGCAATTTCAAAGGCTTTATTTTCAATTGTGTGCTTTTGAATATGTAAAACCACATTGGTTTTTGCATATTGGTACAACTCCCTGTAACTTTGCCAAATTCACCTGTTAGTTCTAGTAGTTGTTTTGTAGGCTCTTGAGGATTTGATTGTGAACAGTCGGGTCATCTGCAAATATAATCACTTTTATTGCTTCCTTTCTGATTTTTATGCATCTTATTTCTTTTCATTGCTTTATTGCACTGGCTTCAACCTCCAATACTATACTTTTTCAAATTGTAAGACCAAAAATTCTTGCCTTGTTGCTAATCATAGAGGGAAATTTTTTATTACTTCAACATCAGGTATGAAACTATATTTAGGTTCTTTTTTAGTAGATGCCTTTATCGGATTAAAGAAGTTGCCTTCCATTCCTAATTTTCTGAGAGTTTTTATCAATAATTAATGTGACTTTTGTCAAATGGTTTTTCTGCATCTATTGATTTTTTCCCCTCTTTTATCCTGTTAATATGGTGAACTGTTTTGACTTGAAAAGGTAAAACCAACTTTTCACTCTTGGGATATCCCCAACTTGGTCTGTGATGATTAATTTTATGTATCAACTTGATTGATAAAGGATACCCAGAGAGCCGGTAAAACATTATTTCTCTGTGTGTCTTTGAAGGTACGTATTTCTGGAAGGGATTAGCACTTAAATTGTTAAACTAAGTAAAGCAGGTAGTCTTCGCCAATGTGGATGGGCATCATCCGATCAGTTGAGCCCCTGAACAGAACAAAAACATGGACATCAGCATTCTTGGTATTCAAGCTTTCAGACTCAGATCTGGACATACACCATCAGTCTTCCGGATTCTCAGGCCTTCGGATTCCTACTGAATTATACCCCCAGCTTTCCTGAGTCTCCAGCTTGCAGAGGGTGGGCCAGGGGACTTCCCAACTCCCATAAACACATGAACTAATTCCTATAATAAATGTCCCCTTATATCTACATAGGTCTTATTCTGTTTCTCTTGAGAACTCTGACTCACACATGATCATAATGTATTATTCATTTTTATGCTGAAATAACTTTGTCACCATTCTGTTAAGAATGCTCATGAGCCCTAACTGGTTTGGCTCAGTGGAGAGAGCGTTGGTCTGTGGACTGAAGGGTCCCAGGTTCAATTCCGGTCAAGGGCATGTACTTTGGTTGTGGGCACATCCCCATTAGGAGGTGTGCAGGAGGCAGCTGATCGATGTTTCTCTCTCATTGATGTTTCTAGCTCTCTATCCCTCTCCCTTCCTCTCTGTAAAAAATCAATAAAATATATATTTTTTAAAAAGAATGCTTATGAAAGATATTGGTCAGTAATTTTATTGTATTTCTAATGTTTCTATCAGGCTTTGGTATCATGGTATGCTGGTCTCATAAAACTAGTCTTTGGAAAGAGTTTATCTAAGATTGACGGTCTTTATTCCTTAAATATTTGATGGAATTCACCAGCAAAATTATCTGGCCCTGGATTTTTTCTCCGTGTAAAGATTTTAGATAAAAATTCAGCTTCTCCATTGACATGAGGCTATTCAAATGTTCTATTTTATATTGTGTCAGTATGGCAAAGTTGTATCTCAAGAAATTTTTAAATTGTCAAATTTATTGCAAATTTTTTTCTAAGATATCTTTTTTCTTCCTTTTATGTCTGTACGTTTTCTACTAGTATTCCCTCTTTAGTTCTTAGTATTCATAATTTAAATTCTTTTTTAAAAATTCTTGATCAATTTATCGATGATTTTACTATTGATAGGAGGCTGAAAAATTAGAGATGATGCATAATTCAGAGAGCTTTGGCTTATCTGTGGGCTAAGAAATGACATGGATGGCTTCCTAAAACATTTCCACTAGAGGGTCATATAATGAAACATTTATTGTATGTACTTTCCCATTTACTAATCTATATATAATAATGGATGAGAACCTGAGTTATGTGGTTAAAAAAAACAACTGAGTTTGACCAAAACCTGTCATTATAGCATCAGGGTTCAGTAGTCTAACCTTGTGGTTAAGAGCTAAGCCCCCGAAAATCAGACACACTGGCCTTTGTATTCCTGGCTCCTGTGCCTGCTAGCTGGGGACTTTAAACAATTTATCTTATTGAATAAGATAGTACATGTAAAGCAATAAATACAATTATTGACTCAGTGTATTCAAAAATTTTGGCCATTATTTCTTTCACTACCACCACTGTTGCTAGCCTGGCCAGACTTAGTCTTAGATAACAGGGTCTGGTTTATTTGTGTGTTTTTCCTCCTGTTGTATTGCCTCAAGAGTTTTTACTTCCTGTTTTAATTTTGTAAAACGCTGCTCAGCATTCTTTTACCAGTATTGTAGTTGTAAATTACCTCCAGAGGAAGTTTTGACATCAAATGGAGTGTTGTCTTTGATTGGTTAATTAAAGTGATTTCTGTACCATTTTCATTTGCATAGTTCTTCGGGGATGAAGGAGTACTGCCAAGACTTTTCCCATGTGTTCTTGAAAATTATCTAACCAAGACCAAAAATGACATTAAAATATAACCCCAAGCAAACAGGAAACTGACTTTTTTTTTTTTTTCGGGAACTTAGTAAAAGCCAACTTTTTGTGGTTTATGTGAAGGTTCCTCCCACAAAGTTCAGAAATTCATCTTACATTCTCAGTCTCATACTCTCCTCTTTTTCCAGGCTGCCCTCAAACATACCACCTTTTCTTTCCCTTAAAGAAAACAATTTCAGAGATACCTGCACAGATTTTTTTTTTCTTTTTCCTTCTTACCAAAGATTTTGGGGTTTTGTTCTTTTCTGAGATGAAGACAATCTCATAGAAATACCAGACAGCCACAGTGACTGCAGGCAACTATAAATAATTTCCCATCATAACCAAATACAAGAACCTGGCATGCTGTTTATAGAGCCTATTAATCATTCTTTAGTCAAGGGGAATGTCAAGAAATGGACAAGCCTGGACAGAAGATGTGTCTTTTGTAGAGAGATTCTTTTGGCTTATTATATAACTCCTATTTTATTTAGCATAAGACTGCTGGGCTATCCTTTGAACTCATGGCAAGGTTGTGACTTTAAAAAGTGGCACAGCTGAGCAATTTTATTTGGAAGAAAAAGAGAACTTGATGGGCATATATACCTATTTGCCTTTCTCATTGCAAGTTCTTTTCCCATCTTTAAAAATATGTTGTTGTTGTTTTAAAGCAAGCCCTGGCCAGTGAGGCTTAGTTGGTTGGGCATCATCCTATGCACCGTAAGGTTGTTGGTTCAATTCCCGGTCAGGGCACATGAGTGGGTTTCAGGCTGGATCTCCAGTAGGGGGTGTGCAGGAGGCAGCTGATAGATATTATGCTCTCACATCTATGTTTATCTCTTTCTCTCTCCCCCTTCCTCTCTCTCAAAAAATCAATAAAAATATTTAAAATAATAATAAAATAAAAATATCTGCCAAAACCGGTTTGGCTCAGTGGATAGAGCGTTGGCCTGTGGACTGAAGGGTCCCAGGTTTGATTCCGGTCAAGGGCATGTACATTGGTTGTGGGCACATCTCCGGTAGGGGGTGTGCAGGAGGCAGCTGGTCGATGTTTCTCTCTCATCGATGTTTCTAGCTCTCTATCCCTCTCCCTTCCTCTCTGTAAAAAATCAATAAAATATATTTTAAAAAATATCTATTTGTTTTCATGTGATGGCAACCTGGGTGTGTGTATTATTTTATGTTCTGTTTTCACCTGCTACCACTTTTTATACACATTTTCATGTAATGACACAGAATATATATGTGCCATCACTGACTAAGACGCATTCTATTATGTTAAGATAATTTAATGTGCTATCTCTTATTGTTGGGAATTTGGATTGTTTCTAATTTCCTAGCTGCTGTAATAAATACTGGGCAAATAAAAATTTCACTATCTTAATTATCTTCCCTCCTTTTGGGGCTATTTCCTTTGTATATATTACAAATAGTTCTGTGTATCATATTAAAGCTTTATTTCGGGGGTGGGGGGGATGACCAGAAGGGAAGATTTCTCCTCATTAAATCTCTGTAATCACATTTTACTTCAAATATTCAAGTAACAGTTATTTTTTCATAACCACATTTCTCACTTTTCTTTTTTTTAAAATCTATAGGGCATTTCAGAATCATGGAGTTAAAACAAGAACTTTGGAAAATAGCTTGTTCACCTAATATCTATTGTACACTTATATACCAGGTATGATGCTTACCCAAGCCCTCCCCCTTTTTATTTATTTATTTATTTTTTAAATATATTTTTATTGATTTCAGACAGGAAGGGAGAGGGATAGAGAGTTAGAAACATCGATGAGAAAGAAACATCGACGAGCTGCCTCCTGCATGTCCCCTACTGGGGATGTGCCCGCAACCAAGGTACATGCCCTTGCCTGGAATCGAACCTGGGACCCTTCAGTCCATAGGCCGATGCTCTATCCACTGAGCCAAACCGGTCAGGGCCTCCCCGTTTTTATAAATAAAGAAAGCAACACCTGAAACAGAAACTCTGGGAATGAAACACTAGTACTTTGGTGTTATATTTGAATATGATTTTTCCAAAGTTTTATCTTTAATAATTACTTATAATTATCCCATTGTATTGTCTCAATGGGATAAAACAGAACACATTTGCTATCTTTTGTTTTATTTTGCCTTGTTGTACAGATGAGGCACACAAAAACGTACAGAACTGATTCACAGTCATTCAGTTAACTCTTGGTCAGGCCAGAATGCAAACTCATTTTAGTGACTTCTTTGCCATCATTCTGCCCTCAAATGCTCCCACAATGAGAAAGATAAGCCAATTCATATATGTGGGGATGTAACTTGTATGCTACTTTTTATAACTGAATTACAAACTCTTAGTCTACCCAGCATCAGAGCCTAGCATTTCCAAATATCTGGTCACTAAAATCATTGTTTTCTGGTAGATAAATGGGCAAGAATATAATTTTAAAATTCACTTCAAAAAATACTTACTGGGTACCCTGTATTTGTCAGGCATTCTTCCTGGCACTAGGGATTCAGCAATAAGCAAAATAGGATCAGTCCCTACTCTTGTGGCCACAATATATTAAATTTAGGTGTTCAAACTTAATAATGATCCAATATATAAAAAGAGAAAAACAGAAATCATGTACTTTTGTATTATTGTATCAGATCAGTTCTTTAAAACAAAAAGAGAAAGCAACTCAAGGCTTATAAGTTGTATGAAACTGATACTTTTATACATTACAAGAGGAACTGTGATGTTATAATCCCCTTCTGGGAAAGAAATTTTGCAATATGGAGAGAGCCTTAGAAATATCTGTATTTTTTAATTCAAAAGTCTCACTTCTGGAAATCTTTTCTAATGAAAACAACAACAACTATATGCACAAAAATGTTCATTTTAGTGTTCTCTATAATAGTTTTTTTTTTTTAAGAATGATGATGGGAACAATGAAGAAAAATATAAGGCATCCATACAATAGAAAAAAATAGGCTTTGAAATATAATATGTATGTATAGTTTGTGTAAAAAAGACCATAAAATGATATATTCAGTATGGTCTAGAAGAAACAATACCAAAATGATAACAAAATTATGGATGATTTATTTTTTTCCCTTCTGTTATATTTCTTGGTACTTTCTAGATTTCTACAGCAAGATATTATCCTATCTAATAAAAGGGGAATATGCTAATTGACACTCACACCATTGCAAAGATGGTGGCGCCCACAGCCAATAAGGAGGGAATATGCTAATTGACTGTCACACCCTCAAAATGGCGGTGCCCACAGCCACAAGATGGCAGCACCCAGTCCCCTCAGCTCCACTGGGGTGGCAGGCAGCAAGGCTGGGCCTGTCCCAAGGCAGGCCCAGCCGCTCTGCATGCCTGCCTCCGGAGTCCCCCAGTTCCCTCAGCCCCCCAGCTGCTCAGGGCCGGCCCAAGGCTCAGGCAAGCCTCAGATGGTGGCTGCCCAGCTGCTCAGGGCCGCCCAAGGCTCAGGTAACCAGGGCTGGCCGAGGCTTGCGCTGCCGGCATTGGCAGCAGTAGAGGTGTAATGGAGGCATCGCCTTCCCCTGATTGCCAGGTCACCTCCCACCCCTGAGGGATCCTGGACTGTGAGAGGGGGCAGGCTGGGCTTAGGGACCCCCCCCTCCAGTGCATGAATTTTCATGTACCGGGCCTCTAGTTACTTTTATAATCAGAGGAAAACATTGGCCTCCCCCACCCCCAGTCATGTTTAGCTATAGATGTATTTATCTTTGTGGATACACAACACTGAAAATGCCAGGGGGAAGAAAAGAGCACCAGAGGATGTGGGAGAAATGTGTTTTCTTTTTCTCAATTGTCATCTTCTCTTACATTTAACTCTGAATAGTTTATTTTCTCTCTTTTATCTTATTCGTGCTGGACTGACGTAATGCAGAGATCATAAAAGAGAATTTAAAAATTAACGTTGGATTAAAATGTCATCTTCTTGCCTTGCATACTGGATTAGAGCCCACATTTGTTATACATGTACTTGAGGATTCAAATTCAAATATCTCTGGGCAACTGGAGTTATTCTCTTATTCAACAAGCTTACTGTGTCCATTATCCCACATTATTCGACAACCATCCCTGTCCGGAAGGATGGAAATGAATTCTGGCAAAGGGCCCAGGAAAACCTGCTGGAAGCACAGGAAGAAATGTCCTGCTTCAGCCTTCAGCCTTGATTCCACAGCATTTCCATGAACTGCTTACGGGCTTATCTGGACAGAGCACTTCGTGCTGCAGTGGCAAGGTCAACTCAAGAGTTAAACTTGGCCAGGTCAGGAGAGTGCTGGGGAAGCTGGGGGTGGGGTAGGGCAGGCAGTGAGAGGTGTTGTGATGCTGACCAGCTGTTCTCAGGGCCTTGAGAGACTTCCGATGACCTGACCTGTCTCTCCTCCAGGCCCTCTGCTTGTCCCGATGCCAGATGCCATGTGACTGCGAGGATCACAGATTTAAACAGGGTGAAACAGTGGGGGCAAATCTTGGCTACTGAGATCTGCCACCAGAGTATCAATTCATTGCTGATCCCTGCTGAATTCTTTTTTTAAAAAAATATATTTTATTGATTTTTATTTTTTATTTATTTTTTTTTACAGAGAGGAAGGGAGAGGGATAGAGAGTCAGAAACATCGATGAGAGAGAAACATTGATCAGCTACCACCTACACACTGCCTACTGGGGATGTGCCCGCAACCAAGGTACATGCCCTTGACCAGAATCAAACCTGGGAACCTTGAGTCCACAGGCCAATGCTCTATTACTGAGCCAAATCAGTTAGGGCCCTGCTGAATTCTTAAAGAAAAATAGTAACCCACTTTATGTTTAACATTGCCATTTAGTTGAAAAATGTTGTTTTACTAAGAAAGCCTAGTTCTGAAGGACTTAGATTATATGTGTTTACTTCTTTTATTATTAATATATGTTTATGTGTGTATGTGTGGGCATACTTAGCAATTGGATTTAGAACAAAATATACTATGCTGTATTATTTTATGTTATCTTAAATAAAACTTTTAAGGTAAAACTAATTCAGAATGCCCAAATATTTTTCAAAAGAAAATGTTTAATTTTACTCAAGACTCTAACAATATATAAAAGCTTCATGCCTTAGCCCTAACTGGTTTGGCTCAGTGGATAGAGCGTCAGCCTGTGGACTTAAGGGTCCCAGGTTCGATTCCGGTCAAGGGCATGTACCTTGGTTGCGGGCACATACCCAGTAGGGAGTGTGCAGGAGGCAGCTGATCGATGTTTCTCTCTCATCGATGTTTCTAACTCTCTATCCCTCTCCCTTCCTCTCTGTAAAAAATCAATAAAATATATTAAAAAAAAAAAAAAAAAAAGCTTCGTGCCCTAGCTGGTTTGGCTCAGTGGATAGAGTGTCGGCCTCCGGACGGAAGAGTCCCGGGTTTGATTCTGGACAAGGGCACCTGCCCCAGTTGTGGGCTCAACCCCCAGTGGGGGTTGTGCAGGAGGCAGCCAATCAATGATTCTCTCTCATCATTGATGTTTCTATCTTTCTCTTGCCCTCTCCCTTCCTCTCTAAAATCAATAAAAGTATTTTTTAAAAAAATAAATAAATAAAAGCTTTGTGCCTTGCATCACGTAAGTTCTACTGAAATGTTTGCATCAATTAAAAAATGTGCTCGAGCCCAGCTGGTGTGGCTCAGTGGTTGAGCATTGACGGTTCAATTCCCGGTCCCAGCACATGCCTGAGCTGTGGGCTCAATACCCAGTAGAGGGTGTGCAGGAGGCAGCAGATCTATGATTCTCTCTCCTCATTGATGTTTTTCTCTCTCTCTCCCTCTCCCTTCATCTCTCTGAAATCAATAGAAACATTTTTTTTTTTAATGTGCTCAAAAGAAGATCAGGGTGCATGGAACACTGTGCAGAGAACTTGGGACTAGCTAACCAGCCCTAGAGTTTGAGGAAGACGGTTCCTCTCCACCTCAGAGTCTCTGTTTCTATATTTGTAAAATGAGGGCCTTGAGTCAGGACACCTCAAAGTCCCCGTCCAGCTCTCTGACACAGAAATGATACGCTGGGCTCCCAGGAATTCATACCTCATCGTGGTGGTTACTAAAGACAGGAACTCGGGGACCAGTCTCTGGACTCTGTCTCCACCCCCCATCTCTAGTGTGTGCTGTGATTACAGAACTATGTGTGTCCATGACTTCAGGCAAACACACATGTTCCAAGAGCTAAGAATAGCAAGACCCAAGGATGGACAGGAACGAATGGGGTTGTAAGCAGGGCAGAACATCATGGATTAGAAACATACCGGTTGGAGGCTCCCCTGACTAATACTACCCCTCCCTGAAGCCAGCCCGGGGAAGACCCTGTCACCCCTTAGCAAGGACCACTATACAGTCTTCTGCTCTCACGAAGAGTAACGGATCCCTTTATCCTCCACAATTCGGAGGCTGGGTCAAAATCAGAACAGCCTCCAGGGTTCACTGCTGGCCCTCAAACTCCAACAGCAAAATACACATGGCCGTGTAACAGCTTATCGCAGTAGGCGGTTCCTTTGTTTAATCAGCCTTGCTGGGCATCTTCTATTGCCAGAAAGGTGTTAGGGATGGAGGCATGAAGAGGACATAGTCCCTGCCCCAAAAGACATCCACATACTCAACTGGCTTCTCGGTACCAGGGGATTCACAATGTCTAGAGTTATGGGAGGCACGACCCTATTGTACCCACACTATTTTACATCCATCGCTTGCCTCCTGGGCCAGTTATTAAGCAATTAGCTTTCGTTGTGAAGCCCAGCTTCTCTGCTCTGGGGATGCTGCAGCTGGGCTCCTGCAAACCATATTTCTGCTCTGCCAACCGGCCCGGGTTAGGTTCTACTGGAAGGAGAGCTGAGGGGGGCTGTGGGGCCGGGGGAGGAAGGATACACTGGCTTCTTCCTGTCTGTTTCCTGGTCCCAGGAGTGTCTTTTCAGCAATACTTGTTTAAAAAATATATCTTTACCAATTTCAGAGAGGAAAGGAGAGGGAGAGAGAGATAAAAACATCAATGATGAGAGAGAATCATTGATCAGCTGCCTCCTATTGGGGATTGAACCAGCAACCCAGGTATGTGCCCTGACCGGGAATCGAACCGTGACCTCCTGGTTCACAGGTCAACGCTCAACCACCGAGCCACTCCGGCTGGGCCCAGCAACACTGCTTCACTGCAGCACTGGCAATCTTCCCCAGCGCGTTCCTGAGCCCAGTTTGCAGTTCTCCATACAATTAGAGCCCACTGGATTGCTTCAGCCTCCAAGACACCTGTCTGGGCCTCTCAGAGCCGGGGCCCCAGGCTCCTTTGAGCCCCGAGACACCAGCACCAGCAGGAGCATCACCCGGCAGAGGCCCGGTTTTCAGTTCCATGGGGCCTGTCCCCTCAGTGTCGAAGTTTTGATCATCGCAACCTCCTCTCTCTGTTTCCACAGCCCTGGGATAGTAGCTGCTTCCTGCAGTTGCTCCCTCTGAGACACCTAAGACTTCCCCTTTCACCCTTCCGGTTACCCAGCAAACAGCTTCCACTGAGGGGCCTGGTCTTGCCTCCCGGTAAGACCCTGTGGATGTCAGAACATCAAACCCGGAGAGAATTTTTGTAAACATTTATTTGCGCCACACAGAAGATATGCCTGCAAGCAAGATCTCAACAGACTGAGAAAATGCTCCTCAGAGGGACAGTTTGCAGCTTCTTTTATGCCTCTGGAATTAAGGAGAGAATGTAGGGAAGATTAGTGAAGGTGGGAGCAAGCAAGGCAGGGACTGGATTACAGGACAGTTAACTAGACTGTGTTCCTTTGAGGGTGGTTTTGCTGAGGGATCTGAAGGACACATTTCAAAGGTTAATCTAGGTGGTTTCTCTTCTGAAGGGTCTGAAAAGAGGCGTTTGGAAGGTACCTGGTTGCACAGAAACTATGGACAGGGCTAGCTTAAGGCAGAGATGAGCCTTTTACTAAAGAAGTTATATGCCCGCCCTAACTGGTTTGGCTCAGTGGATAGAGCGTCGGCCTGCGGACTGAAGGGTCCCAGGTTCGATTCCGGTCAAGGGCATGTACCTACTGGGGGTGTGCAGGAGGCAGCTGATTGATGTTTCTCTCTCATTGATGTTTCTAACTCTCTATCCCTCTCCCTTCCTCTCTGTAAAAAACTCAATAAAATATATATATTTTTAAAAAGTTATATGCCCCGGGGTGTGACTACCCACCAGGCCCTGCCCAGTTAGGAATTTATGACCAGATCACCCTGTGGGGTTACTTTCAATAGAATCCCTTCTGGTCCACAACCCTGACTGAGACCCTCCCGGGTTAACCTGGCAGGCAGTGTAGAGCAGTGGGCAGTGGCATGAGCTGGGAGTCGCTGGGCCTGGATTTGAATTCCAGTTCTTGGAGCCTGCAGGCTGCTGGACCTGGAAGAGCTACCTAGTTTCCTCCAGCCGCGGTTCTCTGGTCTTAGGACAGTTTCCAGCTGTTGTGAGTGTCGCTGAGATGCTGGGCACAATGTCCTATGCCATGATTTGTAGCCGCCATGATAACCAGACTGTTAGCTTCTAGGGAAAGCATGTCAAATTTGCCGTCCGCAGGCCGCATGCAGCCAACAAGGAGGATTTTTGTGGCCCAGCCAATATAACAGTACATAAGAAACGTTTCAATAAAAATTTTGCAACTTAATTTTTACAATATCCTGTTATACATAATTATTAATAACGAACTACAACGTTAGCTAATGACTGATTGCTATAATCGTGTTGCATTTATTTCCCTTACGCACCTTACGCGCAGGCGCACCATTTCTATGGAATATTTTAGCAACCGATTGCCACGTCATTAATCTTGGACTGACTTGTTTGGTGTGTGCAACAGGAAATATTTTGCTTTCAGATGCAAATAGGTTTATTTGCCTTACGCTTATTAATTTGTGCGGTTATTCAGTGTCTGATAAGTTAATGTTCAAGAAAAAATATTCATTTTTATTTAAATGTTCTATTATTTTATGTTAACGATGACTCATTTATTTCAGCCCTTTGTATTCAGCATGTCTCTATGGAAATAAACCTATATTTCTATGAAACGTGAAGCTATTGTTTTTTGGGGGCCCCCATAAACTTAAACCTTGTTTATTTGGCCCGTCTTAGCCTTTGAGTTTGACATGCTTGTTGTAGGGCCAAGGCCTAGGTCTCGAACATCTAATTCCCAGCAGGGTGTATTATAAATCTATTTATGTGATACATGCTTAGTAAGGATGCGTTGAATGAAAGAGAAGTGCTTGAGATAAGTGTGGCTCCGTGGAGTACTTAACGTGTGCTGACGTGACCTGAAACCCTTGGGGGTGGTCGGGTTTTGTCTTGAAGTGATGGTTTAAAACATCTTTTTAAGTCGTTATTTTAAAATGAGGAGCAATGAGTTTACCTGGATGGTAGGAAAAGAAAATCTGTGTCATTCATTCTTCCACCAGCCTGGCTACCCTTAGCGACCGGGAGCTAGGACAGGGGAATGTACCACCTCTTCCAGAAAGTTTGGTCGGTTGAGTGACACATTTGTGGCTCTTTCCAGCCAGATAGCAGACTCTGGTTTTGCTTTTTGTTTCATGATCCACTTCCCAGGGAGACAGATTTGGGCTGTTCTGATACAACGGAGGACATCTCTTCTGCGTGTGGAAGTCAGGACTCGGATGGAAACCTTGGAAGCCAACAAGGTCCCACGTGTGCTGGGCTTTCACAAGGCAACGTGGATAAAAGCCGTTCCAACAGGGAGGGGAGAACAAAACGTCTATTCTTTTGAGCACAGCAGATAGCTCGCCACCCAATCTGGGTAGCGGCTGTGTACACAGGAGGGGGAGGAGGTCAGCTGCGCTTTCTTGTTTCACATTCAGGGTTACGTGGGGCTGGGCCTGATAAAGGTATTTGTGTCTAAGTCTGGAAGGTGTACAGTCCCAGCCAAGACTTTTCCAGGCGAAAGGCCTGAATGGTGATGTGAAATACTCCATTTATTCCAGAACATTTCCTCCTCACAAAAGCCCAAAACTTCTTCAGAGAGAAAAACAGCCGCACACGATGCTAGATCATTCATGTCTCCAACAAGCAGGGCGGCAGGCTTGAGGGAACCCCAGCTCACTTCCTAGTGAGATGCTTCCCAGCCTCCAGGTAGCGGTTGATTTCGCTGTGGTGACTCCTAGACACAGAAAAAGAGACCGGCATTTGCAGAAGGAGCCAGAGAATAATCCTCCTATTTTTCTGAAGACTTTTCCTGTCTCCACACCTACATTTTGGGGGGCCCCGGGGCCATATCCCCCAGGGAGCCTTTTCGGAACATGCTCCTTCCAGCCCAGGGGAAGAGCTCCTACTGGGTGTCACAGTGAACATGCGATCCCGCTCTAGACTGTGTGCGGACACTCTGCTTTCCTTAGACACACACACACACACACACACACACACACACACACACACACACACACGCACACACATGCTGCATCAAAGAGAAAGATGAAAAGGAAAAACTTTTGAGAAAAAGGAGGGAAGGAGAGAGGGAGGGAGAGAGAGAGAGAGAGAGATCATTGCTACAGAATAGACTAGACCTTCCATTTCTCTGGTTAATCATTCCCCAGGCTGGAGGTGGAGGGCCCTGGGGAAATAAGAAGTCTCAGTAACCTACGGGGGAAAGAAAGGGCTTTGACTGTGTCTTGACCATTCATTAGGCTGGGGTGTGTCCGCCACCTCTGCTGTGCTAACTGGGTGCAAGGTAGAGGTTTCCCCTGGGCTGGTGGTGGTCCACTAGGATCCCAGGCTTATCATCAGGTAGAGGTAGTGGCTCTCAGTGAGTCAGGACCAGCAGGAGATGGCTGTGAGGGGAGGCCCAGATACAAGCCAAGATCAAAGCCAAGTACATCGTCAAGCTAAAGGGAACATCTAGTGATCACTATGCCTCAGGCAAGTTCCAGGGCCACAGGTAGCAGGCCAGGCAAGGCTCAGAGGCCTGTGTGCCCTTTAAGTTGAGCCTGTACGTCCTCTGTGCTGCCCCAGCCCGGGCCAGGCCGTTGTTGGCTGGCATTCGTTATCTCAGGACACTAAATCTGTGCTTCTAAGGCCGGCCATTTCATTACCTTGTGGTTTCTTTTCCTCCTTGGTATCCTAGTTGCACTTACGTTGAAAAACGTTAACTCTTTCTCAGCTGAATTAAGGTATTAAGGGTATGTCTACATCTTAGCTAGGAAAAATAAAGAGGAAAAAAAAAAAGCATTTATAGCCCAAGCATGATGAATATACAATTCCATTTCTCCATTCTCCGTTAGGGGTCTTACCGGTTTAAGAGTCAGCTGAGCACTCTTCGGTCTCAACCTCTTTGTTAATAGCCGTGTGACCTTTGACAAGTTAATCTCTCTGAGCCTCACCTTCCTCATCTATCAAATCAATTGTATCCAACTCACGGTATTGCATGATCATAAGGATCAGATAAGTTCATAGGATTGCGGCAGAGGCTGCTCCACGTCTACCTAAATATCTTTTCCCTCTTTCTTTTCTAGTAATGGATTTGCACCTGGACACATGGCAGCCTGAAATGAAGACGACATTTCTAAGTAACCCTGCAGCTAGTGGTCCCATTTGACTAAATTCTGGCCAGTGAGTTACACCTGGAAATGTGGTGGTCACCTTCCCGGGAAGGTCCTCACGTTGAAAAGGAAATGCCTGCTTGCCCACTTCTTTTTCTTCCTGGTTGGAATGTGGACGTGATGGCTAGCGCCCAAGCAGCCCTTTGGGTCCAGGAGGCAGCACACGAAGCATGGGGAGAGAGCAAGGAGAAAGAAGCCTGGGTTCCTGTGAAGCTCGAGGGAGCCACCACCCTGCCTCTGGACTCATTACGTGGGAGGAACGAACTAACTTTTGAAGAAATTCATTTTGAGAGGGTTCTTGGTTACTCATTAACCTTACATTAGGTCTGTACAGCACATAGTGTGTTTAGCGTAGCGTAGGTAATATCTTATATATGTCACTTCTTTTCTGCTTTTTAGGAAACACATATCAAAGATCTAAAAAACATAGGCATCACGTGAAAGGACCATAAAGGCCACAGAGGGAGCAATGGTGTCACTCCCAGGGTTACGTGAGCGGGACAAGAAAGAGAGCCTTTGCCAGGCAGCGGCTCTGGACCACCGGGGCAGGAGGAGCGCCAGCCTCCTGGCCTCTCTTTATCTCCCCTGCTAAGCCTCTCCTGCCACTGGCAATATGATCCGGAGAAGAGGAAAAGGACAAAAAGAGCTCCCTGGGAGGTAAGTCAACCTGGGATTGCCTCCTGGCTCCTCCATCCACCAGCTGTGTGACGCTGGGCTAGTTACTGTCCTCTCTGAGCCCCAGGCTCCTCCTGTTAAAATGGAACATGGGACAATATTTACCTGCAGTGTTGTGATAGGACTTAAACAATAAAATGTCAAAGTCTCAACTTAGTGCCTGACACATTATAACTATTTGGCAAATATTTCTTTTTAAATATAATTTTATTGATTTCAGAGAGGAAGGGAGAGAGAGAGAGAGAGAGACAGAAACATCAATGATGAGAGAGAATCATTGATGGGCTACCTCCTGCACACCTCCTATTGGGGATGCAGCCCGCAACCCCGGCATGTGCCCTTGACCGGAATCGAACCCGGGACCCTTCAGTCCGCAGGCCAACCCTCTATCCACTGAGCCAAACCAGCTAGGGTATATTTGGCAAATATTTTGAAAGTAATCTGAACTTCATCTTTTACCATTCCCAACCCGAGCCCCAGGCTTCCTCCAGACCCATTAACTAACTGCCCCCAGCATGGACTGTCTTCTCCCAATGTCATGCGTTTTGCTCACTGGGTCCCTACCTAGAGCTCCATTGCTTCTCTTGGTTTCTCCTTGTCTTTCGTCAATGTTCAGGGCAGCTGTAGGCCCTTCTTGACTTCCGGCCCCGGGTGATCTCGCTCCCTCGCCTTTGAACAGTGCCAGCATTTACTATCCAACCACTCATTAACATTTACTGCCTTGTATTGGTATTTAATTTTGCGGTGCATGTCTCATCTTGCCGGCCATACTGTGCACTCTGCAAGGGTGTGGCTCATGCCTTTTCCACCTTTCCATCCCTTCAGCCTTTAACTCAACGCTACGTGCAGGCCTCAGTGAAGACTTGCTGAACAAGAAAACCAAATCCAATTATCCAGAACCCTCTCACTATAATTTATCTTCTGAACCTGTGTGCCCATTGCTTTCCTATGTTCCTCATAGTTCAAGGCACATAGAGATGATGCCTTCCTGTAATATCATTGGGGCTCAGGTAACTTTGCACAGCATTGCACTTAGGTCCAGCTTCATAGATTGCTTTGCTGACTTTGGGCAGTCATTGGGCATAAAGCGAAAAGGTGGGAGAGAACTTCATTTCAGAGAAATCCATCACTCCAACCAAAAAAAAAAAATAAACAATCAAATAATGTTTTATGGGTGCCCTGGCCAGTGTGACTCAAGTGGCTGAGCATCGTCCCACGCACCGAAAGGTCACCAGTTCAATTCCTGGTCAGGGCACATGCCCAGGCTGTGAGTTCCATCCCCGGTTGGGGGGCATATGGGAAGCAACTGATCAACCTTTCTCTCTCACATCAGTGTTCCCCGCCCCCCACCCCCATTCCTCTGTCTCTTAAAAAAATGTTTTATAGGGTAAGTGAGTTGATACCACTACTTGGAATTTTAGAGCATATTCAATTTGTCTTTTGAAAGCGGAATATTGCAATGTAACCCAACTCTATGATTTTGAATATAAAAATGCATTTAATTTGTCTTTTCAAACAGGGATGTTGGACTTGAACTATGTGCATGTGCTTAATCTGCATGTTGCCCCCAGTGCCTCAAGGAGATGAACAGAACAGAACAGCACTCGCCTGATCTGGAGCCTCTGGAGTGGCGTTCTCTCCCCCGACCCCCCACCCCCCGCCCCGACCCCCGGCGGTGCACTGCCCTCCCGAGCCCCCTGGGAAGGCCACACAACTGTGAGGTCATTCCAGCTGCACAGGTCGTTCCAGCTACAGGAGGAGAGTCTAGTGCCATCGCTTTCCCTTTTCAGCAGGCCATTTAAGACTCACTCAGGGATGCTTATTAAAAAGATAAATTCCTCCCGACCACTGTGGCTCAGTAGTTTGGCATCGACCTATGAACCAGGAGGCTGAGATTGGATTCCTGGTCAGGGCACATGCCAGGGTTTCCAGCTCGATCCCCAGGAGCGGGTGTGCAGGAGCCTGAACCAAAGGGTAGGTCAGAATGTTTGTGTGCTGTTTTGTTTGTTTTTGTTGTTGTTGTTGTTGTTTGGGGGGGGCGGGGCAATAAATTGCAGCTGGTGGGAAGTAAGGGCAGGTCCTGGAAATGCTCCTGAACTGGGGAAGAGAGCAGTGCATTGGCCACCAGCTGTCCTGGGAGAGTGACTCACCAGTCTATGTGGCAGTAACCGCGGCTGGTGGGATGACTCCCTCGGCTGGGGGGTGCTGGGGGAGGCGCTGGCTGTGGTTGGAGAGAGCAGTGCATTCCAGAGAGGAGCCAGACCTCCTGCACAGATGCCAATCTGTGCTGTCAGTCACCTTGGCAGCCATGAAGAGGGAGAGGGAGAGGGAGAGGGAGGGGGCAAATGAGCATTCTCAGCAAGACCACAGAGGCACCATTCAGTCCAACTTAAAAGTATTAAAAGCCCTGTATGCCTGGCTTCACCCTGGCCTCCTCCTCCTCATCTCTAAATCCAATGACTAAATCTGGTCCATTCTACACTTCACCGTCTTCTAGGCATCCCCTTTACCACGGCCTTCACTACACCACTAGCACATATCATGCATTTTTCCCTTTCTACGTATTCCAACCACCATGACCCCAGCTCATGCTCCCATCATTCCTCACTGGGACTCTGCAGGCTCCGAACCCGCTGTGCTGCCTCCTGTCTCCTTACCTCCAATCCACCCTTCGCACAGCCACCGATGTGTTCACTCCGTGACCATCTAAGCATGCCATTTCCTTTCTTAAAATCCCCAGCTTGCCATGGCTCGGTGGTTCTTCAACGTCAGAATCCCCTGAAGGGCTTGCTAACACGCAGTGCTGGGACCCATCTGGAATTCCATTACTCTTCCACGTTAACCTGCTTTATCTCTAAGCTCCGGACCCTACAGCTCTCGGGGTAGCCTTCTCCATCTCCTCTCCCTCATCCTCATGCCACCTCCACCACCACCATCATCATTACCATCACTAACACCCCTGAGTGCTTATCAAGCTGGGTCCCATTGAACCCTCACAAAACAAAACAAAACAAAACAAAACAAAAACATCACCATGATGCCGGTACCATTATTCTTTCCATATAATGTAGATACTGAAACTGGGCTCAGAGAGGCCCCGAAACTTACCTCCGTCATAAGGCTAGACCGACTGCAGTCCCCGGCCCCTAACCCTTGTGAGTACCGTTTCACCCAGATGGAATTCCTTCCTCTCCGCTCTGGAACATTCTTCCTGCCACTTACACATGCAAACACACATATGATAGAACGTGAGGTCTCACTTACCTGATAAGTGACTCACTTAGGGACTGGGAGTTATTTGAGGAAGGGTCTTCACCTTTGTTTCCGATGCCTAGAACATAGAGGGTGTTCGATCAAGGGTGATTAAATCAACCAACTCCTTGAGCTCGAGTGTTCACGTATGTGAAGTAATTTCTCTGATGGAGTTTTGGGACATGAGAAATGGGAAACTCCCAGAAGATTACTTAAGTTCTTTATAATCTATCAACTCAACATGTAGACATCATATAATGTGGACTCACAGATATCCCTAGGATGATAAATATACATGACACCCAGGTATCAGTTTGTATTAGAGGAAAACCCTGAGAAGGATGGAGAGCCACTTACCATTATTGACATCTACTCTCAGAGGGTCTCCATTCTACCCATTTCCATCTTGGTTACCCGGATTATGGGTCTGCTTAACTTATTCACAGCAAAGGGAGTTTTTGGTCCCAGGAGGGCATGAAGGCAGAGATGTCTACAGGGTACTTTTACAGGAAATTTTGGTTCATGTCTTCTCTACTGGTCTAGAAAAAAATACCCCAGGAAGTTAATATTTTAAACAAAAAAATACATAACTATAGGAGCAGGTGCATTAGGGTACAAATTCCATGTGTATTTGGAACCCAAAGCAAAACAATGTTTTCTGTAACTAATCACCATTAAAAAGAGAAAATCATTTTCTATACAAAAATCAAACAGCAACTTGACTGCTTCTCTGTTTCACTGAGAAGGAAACGGTTGCCAGTCAGCCCTCAGGGTATCTCCCCTGCTGAAACATCTCCCCACCAAGTTGAGAAATGACAGTTTGGGTCCAGAAAGAAAAAGAGAGAGAATGTTGTGCCCCCAAGTAAAAGTGACCTGTGGGTCACTCCAGAACTGGGACGTGCCTCAGAACTCCTCCCCAGTCTTACTCTGGGTTTAGGGTCATGGGATACCAAAGGTATTTGTTTCTTTTGCATCTGACTTCAAGGTCCTTGTCAAAAGGCATCATAAATTAACAGGTTCTGTCAAAGCGAGGGCTTCCTAAAGGCACCTGAGAGCCAGCCGGCCCCTTGCATTGTTCAGGAAGACGGGGATACAGAGAAGAAACAGGCACCGCTCTCTCCCTCCTGCGGGGTCCAATCGTGCACATTTCTGTCCTCTTAGGCAGGTGTTGGGCAGAGGTGGCACCACCCTTGGACCCAGGATGGCCCATTTTCTGAGCCTCTGTGTCTCCTTCCTCCCCCCCCCCCCACGTCCCCCTCCCCCCCCCCCCCCCCCCTCACACACACAGAGGCAAAGGGTCAAGGGCCTCTGAGCCTGGGGTCCCTCCTCCGAAGCTATATGGACGCTTTTACTAACCCATTGGGCATCGGTAACCTCTTTCTACAACTCCCTGTGGCCGGGTTCTTCCGCTCTACAAGTCAGTAGGCACAAATCTTTGCAGAGAATCCCGGAGTTCTCAGCACTCCTGCAGCAAATAAAAATACTTTTCCAACTCAGGCCTGCTCAGGACACATGGTCTCAGACACTTCCTGCCTCAGTCTGAGCAGCTTTCCTCCTCTTGCACACATGCTCCCCCTACTGGCTGCCATTGACAATGCACCCGGGGGTGCCTGGGAACTAGAAATGGCCAGCCTGGTCCTGGGATAGCCATGTTGAACCATTGCAGAAAAATTGTCAAAAAAAAAAAAAAAAAAAAAATGAAATAGAAGATCCTTAAGAATTCTTTCATTGCTTGGGTGAAGGGCCCAAGCTAAGTCTTTTTTTTTTTTTTACATTTCAGGAATAAACTCTGTACTAATTAATAAATACTGAAGAGGCCTAGCTGGGTGGCCCAGTCTGTTGGAGTGTCATTCCATACACCAAGAGGATTTGGGTTCAGGGTACATACCTAGGTTGTAGGTTCGATCCCCTGGAAGGGCACGTATAAGAGGCAACCAATCCATGGTTCTTTCTCACATTGATGTTTCTCTCCCTCTCTCAAAGTAGTGGAAATATATCCTCTGGTGAGGGTTAAAACAATAAAATAAAAAGACTGAATAAATAAATTTTCCCTGAATAAAGTTTTGCCAAATAAATTAAATATAGACTTCCTCCTAAGAATTAAATGAACTTTATTATTTTTATTTTTTAATATATTTTTATTGATTTCAGAGAGAAAGGGAGAAGGAAAGAGAGATAGAAACATCAATGATGAGAGAGAATCATCTCTTAGCTGCCTCCTACTGGGGATGGAGCCTGCAACCCTGGCTTGTGCCCTGACTGGGAATCGAATGATGACTTCCTGGTTCATAGGCCCACGCTCAACCACTGAGCCACGCTGGCCGGGCATGAACTTTAGATTTGGATTCAGGATCAGGGACTCCAACTCAGGTTTTGCTCCTTTATTTGATGAATGATCTTAGACACTGACCTTTTTAAGCCTCGGTTTCTTTATCTGTAATTTGGGCCTAATGATATGGCTTAACTCCTAGCATTGTGGAAAGTGGAAGAATGTGAATGTATGAGAAAAGTGTTTTACAACATAAAAATTTAATGTGAATTGTTTTGTTCTTTTTTAATCCAACACACACAATCCTTTTCCATTCATCTGAGTGGAAATGGTAGTCGAGGCAGCCTAAACCCCCAAAAAGGAAGTAGAGCAAGGAAAGCTCAGTCACAAACAGGAAGTGACAGAAATGCCACGAGAAAAACTGGCTCAAGCAAAAGGAAAAAAAACACCACCAGTCCTGGGTTAAGTTTTTTAAAGATCTAGTTCGATTTAGTTAATGATTTGAGGTGTTGCCAGCCTAGCTCGACCCCCTAAATTAGGGGGCTTTTCAGAGACGATTGGGTAATTCTTTTGACCTAGATTTGACCTCCTTGCCCCTGGGAATTCTCACTGGGCATTTTTAGGCTCTGGGCAGTGGGTAGGTTCCTGCCTTTTTAAATGTAGGTCTCTCCTCCTTTTCCCCTGTGGCCACAGGAGGGGCCGGGAGGAGCTGGGCCCCGCCTTGCCCGCGCCTCGGGGAGCCGCCCAGCAGCTCCTCTCAGATTACCACCTCCCTTCCTGGCTTTGCAAACTTGCCACATTGTAGGCTGGCTTCTGGAAGGAATGTCAGAAAAGCACTCCAGTGACAGCCACACAAAGATGTTTTGCAGCTCTGGGGATTATGTCAAACTTTCCTTCCAAATTTCTGTTAAGAGGAGAAAATATCCCAGATATTTTTCTAGGGGGAGGAAAAAAAAAAAAACTAAAAGGAAACATTAACATGTCAGGACACATGCTTGTTTGTTTTCTTGTTTTTCCTGTCTCATTCTTGAAACCTCTTTGAAAAATCTTACCACTTTTCTTGCCTCTTCCTTAATTTTGTGTGTTTTTTGGGTAGGAAAAGGAGAGGGTTAGAAGCCTAAGAATTTTTTTTTTTTTTTTAAATCCTCACCGGAGGATATGTTTCCACTGTTTTGAGAGAGAAAGAGAGAGAGAGAAACATCAATGTGAGAGAGACACAGCAATGAGCTGCCTCCTGAATGCGCCCTGACTGGGGATCGAACCGGCAACCTTCTGGTGTACTGGACGATTGAGCTGCCCAGGCCAGGGCTGGGAGCCTAAGAATTTTAAGTCATCACCACGCATTGCTAAGACTTGTTATTTGTTTACAGAGTTCCTATTTTGGCCCAGTTGCAGGGATGAGTTTCTGCATCCATTACCTACACTTTTTTTTGTTATAATGACCCCTCCAACCTTTAGCAAAATGCTTGGTGCAAGTGAGAGCCACACTTGAAGTGACTGCTGTCTACGGACAATGTCACAGAGACAAAGATAAACCCTGTGTTTGTGCCATGGCTCATTTTTAGGCTTTGCGTGTTTTACAGTGGCCTCAAATGAAACATGTTCAATTGGAAACTGTCCTGTCAAGGTGATAACAGTGTTTTTCAAAATGTGTTTTTACATTTGAGTCTTATAACCACCCTAGGAGCAGAGTAAGGAGGGGAAATGAAGCTAGAGCAGCAGATGAACAGGTGAGGAGCAGAAAGGTAGAGCAATTAGTCCAAGGCCTCTCAGCTGATTCCCTGTGAAGCCCAAACTAAGAGGTCAAGGTCTCCTGAATCCTTCTCTAGCACTGAATGCCCATTCTGGGATTATTACCAACGGGTTCTACAGGTTCTCATTTATGCTGAACTGTCACCATTTTTAAACATAGGGTAACACAAGCATTTAAAGTAACATAACTTTTTACAAATTACATAGGGTGTGTTCATAAACAAAGATGGGACTCTGAGGCCCTTTTTGAGACATAGTACATGTTTAACCCTTTGCACTCGCTTGCTTTTTTCTCGATTCCTTTATTCTAATGCTAACCGTGTCGAGTCACACTCGACATCCGAGTGCAAAAGGTTAAAACTAAAAATCTATTTTTAATGGATAATTCATTTACACAATTCAAGTCACAGTTCTAAAGCACAGCACACCTGAGAAGTCTGGCTCCCTCCCCCTTTCCCTTTATGCTGTTTCTCCACTTGCTTCTCTTCTTCTGGTAGTCATGTTTATTTACTTTGTTATCCTACCTATGTTGCTTTATGAAAATACAAAGAAATACAAATGTGTATATTTCTTATTTATTTGTAGTCTTACCAAAAAAGAGAGCATATGCATTTTGAATTGGATTTCTGGAAGTGATGGTGGACTTTGCTAAACCACCCTGCTCTTGCCAAGAACCCCAGGGATCACAGGCACTGATCTGCAAGCAGCGCAAGTGTGACGAGAATCCCAGAGTTAAAGCCATGGAGGCTTCAAGTGGATGAGTGTGCCCCATAAACCCGGGGCCCCCCACTAAACCAGAGCCAGCCATGGCCACTGCCAGTCAACCCGGGGATACTATGGCAGTCCCTGACGGGGCAGCTAGCTATGTCACCGTCAGAAGCCCGTCTAGCTATCCAAGTAAAACCTGCATGCTATATGGTAGGGCAAATGTTTAAGCAGCCATTGTCCTAGTTTTGCTCAGAGGGTGGTTAGTGACGACTCGGAGGAAGTGCCCTCGTGCCTTTCGGACAGAGGGGTCATGGTCGATGCAATCTCCGAGTAGGATTCCTCCACAAGAGAAGCTTCGGTGTTCTTCCTGTTGTCACCGTGCCCAGAAAGAGCACAGAAGGTCAGAGGAGATCAGACCCAGGCCATTGCGAGAAGAAGGCCGGGGCTATCTGTGAGCAGACACACCAGACTGAGCGATAAGAAAGGAAGGTCTAGATAAGAAATGCAGGTCAGATCACCTGCGCCACAGCTGCTCTGGACCTGGGAAAGGACACAGATCAGATCAACCGTCGCAGAGCGTGTCTCGGCAGCCCCACTGGTTCTGGGTTTGCGACGGTTCTTCACGAGGAGATACTGGAGAGGAGCTGGGATGCTCCAGATCCTCCACAGTGTTGCCCAGACAGGTCGTTTGGAGACGCCTGAGATGCACCACAGAATCACCTGTTGTCCCTCATATTCATTTTTCTGGAGCTGCCATAGCAAAGCACCACAAGCTGGGTGGCTTAGCAAGCAGAAATGTATTGTCTCATGATAATGAAGGCTAGAGGTCCAGGATGAAGCTGTCGGTAGGGTTGGTTGCTTCTGAGGGTGAGGAGGAAGGGACCTGCTCCAGGCCTTTCTCCTTAGCTGTGGATGGTCATCTTCTCCCTGTGCCTCTTCACATCGTCTTTCTTCCCTGTGTGTCTTGTCCAATGTCCCCTTTTTAGGAGGAACCAGTCACAATGGAGTCGGGCTGACCCTCACAACCTCACTTTAGCTTGATTACCTTTGTAAAGACCCTACCTGCCTGCAAGGTCTCATTCAGAGGTACTGGGGGTTAGGACCCAACATATCTTTTTTACATGATGTTTAAAGAATTTATTTAAATTAAAACTTGCCACTTACTACATTAATACAGTAAACAGTAAACATACTATTAGTACTTTTTTTACCTTAAATGAAAATACCAAAGTCAAGATTTTCCAGGTTTGTTGTTGTCGTCATTATTATTTTACATAACTTACTGTTTGTTAATAAAGCTTTCTGAGTTGAATGTGAGCAATTTGAAAAGGCATATATATTCTACTTTTTTTTTTTATTCTCATGGTATTCACCTGGAACCATAAAATTTTAGAGATGACTTTTCTTTCTCTTTTTCAAATATTTTTTTACTGTGGTAAAATACACATAACATGAAATTCACCGTCGTAACCAAATTTAAGTGTATGTTCAGTGGCATTACATACATTTACATTGTTGTGTATTCATCACCACCTTCCAATTCCAGAACTCCACTTTGTAAAACGGAAACTCTACGCCCTTTAACCTTCCTTCCCTTCTTTCCCCAGCCCCTGGCAACCACCATTCTACACTCTGTCTCTATGCTTATGACTACTCTAAGCACCTCACATCAGTGGAATCATTCAGTATTTATCTTTTTTACAACTGGCTTATTTCACTTAGTTTAATGTTTTCTTGATTAATGCATATTCTAGCATCTTGTAGAATTTCCTTCCTGTTTGAAGCTGAATAATATTCCGTTTGTGTGTATGTATACATATATTACATTTTGCGCATTCTTTTCTGTTGATGGACACGTAGGTAGCTTCCACATTTTAACTATTGTGAAATGCTGCAATGAACATGGCTGTACAATATATCTCTTCAAGTCCCTGCTTTCATTGCTTTTGGGTATATATTCAGGGGTGGAATTGCTGGATCATATGTAATTCTATTTTTAATTTATTGGAAGAATCACCATATTGTTTTCTGCGGGGGCCTGATGCGGCGGGGGCCAAACATGGCGGGGATCTCCCTTTTCCGCGTCCAGTGCAGAAAGAGAGATGAACGACCCAGTTCTGAGTGGAGGCGGCCAGGGATTGAGAAATAATAGAAAGAAAGAAAGAAAGAAGACGCAGAAATAGATTTAAAGCTGGGAGCTGGGTGGGACTCCATTCTTCCTCTCTGATGGAGAGGCTGCAACGACAAGCCCCGCAGCGCGTTTATTTTAAAGGCCTAGATTTACATATCTAGTCCTGCCCCTGCCGACACCTGGGCTGCTATGAAGTCAGAACTGATTAACATGTCCAGCCTTATTGGGGAAGCATGTTCCCAGGGCGTGGCTCTGCCTACGCCCTGAGTTCAGCTGACGATAATTAAAGAAAATGCCCATGTGTCTTCCCAGGTGGCCTTCTACAGTTTTCACAGTGAGTGTACCATGCTGTACCATTTTACTTTCCCACCAACAGAGCACAAGAGTTCCAATTTCTCTACATCCTCACCAACAGTTGTTATTTTATGTTTTTTGGATAGTAGCCATCTTGAAGTAGTATCTTATTGAGTTTTGATTTAATTCCCCTGTTGTTTAGTGATGAGCATCTTTATCTTATGGACTTACTGTCCAATTATATATCGTCTTTGGCAAAATGTCTATTCAAATCTTTTGCCCATTTCTGAATCAGGTTGGGTTGTTGTTGTTTTATATAGTTTCGCTATATATTCTGAGTAGAAATCTCTTATAGGATGCCAACATATCTTTTTTGAAGGGACACAATTCAACCCATAACATCCCTTTTCAGATCCACAAGTGTCCTTCTCATTCCCAGAAGTGCTGGCCTCACACCCCCATCCCACTCTCAAGAACAAGGCCATACAGAGTCTATGGAAGTGTCTATTATTGGACATATTGTGAAAAGTGGGTGGCAGTTTGAAACCCCTGCTTTGTAATTTGTTGCATATATATATATATATCCTAGAGGTCCGGTGCATGAAATTTGGGCACGGCAGGATCCCTAGGACTGGCCAACGATCAGGGCCGATTGGGGCCAGGCCAATCAGGGCCGGGCTGGAGAGGAGGTGATGGTCACCAGGCTGAGCACAGAAGGAACAGATGCCAATGCTGACGCCACCATCGTCAGCGCCCTGCCACCACACGGTTTTCTGTCTCCCCCCTCCTCCTTCCCTCACTGCCGTGCCACCACTGTAGCGGGTGGACAGTGGGCTGGTTGGGCCCTGCCGACTGGGGGGAGAGACGGGGCACAGGAGGTTGGCCGCTGGCCCTGAGGAGGGAGCCGGCCCTCAGCCCCCCTAGGAAAGGGACCACGTTTGCCGCCACCCACCCCCAGTTCCCCGACCCAGCCTGGGGGCCAAGGGGAGGGGCCACAGGAGGTTGGCCGGCCAGGGGAGGTTGGCTGTGGGAGGCACTGACCACCAGGGGGAAGCTCCTGCATTGAGCGTCTGCCCCATGGTGGTCAGTGCACATCATAGCAACTGGTCATTCCGGTCGCTTAGGCTTTTATATATATAGATACTACATGTATACTGAACCATAATGTTATGGAGGGTGGTCCCTGTCACTTTCAACAAACACTTTTTTGTCTTTATTATAAAGTCCAAGGAAGAAAAGAAGTCCCTCCAACGATTGTGCTATAAACCAAGCTCCAACACCATCCTCTCCCACTTCATACACACCTGGCCATTGGATTTGTGATCTTGATGCCCAGATTGTACAAAAGCACGTGCTCCTTTTACTCAGAAGTGAGATTTTTCTTCACCTTCGCTTTGGAAGACATACTAAGCTGAATGGTGTATCACTAGAGCTGGGCTTTGGCGTTGTGGTTGCCAATCACTTTACCTTTGTTTCTGTTAAATCTGGCCTGACATCTTTGCTGAAAAGATGTGACAAACACTTTGGACCCGCATGGCCGGGTGTGGCTTGGCCTGCCCCTTGTCAGGCAGGTGAAAACCGCCAAGCTCAGTTCAAACACGCTCAAGAGCTTCGGCAGCTGGAAATCCCCACAAAGCTAATTCCATTCCAGTTCTTTCTCAACACCCAGAGAAGCGAGCACAAGGGCTGTTTGTTTGGACAGGCTTCCCTCCCTGCAATTCTATAGTCTTATAGTCTGGGAGGTTGGGGGAGCCGGGGGTGGGTAGAAATATATATTTATTAGTGTGGGGTCTCAAGTCAGGAAGTACTAGTAGATCCGATGCCTGAGAGGAGTCCAGTGACCAAATGTCGCGCCCTGTAGTTCTGAAGGATGACATTGAGAACTGGGTGGCCCCAGCCCCAGGTGCCTACATCAAACCCCTCCAGCGGGCTCGGACCATGGGCCTACTTTCCGTGGGGCTACTGCCTTTGTGTTTCTGGTCTCCTGTTGCTTCTTGTCATTCTTATTTGCCAGATTTCTTGGGTTCCATCCTTGTTTTCCACGTTCTTGGGCTCGATCCAATGCTGAGTAATGATTCAGAGCCAGAAGATTTGAGGCGTGAAGCAGCCACTCCAACGAGGAGGGTAACAGCTCCAGGCACCAAATGGGGCCTCTTACCTGCCCTGGGGTGTCCATAGGAGGAGTCCAGTGTAGCCTGGGTGGGGTGACTTGTTTTCTTTGGCAGGGCTGGGGAGAAGCCAGGATGCTCCCAGCTGAACCTCTGTCGTGTGACTTCTTGGGGAGCGGGGGGAGTCTCTTACTTCACACTCAAAATGTGACCCCATAGACATGGCTCTTCTTCCTTTCTCCTCCCCTGTCCCACGTTACCCCAGGTTCCCTTTCTGGAAGTATTTTAGTCCAAAACTTCCTTGGGGCGCAGGAAAGATCTGAAATGGGGAAGGGTGTAACTCAGTGATTTCCCTTGCATGACTGGCTTGTGGACACGGGGTGGCCTGAGTTCCTGGGGGCTGTCCCCAGGGCCGGCATGGCAAGTGCTGGTCTGATAGGAGGGCTAAGTGAGCGCTCAAAGTGCATTGGACGGCATTATGGCACCATAACAACAGCAGCCTTTCCTGAGTGCTTTCTCTGTGCCGGGTGTTGTTCCATTCAATCCTCACAACAACCCTGTGAGGTAGGTACAGTCATGTCTCCATGTTATCAGTGAGGAAACTGTGTCACTGGGAGGTCCGAGATCACACAGTTAACACAGGACTTCCACTCCGGCGGTCCAGCCCTGGACTTGGCACACTTAATCACTGCTGTCTATGAACAAAAACATGGGTATTACAATCTTCATTTTACAAATGAGGAGACGGAGGTACAGGGGAGTCAAGTGCCTGCCCATCCCACACTGCCAGGGAGACGCTGAGCTGGGACTGGCACCTCCCGAGAGGACCCATCAGTAGGTGGGGAGGCTGAGGAGCGGTGGAGACAGGATGTAATGTGTCCTGCCCGCCCTTCTCCACCCCAGGTTTCTACCTCCCTCCTCAGGCTTCACGTCCTCGTTTCAGGTGACAGGAAGCGACTAGAAAAAGAGCCAGATAGTGAGTGAGCAGGTGAGGAAATCAGAAACCTGCACCTGCCAATCTAGGAATCAGTCCAACACACCTTATGGAGCTGACACCTGGCCGCCCAGGTAAAGTGTCCAGATGCCCCGGGCAAAGGGAGGGGAGCATTAGAGGAAGTTAGAGTTTCCAGAAAGGTGAACGTGGAGTCGGAGAGAAAATAAAGACAGCTCAGATGTGACAGAAGCAGGTCGGGAGCAGATACCCTCTCAGCTGGAAAGATGGATTGGTCCAAACCTCGCATGTTATTAACAGAGACCTACCATTGATGGTCAGCTACTCTGTGCCAGGCCCTGTGCTTAGTGCTCTCCTCGGGCCTACCACAACCCTACGAGGCAGGTGCTATTTTTGTCTTCATGGGGAAACGAAATCAAAGATTAACTGGCCCAACCAGAGGTAGATTTAGGCTGTCTCCCTCTCTCCACAGCCCATATTCTTTTTGTGCTCTTTACTTTTTTTTTTTTATAATGGACCATTCCAAACATACACAGAATTAGAGAGAATATTATAATGAACCCCCATAAATCTATTGACCAGTTGCAATAATTGTCAATATATGACAGATCTTGTTGTATCATCTGTCGCCAACCAACTGTCCAACTGCTAGATTATTTTGAAGTAAATCATTTATTACACATTATCTTATAACATGTAATTAAATTTTACATATGTAATATAATACATATAATAATTATAATTATTTCTGTTTTATAGCATCCTGTTATTATCTGTACATACTTTAATATGTTTCTCCAAGAAAGAAGAACTTTCTTTTTTAAAAATATTTTTTATTGATTTTTTTTTTTACAGAGAAGAAGGGAGAGGAATAGAGAGTTAGAAACATCGATGAGAGAGAAACATCCAAGGTACATGCCCTTGACCGGAATCGAACCTGGGACCTCTTCGTCCGCAGGCCGACGCTCTTTCCACTGAGCCAAACCTGTCAGGGTAGAACTTTTTTTTTTTTTTAATTGATTTTTTACAGAGAGGAAGAGAGAGGGATAGAGAGTTAGAAACATCGATGAGAGAGAAACATCGATCAGCTGCCTCCTGTACACCCCCCACTGGGGATGTGCCCGCAACCAAGGTACATGCCCTTAACCGGAATCGAACCTGGGACCCTTGAGTCCGCAGGCCGACGCTCTATCCACTGAGCCAAACCGGTTTCGGCTAGAACTTTCTTAACATAACTGTAATAGCAGTATTACCTCTAAAGAAAATAACAATTTTTTACTATCATCAAATGTCCAAGCACTGTTCAAATATCTCAGATTGCCCCATAAATGTCTTTTTACAGTTTGTTTATTTGAATTGGAATCAAAATCACTCTACACAATGCATTGATAAGTCTCTTAAATCTCCAGTACTGTGTATGAGATCCCTTCTCCCCCTGCCAATCATTTGTTGAAGAAATGGAGTCATTCACCCTGGAAAATTTCTCACATTTTGGTGTTGCTGATTAAATTCTTGTGGTGTCATTTAACATGTTCCTCCCGTCCTCTGTATTTCCTATACACTGGTAGTTAGATCTAGTGGTCTCATTAGATTCATATGGCAAAGATACTTCACAGACAGTCAAGGCCCCAACAATGCTTAAGCCGACTTTTCCCCCCCAAAGTTGAAGGTTCCAGCCCAAGCTGATAAAACAAATGAAGGACAGAACCAGAACTGGAACTCGGCTCTGAGGCGACTCCAGTCCCCCCACTTTCCCACTCCATCACAGGACTTGAATCTAGAATTTTCTCCTTGGAATGGAAGGACAGTTTGGCTGTTATTTAATCTTCTACCTCTTTCTATGAGAGAAGCCAACAGAGCAGCAGTGGGAAAGTTTGGACCTTTCTTTGGCATATGGCAGTATTTTAATTTCAAGCAGAAGGTGGGAGGGAGGGGGATCCCCCAACCTGGGTGGGGCTGTGCACCTTCTGCTTTTTGCCAGAGGGCTGGAAGCACTTAAGCCAGGACTCTGGCACGGAGCATCACTCTTATTCCCTTTCTCTCCTTTCAAATACTGAGAACCAATTTACCTGAGTGAGTGCTGACAGGGGCATGTCATCCCTGCGACTTACTCATTTTAATTGGAGGGGAAGAGGTGTGCAAGCTAGCCGTGCTGGAGGCCCAAGGAGGCGCGCAGAACTCCACTTGGGGAAACCCGAAAGGCACTGCTCAGGGAGGCACAGCCACGCTGGGCACTTCCCAAATGAATGGGGTGTTTTCTTCCCGTTCCTGCTACACCGAGCATGCAAATGCCAGAACCAAGACTGTATAACACAGATAAAACGATTCCCATCGCAAGAGGAAGAAACCCACCCCATACCAAAGATTGGACCAGAGGGCATGCAGAGGGGGAGAAAAGATAGTTCAGATGCGCAATAACAGTGCATGTCCACATTTTCTGAACACATAACGTACCGGGCACGGTATAGGCGGTGTCTCACTTCATCCTCACAACAGCGCTGCAAGGTAGAAGTCGGGTGCTTTCATCTGAATCTGCTGATGAGGAGGAACGTAAGATCACACCGATATTATCAGTGAAGGTTGAACTCAAGTGCATGTATTTCTCATACAGTGTCTGTGCCTTAACCATTCGGCTACAAGGTCAGTTAAATTAAGATAGGTATTTGAGAGGGGTAGCCTTTTAGAAAGGAGTTTTAGTGGGGTTTGGAGTTTTAGTGGGGTTTAGGAGTGGCTCAGGGAATGCACATTAGGGCCCCCAGCCTTTGGGGACCAGTTGTCTTCCATTTTAGCCCAGGTCTCCAAAATCCATTAAGCCACTTTCACAGATGGAGGGATGGGAAGATTCCACAAGAAGCTGACTGTGGGGAAGTAACAGTTAAGCACTCTCCTGCCTCCTCTCTGTCAAGTTGAGGGCTCCTAAGTGGGAAGAATTATCAGGGTCACATCTGGCACCGCAAAACCTTAGTGTGAATTCAAAAGTGACACCTCTTGTGGGTGGATAAATTACCAAAGCGTGCCCTTCTGGGAGGCCCCTTCTGCAAGGATGATATCTGCAATAGGGCTGACTGCCTGGCTGGCCACTGGCGGGTCAGATTTCAGCCCCCTTCTTGCCTGCAGCCAAGCAAGAAAGCTACTGCAGGCCCTGAAGAGGGGAGCTTGTTTCCCCACCCAGCATGCTTCGCACTTGTCCAGCCCAAGTCACTCTTGCTGAGCTGTTACCATCTTTTGGTGATTGTTTTTACGCTACTGTGATCTCGTGCCAGCTCAGAAGAGGGCACAACCCAATTACTAGATTACTCAAAGTGCTGGTTTTCTTCTTCTCCTCCCCTCCCACCCCCTCCCACCACCCATCACTACCATATTCAAAGCTGTGGCAGCCAAGTCTTCCCCAACATCACTGGTCTGACTCAAGAAGCCAGGCTGACATTAATATGCATGGGCAGCCCAGAGATTGCTATCATATGATTCTGTCTATTTTCAATAGAGCTGATCACCATGTGCCCTGACCAGGAATCGAACTGGAGACTCCTGGTTCCTGGGTTGATGCTCAACCACTGAGCCACGCTGGCTGGGCTGTGTTTTGTGTGTGTGTGTGTGTGTGTGTGTGTGTGTGTGTGTTCTTTTGTCTTCGGGCATAAATCTCTTGATAAAAGTGTCTCCACTCATTTTGCATGTATACCTACAATTCTGACTCTGATCCCATTTCTGGTCACCTGGTACCAATTCCAGCATGTGGGTTTTCTCCCCACACAGCCAAACAACTAATTCTCCAACACCAGCTGGGTGTCCTACCACTCAATGCAATTGTGACACTAGGTACCTGGAGAGAGTGCCAGATCTCCCAGGTTAAGGGCTCAGTCCCACAAGACTGCCTCCCCACCCACTTCAGATACCAATCGAAAGCCCAGGTTGTTACCTGTGCTTCTGACCTCCCATCCATAGATTGGAGGTCCCAACAACCCCATCCTCAGTTTCAATTAATTTTCTAGAGTAGCTCAGAAAAACATTTTACTTACTAGATCCCCAGTTTATTATCAAAGGATGTAACTTAGGCACAGCTAGATGAAAGAGATGCATAGGGCAAGGTATGGGAAAGATGCGCAGTGCTTTTATGCCTTCTCCAAGCCACTGCTTTCCCAGAATCTCCACTTGTTCACCAACCTAGAAGCTCTCCCGGGCCCCTCCTTTTGAGTTTTTATGGAAGCTTCATTAAATAGACATGACTGGTTACATCATTGGCCATTGATGATTGAACTCAATCTTTCCCCTCCCCGGAGGTCTGGGGGTGGGATTGAAAACTCCAATCAGCTAAGCATGTTCTCCCAACCAGTCCCCATCCTTAGGTGACCTAGGGGCTGCCCCCAAGTCACCTCATTAACATAAGAAAAGGTACCTTTAACACTTAGGAAATTCCAAGGGTTTTAGGAGCTCTGTGCCAGAAACTGGAATAAAGATCTTATATACATTTCTTATCATATATCACAATATCACAATACCCAGCTACTCAGCTTTTCAACCCTAATGTATCAGCTACAATGTTCAGATTCTTTAAAGTGGAGCAAGAACCGAAGGACACTTTTGAAGAAACCTGAGGCAAATCCTGTTAGATTTTAGGGATTTGCTTTTAGTCTTTTATAGTTGCATGTCCATACTTGAGCTAGCAGTTTTGTGTGTATTTTGTGGTGGTGGTGGTGGTGGTGGTGGTTTTTTTTTTTGGTGTTGAAAGGAGTTTTTAGGGGGAAATAGGCAGGTTTAGGAAATTTTAAAAATTAAGGGGTCCATGGAAAAAAAACACAGGGTTACAGAGTTGCAAAAGGGTACATTCCCATAAGACAAGGGAGCAGGGAGCCAGCAGAAGTTACATTTCCATAGGACAAGGGAGCTGAAAGTGGCAAAAGATACACATTTTCAAAATAAAGGGAAGGCAACCCCTCATTCAAAGAGGGAGGAAGAAGAGCCCAGAGGGAATGGAAGAACAATAAGGGAGAGGAGGGAGGGAACCTCACCTGAGACTTGAACTCAGGAGTTGCTATAGTGACCAAATCAAAGGGAATATTGACCAATCAGAGGGGATATCAGGACACAGGGACTTGCAACCTTTATAAACCCGGGAAGGAGGGACTTAGTGGGACTCTTTCCCCCTCCCCACAAGGCAGTCTGTGCTTGTTCTTCAATAAATGTCCACCTTTGCTGTACCATTTCCGTCTGTGGTTTCATTCTTCGACTCCGACGGACAAAGAGCCCAGGGAAGCCATCCTGCCCAGGGGACACCGCATGTCCCAGAACAAAAATCCCATTTCAGTGTGGCTCCTCTTTACCAAGTCTTTTCAGAACAACTTGATTCTCTTAAGATGGTTCTTTCTGAATTATATATTTTCACCCATTTATAAGATTGCATTACAAAATTTCAATTGCAATCTTTTAAAGCATGGTTGGGAACACAGGACCTGACTCTAGGTAAGCAGACAACACAACTAGTGGAAGAAGCGCCCAGATGTAGTTTGCGAATGCCAGTGGCAGGAGTTAAGCTGGCATCAGACCTATGCTTTACTGAGAGAGTGGAGACTGCATAAATCAATCTGGTGGGTTCCTTAAGTGGAGCTCAGTTAGAGAACCCATTGTATTTAAGTCGGCGGTGGTTGTATTTGCATAACCTGGCCTTCCTTTATTCCATTTTATTTTAATAATCAGCCTGTATTATAACTCCTGTACACCAAAGGGGGAAAAAAAATCAACAGTTCATGTGTTTAAAACAACTCTTTTTTCAGTGAATCCATTCAGAGGACTAGAATCAAACACAAGGAAAGTGTACAATGAAAATTGTTGTCCGCAAACAGTGGGTTGCTGGATTCTACAGAACACGAGGTTCTGAGCATCTGCGGGCACTTGTTGCAAAGACACCGTGTGTATAGAGTGCTGCTCTTACAGGGCATGATTTCCTGAATGCACAGCCGTCAGACTTACCACTTTGAAGGTTCACACACTCTGATATTCAGATTCTAGTTTCATTTTGACTGTAAAATTACACAGAAACCAAGTGATCAAATCTGCATTTCCTTCTAAATCTATATGCAAATAGTGAGGCAGGGATTCCCCCTGTCCTTGGCATTCCTTAGCAAAAAGGATTCTGGACCACCTCACGCTCCGAGGATGAACTGGCCTCTTCCTGGATTCTGCCAAATGTCACAGACCTCGCTACCATTCCACTGCGACACCACTGCTGCTTTGCTTTCTGATGGACTGTGAGTTCTCACAGACCTTCTGGAACAGGAGAGGGAAGTGAGAGAGGCGTGGAGCTGCCGCTGCATTCATTTTCATCACTTGACGGATGGGGAAGCCAACGTTACAAGTCAGATCTGTTTTTATCCCACGGGGGCATTCCACATCTCTCCGCTGACTCAGAGCTTTGATCGTAGGGCACTTCACGGGTGTATTTGTAAGAGAACTTTTGAGCTAAGCTCATCTCACTGCAGTGGCAACTTTAGGTGAGTTCAGGAGAGGGTAAGCGCAAGGGTGCAAAATTGCAGCTGGGGCCCACCTTCTGTCCTGTCCTTCCGCACTGGACCGCACGCTTGGAGAAGGCTGGGCCTGGAGTCCTTTCAGAAGAGTCCCACCACCGACAAAGTGAGCAGACAAAACTGAAAGAATCTGGTCCCCAGACTCCTGAAATGGAATGACGTTCCTCACAGGTGATACAGTCACACTGAATCAGGGGAATGCGTTTCCTAGTTATACCCACAGGACAGCAGGTCAGACAGAAAATAAAATCCTCTAGAGCTCCCTCTGAAGAAACCCCCTCAACTGTACATTTCCCACCACCTGCTCAACCTCATTCTAACGTTCTGTAAATTCTCAGCAGAGCACTCTTCCATAAACTGAAAACCTGCTGGCATTATTTACACTCCAAACCACCAATATTTACCTAGCACTGGATTCATTTGTTCACTTAACAATTTTTCAGGATCAACAATAATGTATACAAAATGCACGAGAGCTAGGCTTAGAAGAGAAAGATGGTCATGGTGGTGATGATGCAATCAGATACTTTTGAAAATAAATTATTATTATTATTCCCAACTATGTATGGTGCCAGGCAGGTACTTGAAATATTGTGGGGGTCGGGGGGGAAGGGGTGGATCACTTTGTAAAGTATATGATTGTCTAACCCTCTGCTGTACACCTGAAAGTAAAACAAAATCATGTTGACTATAAACTGTAATTGAAAAATTGAATTAGGATATTCTCACCCTTCATATCATGGCTAAAAAAACCCCACACCATTATATTCTAAATCTAAAGTTTTACTATTCTTTTCCTATTTTATAGATGTGCATGTATGTTATATAAATACATTGGGATCAATTTAATCAAGAAATTAGCTTAGTGATAAGACAACACTGCACTTTTCTGAAAAGTCCTAAAGAGCTCAGCATTTATATCTTAGATGAAGAATGGATCTTAAATAAGTTTAGTTCTTTGAACAACCTTGAAAAAAATTATTGTTATTCTCAGAGAACTCTACACTAGTAATTATGGTGAGGTTCTGTGTGTGTGTATTTCTGCAATACAACAATCTATTTAAAGGCAGTATAAAATTAGGGGAGCATGGAGTGCTGCTATGGTTTCTTAGGAATCTAGAGGCAAGAATCCAACAGAATCCCCAAAATTAAGTTGCTTTAAGCCAATGCCTGGAAAAAGTGGTCCATTTATCACAAAGGTATTCCTCATATGCTGTATAATTAAGCCTAGCTGTTTGGTTTTCAATCCACCATTTGTCTTCGTCTAAAAAAAATAAAAAACTGATAAAACACATCAGAAGATGAGAATGAGATAAACCCTACTGGTGGAAGATGGTTCTCAAAGGCACGGCACCAATTTCTCTTTGCATGGTGACTTAGTTATTCCTCCAATCAAGAGGTGACATAGATTTTCCCCTCCTATAATCTGGGCTGGCCTTGCAAATTGCTTAGACCAGTGGTTCCAAATGTGGAGCACATGCTCCACAGGGGGGTAATTTGATTTTTAAGGGGGGCAATTCAAGAATGAGTTATTAACAGTGATTTTTTTTGCATTTCTATGGTTCTAGAGGCCTCATATACAGTATATAAATATATATTGTGACATATTTATGCATTTCAGTTCCCTACTATATGTTTTGAAACTTTATTGCTATTTTTTCATATCACTTCATATTATTATTATTTTTTAACAATTTCTTAGTGATTTCTTCCTCAGTTCTTCAACTGTCCTTTTGTTCTTTTATTTTTCTCTTTCATGGATGCCATGTTCTTTGGAAGCTTGTTAAGACCAAGCTAATGGCATTTTAGGCTCTTCCACATGAATAGGAGTTCGCTTTTTGAATAATAAGAATTGTATGTCACGGGGGAGGAGGGGCATCAGGATTTTAGAGATGCTCAGGTGGAGCATGGCCAAAAAAAGGCTGGGATCCACTGGCTTAGACTAATAGAATGTGATGGAAGTACTGCTGTGTGAGTTCCAGGCCAAGGCCCCCCAAAGCTTAGTAGCTTTCTTAGAACACTGCCCTGCCATGTAAGAAAACCAGCATGATTCATAAATTACTGCTTCAGGCCACTAAGTTTTTTGTTGTTGTTTTTCCATAACATAAAACTTACTATACTGACCACTTCAAAGTGTACAATTCAGTGGTATGTAGTATACCACAATGTTGTGCAATCATCACTACTATCTAGTTTGGGATTATTTTCATCACCCCAAAAGGAAACCTCATACCCATCAAGCAGTCATTCTTCATTACCCTCTCCCTCCAAGACCCTGAAACAACTCTTTCTCCCTCCCCCGCCCCCCCTCCCCCACCTCCCCGCCATATCTATGGATTTCCTTATTCTGGATATTTCGTATAAAAGGAATCATACATGATGTAGCTTTTTGTGTCTGGTTTCTCTCATTTAGCATGATGTTTTCAAGGTTCATCCACGTTGTAGCATATATTACTAGTTCATTATTTTTATGGCCAAGTAACAGTTCATTGTGTGGCTATACCACACTTGTTTATCCATTCATCAGTTAATGGACATTTGGATCATTTCTACCTTTTAGCTATTGTGAATAGTGCTGCTATGGATTTTTATGCATAAGTTTTTGTTTGAACAACTGCTTTTATTTCTTTGAGTATATATCTAGGATTGGAATTTCTGGGTCACATGGTAAATCCATGTTTAAGTTATTGAGGAATCACTAAATGGGTTTCCACAGCAGCTACACCATTTTACATTTACACTGGCAATGTACAAGGGTTCCAATTTCTCCACATCCTTGCATCCTTGCCAACACTTTATCCTCTCTCTCTCTCTCTCTCTCTCTCTCTCTCTCTCTCTCTCTCTCCCTCTCTCTCCCCATCCAAGTGGGTGTAAAGTGGTATTTTATAATTATTTTTATTTTCATTCCCTGACAACTAATGATGTACATCTTCTCATTTGTTTTTTGGCTATTTTTATGTCTTTGGAAAAATGTCCGTGTCTATTCAAGTACTTTATCTATTTTTAAATTGGGTTGTTTTTCTTTCTGTTGAGTTGTAAGAGTCCTTTATAAAGTTTGGATGCTAGGCCCTTATCAGATATATCATTTGTAAATATTTTCTCCCATTTTGTAGGTTGTCTTTCTTGATAGTATCTTTTGATACACAGAAGTTTTTAATTGTGATGAGGTTCAGTTTATCTAGTTTTTCTTGTTTTGCTTGTGCTTTGGTGCTATATTAAAAAATGATATCAGAACCTTTGTCAAAAATCAGTCTACTAAACCACTCAGTTTTGAGGCTGTTGTCACATAGCAATAATGAACTTACTTGACCTGGTGAACTCACATTCCATACTCATAATTATGCTGTACATCCATCACCTTTCATTGCAACTTTACAAATAAAATGTGTTAAGAATAATGAAAAATGAAATAACTTTTTCTTGGAAAAACAATCATCTGATAAGCCATGAATAGACAATCAGCCTTCATCACATTTAAGGTTAATTTTCTAGGAATGGCTAGTGATGTTTTGAGATCTAAGTTTCCAAAGATAAGGCTGGACTTACAGGTTTTATGTGCATTAGTTATCTTTGGGATGTTAGAGGAACAGCAGCGTAGCCGGTGGGCCTGAAGCAAAGGGAGCAAGTAAGAGAGCAGTGATGATGAAGTTAGAGATGGTGGGGGAGGAGAAGGCTTTATAGAGAATTGAAGGGGCTTTGGCTTTTGTACTGAGCAATGTGGGAAACCATTGGAGGGTTCTGAACAAAAAAGTGAGATGACCTGAATTAAGTATTAACAGGATCAATCTGGTTTTGTGCTGAGAAAAGACTAAGGAGAAACAAGAGAAAAAGAGTCCTGTAAATTAGGCCATGATGATAACAAAGCAGAGAGATTTCAGAGCCCTGGACCAGAAAGGTGATGGAAGTTGTGAAATTGGCTGATTATGCATTTCAAAGGAAGAGCCCATGAGATTTGCTGATGGGTTTAATAAGGAGTGTGAGGAAAGAAGAGGTCGGTTATGAGTTTGAGGTTTTGGCCGGAGCAAAGAGAATACTGCAGTTACCTTTACTAAGATGGGAAAAGCAATAAGAGTAGATTGAGCTCTGTCTTGGACAGCTTCAGTTTGAGATGTCTATTAGATATACAAGTGGAAATGTTGACTAGGCAACTGGATATACAAGTCGGGAATTTGGGGGAGTGAGTGTAGCTAAAGATGAGGTCCAAAGATTAAGTCCTAATCACCCCAATGCTAAGAGGTTGAGTAACAGAGGAAGAATAAACAAAGGTGACTGACTCACAGATAGTGCAGCCAGGGAGCTAGGAGGAAAACCAACCTCATGTGATATTCTGGAAGCAAAATGAAGGAAGGAGTCCATTTTGTCAGGTGCTCCACTGATATGTTGGGTAAGATGAGGACTGAGAATTGACCACTCTTCTTACTCCCAAAATTGGAACTTAAGTAAAGAATTTTTAAATAGTCTAGTGGTTTTTGAATTACCATGCAAATGAATATTTTTCTATTTAATTTCAATCCTATTTATGATTAAAAGTAAATGTAATGATATACATACACACATACTGAGGCATAGAGTTATTTATAAATACTTCTTCAGCCTTATTCAGTGAATCTAAATCATACACTTCTTATTATAAGCTCAAGGGGTCTTTCTCAACTGTAAATCCCGGCCTACCCCATTATCACAGAACTCTAAGCAAACTGTGCAATTTATAGCATTCTTCGAAAGAATAAAACAATCAACTTGAGTACACCATCAGGAAGTGAATCAGCAGAGCACCATCTGTAGGAAACCAAGCTAAGGATGTGGCCCAGAAAATTAAAGGCATCTTTTTGCTGGAGTATTTGGGGTATTAAATCACCAAACTTATGCCTGCTCTGAAAGGCAATGCCTATAATAGTAGGCACGAAAGCATGGCCTAGTTCATGCATGGAGCCCCTAATAATTAATGCCTGGAATGGTATAGGATAAATATTAACCTGGCTTAGTGTAGCCCTTCACTTAGAATGTAAGCCATATGGCTTATTTGACTTACAAAGTGTGAGTACTAATTCACAAGATTGGATTTTTTAAAAACACTCAGAATTTTTGTCTTTCTCGAGAAAAATTATATACTGATTCCAGTAGTGTAAATATTTAACAACTGACATAGCAAAAGTATCAACCAATTAAAAGAGACACTCAACCAATAAAAATGGCTGTCTAATCAATTAGAACAGCAGGAGATTGTAAGCAGCCTGTGTCCACTTGGGGAGCAGTCTAGCTGTGAGGAATGTTTTTGAAACTTTCCATCTGGTGCCTTAGATGCATTTATAACTCAAGCTAGAATGTCAGTCGTGACATATAGTATAGTTCAACATAACTTTGATTTTGAACAGTACTTCTCATAAGTTGATTGTTTTTTTATTTTTTTATTACTTTATTGATTAAGGTATCACAAATTTGTCCTCATCCCCCCCATTCCCATCCCAAACCCCTCCCACGCATGCCCTCACCCCCCTGTTGTCCGTGACCACTGGTTAGGCTCATATGCATGCACACAAGTCCTTTGGTTGATCTCTCTCCCTTATCCCCACCCTCCCCTACCTTCCCTCTGAGGTCCAACAGTCTGATCGATGCTGTTCTTGTTCCTCAGTCTATGTTGTTCATCATTTCCCCTAGATGAGTGAGCTCATGTGATACTAGAAATATACTTATAAGAACCGAAAATGAGACAAGCAATAATGGTTATGCTAAAAGGCAAATGAATGAATCAGTCTATAGTGAGTTTCTTTCTGGGCCAACAGTTCTTTTGAGTCCCAATTTCTATGTCCAACAGTTCCTTATGTGTACATGTCAGCAATGATATTTCAGTTCTAGATGAGGGACAAATGGTGGTAATGCAGGTCTGAGCCTCTCTGGTTTGGTCCTGGGCAACCTGCAGCGACACACAGCTGGTGACTGCTAGTATGGCAAGGCATCATCAGCGTCTTCCATCTCTGGACTGTTTCTCTTCTGTCTTCATGGCTGGAGCACTCCTGTCAATTCCTCTCTGTTGCAGGAATCCACATGGTCTCGGAGTTGTTTTCTGAAAATATACAAACATATTCTCAACCAAAAGTTAATAAAGGAATCTTTTCTATAAATTTGACTTGCGATCCTTTTCCATTTTTTGCCCAAACGATTTTCCTTTGGCTTGTTTTGACACCATGTGTGTTTTTCATGGGTGACTTGTGCTGTCAAGTGGCGCACCTTTGGAGGTGGAGGTCCCAGGGTCCCCGAGTCTGCAGCTGGGGTAGTAGGATTTTGGCTGAAATGGCTGCTGGGTCCTGGGCAGTTCAAAGGCCTGTCTGGTTGGTGGTGTTGATGAGTTCAGAAATTTGCGGCCGGGTGCCTGGAGTCTTGGTGTCCCTCGGTCTGCAGCTGTGGTGGCAGGTCTTCTACCAGAGCGGCTGTAGTGTCCTGGTTTGCTTCCGAGACCAGACTGGGTGGTGGCGAGGCTAGGATTCTAGTCTCAAGCAGTTCTGTTCTCAAGATGGCGTGGTCTCTGTGCCGCTGGTGTCCTCCCCGGAGTGTTTGCAGTGGCCACGGGGTTTTGCCGTCTAAGACTGCCCGGATTGGAAACCCCCTGGAAGAACTACAGGGTCTAACTGTCCCTATTTCACTCACACACACACCCACACACGTCCACACACACCTCTATCACTCTCTCACTCGATCACACACACTCCCTCCCTACCTTCCTGCCGGTCCTTCTTTTGTTTTTTAATATATTTTTTATTGATCTCAGAGAGCAGAAGGGAGATGGAGAGAGAGAGAAACATTGATGATGATAGAGAATCCCTGATCAACTACCTCCTGCAAGCCCCACATGGGGATCAAGCCCACAACCTGGGAATGCACCCTGACCGGGAATCGAACCACAACCTCCTTATCCATAGGTCTACGCTCAACCACCGAGCCACACCAGCTGGGCTGGTAAGTTGATTGCAAACTATGCTTAACAGAACTGGCCCCAAATAGCCTGGGCTTTTTCCTAATCCATTCAAAAGAATGTTCACGAGCAGTGCAGGTGAGCCTAAAAGAGAAGTTCCACTGGTGGGCAGATTCTGATGTGGGTCTGCTCTTCCCCAGGCTCCCTCCATCCTCCCTGCAGAGGAAAGGTGAGGGAGATGGAATCCTGGGAGTCAGGTTGGGTCAAGAGGGCCATCAATCAAGATATTTCACAAGTGAATCATCCCAATGGAGAGATAGAGCCAATAATTCAGAGAAACAAAGACATGCATCGTTCCAAGGGACCTAGTGAGAAAACGAGGGCAGATCAGGGTTTCTCGAGTATGGTCCTTGGATGCCTACCATAAAAGTTCCTACACTGTTTCTTTAAAATGCAGATTCCTGGAGTCCTTCTAGACCCAATGAATCAGAATTTTGGGGAGCAAGGCTGGGTTCTTCGTTTTACACCTGTCTCCAGGTGATCTTTATGCAGGCTGGAGTTTGCGAACCACTGCGTGCATGCAGTAAAACTTAGAAGACAAACGAGACAAGGACAGAAGTATTGGCTGAGTCAGATGGGACTGGACACCCCTGACACCACAGAGCAGGGACACAGGGGCTTTCTCAAGAATAGGATGCATCTCTCCTTTCAATGCTCTGTTGCTACGTAGAGCCTCCATAGAGTTGGATATAAACTTGACACAATCCAGCAACGTTTTCTAAACAACTCTTAAAAGCAGAAAGCAAGGATGAAAAGACAACATTTTATAGCAACTTTTCAAGGGAGGGTAAAAATATATTTAAAACTTTCTTACTTTACTCCTACTTTGATTTTTTTTAACCTGCAATATAAAGTTAAAAGATGATTGTGCATGGAGATGGGTTTGAAGGCATATTACAGAGCTAACCCCAAAGAGATCACAATAACTAATACAGAGAATGAAAATATAAACTGCTCCATCCTAAGAGTTTATCAAGAGTCTAAACCTACCTGGAGATGGATTGCAATGTCCTGAATTGCATATGGTAACCCTATAGATGTGCAACATAGAATGCCCTGTACTATAGACTAAATGTTTATGACTTTCCCAAATCCATATGTGAAATCTTAATGCCCAATATGCTTTCCTTTCTGTATTTGGAGGAGAGGCCTTTGGGAGGAGGTTAGGTCGGTCATGAGGGTGGAGCTTTCATGAAGGGGTTAGTGCTCTTATAAAAGAGGCTCCGGAGAGCTCCACGGCCCCTCCCACCATGTAAGGACACCATGAAAAGCAGCCACCTGTGAACCAGGAAGTGGAGCTCACTGGACACGGAATCTGCCAGTGCCTTGACCTTGGGCTTTCCAGGATCAAGAACCGAGAAATACATATCTGTTTTTTATAAGCCACCAGTCTGTGGCATTCTGCTACAGCAGCCCAGAAAACTACAACCGGACTCTACATAAACACAAATCACTTACAAAAGTGATATCCTACAAAGAAAGAGTGTGGGGCAGTGGACAAGACATCTAAGAGGTTTTCAGAGGCCTGGGCCACTTCATCACAAGAAAAAAAAAATCCTTGTAACTGTATTTGGTGATGGGTGTCAACTAGGCTTATGATGGTGATCATTTCACAATGTACACAAATATCGAAGCATTATGTTGTACACCTGAAACTAATATAATGTTAAATGTCAATTATACCTCAATAAAATTAAATAAATGTAAATTATATTTACAATAAAAAGAATCCATGAAACAATTTTAAATGCTAAAACAAGGTCACCAAACTATAGGATTTTTAAATATGCACACGTAATGAATAAATACATGGCACCATATAATTGTTCATACAGAATTTATTTTAAAAGGGTTCATTTATAATGCATCAAAAGTAGTCTGATTACACAGTAACCGAACAGAGGGTTAAAATTCTAAACCTGTCAGTGTGCTGCTTTGACAATATATGTTATAACAACCTCATTTGAGGGTAAAGGAAGAACATGAGCATAGAGGCCCATTGTCAATGGGAGGTCCCAGCCAAATACCCCAACACTTTCTCTGGGCTCAACTGATTCTCGGGACACCAACTAGAAGTGTGACCTTGGGCAATTCATTTATGTCCTCTTATATGTGTTTCTCAATCTGTAACATGAGGGAAGTTGATTACCAAGGCTCCTTCCAGCTCTTTGCATCTATTATATTTTCATCTATTCCAGCCTGTTTACAATGTATTTCTACAGCACTTCTCATCTCCTACCAGAGGGTATGTTGCTAGAACTGCCTTGGTGCCAGTCAACTGTGTAAATCTTAACTCGTACATTTAATTGAGCTTCGATTCAGTCTTTTTTCTCTCGTTCTTTTCTTTGCCAGTGAGCCAGCTCTTTAATAAACATTTCACGAGCTGTCTCAATAATTAACAACCAATTAACAAGAAGGCCTCGCTGCTAGGGGGGTGCTTTCAAAAAGAAATGAGCAGGAATGTTGCTCCCCTTTCTGTATTCACAGGGTCCCCCCCATTGTCATTATAATATGCTGGGGAAGGCAGCTTCTTAATAGTGTGAGCAATCTCATTAAAGATCTCAGCTGGAACAATCAGTTCACTGTCAGAGGATCCTATCGATCTTCAGGAACTGTCATTGAGTTCCAGGGTGCTTGTAAAAAATTGACAACCGGAAGTGTGCTTGAGTGTGGGCTATTTATTTCTCTGAGAAACACATTAAAATCAGATGGAATGTAAGTGGCTCTCTGTTGCTCCTGCAGGCTGAACATACTGACAAGGAGCTTCTTGACAAAAGTGTCAGCAGGATGCCCTTTCCAGATAACCGGACAGGCATGCATGGCGCCTGCCAGTAATTCGGTCCCCTCTGAGATGCTTCTGAACATCTCTCATGGCCCCTCTTTAAAACTCCTTAAGATGCACGCCTTCTATCATGTGGCCCTGCTTCCCTGGCCGCGGCAGTAGGGCCCGGGATGAGCACCTGTCCCTAAAAGGGCTCCTCTACCCAGTGGCCCATGGGACAGCCTGGCCCAGCAGCTTTGCCCATGGAAGCACTGAGATGTGCTGAGGTGGAGAGTGGGTTAGATGAGAAAGAAGGAATATGATAGAGCTGCTAGTGGTAAGAACAGTGGAAGCAGAGAAGGGCGCATGGAGTCACCACAGTGGTGATCCACTAGACTGGGGAGCAACAAGCATGTGACCAGACAACTGGTCACTGGGTCCTGAACAATAAAACCATCACTGAGGCCCCTGTACAGTGAGCGGGAGTGAATGTTTTAAGCCTTCATCATGATGGCAATAACTTAAGCAAGCTGCTTACCTAAGCCTCCACTGAGAGAACCCCAGGACTCCATCCCAGATAAAACCCTGCCCTCTTGCACCTGTTGGGATGAACTAATGCAGGTTTAAACTTTATTCTCTGAAATAATGATACTAAAAATAACCCCACACCTATACACGTTGATCAATACATTGCATTTGCCTTATTTCAGTGATACTGTGGTACTTTTTTAATGGAGAGAAAAACAAGTTGAAGACTGTGTCCTCTCAGTGGAACGAGTGGAATGGTAGAAATAAAGAATAATGGCCCAAATTAGAGCAGAGGCTCAGCATCTGGAAATGAGAGTTTCTGGCATCACCTTTCATGTTTATAGGTAGCCAAAAGGCAGATCTGGAATATCACCACTTTCCATATTAGATGAATAGAAACATATAGAAAATATTCAGAAATAAAGAAGACAGATTTATATGCCTGGCAACATGAAGTGGTAACAAGACTCTGAATCTAGAGTCATGAGGTGTGTTCAAATCTTTTTCCATGCACTGATTAGAAGTGTGCATTTGGGCTAGTCATATGACCGTCCTGAGTTTCAATTTCCTCACCAGAAAATGGAGATAGCAACCTGTAATCCAGCATCCCACAGAGTTGTTATGACTGAGAATGAAATGAGACAGTGCATATGTGGGAACATTGTAAAATGATGATGCGATGATCATGATGATGATGACCGTCATCATCTCCTGAGACGTTGACTTAAGATAGGGCAAGGAGTGAGTCGGAGATGGAGGGGCGGAGCCAGGTCTTGACACCTTTGTAGCAACTTCCCCATTTTTTTCCTTCAAAATTTTGTGACTATTCTTAACACTTAAGCTGTCTCTAAACAATTTCAGAACACTGATAAGATGATGACAATATAGTCAGTGAATAAATTACTTGGCTAAGTGGAGCCAGATCACTGACTTCTCTTATTTTCCATCAAATTGACTCAGCACCTTGTTTTCCCAGACCAATGAGGAAGAGTCAGGAGGAGGAAGTTAACTTTTACAAAGTGTTTGTAGGCATTTTACATACATCATTTCCTTTAATGTTCACACTGAGATGGCCTTCATTTCCATTTTACAGATGAGAAAACAGAGGCTTAGAAAGACTTGGTGAAGATCACCGAGGTAATGAAGACAGATGCCACCATTTAGACCTGGAACTGACCATTACCACTGTGCTTTTCTCCTACTATCACTTGTGGGTCCAAATGCCCAGTGGCTGAAATATGGACAAATCATCATTTTCCATAGCAACAGAGGACTGAAGCCACATGGATGATTCAAATCTCAAATGCATATTGGTCAGAAGTTCCACTCTCATCCTTCAATCTTAATTAATAACAAATAATAAGTTGATTCTCTGATTCTGCTGTTCAAAATCCCCCTTGAATTTTGGTGAAAGGAGCCAACAAGACAAAATAGACTGATAAAGAAAGCAGGAGCAAGCCAAGGACTTTCCCCCAACTGGACTGCAGTCCCCAAGTAATCAAGGGCTGATTATGTAATTGGGGTAAAAAGCCAATTAGGGCAGAGTTTGTAAACAGCCAAAACCCTCCATGAGTAAAACTTAGCCCCCTAGTTGTTTCTTACCTGGGGTTCCAAAGTACCTGGATTTCTACAAAGGAATAGGCAAGGAGCAGTCACAAATTATTTTCAATATTTTAACAAGTTTAGTATAATTCAAAAATTTTAAGTAAAGGTGAACAGGCTGATACAGATGTCCAAATACCTTGCTTTGGGCTAGAGGTCAAGACAAATTTATATGAAATAACTTCCATTACCTTCAACTTCATAAAAACAACAAATATTCACTTTCTCTGTGTTAGGCACTTTGCCCTCATTGTCTTACTTAATACTCAAAACAACCCTAGAAGGAAGACATTATCCCCCTCTCCTAGACAAGGAGACTAAGGCTCAGAGAGGTTAAGTACCTTGCCTAGGTTGACACAGCTAATAAGTGTAAGAGCTGAGCTTCACCAGTTACAATTAGTTATCAGAAGCAATGTTTGGCAGATCCATATGTCTTTGAATAATAAAATGTGGGAGGCATTTATTTTTACTTAGCCAAGGCAGGGGAGCAATGAAAAGCAAGTCATCATGGTAAAAAATTTGGGGAGACCTGAGTTATGCCATTCTGGAAATGACAGTCACTCTCTGGGGCCAGTAGGAACTGAAGTGGCACTGGGAAATGAGGCCCCATCTTTACTGGAAGTGATCACCAAAGGAGAACCTTAAACCTGAACCTTGAAATGAGCATAATGCCCAGAAAGGACACACACACACAGACACACACACACACACACACACACACACACACCCCTAAATTAGTTTCCCCCACGAAGATGGAAGCAGGGCTGGGTTGCCTCTGTCTTGGATCTGTTGTTGCTGCTAAGATTATTCAGTCTTTTCACCTATCAGTGAGAGAACTTCACCAGGTCTCCCCACTTTTCAGTGCAGCTTCCAGATCCCTTTTAAAGAGGAGCAGTGCAGTCAATAGGAGTGTGGGCTCAGGAGCCAGACCACCCGGGTTCAAACCCAGGCTCCTTAGTAGCTGTGTGCACATCTTAACCTTCCGCGCTTCAGTTTCCTCATCTGTACAACTGAGGTAACAATCATAAGGCCTATTTGACAAAATTGTTGCAGGGATGAAAAGAGTTGTATTTGTAAAGCACTTTAACAACGTCTGGGACCCGGGACGCACTGGAGAATTGCAAGCTGCTATTATTGTTGAATGAAGGAGTCTGGAAACCGTGAAGGAACCTGTGTCTGGCTTTTGAACAAAGTGAAAACAGTTAAAAAATCAGCTGAGGGGGGGTGAAGAATTTATTGTTGGAGAGGGTCCCTGGGAAGTTCCTGGAGCAGATAATGTTTAGTTTCTTGACCTAGGTAGTAATTACACAGGTATTCATTTTACAAAAAAATATGCTTAACTTTTCTTGGGTTTTGAGTACTTTTCTGTATGTGCGTGTGTATTTAATGTCACATTAGAAAAAGACAAAGAAGAGGAAGAAAAAGGGAGGAGAAGAAGGAGTGGAGGGAGAGCAAGGAGGAAGGAAAGGAAAAGAGGGAGAAGATGAGGAGGAGAAAGGAGAAAGAGACGCTCCATCCAGTGACTGAAGCATTTGTGCAAAGGGACATTTCACAAAAAAACCTAAACCAGGGCTATTTTTTAATTCTTGTTTTTTTTCAGGTGAGAAAACCTTGGCATGGAGAGTGGTTAAGTAGCATCTTGTTCAAAGTCCATGAATAACTGAGTTGAAATGCAATTCCCGAGGAACTAAATCCTAACCATCGGTTTGCTGGCAGATCTGCAGGGAGCTGGATGTGGTGAGCCCAGCTCAAAAACTAGACAGCAGGTGTGCATGGTTCATGAGCCAATCACCCATCAGAAGAGTTGAGGTCTAGCACCTGAGAGGAGGTTCTAGAGCATCAGTGTGTGGCGCATCAAAGAGGACTCAAGCGCCTGGAGATATCAGAGTGGCCAGCTTGTAGGCGAGGAGAACCAACATCTCAGCAGGCCTGGACCATTATCTTGAGAACCTGCTCATCAGCAGAATTGGCAGAGGTGAGGCTGCTGGGGTTGGTGGCACTTCTGGCATCATTGTGGAGGGCAGGTGGAGCAATTCAGTTAGGTAGAGGTGACACCTCATGGCTACTTATCTCCAGCTCCAGAAAAGAAGCTTCTGGAAAAGCCCCCCTGCTCACTAACATCCTGGTAGGGACACTGGGGGAGTGCTAGGTGCTGAGCAGCGATGCCTTTTAGAGCTGGAGGAATCACAGAGGCCAGTCAACCCCCTTTACAAGGACAACGGTCAGAGGTGAGGGAGGCAAAGGACTTACTCAACATTATTTAAGTCATTAGAGGCAGAGCCAGAAGCAGAACACACGTGTCCTGCTCCGGGGAAATCTGAGAGAGTCAGTGATTACTTACAATGAATGGAACAGCTTGACTCAAAAACTTCACAGTGCTGAAAAATACTGGTAAGGGCTACATTTCAAAAAATAAAAAGCCATCTTCCCTAAAATAAACACAGATGCACAAGCATTATCGGTCTAAGAAAGATTTCAGGATTCTTTCCCCCACCTCCATCCCCACCGCCCTGCCCGATTTTAAGTGTGCCACCTGGGACAGGCACATAATTGACTTCTAGAGATAAGCAGTGAGCAAGACAGGAAACTCTGCCCTTGATGTGCTCACAGATCAGCAAGGGCAGGGAAGGAGGGAGAGAGAGAGGAGGGAAGAGGAGAGGGGAGGGAGAGGGGAGGTGAAGGGAGAAGAGCGGAAGTGAAGGGAGGGGAGGGGAGAGATGGAGAGAGGAGAGGAGAGAAAGAAGGAGAGAGGGTTAAACTAATAATCATATAAAAATGAAAGAGAAAGCACAGGCTGCTAGGAAAGCAAGTACCGGTGGATTATACTGGAGGATGAGGAAGTTTGCTCTTGGCTTTCTTTCCCACCCCCAGGAACTCTCCAGTATAGAACATTCCCTTCCAACCCCGTCTGTCACAGCCAGGTCTGCCACACCCCAGGCTAGAGACCAGCTGAATCCTCAGGGTGAGTAGTAGAGCCTCAGGAATAGACTCCTCGAGCCCTTACGGGAAACTTAGACTGTCTTTCAGAGACATGAGCCACATCTCCGGATACCCCTAAACCCACAGCACACCGTCATAGGGAACATAGTCTCTAGGGTCTAGCAGGAAGTTGGTTGCCTACCGGGAACATATCCCTCTGTTCTTTTAACACAAATGCAAAGATCTTCATTGGAATATAAGCCTCATGAGGCTGAAGTTTCAGTCTTTAAATATATATATATATATATATATATATATATATATATATATATATATACTGGCTCTGCCTCTCTATATGTATTTTATTGATGTATATATATATATATTATTAATTTCAGACAGGAAGGGAGAGGGAGAGAGAGATAGAAACAGCAGTGATGAGAATCATTGATCAACTGCCTCCTGCACACCCCCCATGGGTGATTGAGCCTGCAACCCAGGCATGTGCCCTGATCTGGAATCGAACTGTGCCCTCCTGGTTCATAGGTCAATGCTCAACCACTGAGCCACACCGGCAGGGCAGGAGTTTCAGTCTGGTTGGAGGCTCCGTCCCCGGCACCCAGAGGGCATCTGGCACCCAGGAGGTGCTCAGACGCTGCTTTGCAGAATGAATCCTCACAGGGTCAGGAAGAGTCCCCTGCTCTGACGAGAGAGTGTCAGAAACCCTGAAGTCAGGTACGAAAGCACTCGCTATGTGCCAGGCAACCAAAGGACAGGGAAATCAAAGAGAAATTGCGCAACGGAGGCAAATTTATCCAATAGCCACTTGGAAATTCCCCAGCAGCGCTTTCCCTGTTTACCAGGCCGGCCAGGCCATGAGCTCTGGCAAGTCACGCTGGCCGCCGGAAGCCCTCTGCCTGGAACTCCCCGGCCTGAGGAAGGTGTGTGGCACCTGGCGGTTTGGAAGCTCCGGGATGAAGACACCTGGACCGAGGATGATGGGCACAGGGAGGAAGTGCCCCTCCTACAGGGCACTTACAGCCTACGGGGCAGACGGGCGTTACACAGAGAACCAGATAGCGACCATTGTGACCAGTGCCGCAAGGGCAAGCACAGGATGATGTGGGGGTGGGTGTCTCAGGGGTCCTCACCTGGTGTGTTTGTGGGGGTCGATCACGAAAGGCTTGCATGTGCAAGTTTACTCAAGCTGAGAGCTGAAGGTTTGTAGCAACTAGTAGGTTAGTAGGTAGGCAAAGTGTCAGGGCAGCGTGGGCTTGGCCCTGAGCCAAGGAGGCATTGGGCATGTTTGAGGGACAGGGAGAAGGGGGTATGGCCACAGCACCGTGAGCCCGGGGAAGACAGGGAGTCAGGCCGGCAGGGACCTTTTGGTTGTGGTGAGGAGCAATGGGTAGGCACTGCAGGGTTGCAGAGAGAGGATGGGATAAAGCTCACGCATCAGATTTTTTTCCTTCAAAATGATCATTCTGCCTATTCTTAGTCGGGGACTAAGGATGACAGAGGCAAAGATGAAGACGATACCATACCCGCCCTCGGGAGCTCACAGACCTCTCTGGAACACAGATGAAAACACTTATAATACAGCACGACGCATGAGCGAAAGCCATCTTCCTCACACTCCCACGTGCAGCGGAATCCCCGGAGAACCTGTCAGAACACAGACCCCAGGGCCTGAGTTCTGATTTCATACCTGGGGGGGGGGGGGGGGGGAGAAAGAGACTGAGGCCTGAGCATCTGCATTTCTAACAGGTTCCCAGATGATGCCGAGGTTTCCGGTCTGGGGCCTGCACCTTGAGAGCCCCAGACTGGATCGAATCATGTGCACGGAGTTAATTCTGACTGGTGCGGAGGAAAGACTTTGGAAGAAAACAGAGCTTGAGCAGAGTTTTCCAGGGTGGATAGCAATCCCTTAGACAGACCGGGCCAAAGAAACGCTACTCTAGTTATGGGTAACATGCTAACCAGAGAGGCCAGAGTGGCTAGGTTGGGTCCCAGAAACCACAGGGGAGAAGGACGAGGCTGCGCGTCCCTGAGGAGCACAGCAAACAGGATGACAGGGGAGGAGGCTGCTTCACCGGCATCCGTCCACGGGGGGACAGAGCATTTTCGGGTGCCAGCTGCAAGCAGAGAGAGGGTATGGCTGTGGGAATGGCCGGGTCTCTCCTCCAGATCTGGGTGCCTCTGAGTCACCTGGGGCTAACGGCAGCTGCACGCTGGTTTTCTTTTGCTCTCCGAACAAGTCCCAGCTTTCCCCCCACCTCAGGTGGCTTAGCTGACACCCATAGCATGGGTTGCCGTATTGACTGGGGCTCTGGACTCTGCCAGCCTGGGAGAAATTAGGTCAGCTGAATCACCGCTGATGTCATGAAAACAGCTTTCTTCTTGGGAGCCCTGATGCAGGGTGGGGTAGGGAAGGGAGCTGAGGTCACCGCGGAGGAGACGGCACGGGCTGCTAGCGAAGGCGCTGGAGAAAGGTGGGTCCATGGGCAGTGCCTGCCCGAGACCTTTGAAGTTTCAATTGCAGTGTTTTATGACCACACAGGGGAGTAAACTGTATCTGCAGGCTGCTGCCCTTGGCCCTCGCTGGTGGAATTCACTCTTGTAACATCGGCCAGGAGATAAGTGCATGGGGTCAGAGAGCGAGGCCGCAGCGATGGAGGTGGCCTGTCCCTGTCCTTGCAGTGGGGCGCTCCGGGGCCCTCTGCTAAGTGCTTGGGGCTCTCAGCTGTCTTGGCATACAGCCCACCCGGCTAAGCCACCCTCTCGGGGCAGTGTGATCAGGACTCTGGAGTGCCCAAGAGCTTGAGCTAGAAGAGGACGAAAGCATTTTATGTTCCCAACAATGGCACTGAGTCTGTGCAAACTCAGAATGGAAGTGGAGGCGATTTGTTGAGGAGATGCTTGCTTCTGTGGCTTCAAGCAGCTGTTTTTAAACATCTGTGCCTGGACCAGCTGCCTCCAAATTGAGGCACCTGATAGAATCCAGATTCTTGACTCCACAGGCCTGGGGTGCAGTCCACCCTTATTGAAAGGCGCTCAGGTGAGGCTGATGAGTCACAGGTTTTAAAAGCCTTGGCCTGAAGGTCTAAATGCAGAAAAGACCTTGAATGGGGTGGTAGTCCCTGGGGATTGGGCGTCCACAGTTTGAAGCTCAAATGCAATCACACTCCTTGGTATTTACCTAAACAAACTGAAAACTTATGTCCACAGAAAAGCCTGCACATGCCTGTTTATAGCAGCTTTATTCATGATTGCCAAACTTGGAAGTAACCAAGATGTCCTTCAGGAAGGTACATGAATAAATAAATAAGTGCACCCAGACGGTGGAATATCGTTTAGCACCGAAAAAGACATGAGCAATCAAGCCATGAAGCCAAGACATGAAGGAAACTTAAATGCATGTAACTAAGTGAAAGGAGACAACATGAAAAGGCTACCTATCATATGATTCCAACTATATGACATTCTGGAAAAAGCCAAACTATGGAGACAATAGAAAGATTAGCAGTTGCCGGGGGTGGGGTGGATGTGGGAAGCGGAAATAGGCAGAGCACAGAATATTTTTAGTGCAGTGAGACTATTCTGTGTAACACTACAAGGGTGTAAACTGTCATTACACATTTGTCCAAAACCATAGAATGTACAACACCCAGAGTGGGCCCTCATGTAAACCATGAGCTTTGGGTAGCAATGATGTATCAGTATAAGTTCATGGATTCTAACAATGTACCACTCTGGTGGGGGTGTAGATAGTGGGGGAGGTTGTGCATGTGAAGGGGCAGGGAGGTATATGGGAAATATCGATATATTTTGCTCAATTTTGCTGTGAACCAAAAAACTGCTCTTAAAAAAATACAGTATATTACTTTAAAAACAACAACATCATCAACAACAAGCAGCAGCTGGATTTAAGCTTCTGTCCATAATTTGCCAATTCTTACTTAGTCATATCCACTGCACCTCACTATTGAGAACTGCATTTTTGCTTCCAAACTTCATTTGGCACTCTGGGTAACCACCATCCATCCCATGCAAATGGCTACCAATGTTGGCCTACCTTAATTTCTGAAGAAACCCATTACCAGACAGTGGCCAGACACAGAGATGTTGCATGTGACCCTATAGTTCCTTCCTACCTATAAGCAGGAATCCCTGGTCTTAAAGGCAAATGATAAAAGTGGGCCTCAGTCAGCAAAGAAAAATCAGGGTCCTTGCCTCCCAGTAGGCAGCTCTGTAAGCATCTCAGCCCTTCAACAGACCAGGTGGCATCCTTGAGTGAGTCAGCAATGGGTTAACCAACAAGCCCCAAACTGGTTTTGGTTCCAGTGCACCTTTAAAATAACAACCTGGGTCTGGATTAACATTCAAGAAAACAACCCCTCAGGAAAGTGTTCTGTAATAAAAGGATCCTATTTCCACCCCACCCTTCACCTTTCTTTTTTTTTTTTTTTTTTTTTTAAGTCTGAAGCAAGCTCAGAAGGCTGTCAGGCTGAGTGAGTGATGAGTCAGACATTTAAGCAAACAGGTTTGCTCGCCTTGTGCTACTTGACACCTGCTTCAGACTCAGTGGTGAGGGTGGGGTGCATGCACAGGCAGACAGAGTTCATCCAAATCCAGGAGGCAGCATAGCCACCCACAGCGTTGGTACGGGCATGGCCACCGTGTTCTTTCAAGCTTTGACCTGAACTGTGTAATTGCTGACCCTCCTTAAAGTAACTACTTACACCTGTAAAATGTTCGCTGCCACAAGCCAGGTGCTTAGACTAAAAGATGCCCTGACCCCTGTGCCTGGAGAGGTCCGAGGAGGGTTGACTCCATCTCCCTACTTCTCTCCCAGCTAGACGCAGTCCTCAACTAGTAAAGCTGGAAGTGAAGGAAAGACCTTTACTACATTCAACCGTGTGACAGTGAATCCTCACCTTGACTCTGTGAGGTGGGTGGGTATTACTCTCCTCACCCTACAGAGTGGAAAACTGAGGCTGAGAGATGATGATGGTCCAATAACCCAAAGCTAGTAAATAGCAGAGACAGGGCTAGAACCCATCTCTCCTGTCTTCCAGGGTACTGCCTCCTCCACTGAACCATCTGGGGAGGACCTCCACTCTGCTTTGGAGCAGCCTGTGAGAATCCAGACGTTCCTAGGGAAGTTGGAGGGGGCATGGATTTGGGGCTGTACTCTAGAGTAACTCCAGAGTAAGTGTGGGGATCCAAATCAAATCTGAGTGCTGATACCACCCTCCCATAAATCTAGTCTACTGGGTTGGATCCTAAGCAAATGAATTCTCAGAGTAGTTACATGGGTTGAGATATGGATGGCATAAATTCATCTTACAGGCACTGCAGTCAAATGAGGCTCCCCGTACATGTTTCTGATAATTTTACTCATGATTACCCCTAGGGATCTATGGCCAGGTAGAAATGGAGGATAGACTATTTACACTGAATGAACTGGGGTTCATATGGGAGAAAGTGGGATAAAAGAATGAGACCCTACAGTACATACTCGGAACTTTGAAAGGTCTATATCCTTCTACCCAAAATTATAGGTTGCTGGTAATCATGACCCCAATTCTCTGCCCCTTCTGCAATGTGACTTTATAGCTACTCCGACCCAAGGGTGGAGTTTATTTCCCCACTGCCCTTGTGCCTTGTTTTGGCCAGTAGAATGTACCAGAAGTGATGATGTGCCAATTTCAAGTCTGGCACACTCTGCTAGCTCTCTTGGAATCCTGTCCAGCGATCACGTGACAAGCTGGGGCTGGCCTGCTAGAGGGTGAGACCCTGTGAGGCACAGATAAGCTGTCCTAGCTGATAGCATCTTAGATAAGCTGGCCCTCAAGTCCTCTATCAGATAACTACAGATGCCTGATTCAGGGCAGTCTAAATAATAAGAACTACCTAGATGGTGCCAACCCAAATTGTTGACTCTAGAATCATGTGCTAAACAAATGATGGTTGTTTTAAGTCACAAGTTTTGGGCTATTTTGTTTTGCAATAACTTTATGGTATTCCCAATAACTTTTTTGATAGGAACTTATCCTAGTAACACAGTCAGAAATTTCCAACAAAATGTGTATCTATAGAAAGACTCATCTCAGTGTTAATTATAATAGCAAAACTTAATCAATGATGGGGAGAATGTATCCATACAATGCAATTTTATAGTGCAACCATTTAATGCACAGAGATTGCATAGCCTGTGGCACAGCCACACCACAGAGGACTCTGTAGGTATAAAAAGAAATAAGGAATATTTCAACACCCTGCAGTAGTCTCCAGGATACTGGGTTTAAAAAATGATTTTACAACTATGTATATACTGTTTTGTACCACAAGGACTCCCTGAAGAAATGGCTGATTTGGGGTCTGAGATAAAAAATGTCTAAGGTAAGTCTGAATATCATATCATATCAGAAAAACAAGGAAGCTATCAGATCACAAATGTCATGTCAATGAACACAGAAGCCAATCTGAAAAAAAAAAACAGCAAAATTTGAGTATCAATAAGGACTTTTACTGTAATAAACTATATTTATGATTATGATTTAAAAAATTCATTCCTCCTTTTATCAGATACTAGGAAAACAAACTCACTGGAAAATATCCTATATAATAAAGAGCTAATATGCTAATTAGACCAAACAGCAGAACCACCATCTGGACGAACTTCCAGACGAAGCCGGGGCTGTGAGGACCAAGCCCCTTGCATGAATTTTGTGCATCAGGCCTCTAGTTTGGTAATTAAAGATAAAGAATCAAGCATTTATCTTGTCTTTTTTTTTTTTTTTTACAAAATGTCCTTCAGGGTACCAAATAATTGATAAGAGGAAGTTTATAAAATTATTTCAGCTAGTACATGAAAAAAAATAAAAGAATTACAATACCATTATTTTGCAACTCCTAAGAAATAAATAGACCTAGGCAAAAATTACAGGTGGGACTAATACCACAAAAAGAGAAGCAAGCAGACCTCACGTGCCTCCTTATGGAAGTTCACAACACCATCTACAAAGTGTTCTTACCATAAGAATAGAATCTGAACCCAGCTCTAATTACCAATTTACAGAAAACACAGGGAAACAGGAACATGCCAGGCTATCAAACTACAGCACAGAGATACAATCAGCAAAACCAGACTGAGAGTCTCAAAACAGGCAACGCTGTTTCTTCACCAAAAATAGAGAGCAAAGATGGAAGGGGAATCTACAGATCAAGAGATACTTTAACAATTGATAAGCCAATTTCAATAATAATAATGATGATGAAATACCTGGAAAAATGTGGACCCTGGATAATAAAGAGTTATTATCCAACTGGTATTACCATTTGGGGAAAAAAGAAATAATACAAGTTATTTATTGAGATAATCTACTATGTGCTCAGCATCATGCGAATCACCAGATATCAGGATCTCATTTAATTCCCACAGCAACCACGTAGATGACAGTCTCGTTTTTCAGTGAGGTCCCAGAGGCATCAAGGACTTTTCCCAGGGCCATTCGCCTGCTTAGCCACCAAAAAGTGTGCTCACCTGTGGTGCACACTCAACTCATTCACTGTTACAGCAAAGCATTGGCTCCTGCTGAAATGCATAATCACCATGGCAACATTTGGAACATATGGCAGATTCTCTCAGAGGAGGTTTGTGGGATAACTTAAGATGATGATTATGAAGACGTGGTAGCAATTTAAAGGTATGTTTATGACGGAGCAATCACAACATTTTACAAGGATTCTAATTTTAACTACATTTAAAATACACACAGGGCCAAATATTGAAAGGGAACAGAATCAAATGCTAGACCTACTGTTTTAGGAACGTAGGCTTTGGACACATTTTATTTTGACTTTGCAGTTTTTCTTTCATGTTAAGTTAATGTTACAATACATACTAGTAAACACCCAGCCCAGGTCCAGAAAATATTTTCTGACCCATGTTTTATTTCTTTAAGATTCCATTTTTCTGTTAGGGTGGTGTATTTTCTATTGCCACAATAATACATTGCCACAAATGTAATGGCCTAAAACAACATGTACTTATCATCTCACAGTTTTGGAGGTCAGAAGTTCAAAATAAGTTTCGCGGGGCTGAACTCCAGGAGGATTTGTTTCCTTGCCTTCTCCAGCATCCAGACGCTGCCCACACTCCTTGACTCATGGTGCCTTCCTCCACCTTCAAAACCAGCAGTGCAATGTGTCACGTCTCCTTCCCTGCCTCTGCTTCCACCATCACATCTCCTCCTGTGACTCCGACCCTCCTGCCTCCCTCTTATAAGGACCACTGTGATCACCTTGAGTTCACCTGGATAACCCTAAATGATCTCCTTGTTTCAAGAGCCTTCAGGTAATCACATCAGCAAAACCCCTTTTACCACGTAAGGGAACATAGTCACAGGTTCAGGGAATTAGGACATGGACATCTTGGCAGGGGCATTTTTCACCTGCCACAGGTAGATCTCTCCACCATGTTGCTCACGTGTGGCAGGGTACTGTGTGTTCCTGCAGGCTGCTCACAAGGTTGTAACCAAATGGGAGAAATGAATAATGGGAAAAGCAGGCATCGCAACAGGGCAGAGGACAGGTGAGTTGCCAGGGAGCATCCCCGGAACAGTGTGGCGTCCTGGGCCACGCCAGTGTGCAGTCAGTATGTCCTGGGAAGCAGCAGATAGGTGTGGTGTTCGTGCGAGGCCAACTCCCACCAGGTGTTTGGGAGTACTGTCCAGGTCAGCTAAGCCTGAGCAGTTGAAAACAACAACAAACAAACAATAAAGAAAACCCCACTTTCCCGTAACTGTAGGTACCACGATAGAAAGTGCTCTTGGAGTTGGGAGTGTGAAGCAGGAACTGGTTTTTACTTTTCAGCTACGCAGAAATCTGAAGAGAGACCCTGAGGGCTGAGGGCTTGGAAAGTAAGGGTCTGGGAGTCAGGAGTTCCCTGAGACAATCCAAGCATGGTGATGGGTCATTGGGCACAGACGTAGCAAAAACCCAAAGTCAGGCCAGTGAAATTGTTCAACTCCATCCTACACGTAGGGGTGGCACTCATGCCTCCAAATCTTTTGGAGGCTCTTGGTGCTCGAAGAAGTGTCTCTGGGTCTTCTCATCTTCCCCACCACTTCCTTCTCTGAGCTCACTTCCCCCGAATTAGTCCTGTGAACGAGTTGCCTTGCAGTTGTCCGTGGGCTGCCCACGTTAGGGCATGATTTCCTGCAAAAACACCTCCCACACAAGGCTCACATTTGAGGCTCAGAAGAAAAATTATGGCATCAAAGCTCTAAACATCATCAAGTCAAACAATGGACCTTTCTATTCTTAGAAGTCCCCAGTCACATTACCAGTGAACCTGGCTGTGTGTCGTGGTCCCCTCAATCTTGCCTTAGACTTCCTTATTCTCTGTTCCCCACCACCACCCTCTGGTGTTCTCTCATGGCCAAACTCAGTTCCCTTCACTTATTAATATAGATGAAGTCCTCTCTACCTCCCTTATATGGGCCTGAACCTATCACTGCATAACTGAGGCTTCATTACTTGCCCTGCCAAGCCCTGGGCAGTCCCTTCCAGGTGCTACCCTCTTAGCAGCAACAAAGAACTAGAAATACATTTTGAAATGTGACCTTTCTTCTTTATTCCCTCTAGTCTCTGCAAGAGAAAGCCAAGCACTATAGAGGTAGAGTCCCTGTCTTAATTTATGCAATATCCCTACATGCTTTGGGTTTTAAATAGCAATTCTCCTCCTCACATTATACAGCCAACAAGATAAGGAAAGCATCAACTTGGGGACCAAAAAATACCCAGTTTTCAGTTCCAATGTGGCCACATGACCTTGAGTAAGTCACTTCACTCTCTTGATACTTGGTTTCCCTACTGGTAAAAAGCCACAATTATGTCTCACAGAGTTGATGTGATGCTTAAATAAGAATATCTAAGAGTGGTAAAGATTATTGATGAATAGAAGATTGTTAGCATTGTTAGCCAGGAAACTATTACTTATGCAATTGGTGATCAATCAAGAAGATAAGTTGTTGGTTGGTTTTCCCACACTGTGTCTCAGACAGCTGAATGATAAGGAAAACCAAAAGGAGTGGGCTAACTGGCCAGTTCAGTCCACACTGCTTTGAGAGTCAGGCTGTCGTATGGCCAGGCGCACACAGGCCACCCACATGCAGGGGGTAATGGGGCAACGGTGGGTGGTCTTGAAAGGCAAGTGGCATTTTCCACGGTTTTAGAGAAAAAGAAGAGAGTGACAGCGTCACTGGCTGGACCCATTGGGGGACTGACATCATGGGAGTTGGCCAGGCCTTCTTCACACGAGGCCTCTCATTCCTCCTGGCAAAGCCAAACACAGATTAGAGAAACACAGAGATGTTCCTTTTTATTTGAGGGTCCCTTTTCATTGACTGCTACAGATTATATTGCTGCCTATAGTTTAGCAACACTGATTTCCAAGATTTCCTAGTTTATTATTACTGGTGGGTTTTTGTTTGTTTTTGCCTTTAATCAATAAGTTTTAAGCTAAAGCAAGTCTTGGCGATGCGAGTCCTGTGGGATACTTCTTAAAATAAAGGATCATGGCCATGGCCAGCGAAGTTTGGGAAATAGACCATTTCCATTAAAGAACCACTGTGTGCATTAGCATTTTAGAGCTCTTAGGAAGTCCTGACGTAAAGAAATCTGTTTAACTTCATTTTCCATCTTATCCTCTCATACAAGCCTCTTTTTTATTCCGAAAGAACAGTTAGCATCCAATGGAAATAGTTTCCAAACAAGAAGGTTTGAGATATGCTGCCTCCGTGGTCATTTCCATTTGTCCGCAGGTCTATTCTCACTCTCCCTCCCACTGCCCTGTGCTCAGAAAGGCTGATTTGCCTGAACTGCATCAGGAGCCTCTTGCCCTCTGACTCTTATTGGGTCCAACCAACAGGTGGAGATAAGAGGATAGGCAGGGAGTAGGTCAAGGTATTTCTTCCCCAGCCCATTCCTTTCAAGATCGCTGCCTATTGCTACTTGGAGGCCACAGTGACCCTCTATATACAGTTATTCTCTCCAGGTTCCAGTAACCAGTCCTTCCCCTCGGCCCTGCAGGCCATAGTTGGTACCTGCTCCTCAGGGTAGATAATCCCAAATTCCTGTTCCATCCTTGGTCAGTCTCCTTTAACTCCGCCCTCGCCTTAGTAAATTGTCCCTTTAAAAGAGTCTTCTTTCCTAGCTAGTGTCAGCCTGCAGACTGAAGGGTCCTGGGTTCGATTTAAGTCAAGGTCACATTCCTTGGTTGCAGGCTGCAGGCTCGATCTCCGATTGCATGCGAGAGGCAACCAGCAATGTGTCTCTCTCACATCGATGTTTCTCTGTCTCTCCCCATCTCTTCCACTCTCTCTAAAAATCAATGGGGAAAAAATATCCTCTGGTGAGGATTAACACAAAATAAAAAGTAAAAGGTAAACACACACACACACACACACACACACACACACACTCTTCTGAATTACTCTATTTACATATGTATACCTCCTTTTTCCTTCTAAAGCCCTGACTAATACATTGCCCTAACACTCCCTTTGAGGAGCTAACGGAAAAAAAAATCTAACATGGTTACATAAGGGAAATATTTTAAAACCTACTTAATAGCCAACTGCAGTCAGAATCCTGTACGATATGCAAAACAGAGCACAGCCTGCCAGTGGAATATTTAGGTCCCTGAAATGGCTCAGCCTGATGTCACTGGGCCTTCAGTTCCTGTCCTGACTCATCGTGCATTACAATCTCACAGACTTAAAAGGGCTTTGACAAGGCCACGTCCACGAGTGCCCAGCCATATCCTTAGCTGTTGACAAAAGACATCCAGTTCCTTTTTAGGATATTCGGATTTCTAAGTTGGAGCACTGGTTAGGAAACTTAATTTTTTAAAAAGCAGTTCTGAGACCCGATGCCAGCAATGAAAGGCATGCAGTGGGCTCTCCCGAGTAAATGGGACACCCTCTCATGTGCTTCCTTGACAGGATTTTTGAAGACGAATGGAAAAGCAAATTCAGTAGAGAGGACCCTTGTCCTCGGTTGGTTATCAACCCCATACTAATGTCTACAGAGTGCAAACACTGAATGTGCTGGAACCAGGCGCATGGTCAGAAGAGAAACAGAAAATGTTGATCTCTTCCCTTGAGGAATTTACAGTATCATCAAAAAAAAAAAAAAATTATACTCTCAACACTTGAGCCCAATCATATAAAGCTTAAAAATGGTTATTACAAACAGTATAGATATCTAATGTGATATAAGTTAAAATCTTTGTATTTTGTTCAGTGTTGAGGCCAGGTTGTATGTATCTGTCCATCTGCATGCAAAAAAAGCGGGGGGGGGGGGGGGGGGCAAGTTCAGAAGCAGCATGAAGTAAGGAAAAGAATGTGAGTTTTAGAGTTAATTATTTGGATTAATATGCATGACCATAGGCAGGTGATTTCATCTTTCTAAGATTTCCTCATCTGAAAAATAAATAAAATAAATGCTATACTGCGTACATAGATTCAATAAAATAGAAAAACAAAGGAGCCTGACTGAGCTGGCCCTTTGGAGGCCCTCCCTAAATGTCGGCTCCCCTCTCTTCCTTCAGGAAAGAAAAAGGCTCTAAAATCTATTTTTAGTTCGTTTGTCTAGGCCAGTGATGGCGAACCTATGACATGCGTGTCAGCACTGACACGCGTAGCCATTTCTGATGACACACGGCCGCATGCCGAGGATGAAACATTTGCTACTCCTGAGGATGAAACATTTGCGACTAGAGTCTTGGAGTTAGTTTTTTCCTCAAAGTGACACACTACCCGAGTTATGCTCAGTTTTTTGGCGAAGTTTGACATAACAAGCTCAAAAGGTTGCCCATCACTGGTCTAGGCTTTATGGAGAAGGTAAGACTTTTAAAGGCTTTTGACCAATAAAAGGGAATTATGATCCTTTAAGGTACTGCCAGTGGGAGAAAATCAGAGAATTGAGATAAAATCAAAGTGTCCACATAAAGGTTATGCCATCCATTCTGTTGCCTAAGAGGAAATTAAATTACCTAGGTAATATCTCCTGGAGCCACTCAAGTTTTATCTTCAACTCAAGTACTTCTCTCTACTTTTCAACATAGATTTTTCACCTGCAATCTAAGCTTCTCTGCCCTATTCCCAATCCTATGTTCCCCAAGACAGTATAAATTTACTTCATAGCATTGCCTTCTCCACCTCCTTTTAAGCCATCATTTGTACCCCCTTTTTTTCTAGTCTTCAAGTAAGTGTTAGGTACAAGACTAACATGGGAAGGAGACGGGAAATAAATTCAGTTTAGATCCTGAGGTGCCTTAATCCCAGGGAAACCTCAAACATCAGCTGCAGTAGAACTGACCATTTTGTTTAGAAGAGGTGGATAGCCTCCAAAGCCAATTCACACATTTCCCATGAGCGTGGGAGCGCGCGCGCGCGTGCGTGCGTGTGTGTGTGTGTGTGTGTGTGTGTGTGTGTGTGTGTGTGAGACATTTGCCAACTGCTCACTTCCTTGAGGACTGTATCCTCTGTGACATCCTATGAGTTAGCCAACTGACCAGGTGACCTCTGATGACTGCAAATACTGTCATGCCCAGAGCTTCAAACATCGTTTAGAAAGAGGCACCATTCATTCCCAAACCACCACACAGTTGATTTAGCAGGAAGGGACAGAGCCACTCTGTGAACTGGAGGGAGACTGAGGAAGGGCGGGCAGAGAAGGGCTTCCTTGTTTGTTTCCCTGGGGCTGTGCCCTGTGGACCTTGATAATTAGGGGACAGGGTGGGGCCCTCTAGACTGAAAATGATAGGAGAGGTGCTGCCCTAATTACTGGATTTTATTGGGATGATACTTGAGGTGTGGTTATTACCATCTGTTGAAGTCCATTAACTAGACCTCATAAACGGCAGCTAGGGTTCTAAATAGAAATGGAATAGTACAGACGGTCCTGAAGCCTTTAAGTGAAGCCATTCAAAGGCCAGGTCCAAATGGTCATCTTAAATTCTAGAGAGATGTGCTTGGTGTCTTTGCACTGAAATCGTTTTGGGAAAGAAGATAACCCCCGAATGCATGGCCCTCTTGGGTGGATCCAGTGAGCATTGAGCACCAGGGCCCAGGCAGATGTGGCCCTGGCCTCCCTGAGTTTATTGTAATTACCTATTGAATTGCCTGTCTGCCCCGCTTGGCTGTAAAAATGTGACAGTTTCTCTGACTGGGAAAGCGTAGGGTGCTCTGAAATCACATGGCAAGGACAACTATGGGCTAGAAAGGTCATGGAAAGCTTCCTTGAGGAGGTGACATCTCAGCCAAGACCCAATGTGGGACAGTCTATCCAAGCAGAAAGGTAAGATGGCAATCCTATCTCCAGCACTGCTCGCCAGGTTGGTGCTTCTCAGACTGTAATGAGAATCCAGGTCACCTGAGGGTCTTATTTCACTGTAGGTTCTGATTCAGTAGGCATTGGGGGCACTGAGAGTCTGCATTTCTTAAAAGCTGCCACGTAGTGCTCCTGGTGCAAGGATTACTCTCTGAGTAAGCAAGGGACTAGATGACCATCTGAAGTCTCTGCTTTCTATACCTTAGTTTTGCAGTCTGTAAAATGGGCTTCCAAGGATTAGAGAAACGTGACTATGGAGTCACTGATAGCATATTTTGACCCTATCACACTACAGACCAAATACTTGCTGATTGATTAATTTAGTGTTGGGGGCAGGGTGTAAGAATCCCTAGGGGACTTGTCAAATTGCTTTTCCCATATCTTGTCAGTATTTTCTTCACCTAGCTAAATAAATTTTTAAAATTTATTTTTATTGATTTTAGAGAGGAAGGGAGAGGGAGAGAGAGACAGAAATATCAATAATGAGAGAGAATCATTGATTGGCTGCCTCTTGTACTCTCCACAATGGGGATTGAGCCCGCAACCCGGGCATGTGCCCTGACCAGGAATCGAACCATGACCTCCTGGTTCATAGGTTGATGCTCAACCACCGAGCCAAACCAGTCAGGCTAAATAATTTTTTAAAAATACTTTTTCTACTTCAGCTTTTATACTATCAATAGCCAGACAATAGCTCCTAAAGTAGGCTATATTATACGAAGGAACTGAATTATTTCAAATATTAACATTCTTCAGCCAAACATTCAAAAGCTGTTGGTATCTTGTATTTTGGAGGTGACTGACTTACTGAGACATATAATGGTCCATCAGTGAAGGCAGGGCCTGCACATGCTGATTTTTATAACTCAGCGATAAGCATTTGCTATCATACAACCTTCTCGCTGTAATTAGCTCTCAGGTTAAACAGCATATCATTCATTTCAAAATGACAAACTCTATCCTTGCAGTCAAACAAATGGTAAATTCAGGGGCTTCATGACTCACTGAAACTCACAGGTTGTGCCTCGACATCTTGGTTTTCCATGACATCTCTCCAAGAGCCTGAGTCCAGGTGAAGGGAATTTCTGAGAACGCACCCGTGGCTCAGGCAAACTAAAATGTGGGCTGTGTTCATCGGAGATATGGAAGTGCTAGCATAACAAAACACAAGCTAAATGCGGGCCCAGCAAACCTGGTCAATTTTTGAAGGGAAAATATATATTCCATTGATTGGCTCACTATTCTCTTTGAGAATACCTTGTTAACATTGTCCTTTTCATTCCTTTAGGACATTTGGAATTATTTTGAAAACTCCCAGTTTCTAACCACTGCCTGATGGCTCCCTCCATTTAAGTCACAGTCAGAATTATCTATATACATAAAAGAGTAATATACAAATCGACCAAACAGCGGAACGACCAGAACGACTGCTCGACCAGTCACTATGAGGTGCACTGACCACCTCTCGGTCCATCCCCATTCCCTCTCCTCCCCTCCTCACCCTCCCACCCCCCCGGCCAGCAGGCTCCGATTGCCTGATGGCAAACAGGGAACTGGGGGTGGGTGGTGGCGGGGGGCAGGGCCGGCTGCCAGCAGCCAGGGAAGATGGCCCTGATCACAGGCCAGGCCTAGGGACTGTACCCACACATGAATTTCATGTGCCAGGCCTCTAGTTTCTTAATAACTGTGCATGTTGTCTGAGAGTGAGAACGTGTTTTATGTACTTCAGTGAGAAGTTGCCATCCCTTCTTATTTATTGAGCTTCAACTATGTGTGAGGTGCTGATGAGTTCTAAGCAGCCAGTGGTGAGTACAACAGCGGTGTGTTCTACCTTCTTGGACTTTTTAGTCTAGTTCTGGGAAGTGACAAACAATCAAGTGCACGGCTTGAGCAATGTCCTCTGAAGGAAATGGACCGGGTTCAGGGCTAGAGGACCCAGAGCAGGGAAGAGGTTGTCTGGTTCATGAGGGCGGGCAGGAAGGATCTTACTCCGGAGGTAGCATTTAAGTCTGACCTGAGGAATGAGCAGAAGCCACTGGGCCAAGGTTCCTCAGCTGAAGAAACAGCATATGCAAAGGCCTAGAGTGTTCAAGAACCTCAGCCAAGTTAGTATGTGCTTCAGAGAGGAAGGGAGAGGGAGAGAGAGAAACATCAACGGTGAGAGAGAATCATTGATCAGCTGCCCCCTGCACTCCCCCTACTGGGGATCAGCCCACAACCCAAGCATATACCCTGACCAGGAATCGAACTGTGACCTACTGGTTCATAGGTCAACACTCAACCACTGAGCCACGCCGCCGGCGAGGCAGTATGTGCTTCTTAATACCAAAACTAGCTCCCAGAGAAGCTGAATGTCCCTCTGCAGGAAACCAGTCAGAACACAGTGTGTGGAGATGTTACATAGAAGGAGCTTAGTGATGTGATGGTTAAGAGTTTCATAAACTCTGAAGACTTGCTAATTCCTGGCTCTGCTGTTCACCAGCTGTGTGTCCTTGTGCTGATCATTAAATCGCCCAGGCCTCAGTGTCCCCATCTGTGAAACAGAATATTAGTTGTCCTCACCTTATAGAGTCGATGTGAGAACAAAATCAACTGGTTAATACTTGCCTGACACTTTGTAACTGCTTTGTGTTAGCTCTATTCACAGCCAACTTACTGGGGTATAGGAGAAGTGGAATAGATACTAGAACAGTGACAATACGAAGTACTCCGAGGCCACGGAGGCAGGAAGAAGAATTTCCATTGAGGGACATCAGTGGCAAAATCATGAGCTTTGGAGCTAGATTTTGAAGTGGGGAGAGCATTTCACATTTAATTGATCATCAAGTCCTTTCTCTGGTCACCCACTACTGCCTTTGTTCAAACTTTTAGTGTGTCTTGTCTGCACCACTACAATGACAATTGTCTTACCCCTGTCTCCGCTCATACCTGTGCCCTCCATACATCAGTACAGTATATGGAAACCACCATGTCTGTGCTTGTCTTCCCCAGGGGGACGGGGCCTGTTCCCCAGCTTTACATAAACGCTTGCTGAACGGAACCGCTGTCTGCCATCGTCCCCCTCCATATCCATCAGAGTCCAATCTGGGAATCAGAAGGCACTGTAGGTGTTTCCAAAAGTAGGAATTGAACACAGAGAATTGGTTTGCAAGTGAGAGAATTGCTGAGAGGCCAACAGAAGGTCTTAGGCAATGTAAAGATTAGCATCTGCAGGAAGCTGCTGCCACTCCCAGGGCGGGGAGGAAATGGGGCTGTCAGCACCCAGAGGCTGGGTCGGTGTAGCCAGGGCTGAAACCTAGCAGGAGCTGCAGGGCAGGGTCGGGGCTAGTGGAGGGAGGGGCTCTCCAACTAAGGAAATGGAGTAACATAGCTTCTAAGAAAGATGCTGCCCAAGGCAGAAGGACTTTAAAATACCTGGCTTCTCTTCCACTCCCTCCCCTCCAAACTTCTGCCAGAGCCTTCCAAAGGCCCCATCTACCTGGAAGTCAAATGCAAGGGAGCCTGGGAAATGTAGTTCCCTGTGAAACAGGCAGGGCCAGGAGAGTGGGGAGTGGGACTGGGAGTGAATAGGAAACCTGCAGGGACCTCTCTGACTCTTCCCCACACTGCTACCACCAGTGTTGGTTCTTTCTTCCTTCTTCCTTCCGTCCTTCCTTTCTTCCTTCTTCCTTCCTTTATTTAAATATATTTTTATTGATTTCAGAGAGAAAGGAAAAGGGAGAGGGAGAGGGAGAGGGAGAGGGAGAGGGAGAGGGAGAGGGAGAGGGAGAGGGAGAGGGAGAGGGAGAGGGAGAGGGAGAGGGAGAGGGAGAGGGAGAGATAGAAACATCAATGATGAGAATCATTGATCAGCTGCCACCTGCACGCCCCCTACTGGGGATTGAGCCCAAAACCCAGGTATGTGCCCTTGACCAGAATTGAACTCAGGACCCTTCAGTTTGCAGGCGGACGCTCTATCCACTGGGCAAAACCAGCTAGAAATAGAGGATTTCTCTCTCTCTCTTTCTTTTTTTCCTCCCTCCCTCCTTTCTTCCTTCCCTCCCTCGCTCCCTCCCTCCCTCCCTTACTTCTTTCCTTCCTTCCTGTTTCATTGTTAAATTGAATTTGTTACAATAATGGAGGCATTTAGTTATCACACATAGTGAGATGCCGTAGTGCAGCTGGTTCCAGATCTGGTTCCAGATCTGGTTCCAGATCTGGTTCATCCAGGGCACTGGCCAACACCTCTGTGCTGTTCTCCTTATGCTACAAGGTGGCTGCCACAGCCCAGACATCACCCCCACAGCACAGCCTCAGAGGAAGAGCGCAGCAGTGACCAGGCAGATGAGAGGCCTCTCCCCGGCTGCGCTCCTGTTTTCTCACTTTGGCAGAACACTAACAGCTGCACGGAGGCTGGGAAAGCCAGCTCTCTCTTTTTTAGAATTTGGGCTCCCAAGTTTGTTGGCACAGATTCTGGCTGCTGAAGATTTGTTTCCCCATTTCTCACTGTCCCGTCCGGTAATTCTGGAGGTCAGAAGTCCGAAATGGGCCTCACTGGGTTAAAATCTAGGTGTCTGGTCCAGTGCTCTTTCTCAGATTCAGACCGGACTGTGGTTCCCCCAGCTCCCCTAACTGCAATCAGAACAGCTCCTTGAAGTGCACAGGAGAAAGACCCAACGGGGCAGGATAACAGACAGCAGAGGGAACAGCGCTGAGCGGCTGGCCAGAGAGGGCCTCTCTGAGGACCTCCAGCGAGCAGTCCTTGGAATCCGGATGGGGCCTCTTCAAGGGGTTTTCGGTGCACAACATGTTTATTAGAATTCACACATTAGTGTAAGTTTGTATGATATATGCAAGGTGGATTTTTTCCCCCATTGAACTTTAGTCCCTTAGCTTGGTAACTAAAATTATCTGTGAGAAAAATAAATGGTTAACAAATAAATGGATTTTATTTGCTGGGAAAAAATAAGCTCCAACACCTGGGAAGTGAGGAGGGCAGGGGAGAGGAGGGCGGGGGCTGGGAATCCTATGACCACTCTGCTGCATGACCCCCTCTACACGCAGCCCTTCTTAAAGTCTTCTTATGCTTCCTTTCTTGGCTCAAATTTTTCTCCTAAGAGGGGGTAAGATGAGTTTAGAAGAAAAGTTGTGAAAGGGGATAAAATAAAGATAAGAGAGCTTAAATACAAATTGCTTCAAACTCTCAGCAGGGCAATTTAACGGCATCTATAGCAATATCCCTATTGCCTTTCCTTTAAACCAGCAATATCATTCCTGGGAGTTTATCTGACAGAAATAAATCATGGATCTATTTTGTTTGTCAGTTTATTTTGTTCATTAGATTTCACATATAAGTGGGATCATGTGATACTTTTTTTTCTCTGATTGACTTATTTCACTTAGCACAATAAAGCTTTGTAGCTCACACTTACCATTTTCTCCTATACCATCATTTCCCATGTGCCACATGCTATTCCACTGCATTAATGTACTGCAGAGTACTTAATAAATTCTCTATGATCGGGCATTTAGGTTATTTTTAATATGTCCCTTTGATAAGTAATGCTTCAATAAGCATTCTTATATGCATATTTGTGGGTAAGCATGACCAATCTCAGAGGGGAGGGAAGAGGTGGGAAGGATTAACCAAAGAACTTGTATGCATATATGCATAACCTATGGACACAGACAATAGTGCCATGAAGGCCTGGGGAGTGGATGGAGGGAGTCAATGGGGGAAAAAGGGGACATTTGTAATACTTTCAACAATAAAGATCAATTTAAAAAATAAATAAATACATGAATAAATAAAAACATACATACAGGATGTTCTTAGCACTATCTATGGGTGATGTAATTATAGGTGATTTTTTTTCTGGCTTATTATGTAGCTTCCAAACATTCTATACTGAATTTGATTTGGTTGTTATTTTGTAAAATTCAACTTTAAAATTTTTCAAATGTTATGGTAAAGCTGGATAATTATTTTTAATCAGGTTTGAGGTGTATTCTATATATACAGGGGGGAAAATTACCCTTTAGTATACAGTCCTGTAAGTTTTGAAACTATATTTGACACAATTGAGATAGAGATTTTCTGTCACCCTAAGAAAGTTCCCTTGAGTCTATCTGTAATTACCCTGCTCTGTATTCTTAATTGAACCCCTGGAAATCACTGATCTATTTTCTCTCATGGAATCTTACAGTAGTAGCCTTTTGAGTCTGGCTTCTTTAACTTGGCATCAAACTTTTAAAATTCATTTATTACACTCTTGCACGAATCAGTAGCTCATGGTATACATATACCACATTTTGTACATCCATTCATGAATTGGTGGACATTTGGGTTGTTTTTAGTTTGTGCCATTATGAATAAAGCTGCTTGTTATAGATATTTTCCTGTAGGACTTGGTGTGGACTGTTTTCATTTCAATTATATTTCATAAATGAAGTGGGATTGCTGGGTCATATGAAATGTGTATGTTTATAAGAAATAGCCAAGGTGTTTTTTAAAGTTGCTGCACCATTCCAAGCCTTGCCAGCTCTTAGAATGGCCAGGGTTTTTTGTTTGTTTTTTTTTTGTTTTGTTTTTTTTTAAAGAGCTGTTTTTATAGGCATATAGTAATATCTTGTGGTTTTAATTTACTTTTTTTTTAAAAAATGACTAATGATCCTGAGCATCTTTTCCTATGCTTATTTGCATCTGTATCTCTTCCTTGGTGAAAAGCCTATTCAAACCTTTCACCCATTTTTGGAGGGATTATTTGTTTTCTGATTACTGAGTTACAGAGTTTTTTTACTTGTTATAGATACAAATCACTTATAAATATGTGATTAGTAAATATTTTCTCCCAGTCTGTGGCTCATTTCTTAACAGTATTTCTCAAAGAACAGACATTCTTAATGTTAATGAAGTGCAATTTACTAATTTTTTATGAATTGTGCTTTTGTGTCATATTTAAGAAATCTTTGCCTAACCCAAGATCACAATGTTCTCCTGTTTTCTTCTAGAGTTTTGTACCTGTAGGTTTTACATTTAAGTCTTTAATCAAATGTGTGCTTATAAATATTTTCTCCCAATCTGTTTTCCATGATCATCATATCTTCTGAAGAGGTTTTCAATATTGAGGAAGTGAAATGAACCAATTTTTATGGTTTGTGTAAATGTCCTTACTTTTATATTTATTTAGGAAAACAAAGCATTTTTTTTTCTCCCTCCCTCCCTCCCTGCCTCCTTTCTTCCCTTCCCTAGCAAAGAAAGGCCTAGGAGGTGTGTACAGGGCAGTGTAAGGCAAAAGGTCTGTGAAAGCCCAGCTCCTCATGACAGTATCTGCCCAGTGTGGTTTTCAGGATGTAAGGGAGGTCGATGAGATAATTTTATGGTGGATAAAACTCACAGAAAAATGTAAATGGCAGCCTATGGTTAAGAGGATTATTAAACCCATACACTTCACAGACACCCTTCGAAGGTGAGATGAGCACACACTTTTCCTCTTGTGTCCCAGGATTTAAGTAAAATGGGAATTTCTCTGTGAAAGTGAGTGAATACAAAGGGCATATTTCATCACTTTCAATCCACGAATTTGACTATGGAGTTTGTAGAAACATTGGTTGGCAATTCCAGGGTAAGGGAGTATTTGGACAGGTCTCTTATTTCATGGATCAAATAAGGCCAGAACCGCTTCACACGTGTTTTATGAAACTTGCAAGAACTCAAGATCTTACACTGACCTCCGTTTTACATAGTGTTTCATATGAGTTAAGAGCCAATAAAAAAAACATGAAAAGTATTACGTGTCTGAACAAAAAATACTTGAAATTAATAATGAACTGACAGTGAAATTCAAAATGAAAAACAAAATCCTTATCCCTACGATATCATTCAAAGGCAAAACTCGAGGTCAAACAAATTTTCACAGCGCTCACGTTTCAGAAGTCACAGTATCCCTCTCTTCCCACCTTCGTCTCAGACTCGGGGTTGGCCCAAACGTAGAGCTTTGAAAGGAAATTAACTTCTGAAGTCTCTTTCCCTTCCCCATGGGTGAGCACAAACTATCACAGGGCCCTTGGCAAACAAGGGAATCAAGACGCTGCAGTAAAACGCGGCACAGGAGCATCGGTGGTGAGGCTTCGAACGAACATCTATAATCAGGCTGCACTCTCTTTTTGGTGCCTAGAAATACGGAGTGGAGACTAGAGGAAGGGAAGGATCAGTGACACAAAATATGTTCGCTGAGTCAGTAAAGTGTAATACAACATGCCCTCTGTTTGTCCAGGAGATGTTGGGAGTCGTAGGAAGTGATGCAATTATGACAATTCACATTTCTTCTGAAGGCCCAAAACAGAGAAACCTTTAGCTACACAGGACAGGAGCCCAAGAAATAGGTGTGGGAGGGATCCAGGACGTTATTATGACTCCTCCTTATGGTCCTTCTTCTCAAGTTTAGGCATTTATTCATCGAATAAGTTCTTCGTGCACCTTTATTATGTTCCAGACATGGTAAGGGAGATTTAAAATTAAAAATATTAAGAGGAAAGGAGCCCCAATGGGCACAGAAGATTGTTTTAGCTTGTTCTTCTTCCACTAGGGCCTGGGTGTCCAAATCCTTCTCCCCCAGATCACTCTCCAAACACCCGATCCCCCACATCCACCACACACAGGGCCTTCCCAAATCTCCCAGGGCTGCCTGACGTGCCCTAGGCTGGGAGATTTCCAGCTGAAGGTGGAAACTCTGGTCTCCTGTATCTTCCTGAGTGTCTGCAGTTGACTGTGATATAAGCTTAGTTTGGGGAATTGCAGGACACTTGGGTGCTGCTTGCCTAAGTACTGCTTACTGTCCTGCCTGCCTGGCAGGGCTCAAAACCCGTCTGTCACACCAGGTATGGCAGGGCTGTGGCCCCACCAGTACAGAAATACCTCACCAGGTTAGCTCTTACTAGTAAGACCCAAAGGATCTCCAGCATTCAGCCTGCTTTTTTCCTCAGCTTATCTCCCTCGGAGGGCTTAGGGTGCCCAGATAATGCTTGAGAAGGCTACATCATGGAAACAGAAAGAGAGGGAAAGAGTTACAGGCGTCCTCAAACTACGGCCTGCGGGGCACATGCGGGTGTTTTTGCCGTTTTGTTTTTTTACTTCAAAATAAGATATGTGCAGTGTGCATAGGAATTTGTTCATAGTTTTTTTTTAAACTATAGTCCGGCCCTCCAACGGTCTGAGGGACAGTGAACTGGTCCCCCGTTTAAAAAGTTTGAGGACCCCTGAAGGGTGGCTGTTGGTTCCTGTTATGCCTGGGTTTCAATGCCTTCTGGCTGCCAAAACTGCAAAGCACCGAGTTCAGAGCAAAGAATGCCAGCAGGGATAAAGAGGGGCATTACAGAATCACAAAGGGGACCAATTTACCAGGGAGACATAACCATCCTAAACATCTACGCATCTAACAAGAGGGATTCAAAATATATGGAGCAAATATTAATAGAACAGAAAGAAGAAAAAATAAACACATCTTCCATTAGTTGGCGATTTTAATACTCCTCTGCTAGTAAGCAACAGAATAGGAAGACAGAACATCAGTAAGGTTAGAGAAGACCTCAATAATACTATCAACCAACTTGGCCTAATCAACATTTATAGAAGACTCCAAAATATCAGAATATACCAAGCACACACAAGACATTCACCAATGTAAACAATGTACTGGGCCATAAAACACATTTCAACAAATTTTTAAAAACTGAAATTATGCAAAGGATTTCTAAGACCACAATAGAATAAAATTAGAAATCAACATCAGAAATATATCAGGAAAATCTCCAAATATTTGGAAATTAAACAACATACTTCTAAATAACTCACAGAAAGGTTTCACAAGAGGCACTAGAAAATATTTTGAGTTAAATAAAAGTAAAAATAAAGCTTATAAAAATTTGTAAGATATGACTGAAACCAAGAATAAAGGGAAATTATAAGATTAAAAGCTTATATTATAAATAAAAAAGATAAAAATCAATTATCTTAAGTTTTCACCTTATGAAGCTATTAAAAGCAGAGCAAATTAAAATGAAAGCAAGCAAGAGGAAAGGAAGGATAAAGATAACATCAGAAATCAATGAAATTGAAAACAGAAAAACCAGAGAAACATCAATGAAACAAAAACCCGGTTTGAAATTACCAATATCAAGAATATGAGAGGTGATGTTTCTACAGATCCTGCAAACATTAAAAGGAAAGTAAGAGAATAGTATGAAAAACTCTATGCCAATAAATTTGATAGCTTAGATAAAATGTACCCTAAATTTCCTAAAAAACACAAACTACCCAAACTCACCAAATATAACCTTGATATTAACAAAACTGAACTTTTAGTTTAAAAAAACCTCTCAGAAAGAAAACCTCAAGTACATATGGCTTCACTGGAGTTCTACCAACTATTTAAGAAAGAAAAATGCAGGGCTACACAGACTCCTGGAGAAAACTGAAGAAGAGGAAATATTTCCACATTTGCTCTATAAGGCCAGCATTATTCTGATACCAAAACCAGACAAATATAGTTTGAAGAACAAGAAAAACTACAGATCATTGTGCATAATGAAGATAGATATAAAAATGCTAAAAAAAACTCTTAGTAAATCAAATTAAACAATATAAAGACATCATAACTTAGTGGAGTTTAGCCCAGGAAGGCAAGGTTGGTTAAGCATTTGAAATTCACCACATTAACAAAAGAAGAACCACATAAGCATCTTACTAGACTCAGGAAAAGAACTTTATTAACTCCAATGTCCATTCCTAATAAAACCCTCAGAAACCAGAAATCTCCTCTTGATAAACAGCACTTTGAAAAGCCTACGCTAACATCATATGTAATGATGAAATATCAAATGTTTTCTGTTTTCTTCCTAAGGTTAGGAGCAAGATAAGAATGTCCACTCTCATTTTTGTCCAACATTCTACTGAAGGTTCTAGCCCCTGAAATTAACCAAGCAAAAGAAATAAAGGCACCTAGTTAGGAAAGAAAAATGTGAAACTGTCTTGATTCATAAATGACATGATCATCTATGTAGAAAATCTGAGGGAATCTATTAAAAACTATTAGAACTAATACATGAGTTTAGCAAGGTTGCAGGATATAAGATCAATATACAGAAATCAACTGTATTTCTATATACTAGCAATGAACAATGCCAAGTTGAAATTTTAAAAAATTTACAAAAGCAGTAAACATGAAATACTTGACCTATACACTAAAAAATTATAAATATTGCTGGGGGGAAATAAAGGGCACATCTGAATAATTAGAGCATGGTACTGTGTTCATGGGCCAAAAGACTCAATTTTGTTAAGATGTCAATTCTGTCCAAATTGATCCATTTTTTCAATGTAATACCTATCAAAATGCTGGTGGGCCTTTTTGTAGCAATTCTAAAATTCACAATGAACTGCAAAGAACATGGAATGGTCAAAACAACTTTTAAAAAGAAGAGCAAAGATGGAGGGCTAACATTACCTGATTTCATGAGTTATTAAAAAGCTACAGTAATTGAGACAGTGTGGTGTTGGCATTAAGGTAGAGAAATAGATCAGTAACAGACACACTTACCTAATGTCCAGAAATGGACACACACATGTATAGGGATGACTGACTTTGACAAATGTACAAAAGTAATTCAGCTGAGAAAGAATAGTGTTTTTAACAAATGAAAATTTTCTTTATTAAAAAAACTTCAACCTATACTTCTCGCAGTATACAACAATTAACTCAAAATTACTCAAAGACATAAATATAAAATCTAAAGCCATGAAAATCTTTGTAACTTTAGAAACGTTAGGCAAAGATTTTTTAGCTACAAAACAAATATCCATAAAAGAAAAATACAACTGATAAAATGGACTTCATCAAAATTTTAAATTTCTGCTCTTCAAAAGACATTACTAAAAGAATGAAAAGATAAATCTCAGAGTAGAACAAAATATTTGCCAAGTGTATATCTGAAAAAGATTTATATCCAAAATAAATAAATAATTCTCAAAACTCAATAATAAGAAAACAAAAGCCCAATTTTAATAAGTGGATAAGTGATTTGAACTGAAACTTTACCAAAAAGACATACAAATGGCAAGTAAGCACATAAAATGATGCTCAACATCATTAGTAATAAGGGAAATGAAAATTAAGACCATAAAGAGCCCTAGCTGGTTTGGCTCAGTGGATAGAGCGTTGGCCTGCGGACTGAAGGATCTCAGGGTCAATTCCGGTCAAAGGCACATGCCCAGGTTGCAGGCTTCATCCCCAGTAGGGGACGTGCAGGAGGCAGCCAATCAATTATTCTCATCATTGATGTTTCTATCTCTCTCTCCCTCTCCCTTCCTCTCTGAAATTAATAAAAATATATTTTTTAAAAAAGACCATAAAGAGATACCACTTCACACTTCTTAGAATGGAAACAATAAAATAACTGTCAATATCAAGTGCTGCTGAGGATGGGGAGCAAGTAAAACTCTCTTTGGTTACTTGCAGGAATGCAAAACAGTACAAAAGTTTGGAATACAGTTGGGCAGGTCCTCATAAAGTTGCTTCCATACACTTGCCATATGACCCAGGAAATTCACTTAGGTTTGTATCCCTGAGAAGAAGGCATATATATGTGAGTACTCATGGCAACTTTATTTTTAATAGTCGAAAACTTGAAACAGCCCAAATGTCCATTACCTGGTGTATGGTTAAATGAATTGCAATACATCCATACGATAGAAAAATTTTCACCAGTAAAAAGAGACCAACTGACACAGGCAACAACATGGATACATCTCAAATGCATTGTGCTAAGTGACTAAAGCCACATTCAAAGGCTACACACTGTATTTTCCATTTATATGATGCTGTAAACTGAATGTTTGTGTTCCCCAAGTTTACATGCTAAAACTAAACCCACAACGTGATAGTATTTGGAGGTGGGCCTTTGGGAGGTACTTCATTCATGAGGATAGAGGCCTCATGAATGGGATTAGTGTTCTCTCTCTCTCTCTCTCTCTCTCTCTCTCTCTCTTTCTCTCTCTCTCTCTCAGTAACAGAGATCCCAGAGACACCCCCCCCCCCCCTTGCCAGGTGGGGACACAGCAAGCCAACAGCCATGTGTGAACCAGGAAGAGCACTCTCACCAGACACTGGATCTGACAGCTCCTCAATCTCAGAGTTCCCAGTCCCTTGAACTGTGAGAAGAGGTTTCTGTTCTTTTTAAGCAACCCAGTTTATGGTACATATGCCATATGCAATACACAGCCCTGAATGGATAAAGACATACGATGCTCTGAAAAAGGCAAAACAATATAGGGATCAAAACCAGACCAGTGGTCACTGGTGGGGGGTGGGGTAGGGTGAGGAGAAAGAATGACTGCACAGAGGCAAGAAGGAATTTTTGTAGAGTTGAGACAGGCCAGTAAGCCAGGACAAGTAGCATGGGGAAACTGAGACAGATAGCTGAGCAAACAGGCGGAGCAATTTACAGCAGATACAGAAGTTCGCCTCCCTAGAGATAACATCTAGGCCTCAGTTGTATTTCAGCTCCAGGCCCAGAAAAGCAGCAAAACCAGGTGGGCAACACCAGGACTGGCCACAATGACTAATGACACCCTTCCCTGACTCTGACCAATCAGTGGAGACCAGGACCCTGAGAGAGCACACCTGGAAAACTGATGAATGTTCTGCTAAAACCCTTCCCTAAGATTCCTGTCTGTTAGGGAGACACAGAAGCCTCAAGACAAAGGACCCAGCACACATTCTCCCTCTGGGGAGCAGCCCAAGTCATTCCCTTCCCCCGCTTCTTTCCTCTCTTCTTCCCCCACAGGCCTGCTCTACTAAACTCTAAAGGATCCCATGAGGCTTGCAACGAGGAGAGCAACAGGCAGCAGCAGCTCATCCCAGGCTAATCCTCTGAACCTTCCCCCAACGCCCCTTTTTCTCTGAGAGCTAAGGCAGCCCAGCCTAGGATCTCCTGTCACTTCTTCTATGCTAAGCCCTTCCTTGTTTTACTGTCCCCAATGTTACTAAACGTTCCCTCATAGTCATCTGGACTTGTGTTTGAAATCTTTCCTGCATGAAGTTAAGAACCCACACACTACCAGCTGGCCCTAGGCAGACCCCTCAGGGCCAGGTCCCCTATCCGGAAACAGAGTGATGAAATGTTCTATATTTCAATTGTGGTGGTTACCTGATTGTATACTATTGTTAATACTGACAGAACCATAAACAACAACAACAAAAAGGCAGGGCTAGACATGGAGCCCTGCTTCTTGAAGAGCTGCCCCGGGAAGTCTATCAGTGGGAACATGCTCCCTTTGTGTTCCCACTGTGGTCTAGTGACAGGAGCATGCACTGCCACCCCTGTCAGCTTTGTCATTAAGCAGCTGTATGGCCACAGGCAAGTCACCTCTTCTTTCAGTGGTTTTCTCATCTGTAAAATGCCTCACTTAGACTGTAAACAACAAGCTTAGTCCAGCTCTATGTTTCTATGATGTTCCCCAACGCTCTTTGCTTGGGTTAGAGAGAGTATCAGTTCAGCTCCAGTCTGTCTAGCTTTAGAGCTTTAAGTGCTTTTGGCCCCTAACAGATCCTGTGACGTAGCATCTTACCCCTATTTTATTGTTTAGGAAACTGAAACCAAGTCACGAAGTTTTCGAAAAAGCCAGAACTAGTTCCCTCACCTCTTTCGAGTTACCTTGTTCCAAGTTGGGGCAACTGCTAGGCTCCAAATACTCAGGTATCTTTTCTGTCCTCCATTAGCTTAGGGATCTGGTGAAAATCATTCATGTAGTCCAGCAGTTTTTGAGTCAGATAAGCAAAAAATGGGCCAAACAGAAAATGGTATATATATTAAAGTCCAGGGCTTCAAAGCAAGGCCCAATTCCACTGTCCCAGTGCCTTGTTAAAGGGAAATCCTGCAGGGATGCCAATGTTCAATAATGCTGAGCCCTTAATGTGTGCCAGGCACTGTTGTAAGGATTCTCCTGTGTTATCCCATTTAATCTTCTCAACAACCAGTGGTGGTACCATAGTTAACCCCAATTTATACACAGGGGCCTTTGAGAACCCAACCAGTTCTCACTTCTTCATTGCTGACTGTGAATGTGAATGACCCCACGCCATCATCATTTCTCCACCAAAGCCTCCCAACAGCTTCCTGACTGTCTCCCTACCCCACTCCACTGCCCAGCCCCAGCCCCAACCCCAGCCCCACTCCCAATTCTACTCTCCACACAGCAGCCACGTTATCCTTTAAGACACACGTCAAACATAGCCCAGGAGGCTCCTCCTCTTTCTCCCCTTCACCTCTGCTTTTCCCATACCCCTATTTTAGCAATCCTTGGCCTTAACCACTCAACCACTTTGTCCCATACTCCACACCCCTATTTTAATACAACGTCTTGATTCACTTTCACCAGGAGTGATATGCCTGCTCCTTCTGCAAGGACTAGAAGATTGGTGGGTCTTGATTCTCCTCTCCTAGTCTCTTCTGAAGCCTGGGACTAGGGCCCGACAGGGTGGCTGAAGGGGCCTCAGAATGTCTGCATCTTGGTGATCAAGTGTAGAAAGTCCAGGAAGGCTGGGGTGTTTCTCAGTCTCAGAAGACAGACATTTCCTGGGGCCTCTACGGAAAACCTTAAGTAATGTGAATGCTTCTTGAGGTGAAACATAACGACTTTTTATCTTTCCAGCAAGTCTTTAATTAGAGACTCCAACACAGACACACTCCCTTAGAGAAGGGATTGAGTGGGAAATTCCTTGGCCAGAACACAATGTTCTACCAGTTGGATGTTTGCAATAATGTCTTTGCTCCTAAGGACTGTATCCATCATCCTTTAGCTTCTGGTAACAAGAGTTTTTAAACCCTTTTCAAATTCAAAGATTCAATAGTATTGTCATTTCCCTCCCGATTGATCTATATGCCACTCAGTAATCTAGCAGCCATTTTTGGTAGGAATTAACAAGCTAATTCTAAAATTTTCGTGGAAATACAAATGATCTAGGATAGCTAACATACCATATATATATTGATTTCAAAGAAGAAGGGAGATGGAGAGAGAGCTTGAAAGATCAATGATGAGAGATAATCATTGATCGGCTGCCTCCTGCACTCCCCCTACTGGGAATCCAACCTGCAACCTGGGCATGTACCTTGACTGAGAATTGAACTGTCACCTCCTGGTTCATAGGTCAACACTCAACTTCTGAGCCACACTGGCAGGGCAAGATATCTTTTTAAAATAAGAACAGATTTGGAGACTGACATTGCAAGATTTTAAGACTTACTATAAAGCCACTGCAACCAAGAGAGCCTGGTATTGGCATAAGATATGGCCAGATTTTCAATAATCAATTTCCTATGGTGGAAAGAATAGTGTTTTAGACACCTGATGCTGAAACAGCTGAATAGTCATATGGAAAAAAAAAAAATGAACCTTGACCTGTAATTACACCATGTCCCCAATACTAGAAATGCTAGTAGATGCTAAAAGTATAAAACTTCTAGGAGAAAACATGGAAGAAAAATCTTTGCAATCCTAGTGTAGGTAAAGATTTCTTAGATAGGAAACAAAAGTATGACTCCTAGAAGAAAAAATTGATAAATTGTACTTCATCAAAATTCAGGATTTATTTTTTTCCCCTGATCTTTGTCCGAATAAAAATGAGACTTGAGAAGCTCCTATGTCCATGGATGGACTGTGGGAGGCATTCTGAAACTACCGGGGTCTGGGGAGGGGCCCCCCTCACCCCCATGCTTGGCACTGAGGGCAAAACTCTTGCTCTTGAAATATACCATTAATGAAAAAGTAAGCCAGAAATAGAAGGAAAATATTTGCAATACAAAGAACTTGACTCAGGAATATACAAAGAACTCTAAAACTACATAATAATAAGATAAAATAAGCCAATTAAAAAATGGGCACAAGATTTGTCACCCTACCAAAGAAGATGTAAACAAAAAATGGCATGGCTTTTCAATCTTTGATCCTGCCAATGAGTGCATTTTCCTCCCGGAACTCTCCCCTACTCCAGTCCCCCCTCTCCCTTGGCCTCCCCTCTAAGATACATGCAGTCACTTCCTTGACTGCTAAAAGTTCACTTGTCTTTCAAGGTCCAGTTTAAATGTCCCTCATGTCCCTCTCCTTAAGTCACATTTTTTTTTCCTGTTTTTTAATTAACTTATTTTTCAATTAGAGTTGTTAAGTCTGACTTTGGGTGTGTGTGTTGCACATTACCTTCTATGAACACTTACCGTAGAACTGGCCTCAATTTGTTATGATTGCCTGTTTCTGGGTCTGTTTCCTTCATTTGAATGTGAATTCCTTAGAAAAGACTGTATCTTCATCTTATCTCTACCCGAGTGCAAGGGTTGGCATAGGGTAGACGCCCAATAAATGCTTACTAATGGAGGAAGAAAACATTTCTTCTTTACTTCCTGGAATGCAAATGACATCTGGCTCTTATCATTTCTCTTAAATTGGGCTCTCTGGGGGCATAGGAATCCTAGATATATAAAGTCAGAGCATTTTAGAGCTCAAAGGATCACAGGTATTTACAAGTCGTGTCCTGAAAACCTGAGGGGGAGCCTCAAAAGCCACATGCAAGGGCTGAGGGACATTCTTCTATAACCTCATTTTAAGGGAAGCAAAGTAGCATTCCATTGTTGGGGGTTATTAAAAATTACTTTTAGCCCTGGCCAGGTAGCTCGATTGGTTGAGATGAATTATCAAATGGACTTCATCACTCACTGCAAATGAACTACAGAATGGGCAGGAGGTGGTGAAATTTTTAAAATTATAGATATTTTAACGAGTTCTTAGGAGGAAAAAGCACATTTCACCAGATTAAAAAAATGCTTTCATATCATAAAGTAATGCATGTCTATTGTAGAAACTGAGGTAATTTGGATAAGAAAAAAAATTATTCTTAATACCATCTTTAAAAGAGTTCATCACTTGTAATCATTTCACAGAGATCTTTCCAGCCTTATTTCTGTGTGTTATATGTGTGTAACCACAATGAGATCAAAGTGTTGTAGAGTCTGTTCTTTCCTCTCTAAACTACATATTAAACAAATCCCAATTTCATTAAAAGTCTTCTATCACATCCATCCATTTTTAGCAAAATTTCTTTCAACAATCCCCTACCATTGAACATATAGGTTATTTCTAATTTGGAGCTATTGTAACAAATTCTACAGTGAGCATCCTTGTACCTGTAGCTCTAAGAATCACTTTATTGATTATTTCTCTAGGGTAAATTTCTTGAAGTAGAATTCTGGGTCAAAGGGTATACAAAACAATGTGAAACAACTCTTTTTTCTTATTATTCCACCAGAGCCAATATTTTAATTTAGTTTTGTGAGAGGCCTCCATTAGCACATACAACTCTTCTTGGATTTAGCTCTGTTTGAGTTCCTGGTTAATTAAATGATTTTGGTTATTGAATCACGGTTGCCAAATATATATATATATATATATATATATATATATATATATATATATAGCCAATTAATCACCCAACACAGACTTTTCCTTCTACCAAAAGTCCCCACAAGGTTGGCATTTCCTGCAGCGTGTTTCACTCTAACTTAGTCTTGGTTGCTCATGTCTTGCCCTTCCAGTTTTCTGCCTCCTAGTGGATGTGCGTGCTTTGAATCACGCTGCCCCTAGATCCCTAAATCTCATTTGGCAAAATCCTGTCGTCTAAGTCATTGGCATATTCCACTGGTAAGCCATTAGTTCCTCTCTGCCCGAGTTCACAACACCTTGTAATTTGGTCAGCTTGGCCAATTTCATCCAGGTGTTTATATCTTATAGATCATTAATAAAGATTAAATGGGCAACGCCTAAACTGACCTCCCTGGCCCCACCCAGTCTCCACCCTGTGTCAGTTTCATCCCTGTATTTTATCACACTTCTGTGCTTTCTAGTTTTCACCCCACATGACCACATGTTGACTGGAGAAGCTGGACTCCATGGTCAGATCACACACTGCCTTAAGCAGGGACCACATCTAGGAACTTGAAGGCTCCGCCTCACATTTTATTTTCCCCGGGCTCTTAAATGACCCACCCCTTGCACTGGAAATCTTCCTGGTACCTTTTCATCTCCATGCTCCACCCTTCTCCAGCTTGGGCTGAACCCTGTGGGGTGGCCTCAGTAGATTCCACAGCCCTCTGGTATCCAGTCAGTTCAGCCAATAGGGAGCACCGCAGGAGGTGGAAGGGAGGAAGCAGCATGAGATGGGGTATCTCTTCACTCAGCTTCCTCTCTGAGTGTTGTGGCCAAGTCTGTCCACTGAAGGCCGTTGCCTTGTCAGGGAGCCCTCTTCACACAGCTCTCTCTACAGGGTTCCCCGGCTACACCTTCTCCTTGCCCTTTCAGTCCCAGGGGTGGTAACAGACCTATGTACCATTCTCAGGCTCCCACCCCACCCCTGTGATTTCCCTACACCTTGTCCATCCTTTATAAATAGTCTCTTTATTAAACTCCCCCCCCCCCCATCCCAGTTACCCCATATGAGAGTGCCATTTGTTCTTTACTGGGGCCCTGCCTGACTGATGCACCAAATAATATGGCCAACCCTAGGACAATGCTACTATGGGGCTGGGCTGGACATGGCCTAGGTCAGTCCCCTCTGCTTTCAGACAGACTGCAGTGACACCAATCCTGTCCAGAGTTGAGCCTCTCACCCTCCTCTCCGATCCACAAATGTTTAGCTCTTTTGAAGTGCTCACATTTTTCAACACACAAGAACTTTGAAATTCTCTTAACAAGAGCTATTCTGAATGTTCCAGCATTTTCCACTTATTTCATTTGGCAGATATTTATTGAACACTTCCCATGCACCAGACACTGAGCTAGACATCAACCAAGCGCACACTGCAAACAAAGCAGACCCGCTCAGGGCTGTGAGCCGTGACACCAGAAACCACGAAGGTTCTGAGGTGCTTCAGCAGAAAGAGGTGACTTTCATTAGATGTTTTCCAGCCACTTGAAGGACCATGCCTCTTCCTTCTCAGGGTTTCTGTTCAACGTTTCATGACACCCTAAAAGAACGTCAGTCCTGGAAGTACAAGCAGCTAGGAGGGTAACACGGCCAAACAAAAGGACATTTGGGAAGGGAGGAGAGCCTCGGTTCCCCTGTATTCAAAGATTCAGCTTGAGCCCCCATGAGGCTGATCACTCTTAGCCTCATCAGTGTTGTGTCACCTCCATGCCCTGGGCCCTGCCTCTGCTTTCTTCCATACCTGTCACGCTCTCACACCTGCCCCGCCCCAGCCTGTTAGGCAAGGTGTGCATATCCCAAGATGCTCAGAGCAATCACCCCAGACCCCCTTCTTTCTTCCTGACATGGTCTCACTCCCAGCCCATCTCTTCATCTCATCTGTCCTCTGTGGTGGGGTTGTCAGGAGGGCCTACCTGCCTTTACCACCACCACCCATGCGCCTGTGAAACGGGTGCTTCCCCTCCATGACTTGGACTCTTGTTTACTTCTGGTTTAGCTCTTGCTTTCCATATCTCATGTTGCTTTAAGGAGCAACCCTTTCTCAGTTCTGGTCCCTTGAAGCTTAACTCCCAACATGAGCTGTGAGCCCCTCTCACTCCCCATGGACTACCAAACCCAAGAGTTCTTTTTCCAGTCAATCTTGTATTAATTCCTCTTCTTCAGATGCCTCAAGAAACCCAGGCCTCCTTCTTTTCTTTCTTCTCTCCTCTCCCATCTTCCTTTGTGCCTTCTCCCCTTCACCTTCTCTACATTTGTGCCTCTCATCCTTCCTAAGAGCTACAGGAATTCCTTGCTTTGAAAAATAGATATTTTTCTGAGGGTTTGAATGCAATTAAAGTCTATAACATTTGAAATTCACTCGTGTTAAAATAAGGGTGGTGATGATAATAATAGTAATAATAATAATAGCTGCCAATTACTATGTTTTCTACTTACTAGGCACTGTAATGAGAACTGAGAACTTTAGACGCATCAGCAAATTTTTTTCTTACAGGAGCCCTTGAAGTAAGTACTGACATTCTGCCCATTTACAGTTGAGGAAACTGAGGCTGAGAGAGGTACAGTGACTTGTTCAAGGTCATACAGCAAGTGGTAGAGCTGGGACTCCAGCACAGTCCTGCTCGACGCCAAATTCCCAATTCCAACTGTCTTGCTGTCACCACAGCACTAGTTAAAGGAATCCTTTCCTCATTTCTCTTAAAAGGAGCAAGTTTCTGCAACAGAAATAGCCCCTCCCCTGCTACCCACTTTGTTAAGTTAAACTTTATATAATGAGCTTCCCTCAGCAAGGCACACCCATCCTCCTCCTTGGGTGGGGAAAGGCTCGCCAGGTGAAACCTGCTATTTACTCTCCATCCACTGCTGGTCCCTCCATGGGTGTGGCTGTGGGTGGGGAGCCGCCCGAACCACCTTTTTACATCTGCTCACCCACAAGTCCTCCCAAGGATGAGTCTGGCGATAGGTTCTGCCCTCCTGACGGCCCTACCACAGAGGCCAGCAGCAAACACTCGACTCGGACTAGGATGAGAACATCCAACGACGTGTAACCTCTATATGTGTTTCTAAAAGGAATGACTTACTACATTAAAAACAGATGTAACTAGAGAAAAGGCAATGCACCTGTTAATTGAGCTATGACAGTTCAATCGTTTAGTCAACAAACATGTACTGAGGGTCAATAATGTGCCAGGCACATTACTGGGCTCTCTCTTCCAGAAGTTCAGAATTCCATCAGTACAAGGGATAAAATATTCTAAGTGTTCCTGTGGTAGACTGGATTATAATTTAGCAATTTTCACTCTATCCTCTCTCTCCCCCGTTCTCTGCCCCATTAATTTGCAACTCAGTTAAGTCAAATACTTTGGCCAATGGAATTCGGGCAGAAGTGATAACATGCCATTTCTTTATAAAGATTTTTAGAGAGAGCGGAATGGAGAAGGAGAGAGAGAAACATAGATGTAGGAGTGAAACATTGATCCTGCATGCTCTCTACTGGGGATTGAGCCTGAAATCCAGGCATCAAACCAGCAACCTTTCGGTGTACGGGATGAAACCCAACCAACTGAGCCACACTGGCCAGGGAAATGATGTGCCATTTTTTAATGAAGCCATTAAGAGCCATTGCGAATATCTTGAACTTTTGCCCTCCAATATGGGAACATTGCTGGCCAGTGAGGGGGTGTTCCTTCAATCTGGGTTCCAGAGTAGTAAGATATGTGGGGGTGGCCCTAAACCACAGCACCAAGTCATGGCCACTCAAGAACTACAAGAACAAACAATATTTTTTTTATTTTACTGAAGGCCATTAAGACTCTGAAGTTGTTTGTTACACAGCATTATCACAATAAGACGGACTAATCCAGCCAGTCCCATACCTCTGAGCTATATTCCAAACATACCCTCTGCTGTTTTTCTTGCTCTTGAATTGAAATCTGCATTATCCTATAGGTGATGAGTTTCACTGATCCATCCAAAGTATTTTCACAGCTACTAGTTGGGGTGGAGAGCCGGGTGGGGGGTGGGGGGGTTGAGGACGCTCTCTGAACAAAAGCTACTGATCTACATGTCATATAAGTACCTACAGAAACCCCAGATACCCAACACCAGTCCTTCTACAGAAAATATTATTAATCACTGCTACCCACAGACACTTTATTTTCTATAGTTCATTATCAGGTTCTAGAGTTAACATTAGCCACATCAGTGTTATATAAACAATAGCACTTGTTTAAATACTCTGAAGGCTCTAATGAGTTTAATGTTTATAACCCAAGACCACAGCAATTCAGGAAGACATGAGACCTGGGACTGTGGCTTTTGAGGCCTCTCCCGTCACCATCTGGTGCACTGTAGGTGTTTAATCATGTTCTTTTCTTTTTCCTTCGTTCAACAAATATGTACCACGCACATCCTATATATAAGGCCCTGGAACACAAAAGGGAGAAGGCATGGCTCCTACTGTCGACTCACTGGCGTGCCATCTTATGGAAAGGATAACATGAGTACTTACATAACTATAATTAAAGGCAACACGGGAAATCGTTTGAGGGAAGTGCCAAAAATTTGCTAGGGGTGGGTTCAAAAAAGAGGATTGTATGCAATCAGAGGGGGTCGAGAATAGAGAGCACTTCAAACGGAATGGAATAGGATAGGAAATGTGGAAAGATAAAATAAAAGATGAGTAGAGGCCACCCTGTAAACACCTTCCAAGGCCAGGCTGGTGAGTTTATTGTCAAACCCAAGAATGACCCAACACCTAATTAAATCCATCACATCCATTTTGACCACACCTTTCACTGGGCCCAGAGTCTGAATTGTTCTTAGAACTTTAAGTCACTTTCCGTGACTCCAGCCAAGAAGGGGCACTACCAGCAGGCTGCGTCCTGGGGAAGAGGCTAGAGGATGTCTCAGCAACACGTGCCATTGGAGGTCTTTTCACATTCTAGCCTGTCCCCGTGCTGGCGGGGATAAGGGTTGTAAGTAGTGCAATGGACTGTTTGAATGTCCCTGCTGACATTGACAATGGTGGTAATAATGGCAATGATGACTGGGACTTGCCTCTCTCAGGAGGTAGCACCTCTGAAGGCTTATGGAAGGCAGGGCCCTGCACACCACGCCCTCCCCCGCCCTCCCCCATCCCTCTTCCCCAGGCTGCACCTGGCTTCTGGCCTCACCTGCCCCGCCTAGTTACACCCAGGACTCCACCTGGCCAGCAAACGACTCACTATCAGGCAATTACACAACACAACGAGGTTTAAGGAGCGCCAGGTTCCAGGTGGACTCAGCGGAGCTCCTCCAGCGCCATCTGCATGCCTGTAGCTTTCTGCTCCCACACCCGATTGAAATGGTCTGTGCAGGAGCCCAGCTTCCCTGTGGGTCACAAACTGCATGGATGGGGCCATGTCTTGTCATCTCTGTGTCCACTGTCTGGTCCATAGGTGGCCCACATTACATTACAGCAACAGGATCTCCAGATATTAAATGCTTGCTCTTCACCTGCACCTGGCATATTATCTTATCGAATGCTTGCAACAGCCCAACCCTACGGGGTAGTTATTGCTATCCCCCTTTTACTAATAAGGAACTCGAAAATCAGAAAGGTTAAGTAATTCCCCCAAGATTATGCAGCCAGGAAGTGGAGGAGCTAAGATCTACCTGTGCATAAGCCCCTCCTTATAGAAGCAGGTGTGTATGCAGTGAATGGAACTGACAACCAGGTTTTCAGACTCATCAGACTTCGAATGTCCTCACTACATCCACCTTTTGGGAGAAGGTTCCTTCGAGGCTCGAAACCTGGGAAATTCACCCCAGGCTGGTGTTTAGCAGAGACACACAGGGCCTTTGTTTACTGTCTGATAACTGTTTGAAACTGACTTTGACTCTCTAGGCCTGGGCTGTAGGAATTTACAGGAGTTACTCTGTACTTTCTCCACCAGGGTTATACATGCCAGGCCAGGAAAGGGCTTCCCCGGAAAGCCAAGAGCGGGGGACAGGGACCTGCAGGCCAGCAGGCAGGCCTGGAACGCCTGCTGGACACCCAGCGGTGGCCTCTGCCACGTACCCAGATTCGGAGAAAAGCAGTTGGGAAAAGGGCAGAAGCTGGGTCTGAATGGAAACAGAATGCCGGCTGGGGGCAATGGGAATTCACATTGAGAATATTGGCCTTCTAAAGCTCACACTAGTATTCAACAGGTCTTTTGTCTTGTGGTTTTGTTTGTTTGTTCAATGTTTTTATTGATTTTAGAGAGAGAAGAAGGGAGAGGGAGAAGGGAGAGATAGAAACACCCATCAGCTGCCTCCTGCATGCCCCCTACTGGGGATCAAGCCCAGAACCTGAGCATGTGCCCTGACAGGAAATCGAACCAGTAACCTCTTGATGCATGGGTCAACGCTCAACCACTGAGCCACACCGGCCTGCCAGGGAAGTCTTGTTTTTAATGTACTAGAGAATGAATCCACAACCCTTCCAGATTTTTCCAAGAAAGAAAATTGGGCCTCTGTCATTGCCGAATAATGACCAACATCTGTTTTATTGTTTTTTAAAATATATTTTTATTGATTTCAGACAGGAAGGGAGAGGGAGAGAGAGATAGAAACATCCATGATGAGAGAGAATCATTGATTGGCTGCCTCCTGCATGCCCCCTACTGAGGGGTCGAGCCGGCAACTTTGGCATGTGGCCTTGACTGGAATAGAACCTGGGACCCTTTGGTCCGCAGGTTGATGCTCTATCCATTGCGCCAAACCAGCCAGGGCCATCTGTGTTTGTTTGTTTTGTTTTGTTTCAGAATCATGTTCCACAGTCCAGTGTCCAGACATATCATGAGGCCTGAGTGAAACAGGCTGGTTTAAGGGCACACTGACCCAGGGTCAGGAGGCAGAGATAAAGAGTGTGACCCCTGGCTCTGACCTGGGGCTTGGGTAAGAGCGGCAGGAATCCACCCTGCTGACCCGGCTGGTCCATCAGGATGAAATTATTTTTGTTTGCTGCCACACCCACGGCTCCACCTCAAGAAACAACAGGTAGCTGCGCTTGAACCCTGCCTGCCACAGGCGCACACTCAGAGTGCAGGTCTGAAGCCAGACCCCAGAGAGCAAACCTTCTAGAGGAATCCGAGGGGGTCACAGGGAAGCCTGGGCAGAAGGGAGGGGCCTAAAAGCATTTCCTTTCCTCCCGGCATGAAGACCAGTCAGGGAACTGGTGAATGATTTACAGCGAGACTCTTTATAGAAAGGAGCACGTTAACTTTCTGGATTACTCATCCACAATAAATCAAGAGAACTCGGTTGAAATGCAAGACTCCAGAAGCCTTGAAAGATAGATTGCGCAGTGGGTTCACAATTTCAACTTTTTAAAAGCTTTGCCTGAATTCAGGCTTGAACCACAGAGATCAGCCCTGTTACATGCAAGGCTGGCATTTCCTCGGAGGAGCCTGAGCTCATAACCATCAGATGAGCAGTTCCGAGTAAGTGCGAAGGTAGCCAGGAGGGGCGGGGCTGGGTGCTTTATCATAGCAGCATCCCAGGCCCACCTCTGTCCTCCATCTCCTCCTTCCCAGAGAGCAATGGGAAGCTGCAAGCCAGGTCACTCATTTGCGATTGATCTTGTTTTAAGAACGCAGGGTAAGTGTTAAAATGACCCATGAATTTAGCAAACACATCTTGAAGAATTTTTGTTGAGTTAAACTGTTTCCAATTAACATCACTTTTCAACTACACTGATTTGGAGACAGGCTTGGAATATTTATCTTCCTTTTCCCAGCAGGAACTGTTTCTTGTGCTTATTTCATTAACTATTAGGACCCCCAAAGTGAATGAACAGGGGAGAAAATGGGACCAGTCGGGTGATCCTGCTCTGCAGACTGCTCCCAATATTAAAATAGCCAATTGCAAAAGACATATTTGGGAATATCCTAGGCCCTACCTGTAGGGCCGTTTAGTCACATCAGAAGTGAGAACAGATCAACCAAGACTAGAACTGATATTCAGCTTGTGTGCTCTGGTATGGCCAGGCTTCGCCTGTAGTTGTGTGGTGCACAGCTTGCTCAACCATACAATGCAGGCTGGGTATGGCCCCATCAGACATTTATATCTAGCATCTTCCTGATTGGCTGGTGCCTTTGCTGATTGTTAAACTGTGACTATCACTCTGTCAAGGACCAAGACCCTGCTGGTTACAGAGGCTCACTCACTGAGGTCTAATTTTTGCTCATTTTCCCTTTGTCACTTGGGCCTTGTTAAAGTATCCCCTGATAATTTGGGTGGAAGGGGATGAGTCTGTACCATCAGTGTTCAATCTGCATACAGTGACTTACTAATTCCCCAATTTTGGCCATGACGCCCATCTATCGGTATCTCCCAACCAGAGACCTTCTTTTTCTAGGGTGTAAACCACCAAATATCTTTCAAGTATACAAGAAATAGACCCCCAGAGGCATGGAATGGAGGATTGTGATCTAGAGATCCAATAATTTCTCACTAGGTTTCACCCTACTTCCTGTATGAACTCCCCCTCTAAGCACAATTCAGAAGTATCTACTCCCTTGTGCAGGTGAGTTAGCATCTTCTCTTACTGTCACTTTGAGCTACAGCTTTTTCCAATCTGCTAAGTCAGTTTCTATGTGTCCATCCATTGTCCAGTTTCCCAAGTTATGTTGCTGCTGTCCCCTCTCCTGTTCTCCCTGTCCTGGCGAGTTTAGGCTTTAAAAAGTCTTTGCTGCAATTTTAGTTGGGTTTGGGGAGAAAGATACCTTAGGCAAGTATGTCAAACCCCGCTTTTGAACATGAAGCTGTAGTACATACATCCAAGATTTCCTGATAAGATATTTAGTAAATAGAGGCCTAGTGCACGAAATTCGTGCATGGGTAGGGTCCCTCGGCCTGGCTGGCAATCAGGGCCAATCAGGTTCCCTGCCTCCCCGCCTCCTCCTTCCCTCACTCCCTCAGCGCCCCACAGCCACCACTGGTTACCCGCCATGTTCTGCACCAACCCCTAGTGGTCAGCACATGTCATAGCAAACAATCGAACTTCTGTTCTCCTGGTTGAACTCCCGAGGGGACACTTTGCATATTAGCCTTTTATATATATAGATTGGTTCTCTGAAATAACCTTTAAGGATTTTAAAAGTAATGTTTGCTGTTGTTGTTATTGTTATTTTAAAGAACATCAGAATCACAAATCAGAGTTCTAAACAATTGGCAAGAACTGTGTTTGGAACTTGATAAGACCATCCGACCTTCTTGGTGGTGTCCAGAATAGATGATCAGCCTCTTGAGTGGAGAGTGTGGGTCATAGTATGACTGTGGCCAACAGTGAGGTGTGTTGGTATGCCTGACCAACTCGAATATAGTACAGTTATTCATACTGACATAGTTGAAAACTGGAAAAGGTCGTTAGGACACAAGACACACAGATGTGTCATCGGCATGAGTTATTGACCTACTACATGAAAATACTAACTTGACTGACCACTGAGGTGATCCCATTCTCTTACGAAAATAAAACAAGAAAGCACCGTAGGAAGGAGAAGGGAACGTAACTCACAGCTGGGCTTGCCCTAACCTTGGCCTTTTTTCTCTGCAGCCAGAGGGTGTGGCTCGGTGGCAGGCAGGTACCTGAGATGCCTTCTAAGATTTATGTCCTTTTTATGTCCTTTTCCTGTGTATGCACCTAAGTACACTACCTTTTTTTTCTCAGAATTTTTGAATCATCCTTTTGTTTACACCATAAATACTTTTGAGTGCACACCTTCAGGTACATACTCGCCTTTGTGCAAAACCACGGCAGATGCTTCAGAAATACAAAAGTATCTCCACTTCAGAGGTCTGGATAAATAACAGCAGTAGAAACACGCTGCTTAAAAGAAGCTTCGAGCAAAGTGCAGTGGGTGTTGTTGTTTTAAATATTTTTATTGATTTCAGAGAGGAAGGGAGAGAGAGAGATAGAAACATCAATTATGGGAGAGAATGATTGATCAGCCGCCTCCTGCACACTCCCTACTGGGGATCAAGCCCGAACCTCCGGGGCACGTGCCCTGACCAGGAATCCAACTGTGACCTTCTGGTTCTTAGGTTGACACTCAACCAGTGGGCCAGGACAGCTGGGCCAGTGGGGTTTTTAGAGGAGAAAGGATTGGCTGGGATGGGCAGGGCAGATTTCTCAGAGGAGGGACATGTGAGCTGGTCTTAGAGAACTGAGAGAAGAGCCGTCCAGGTGAGGGAAGCTTATATATTAGGAGACTTCATCCCAACCTTCCCCAGCCTCTTCAAATTCATGTGTTTTGGGCTGGAGGGAGAGGGAATAGGAGAAATGTTGTTCAGGGTACAAACTGGAAACGAGCAAATAAATTAGTCCTGGAGATCTAATGCACTGTATAGTGAATATAGCCAACAATATTGTGTTATAATCATCACACTGTCTAAAAGACTAGATCTTAATTATTCCCACCACAAAAAAAAAAAAAACAACACATGGTAATTATGTGATGTGAGAGTAGTGCTAACCATCCCTACGACGGCAATCATGTGAAAATATATAAATGTATCACATCAACATGTTGTACACCTTAAATTTATACAACGTTATACATCAAATATATCTCAATAATAAAGATATAAATTCATGCTGTCTTTCAATAAACATAAAAAGCCACATCCTCATTTAATGTTATGTGAAATCTCAAAATAGATTAAATAGCAACACTTAAAACAAATTAAACACTTGAAGCAATTAAATGAAACAAGTCATTAAATTAAATCTTTACCCCCCCTCCCTGTTCCCCCGTACCCCACATTCCCACCCAATTCTTAGTAAGGGAACAAGTAATATAAAGATGATTCTTTCCAAAGCCAGGAGACTATGATCTAAACATCCCGCATCCTTCCTCCCCACATCCCCATGACATTACAAGAAGACACACACACACACACACACACACACACACACACACACACGCACAACTAATAACTTGGCAAGAGCACCCCTACAGATAGCTTCTTTCCCCGCTTAAATACGGGAAGAGCGTGAGGAGTGAACATGCTATGCTTCGCTGTAAGAAAAGCAGACATCTTTAAAGGGGGGAGGCCTGACGTCTCTTTGCAAGAGTGAAAGGCCTGGGCTGGATCCGGATTAGCCATGCTTGTGGCAAACGATCAAAGGGAATTTATACGACACCCTGCAAGGCCCCGCCGGGACAAGCCTGGGTCCCAGAGCAAACAGAGGCTAACAGAACTGGTTCCTCAAGGGCGGCCGGAAGGCAGGCCCAGCCCCACTCCGCTGGGAAAGGCCTGCTGATCACAGAGCGCCTGCACTCCGAGGGAAACAATGGGCATTCGAACGCCAGCACCCACATAAGTTCAGGGAGCAGTTATGTGTCTGATGGTTAACACGAGGTGCAAAGCCGTGGGTCCCGTGGGTTAATTCAGAAATAAAACATGCCATCACGCCATTCATCATTGCCTGGGAACGATAACGCCCACGGCAGGCTCCATCCTTGCACTTCAGAGCAGTCATAAAGGAGAGGGCGCCAGCCCGAGCTCCCAGCAGCTTTTTAATCAGGAAAGATGGCCGGAGCCATAGATTTAATGTGAGCCATTAAGCTTCATGGGCTAAATACATTCACTGGCCTGGTCTAGTTCCCTGAAACCCTATGTTCAGTAACGCCGTAAGCTGGAAGTGCATTGCACAGAGGCTGCTGATTCGCACTGCTGTGAAGGAAGTTCACAAAAGTTCACATTGAACTTGGCAGGCCAGGACAGGGCACTTTGGCAGCTCCACAGATTCCGACTGCAATTCCCCAACCTGCCCTCGGGATCCCATTCTCTCTAGGATGGGCTGGCAGAGGGGAGGCCCCTGTGATTGATTTACTAGCTGCTCTGCCTTATGTACAAGTTTATAGGGTATTGTACCAGGGGAGAAAAGACAGTTCCGTGGAAATAACTCAAGTCTCCTGTGGTTTCCGTGTAAACCTCCCTCCCCACCCCCCTAACCCCATGATTTTTTTGGAGCTTGAGTGAGGAAACTTGGGAAGAGCTGGTTTGGAGGATGTAACTGGGTGAGACATCATTTGGGATTTTGTTTTGTTTTTCAAAATTTCAAATCACCTTTGTCCTCCAGGTCTCAAAACACATGGGAAGGATGGCCTTTTAAAAGGGGGGGAGGGACGCGGGGAGGACAGGGGGGCGGAGAAAGGGTGGGGTTGGAGCCCAAGTTCAGGGAGTGGAGCAATCCCGCTGCGTAGACATAGACGCTGAGTAAATATTTGAGTCTACAGCCCAGCGGCTGGTCATTTCTTCCAGGACCTGAGGGCACTTTCTAATCATCGGATCAAAGACATTGCTGGCTCCTGGTTTCCACAGAGTAAAATCAGACATTCCCCACTGTGTCATTCTTCTTTAGCTTTCTCGTCTTATCTCTCACTACATCTCCCCCCAATTTTTTCCACACTACCCACCCATCCCCACAGTCACCCACAGCCACCCCCCACCGCTCTACTCCCCGCCTTCCTGCTCACCAGCAAACACTCCTAACACATACTTGCATGTGTACACGTATACACACACACACACACACACACACACACACACACACACACTTCATTTCAAGCATTTACCCAGAACCTCCAATGTGCCAGATACTGAGCTAAAATCCTCCCAATAAACCCATGAGTCAGGTGCTTTACCTCCACTGTTACTGAGATATAGTGGACATATAACATGGTAGTAGTGTAAGTGTATGGCCTAATGATTTGATATATGTATATATTGTGAAATGACCACCACAATAGTTAGCATCCATCACTTCATGTAGTTATAGTATTTTTTCTTGTGACGAGAACTTTGAAGATCTATTCTCTTAGCATCTTTCAAATATATGCTACATTGCTATTAGTCATCATGGTCTACATTATACCCCCAGAACTTACTTATCTTATAACTGGAAGTGTGTACCTTTATGGGTAGGTACGTTTTTATATCCCCACATTACAGGTGAAGAAACAGTCTCAGAGAGATTGACTTGCCTAAGGTCACATAGCTGGTAGGCTCATAGACATGGATGGCCAAATCCAGGTTTCCTAACTCCTGAGTGAAACCCTTACCCTCTATTCCCACAAATCTGCCTGTTCAAATATTTATATATATATATATTTTAATGTATCATTTATTGATTTCATAGAGGAAGGGAGAGGGAGAGTTAGAAACATCAATGTTGAGAGAGAATCATTGATCAGCTGCCTCCTGTATGCCCCCCTTCTGCAACCCAGGCCTGTGCTCAGACTGGGAATTGAATCATAACCTTTTAGTTCGTAGGTCAACACTCAACCACTGAGCCATGCTGGGCCATAAATATATATATTTTAAATCCATTATGCTAGGGTGGTTTTCCCATGCCTTCCATTGAAAATTCACCTCATTCCTGTTGTATTTTTATCTAACCTCTAGTAAGACACTTAACAAAATCAGTTTCATGTCCAAGTTACTATGTATCTGCCTCCCTAAGGACACTGAGCACAGGTGAAGGCTAATGCACTTGTGAGTCCCCAGCAGTACCTGCCATGATGCTTTCCACACAGTATATGCTTGAAAATAATTGTCGACTTTACTGGAAGAAAAGAATTCCTGAACCTCTTCGACAATGTGAGCATGCCAACAGAGAATGGGAAAATCTCAGTCAACACTCTGCTTTGTTTTAGATTTTTCCCTCTGCTCTTGAGTGAGAGCCACTGCAGCTAATGACCGGCCCTTTGTCTAACACTGCTTAATCTGGGATAAATAAATCAGAAGTGTCTGGAAGAACTTCCAGGAGCCCAGTAAGCCCCATTTGGAGATGGATGGCCAATTCCAGAAAGTCTCTGTGCCTTCACTCTGTCGTTCATGCCCAGCTTTTCCTTTTGGCTTTGTTTGTTTTTGTAATCCAGAACATCAGCAAATACATTTAATCGTGTCACTAATTTCATCAATAACTAAGGCCTGTCCAAGGTGGCAATTCCCCACCCAAGAAACTTTATTCGACCAAACTCATTGTAGTGGCAGAAAAACAACCTTAAAAACGACACACTGGGGGGAAAGTAAACAAATATAATAACCATACATACCAGTAAATATACCTTACAAAGTATAGACAGCACAACAGAGGAACTGAGGCAGCGAGTGTATAACAAAGGCTGTGTAGTGTAAGGGTTTTTGAAGCTACAATGAGTTTGAATTGACATCCTACCCCTTTTTAACCATGTAAGCTTGGATGATGGGTTTAATTTCTTTATGCCTCAGTTTCCTCCTCTAAAACACAGGGAAAAGCCTAGCTCCCACCTCATATACCGCAGTGAGCATGAAACATGCTATTACATGCTATGTGCTTGGGACAGTGTGGGGCACATAGTAAGCTTTCAGTGATGCCGCTATGACTATGATCAAAATTCTAACAGAGTTGGGGCTATGGAATCTCAGAAAACCACAGGCCTTTGAGTTGGAACACCTGGTTTTAGTTCCAGCTCTTCCACTGAACAAGCTGTGTGATCTCGGGCCAGTCCTATTGCCTCGCTGAGCTTTGATTTCCTCCTCAGCACTTGGACTTGGTCCTCTCAGGTCCTACCCTGCTTCTGGGGGAGAGAAGGGCACTTGCCTGTCAGTCTCCCTCCCCTCCTCAGCTCTCCATCTGATCTCCAGGTCGTTCTGTAGTGACATCAGTTGTCCTCCCTGGATATGGAACAGGTCCCACATATAATAACATAACTCTTTGGTCAATTTTCTCACTGGATGGGTCTATTCACCGGAAGCAGATTCACTAGCCATTGTCAGAACTGAGTGTACTCAATCATAAAGCATAGCTCCTTTATTTATGTCCTTATTCAGGATCCAGGTTGGGGACCTTAGTGTATGTACCTCTCACCAATGGCTCTGGGACCTCTTAGGTATGACTTAAGCCTGAAGACTTGGCTACCAAACAGCTGTCTCTCTTACAGCTAGAAGCAGGATTCTTAGCTTCATAGTTTCAAACTCCAAATGCTCCCAGAATGCCCATGGAGCTCATGTTTCTGGTTTGAGGAGCTCCTTCCAGAACTTGGCAAATCATGAGCCTTTTCAAGTTCAAGTTTCCAGCTCCAAATATCTCTCCCAGTGTCTCAAGTGACATCTCTCCCAAGGAATCTCTAAATCCTTTCAGAACTCAACTTTACACAGTCATGCACAAATATATTTAATATCTGAACACAGTAAAACTAATTATATAAAAAGTGTAACCTGCAGGAAAAGAAATGTTCTCTGGCATCAAAATTTTCTGAATAACTTGGATCTCAAAGTCTGTGTATGCCAGTGCATTCAAAATGCCTTGAGGAAGAATGTTTTCCATCTAAAATTTTATGCTCAACCTAGCTACCATTCAAGTGTGAAGGCAAAATGTAGTCATTTTCCAACAAAGACTCAAACACTTTACCTTCTATGTATCGTTTCTGAGAAAATTAGTTACAACTGTACTCCAGTAAAACAAGAGTAAAAACTATTAAAAAGGAGGAAATTGGGGAGGAAACTGAACCAGCAGTCTAACAGAAAGAAGACCCAGGCTGATGATTATGCAGTAGGCCTAGGAATTAGCCAATTAGGTACAGGGAAGCCAGCTTGCTCAAGGTCACACCCACCTGATGGCAGACCCGGGATTCAACCCAGGTGGCTGAGCTCTGGTGCCCATGCTCCTATCCACTCCCTACATTTTGGCATGAAAATGTTAATATAAAATTATCAATTCTGCAAAAATTAATATGCATACAAGTTTAATGCAGTTTGAATCAAATCTCACAATAATTTTTGTTGACATTGTTTAAAACTATCTCAATATACATAAGGAAGAAGAGACATGGCAGGAAAACCAAGAAGTATGAAAGTAAGAAATAATAAATTGCCTTATCTGATAATAGCAGATAATATAGATTCATTACATTCAAAGCAATCAAATATTGGCATAGACATAGACAAATAGAGCAGGGCAAGAAATAAGAATTCAGAAATAGATCCAGCATATATGATAATTTAGTATGCCAAACTCATAATTGTATTATGTGTAAGGAGAATGGATTACTTAATACATAATACTGACAAAACTGATTATTCCCTGAAAAATATTATTATACTATTTTAAACCATATGTATACCCAAATTCCAAATTGAATAGAACCCAATACAAAAACAAAATAATAAAAAAAATCTTACAAGTTCATTTAAGAGAATACACATAATTCTAAGGTTGATACATACCTTTCAAACTGAGATTAGAAACCAGAGAAAGCTTGAAAATAAAAAAATAAGTTTATTAAATGGGATAAACATTTTTATACATTTATAGGCAAGAAAATAAGTGCCTAAATAAAATTAGTAGAAAAATAACAAATTCAGGATAAAAGTTATAACACACAGACCAAAATTAACATGTATAATATAAAAAGAGCATTTACAAGTTGGCCAAAAAAATAAGACAATTCAGAAAAATATGCAGAAATAGTAAATAGACAATTCAGAGAAGAGCTGATCCAAATAGCAAAATTATTTAAATTAATTGTGATCAGGAAGAGGAAAATTTATGCAACAATGAGATATCAGTGTACTTGGATTATATGCCTAGAGGTTTCTAAATTGAAAACATCAAGGGACTATGGGCTGGAGTAAAAACTATGCGATGCAGAAAGGAGTTACTCTCGTACACTGCTGGTAGAAATGTCCATTGTCACAGCCTTTTTGGAAAGCAATCTGACAATGTCTATTAAAATTTAATAACTATCACATACCCTTCTACCCGTCTATTCCACTCCTGGGAATCTATCCCATAAACATAAAACCACCAGTACAAAGAACATGTTTACAAGGATATTTACTGTAGCCTTGTTTGTAGTGGTAAACCTGGAAAACCATCAGTAGAGGAAAGGCCCAATAAATTATGCATATCCACACAAAAGGAGATTTTCTAACCATTAAAGGAATGAATTAGAGCTTTATCAGTTGGCTTAGAGGAATTTCCACGAGACATTATTGAATGAAGAACAATAGTGTGTATAATAAAAACCTATTCTTATGGAATTAATAATAATAGTACATCTTCATTTGTATGATCACACATGCATGAAGAAAAATCTAGAAGTAGGCATCCTGAGCTGTAGCATGTGTTACTTGGTGGAGGCTGAGTGATAAACAAGGAAAGGGAAGGAGGAGCTCAGAAGAGGAGAATCAAGCATAAAATAAAAAGGGGGGAGTCTATAGGATCCATTTACATTTATGAAAAATTTAATGTGCATATGTGTATGAGAAAACTAATTTTTAAAATTATTTACAAGTTAAGTGGCGGCAGGGGGATGGTGAGGAAGGACAACCTTTAGAAGTGGGGTGTGCCTCTTGTTCCCATGTCTGAACTGGGAAGGTTTCCGGAGTGTGAGCTTCCTCACCATTCTATTCACCTTCTAGGTGTTGGCATTCTTGGTTTTTCCCTATTCTATTTTCTTACTTGTCACTAATTCTGCCCAAACTATTCTAAACCATCAGCTCACCTTTCAAATACAGATATACCTGGGTTTGCACAAATAAGGGCAAAAAATCTTATAGCTGCCACTTGCTGGCTCTGTGATCTCAGTCCAGTTACTTAAAAGTGTCTAAACCTCAATTGCCTCATCTGTAAAATGGACATAAAAATACATACCTTTGATGGTTCATTGGGCCATGGTGTCCAGATACATGGTCAAAGATTATTCTGGATGTTTCAGAGAGTTTTTGTGTGTTTTTTTTTTGTATGAGATTAACATTTAAATTGGTAGACTTGGAGTAAAGCAGGCTGCCCTCCATAATGTGGGTGGGCCTCCTCCAGTCAGATAAAGGCCTGAACAGAAGAGAAAGACTGAGTTCCCCAGTAAGAGTTCTTTCCAGTAGATTGCCCTCAGACTTCAACTGCAGTATCTACTCTTACCGAGTCTCCAGCCAACAGGCCCACCCTACAAATTTGGGACTTGCCAGCCTCCATAATCACATGAGCCAATTCCTTAAAATCTCAATGTCTCTTTATCTCTCTCTCCATATATAACATAGATATGCTATATGTGTCATATATGTATTAAATGTCTAGATACATACATACATACATACATACATACAGATCCTATTGGCCTGTTTCTCTGGAGAACCTCATTGGGTTGTAAAGATTACATGAGATAAGGTTTGTAAAAGACCAATCACATAGTGCTTTGATATAAACAAACTTCCCAATAAATGATTTAAAAAAAAACAAAAAAAAAACAATGAGCCCTAGCTGGTTTGGTTCAGTGGATAGAGCATTGGCCTGTGGACTGAAGAGTCCCAGGTTCGATTCCAGTCAAGGGCACATGCCTGGGTTGCAGGCTCGATCCCCAGTAGTGGGCGTGCAGGAGGCAGCCAATCAATGATTCTCTCTCATCATTGATGTTTCTATCTCTCTCTCCCTCTCCCATCCTCTCTGAAATCAATAAAAATATATTTTTAAAAAATAGGCAATGATTCTAGCTGGCTCCATTTCTTCCCTCCTCCTCTCTACTCCCAGATTGGCCAGCACCCCTAGACCCTGGCTGGCTCTGTCTCCCCCCCTCCCCTCCCCCTGCTGTCTCCTAGCTGCAGAGGATTGTGGGACTCAGGTCTAGGTGGGAGGAGGATGGAACGCCACCCTCTCCACAGTATTCTGGGAGCAAAGTCAACTATTTCAGAGCCATGGCTCAAGTGTCTCTCTGGGGCACCTGCAGGTTTGGGGACTGTGATGGCCACCATTGGTCCCTTCTAAAACTGGGAAAGCCCCGCTCAGCCTCCTCCAAGGCCACCAGGAGTTAGACCAGCCGAGAGAGATGGAACGCTAAGAGGTCCGATTCCTAACCTCTCCCCGATAGGCGCCCTGACCAGGCAGCATCAGGTCAGAAGCAAAAACTGCCACAGTGTGTGCTAGCTCAACAGAACACGGAGGAAGCAAGGAAGACAGAAATACATTTTCTGAAAAGTGAGCCCTTGTATATTCCAGCTTCCCTTTATTTACTTAGACTGGGGAAAGCTGGCCCTGTGGGGGTCCGGCCAGACCAAACACAGCCTCCCAGCACTCAGCAGCCCTCTCTCCCCGCCATGGGCCCTGCTGGGGAGCAGGCGTCTGAAAACTCTCTGCCCTGCTCCTGGCAGCCTGCCCACGGGGAGTGGCAGCTATAAGTCTCTGCCCGGGTTGTTTTTCGCTTGGACAACCTCTGCTCTTACAAACAGGGCCCACCGCTCTGAGGCCGGCTGGCCAGCCTGCATCTGCCCCCCATCCCCCAACCCCCCAGAGCTGTATTGTTTTCATTTCCTGCAATCCCCAACTTCCTTGTCATAATATTATCCCACGTTGTTCGGGCCGCTGGTCGGCAGGCAGGGTGGTGCAGCAGGCAGCATCTGGCCTCGGTAGCATGGTGTTGTCTAACTTCTCCTCACAGTCCCTCCAGGCGCCCGCAGGAGCTAGTGAGCAAGTCAGGGGTGACTGTCCCAGGAACGCAAGGCCTGCCTTTCCACGGGGCCTGTGTGTCCAGAGGGGCGGCCCCACATGGAAGTCGCTTTGTAAGGAATCCTACACGCCCAGCAAGGGATCGGGAGGTGGGGTGGGCACCACACTGTGAGGTGTGTGGAATCCTGAACTGCCCTTCCGCCTGGGTCTCATATGTCAAATCAGGTACATCATCCAAACCCCACGAGTACGTGGCACGGCACGCCGCCCTCCCCCCCCACCCACCCCCACGGGCAAGCTGCCCACGCTGCTGCTTCCGCACAGCGACCTGTAAACCCTTCTCCCCATCATTGTCACCGACTGGCACCCTCGCTGTGGCATTCGATATACACCACCAAATGTAGGTGACATCAACAGCCCGTATTTCATCTCAGATCTCCCTGATTCTAAGATTTCAGAGACATTATTAAAATGGGGGCGGAAAACAGCCAATGGTGAGTCTAAAATATCATTCATTGAAAAGCATTCTTATTTCAGGAAATGTTAAAATATGAGGGGTGTGTGTCTAAAATAAATAAAACCAGTATTATGGACCCCGTAGTATTTTTTTAAATAAACATGGCAGTCAATGCCTTTATTTTTAAAATATATTTTTATTGATTTCAGAGAGGAAGGGAGAGAGAGAGAGAGAGAGATAGAAACACCAAGAGGAGAGAGAATCATTGATCTGCTGCCTCCTGCACAACCCGGGCCTGTGCTTACTCATTGCCTGAAGGCCAGGATGGGGAGGAAAATGTTAACTCTGTCACAGAGCGAGGCAGTGGCTGTCCTCACAAATCTGGGGAGCAGGGGGTGACGCTGACAGAGCTTCCCATGGCAGTTGGTACATCAGGTCTCCCTCCCAACCTGTGCTTGCATGTTCTAGAAAATAAGTTTCTCCGGTTTGTTTGGCCCATTTTAAAGAGCATAGAATTTGGAATTGGAAAAACCAGGATGATGTCAGATGATCTTGGGGAATTTAGGTAAGTCCTGAGCCTTATCTAAAATGAGGATACTTGGGCCCTGGCCAGTGTGGCTGAGTTGGTTGAGCATCGTCCCATGCTCAGAAAGTTTGCCAGTTTGATTCCCAGTCAGGGCACATGCCCGGGTTGCAGGCTCCATCCCTGGTAGGGGGTGTGCAGGAGGTAGCCGATCAGTTTTGCTCTCACATTGATGTTTCTCTCTTTCCCTCTCTCTTCCACTCTCTCTAAAAATCAATAAAGTCTATTTTTAAAGATAAATAAAATGAGGATACTCATACCTACCACAGTGAGTTATTTAAAGACATAATTTAAATAAAACCATTCTCTAGAGAAGAGCTCCATAAGGTGCTATGCATGCTAATTATTATTTTTAAAAATCTCGACCCTCGGCCTCGCAGGCCACTGGGAGGGGCGGCGGCGGCGGTCCTGGCGAGCAGGCGGAGGGCGGGGGCCGGACGCTGTGGCTCAGATGTCATGTGGCCTGTGTTTTGGACCATGGTGCGTACTTATGCCCCCTATGTCACATTTCCTGTGGCCTTCGTGGTCGGGACTGTGGGCTACCACCTGGAATGGGTCATCCGGGGAAAAGATCCCCAGCCTGTGGAGGAGGAGAAGAGCATCTCAGAGCGTCGGGAAGATCGAAAGTTGGATGAGCTGCTAGGCAAGGACCACACCCAGGTGGTGAGCCTTAAGGACAAGCTGGAATTTGCCCCTAAAGCTGTCCTGAACAGAAACCGCCCGGAGAAGAATTAATGGAGGACGCAGGGCCATGTGGGTCCTTCCATAGGGTGTGACTGGTCCTGCCACCATGCTGACCCAGCTCCAGAATCCACATCTGATTTGCGTTGTTGCTTATTCTGGCCCCTCAGGCACCACCCAGCCACACACATCCTGGGTGCTCTCCTACAGTCAGGCACACGGACACACCGGAAGCTGAGGGGCCAGTGAAGGGGAAGGCCCTGGGGGGTTCTGGCCTGCAGGCTGCATCTGCTGTATGGGGGGCACAGCTGCCCCGGCTCCTGGGCGCACTTCTGGGGGTAGCACTATGAAATGAACCTGGGCTGTCAGTCCCTGCGGGGAGCAGTTTGGCCTCAAGCTGGAGCGCATGGGATTGGGGTGTTGCCTTGAGAGAGATACCACATGTCTAGTTCCCGTTTACATGGGAAGAACTCAGAAATCTACCTGGTTCCTCCCCTCGTTTGCCCAGTCCTTTGTGCTCATTCTTGCTAAAATCCTGTCCTACCAGCTCAGGAAATTGTGGGGGACTCGCTGGGGAAGGGCTGTTCTTGGCAGCCCAGGCTGTTCACTTGGGGTAGGTGAATTTGCTTGAAAATAGTCACCATCTTTCATCCCACCCCACCCCCCCATAACTGTATAGTGCAAAACTTGATTAAAGTGGCATCTGAGAACAAAAAAAAAAAAAAAAATTCCCGACCCTCTCATTTTTTATATTAGCCACACCCCCTTTATTTATGCCAGTCATCAGTTTCATAAGCCAGCCTCCTGCGTCTTCATCCAAGTTATTCAAAGAGAGACATTGGGAGGGAGGCAGGAGGGGCCATCAAAGTTGGGGGAGGGCAGGAACACCCTGACAGGGCCTGGGCGAGGACAGACTTCTATTGTTCAACACCAGCATAATTTTTTAACAAGCCAAGAACCAATCTATTTGCCCTAAATCAGCCTGTGTTTCCCAATCTTCTAAAAGAGTTCATGAATGAGTCTGTCAAACCCCTTGAAATCCGGGACACTATCCTCATGACCCTCGCTTGAGCGGCCAGTCCAGTTTTTAACAAAGGAAATTAGACGGGCTGCTAGACCATGCTGTTTACCCTCACTGAGCCCATGCTCGCCCCATGGGATCACCTTTAGAATGACCCACCACCCACCACCCGCCAGCATGCCAGGTTGGGAAGGAGAGCAGGGGTCAGGGGTCAGGTGCCAGGCTTTGTCTGAGAGCCACATGAGTGAACAGCAGGAGCCCTCGTGGGCATTTATGCAAACAGCCCCCCAGCCACCCCTTCGAGGACCCAAATCAAAGGTCTGGGTTCAGGCAAGTTGAGAACTAACATAGCCAGGCATTAAAGAGCAGCACACACCGCAGGAGTATAAAACCAAACCTGGAACCGAAAGGGGTGGCTGAATGTTACCCCCCTGAGCTGAGGGGTTGGCACGAGGAAGTTCAGCTGAATCCCATGGGCCTCCTGCGAGCATCCAGTCTATTAGCCCAGCCACGGGAATGCTGGCTGTTCACGAAGCATCCATCCTTACAAGACCCTCAAGCTTATACATAGTTTCAGTCAGTCGCTTTCTCCCACTTCTAGAAAATGTACACGTGTGTGTGTGTGTGTGTGTGTGTGTGTGTGTGTGTGTGTGTGTGTGTGTATCTAGTCTTCTGGCCCCTTCCTTATCACCCCTGGTTTTTCAAAACTGACCGGCAGCCCCTCTTGTATCACAGAAGCCATTTCTTTCAAGACAGTTGAGTCAGGGCTGAGAGCATGCGCACCTGTACCAAACACACCAGAGCACCAGAGTGCATGTCCCTGCCAGACATTTACTTCAGTGACAGCTTCAGTAGCCAACCTCTTTGAGCCTAAATTTTCTCATTGAAAAATAGGGATAACAGCAATTCTACCAGATAGGATCTCTGTGAGGCTCTCATGCAATCACGTCCATAGAGCACATGGCACAGCACCTGCAGCCACTGCATGCCCCCCTGTCCCTGTGGCCTGTCGCACCACCATTCCCCATTGTCTGCTCCTCCTGGGATCCATATCCTTGGCCATGTGACTCTGCGGTCCTCCCCACTGGAGACAGCGTGCGCCTCCTATTTCATTGGTGTCGAGCTTGGCTGGCATGTGACTTGCCTCGGCCACTGGAATGTGGGCAGGAGGAACAATGTGCCCTTCTCAGCCTAGGCCTTGTGTATTATGTATTTCCACTCATCCCATTTGTGCGCCTGCCATTGCCGAGGGCAGGACATGCCCTGCGAGGCCTGCTGGAACCAGCACAATGAAATTATCTCGGAGCAGACCTGGACCCAACCCACAGCTTGGAGCCGTGCCCAGCAGAACTCAGCCTCGATCAGCCAAACTCAGGCCAGCCCTCAGACACGTGGACAAGAAATAAGGACTCATTGTTGTCCACCACAGAGTTTTGGAATGGTCTTGTTAAATAGCATTATTGTGACAATACTTTATGCTTATCTTGTCCAGACATGGAGACTTAAGCTTATTGAAAGCAGTTAAATGGGCTCACTTCTCTTTTACTCCAGATCCCAACCAAGCCTCCATGTAATGGAAAGTACATGGCTTTCCATTCCTCATTCATATCTAGCTTCCCCATCTTACTGGCTGAGTGCCTTAGGGCAAATCACTTAACTTCTCTGAGTCTTGGTTTAGTTGTAAAATGGGAGGGAGAATGTCAGCCCCTATTAGCATGAGGGTTGAAAGGCATGATTCATGCCACACATGCAGACATAGCTTGTGTTCTCAAGAAAGGTGGGTCACTTTCCCCTTTCCTTTATAAGCTTCCTACCCTTCAGCTAGCCTCATGTCCAGATCTGGACAGAGTGGACCGACGTGAATAGAGTTTGGATACCTCCCTCGAACATAGGGACAGAGGCATTTGGCTTTGTCTCAGACTTCAGTTTCATTCATTCATTCACATTTATGTGGCACCTGTCATATGGAAGGCACTGTTCTAGGCCCTGAGAATCTGGTGGCCAATAAGGCAAAGTCAGTCCTCTGATGGAGCTGACATTCTAGAAGAGGTTGAAGTAGATAATGAATAGAACAATAAATAAACTAGATAATTCCAAGCAGTGATAAATACCGTAAAATAAATACAAAAGGGTGATGTGAGAGGAAGTGACAGTGGGGGGCAGTGGTCGGGCAGGCCTTGATGAGACAGTAGCACACAGCAGAAATGTTTCTCTCTAGTGATTCTTGATCCACACTTACCCAGAGAAGCTCTTCTTGTCTTCAACGCTTTAACAAGTTCTGTTTTTTTTCTCTTTTTTTTTTAAACCACCTGCTGCTCCTGGTAGTGATCCAAGCAACCCTTCCAAATTCATACTTGATCTTCTGTTCTTCCTCCCTCCTTCTGTGCATGTCTGGGTTTTGTAAGTTACCTTGGGGGCCACACCTACCTTTTTAGACACCCCCTCTTTTTCTCCCTCACTGGCACCATTTTTAGTTTCATACATAGGAGAGGTTCCGTTTTTGAGGGCTCTCACTTCGTCATGCCATCTGCCTGCCTGCCTTTGAAGAACCTTGCATCAGTCTCATCTTTGCACAGTTTGAAATCTGTTCCTCTGTGCCTTATACTATATGACTATCCCCCACATCTCCATCTCGGCTCTTAAGAACTTCAAGTTAAATGAGAAGATCCCTTTAACATCGTCCCAGCCCATGGCGACTTCAGCCATCCTTGTGGCCGGAGGAGAGCGCACACGAGCAGTGTCCCTCCGTCCTGAACAATGGAGTCTTCAGGAACACATGCCAATCATTCACTAGCTGCTTTGTCTGCCGTTAGCAACATGAATTTCAGCAGTCATCTAGAGCAGACCGGTGAGTCCCAAAATTCAAAAAAATTCCTTTAAAACTCTCATATAAATGGCCTGAGAGGCCTGTCAAAAGTACTGATTCTGAATCAGTGGGTCCAATGCCAGGCCCAAGACTCTGCATGTCAAACAAGCTCCCAGGTACCAGCAGAGCCCATTTAGAATAGTCACATCAACCCTGCATCGTGACCACCACAGACCTCGAGGCTGGATTTGTCATCGGGGTGAAGAAAACATCATCTCTCTACCTCTCAGAATCTCTATCTAGAAGGTATCCTGGAGCCCATGCCCACAGCAGTATTTCTTCTCTTTAATATTTTGCCTCAATGTCAGAATATTAAAGAGCCTCGGTCCCTAATTTCCTCCCTTCTATACATTAGTATCTGTCATTATGTCGGTTTCCCCAGTTTCATTTTATTGCAGTAGATGAATCCATGAGACAGAACACCAAGCCTTGTTTTGAACTCCACAACGACAGTTGACAAGGAAAGGGTGCATCTGACTAGGGCCGCGAAGACCAGGCCAGATCTGCCACCAGGATTCAGAGAACACAAAGTGACCAGCTGCACCTTAAAGGAGAAAAATGCACAGAGAAAACCCCAAAACCACATCCCAGGGAAAATCATGTATTTATCCAACCAGAAGAATAACAGTGAGAAATTACCCAGTAATTTTCAAAAATTAAAAAAAAAAAAAGAGGGGAAAGGGGTTATGGAAAAGTACTCATTCCATTATTCATCCATTCATTCATTCATCCATTCAGTTCAACTAATACTTTTGAGCATCTGTTCTGGGTCGGGCTCTTCAGGTGCTGGGTATGTGTGTTGAGAACAGAATCCTTCCCTTTCCTCATGGAGCTCACATCCTGGGGAGAGACAGACACTGAACAAGGAAGCAGACAAGTGACTTGTAATTGCAAATAGGATTGACTGTGAAGGAAACAAGATACAGTGATAAAGAAAGAAGGAGCAGGGACCTGCTGGTGAGAGGCCCCTCTGAGGAGATGATGTTCAGGCTAAGAGTCCAAAGATGAGAGGCAGTAAGACCTGTGAGGTGTCAGAGGGAGGTGGAGGGAAGAGAGGTCACTTCAGGGAGAAGGAACAGTATCTGCGGAGGCCCTGAGGTAGGAAAGCATCTAGTGGGTTTGAGGGACTGAAATGAGACTGTCTGGCTGGAGTCGAGCACAGTGGTGGAGAGAGTGGCAGGAGAGGAAGTTGGAAAGGTGGCTTATTGTCTGGGACGTTGGTACATCAATGGACCCACCGTGGCTATTGAACAAAATGAACTTGAAATGTTAACACAAGAGGGTAGAAGTATAATTTAGTGAGATGGGACTTATTTAAATAAGTGCATGCAGCCCTGACCAGTTTGACTCAGTGGATAGAGCGTCGGCCTGCGGACCAAAGGGTCCCGGGTTCGATTCTGGTCAAGGGCATGTACCACAGTTGTAGGCTCCTCCCTAGCTCGGGCCCTGGTCGGGACTTGTGCAGAAGGCAACCAATCGATTTGTTTCTCTCACATCAATATTTCTCTCTGTCTTTCCCTCTGTTTCACTCTCTCTAAAAATCAATGGAAAAATATCGTCGGGTGAGGATGAAAAAAAAACAAAAACAAATACATGAAGAGTGCCTACTTGTTCCAGGATTGGTGTGTGGAAATGAACAGTAGACTACAAAGCCAAATTTTGGAGTCAGGCCTGGAATCAAACCCTGGCTTTGACATTTACTACCTGGGCAACTGTGTTTGAACTGACTTCTCAGAGTATCAGAGTCCTTGTCCATAAGAAGACAGTGACCCTGACCTCCCAGAGTGGCTATGAGAACCGAGGTATTGAATATAAATTAAACGTGGAGACTGCACATGGCAAGGGTTTGATAAGTGGGAGCTATTTTTCTACAGGTGTGATCATGGTTTTAATTTGCATCTCCCAGATTGCTATGAGAGTGAGCAGCTTTTCATAATTTGGAAGCTATTTTATTAATAGCATCATTTTTATTGCTCTCTTTTGGAAATTTCAAACAGGATCTAGCACAGCACAGAGGCAGTCCGAGGCATGTAAGTTTCTTCTAAGTTTCTCAGCAACTGACAAGACTGATCTTCCCCTTCAGGGCTCGGGGGGAAGTCTTCACCCCAAATCCAGCCTAAACAGTACCCAGGCACTCACACCACACAGTGCTGCTCCCCACCCCAAATCTCTGCACCTGGTTTCTCTCCCAAACAAGGATTTACCTGCCCTAATTCCATTGCTTTCATTCTGGGCCCATATATCACCACCTTTGCAAAACCTCGTTAATGCTTTGGGGATGCCAAAGCATTCATCAATTCCCTGAAGAAAAGATATTTACCAAAGCTTACCTGGCCAGGTTAAAAGAATTGATGCAGCTCCTTGACAGACAGAAAGCACATGCCCCCACCCCCACCCCCACCCCCAGGTGTTCCCGGCTTATTGATATCCTCTTCCTAAAGGCACCGGATGCACATCATCCCTTCAGGCAAACTGAAAAACAACTGTGCTTCATAAAGCGCCCAAAGGTATTTGATGTGTAAGGTAAAGAGTACGTTAAAGTGTATGTGCCTAAAATAGACAATCTGATGGTTATTTCTGTAGGGAAGAAAAAATGAGTCAGTGTCATTCTCTTCAGCAAATCGTTTATTAAGTATTCATTCATTTGACCACTTCTTATTAAACATCTATTGTGTGTCACCTGCTGAGAAGTGTACACATACGAATCAGGCATAGAAGCTGACGGCCTAGAAGGAGAGCCAACATAGGTACAATCTGTACCTCTGTATCTACACACACACACACACACACACACACACACACACACACACACACGGAATAGGCAATAATGCCAGCAGAAAGGTTCAGATAAGCTACTGTGGCAGTTCAGATGAGGGATCTGCTTGCTCCAGCTGAGGCCTCCCTGGTCACCCTGTATAATAATATCACCACCTGCCCCAACCTCACACTACAGTCTCCCTTTTCCTGCTTTCCCAGGGCACCCATCACCTTGTCGTATAGCATATAATTTACTAGGATGTTATCCTGTTTAGTCCCTCCCATCCCCACTAGAACGTACTGTCTCTCCGTAAGGCCAGAGACTTTTTGTCTATGTTGCTGTATCTCATGTTCCTGGAATAGAATGTGGCACATGGTAGGCACTTCAGTTTTCCTAAATGCCAGGTAGGAAGGACGGGTGTGGTGAGAGACAGCCATTCATCCATTTCCTGAGTAAGCATCTATGGAGTCTCTTCTCTAGGCCCGTGGTCGGCAAACTGCGGCTCGCGAGCCACATGCGGCTCTTTGGCCCCTTGAGTGTGGCTCTTCCACAAAATACCACGGCCTGGGCGAGTCTATTTTGAAGAAGTGGCGTTAGAAGAAGTTTAAGTTTAAAAAATTTGGCTCTCAAAAGAAATTTCAATCGCTGTACTGTTGATATTTGGCTCTGTTGACTAATGAGTTTGCCGACCACTGGCCTAGAGTCTAGGCCAAGCATTGTCCTAGGCCCTGGAGATGTGAAGAGAAGAAACTTTCCCTCTCTCGAGTGCCGGCCACTTGGACAGACAGAGGCGTCCTGTTCAGATGAACAGTGTGGGAAACGCCTGCAGAGACAGCAGCCTGGGGCATGTGGGAGAGAAGGTGCAGAGCTGGGTGTGATGGGGACCTCCTGGGGATGAGGCTGGAGAGGCACCTGGACACCGAGCCTGGGGAGCACAGAACCCCTGGCTGAGCAGCCCCCACTTACAGCTGGACCCTCACAGTCCTCACAGATACAAGCTTTGTTTTCAAGTAACTCCCTTAGACACAGACACAAGACTCCATCAGAGCCAATCCATCAGGCCTGACCCTGGGAAAGGTGGGAAGTCAGACAGTGGGAATGCACAGACTCCTCTCCCTTAGCGCTCAGATATTTTTCATTCTTCACGCTCTGCCTGTTTGCAGGTCACGGAGTGGGCTCACATGCAGACGCATACAGAACACTCAGGCTGTTTCCAATGTTGCACAATTCTTCACGCCGAGGCAGGAGAAGGCCAGGTGTGGCGAGCACACCTGCCTTGCTCTTCGGTTGCCAGGACACCTTGAGAGGAAGAAGGATGGCTTGCTCAAGACGGGGTGTGGGCAGCAGCTCCTAGCTCAGACCCAGTATACCCAGCAGACAAGACCACCTTTTGGAACTTCGGAACACGGAGCTCAGGCCCTGGGCAAAGTCATCGAAATTCCAGAAGAGAGAGTCTGGAAGAGCTCACATCGGACCCCGGGAAGGGAGCAAGGAGATGCTATAAAAATAAGCGCTTATAGGCATAATTAGATCGGAGGCTGTTCTGAGCTCTGGGAAAAGTAGCATGTAAAAATAATTCTGTTATAAACTGACTCCTATATATAGCAAATACAAATAACCAGCCACTTCCCCAGCGCTGTGAGTTCCTGTTGTTAAATGTTGGGTTTTCTTAAAAGCTCACCTCACACGCAGAAGTTCTAGTGACAGCCACAGAGGAATGTTCAGCCACCAAGGTGACCTGGAGGTCCCTGCAGGGGGGGGGGGGCGGGGGGGCGGGGGGCGCATTGTAAGACCTGGGTGATTCATCCACAGGGGAAATCAGGTCACTTGGGCAACATCAGAGGCATGCCTCTCAGATTGCTGCCCTGTTCCTGGGTAGGCTGGGGGACCCCAGAGCGCTCTGCCAACCTTTGTGCTCCCCACCCTATGCCCTGCCCTGAGTTCCTAACAGTCTGACTACAAAGTACCCAGGATTGTGGTGGGAGAAACCACCTGCATGAGGTGGGTAAAAAGGCAAATGCAAATCTCCAGGTATCTCTATGGTCCCAGGTCTGACACGCTGTTGAGGGCGCCTTTCCCTGGTGAGAAAAAAACCCTAGTCTCTTCCTCTATGAAGTTTAGCCAAGGAACAGAGCCCCCTGCCAGACATTAGCCCTGATGAAGTTTGACCCCTTGGAGGAGGGGGTGGGGGGGAGCAGCTGTTGCTGGGGATGCAGACAGGGAGGGGTCACCCCTCTAACTCACGGAGAGGCTTCCAGACCTAGTCCTGTCAGGAAACGCTGCCTGGTGCGAAGCCTGGTGATTCTACCCAAGAAGCCTCACTTCCCATTTCTATTTCATTGTTTCCTCCCTCTGTCCCAGGGAGCAAGTTAAGGCACTCGAATTCCCCACTAGCAGCACTGAATGACGACAGAGCAGAAAAGAGAAGGCATTCCGGAAGGAGACAGCCCGTGGGAAGTACCTGTGGAGAGTGTCCCTGAGCCTTGGGGCGCGGGACCACCCCCGTAATGTGACTGTTCAGGATGCCAGGAGATCTGAGACAGCAGTGGGAGTGTGGGCCCGTCACTCACTCAGCGAGCGTGTGTTGAGTGCCTGTCCCACGCCCGCATCACAGTAGCCACTAGCTGAGATTTAGTGGACACTTACAGGCCAGGGACCGGGCTAGTGCTAATTTGGGATATATTATCTAATTTAATCCTCCCACACATCTAGCCATCATAACTCCCAACGTATGATGGAGAAAGTAAAGGCACTGAGAAGTGAAGTCATTTTCCCAGGAGCACAGCGCTGAATCACACGGAAAAGCCTGGATTGAGCCCAGTTCCGGCTCCGGCTTTCGCCCCCTGAGAGGTGTCCAAGGGAGATTGTGCAACCTGCCCCCCAAATCCGTTCCAGACTTTGCCTTCAGAATGTCCCCGGTAGGGAATTTGAATTTCTCCTACTTCCGTCACAGTCCATTTCCCCTCCTCAGCCCCAAGGGGAGCTGGAGAACTAGGCGTGGCCGCTTCTGAGAAGGGGACGGGGGACGGGAAGGGGTGGGGACTCTGCCGGGGCAGGCATTGGGGGGACGTGGCTCACTGTACCCGGAACTGAAACACTTCCAGCAGAGGTCACCTGCCGCCACTGGGAGCCCGGTCACATCCTGCTCCCAGCCCCGCACCCCTCCCACCCCCGGCCTTGGAGAGCAAAGGTTCGCTCGCCTGCCTGCCGAGAACGCCCCATCCCGCCTCTGATGCAACAGCTGGCATCTGACCAGCCCGGTGCTGGTGGAAAAGGGCAGATAGTGCTTTGTGTCCATTCCGAGAAGACGGCCTTAGGTAAACAGTGTGGACCGTGAGCTGGAACCTCCCCCAAAGCTGGGGCCTCATTTCTCCCCATCACAGGCCAACACCGTGACATGAAGCAACCCTTGGCACCACTGAGCATGCCCGGAACTGCATCTGACACACAGCCTGGTTCCAACCCGGCGTGCTGTGTGCTGTAGCGGGGCCCGGGAACGTGCATTTCTAACAATTCCCAGGCGAGGCTGCCGCAGGTCTGGGGACCCTACTTTCTGCCTTCAGAGATTCTTTTGGTACAATTCTTGGAGCTGTGTCAGCAAGGGCAACACCATTCCTGTAAACCACAGCTCCAAACACAATCCCCGCACAACGTGATGCTTAAAATCCCAGAAACACAAAGATGGGTGAGGTCAGAGGTGGAGGGAGTGGAGAAATGAGGACAGGGAGCCCCGGCTGAATGGCAATTTAAGAATAAACCCTAAAGAACGGGGGGAGGGGCTTGGAGAGAGAGGAAGCTGAAGGGCTTGCAGGGAAAGCCTTGTTCACCGTCGGGCTTTCCCACCTCATTCCTGAGAGCACCAACATTGGTCCGGGCCAAGCAGGCCCTGCCCTGCCCCACCCAGCCCAGACCTGCCCGAGGTCCTCAGGAGGGAGCCGATGTACCTCCCAGCACCGCACAGCCGTGACACGGACACCCTCTCCCCTGGGAAAGGACAGCGGCCCGCCTGGCCCACCAGCTCACTGACATAGTCTTCCTCCATAGGAACAGCTGACACGAAGGATGCTGGCCCGCCCCTGCAATCCTGTCCACTTCCAGAAAGCCTCAAGGTCAGGAGCTAGAGAACAGAGGAAGGGGCTGGCACAGCCCACTGAGAGCGTCAACCTGGGGTCTTACCCAGGGTGACTTCCCCGTGCCCTTCGCTCTGAGCGGAAATCCCTTTCTCCCGGGCCTCTCGGTGAATTGCTCGTCTTCCTTCCAAACTCTTCTCAGGCATTTTGTCTCTGGGAGGTGACCCCCCAGCACCCCGGGTAGGGTGGTCATTGCCTCCTCTCTGCTTTCACCACACGGCGGGCCTGTTCCATAGTCTGTAAGATTCTGGGTGACCAGAGAGGGATGGTCCGCCTCTCACCATTCCCAGCCTGTCTCCTCTCTCCCGAACAGCTAGAAAGGCTCTTGGCATTTGGTTCCCACCCTCGGTGATCTCTGAGGATAGAGGTCTCCCTGCCAGAATCCTCCTCTTCGCTCCTGTGACATCGAACCAAAGGTTGGGGACAGAAAACCAGAGACACAGAAGGAAAGAAGGATGTTTTGAAGAGACAAGAGGCCTGTGGATCAGGGCCAGAAAGATATTTTCTCTAGGATAGAAGGGGAAACATCGCATAGCTCAGGGCAGTTTTCCGGGGGGTTTGAAACGAGAGTCAGGCTGTGCGAACGTAGGTGGAAAAGGGAAGAGGTTGTATGAAGGGCAGGGAGGGGCTGTCCTTGAAGATTCTATTTACAGAGTTTGAAAACACAAGTAAAGGACAAATTATTCTGAAAGGTCTTTGGGTCCCGGGGACCCTCTTTCTTTGCTGCTGCTGGGACTGGACTCCACGGGTTAGTCTTTCCTTGCATTCCATCCTTGGGCTTCTCGGATCCTTCCCAGTGCTGTTCCCAGCCTCTGACACGCAGAGCCTGGTGCAGGAGAGATGCTCGGAGGTGGTCAGCTTTTTGCCTCCCTCCATGTCTTCTGTCAACCCTGAGCAGCCTACCAGGCTGCAGCGGTGGCAGAAGGGAGCAGGGCCGACAGGACAGCTCGGGGGAGAGAGGCAAATAAAACATCCCACCAAGTCTCTCTGGACCGAGTACCAGCCGTGCATTGCTGATCTTGGCTGAGAGCCCACCGTTTACCAGGCCCCTCCGGGCCTCTGGGGTATGGCTAATTAAAGACACGGTTACTCATTTCATTCCCTAGTCGCTATTTAAGGAAGTCGAATCATGCCATTCCTATAAGGCCTCTGACCCTACCGGGGAGGCAAACAATGCCAGGGCTTGTCCAAGGGCCTGTAAGTACAGAGCTGTTCAAAGAGGCAGGGAGGGGGCGGAGACCGCAGCCCTGCAGCTGGGCCAGCTGCTGGATTGTCCCTGCTTCAAGGCCCTCCTCGCCCCCTCTCCCCAAGGGGCCAGGGGCTAGTGACAACCCCTCCCTGAGCGCTGCCAGGGCAGGCAGCTCCTGTATTTTCTGGACACACTCAGCATCACACAGCTGACTCAGAACAAAACACGAACCATCGCCTTTTGGATTTCAAGTAGCAGCAACGTGGAGATTTTTCGATGATTTTTTAAGAAGGGAAAAAAACAACATTACTTTTCATCAACAAACGCTTACTGAAATCTGTTCTATGCCAGGCCCCCTGCTAAGCCATGGAAAGAGAAGTGAATAAAAATAATTCCTGCCCTCAAAGAGTATCCAGTCTTATAGATGAAAGAGATGCACAAAAAAATCACACTAACCTGGAATAAGGTAGAGTCATATGCTATGCACAGTACAGAGAAGGTGGTGATAACCTCTAACTGGTAGGGAAACAAAGGTGGGTGATTCGAAGTGGGTTTTGAGGCCCACATAGGAGTACATCAGGTAAACTAATATGTCAAAAAATATCACTAGCAAGGGAAAAGCATACTCAAAGTCATTCAAGACATGGAGACACAGGTTGAACCCATTCGTTTCAATAGGTCTCAAACCTTCCTAACAAAACATCACAGCAGGTTAGAGCGAACGGAGGGGCGGGCTGGTCTGAAGCATCCAGTACAAGCATGAACTGATTTTTTAAGTGAGATGTAACTGACATAGAACATTATGTTAGTTAAGGTAGCATGAAGTGTCTTCAATATTTATTTTCATGTTTTAAAGTACAAATGATGCATGATGGTTTGTAACACACGTGTTGATATTAAAATCATGTTTTTAATTTCTAGTCGGTAAGATTAGGTGACTTTCTAAATACACACCGTCAAATAACAGTGACCCCCTGTGGCGGAAGGAGCTCCAGGCCGACCCCGTGGGTAGGAGAAAGGCAGTGTGCACCCAGCTTGAGACCAGAAAGCCTGTCTGAGAGGCTGGAGACCAGGGCTTTGTCTCTGAATGTGCAGTGATTTTTCAGATTCATGCGTAGGTGAGTTGACCAGGTGTGGCCACAGCTGCGGCATTTTCCAAACACACTCCTGGAAGTAAGTTTTTCCTGGTTCTTTCATCCTCTCTGTCCGCCGTGTTGGGTGATATGAGGAAGATACTGGGGGAGTCGCTGCGAGCCGAACAAACGTGGACTCTCTCCATCAAAACCAGCGTCTAGAGCAGGGTTCCTCAAACTACGGCCCGCGGGCCACATGCGGCCCGTCGAGGACATTTATCCGACCCACCGGGTGTTTTTGCCGCCGCTGCATGTCCTGCTTAGCAGCCGACTTAGCAGTGTGCATAGGAATTTGTTCATAGGTTTTTTTAAAAACTATAGTCTGGCCCTCCAACGGTCTGAGGGACAGTGAACTGGACCCCTGTTTAAAAAGTTTGAGGACCCCTGGTCTAGAGGCATTCCAAGCCGAGTGTGCAGTTGATAGCCAAGCAAGTGCAGGGCACCCCTGAGGTTTAAAAAAGTCACCTCAGGTGAAACTCACGCCAGGTTACACTCCAGACCAATTAAACTCTGGGTGTGGCGCCCAGGCATTGGCTAGAATGTATTAAGCCTCGCAGGTGATTCCAGTGTGTGGCCAGCTTGTGAATCAGTGGGCCGATCGCCTCTTCTCAACCTTGGCTGCACGTTAGGATCGCCCGGGGCCGTTTTCATACAGGAGGTGGGGGAGCTGGGCCAGCAGCCCCGTAGGTCAGAATCTCCGCAGCTGGGGTGTGGGCCTCCATGTGGCGCTTGGACCTGGGAAGGGAGCTGACACTCCCCAGCTCTGCACTTTGAGGTGCTTCCTCGACATTTTCCAAGTCCTGAGTGGGTGCCTGGACCCCAAGGAGCTGTGAGAGTCATCGCCTGGGGTGTCCTGAGCGGGACCAGGAGGCAGGTGACCTCAGACGTCAGTGACTCACGCCTTTGAAGCCACCAGGACACCTGTGGCCCCATCAGTTCCCGAGGGCGGCTGGGTGGCTCCTGCTGCCTGGCACGCTGAGTCTTGCAGGAGACCTCAGGCCGCCAGGGGTGCTGACACCTGACTTGGGGCCACCACTCACACCGAACACCAGGCCTGTGTGGGGCTCTGGTCTACACAGGGTCCCCCTGCTGGAGCCACATGTTGGCCCTGCGTGGTTCTTGCCGCTCGGCTTTCAGACCATCCAAGTCCATAGCACTGAGGGGGTCCTTGGCCCTGTGCGCCCCTGGCAAACACCCAGGGTGGCCCTCCACCCCTGCAGCGGGCTCCCAAGTCTTCCAGGTGACTTTCCAGGCTGTTCCTTCTCAATGCCAAAGGACCCTGCTGGCCAACGTCCTCTCTTGTCTCCCCCTGGCAGGGACCTCATGCTGTCCCTGTCACCTCCGACCGTGCCTGATGCGGGTGGACGCTTTTTCGGAAATAGGACTGCTCTTCTCACAGGCCATCCTCGGGGGCGGGGGCCCTGGGAGGCAGGGGTGTGGTCCCCAAAGGTCACATACTGGGAAGGCAGTGATTACTGCCTGAAGAGTTCAAAACGCAGTGGGAGATAAGTCTGCATTTGTGGTGGAGAATTTCAAACAACACAGCTAAGGTCACCAAAAAGAATCCTTCTTCACACTTTCCTGTGGACCAGCAAACACTGGCGCTGAGTGCTCAGCATCCAGGGGAAGACACAGTACAACCTTCGAGAAGGTCATGGGGCCGACCCTCACCTGGAGCACAGAGGACCAGCTCACCAGTAACAATGTCACAGACTCTAAATTCATGGTCTTAGGGGAAAGCTGGCACAAGCCTGGCCGGCATGGCTCAGTAGTTGAGCGTCAACCTATGAACCAGGAGGTTGGATTCCAGTTGGAAACCAGTTGGATTCCTAGTCACGGCACATGCCCAGGTTGTGGACTGAATCCCCTGTTGAGGCCTGTCCCTACAGGATGTGGATGGTAGGCAACCAATCGATGTTTCTCTATCATATCAATGTTTCTCTCTCTCTCTCTCTCTCTCTCTCTCTCTCTCTCTCTCTCTCTCTCTCTCTTTCCATCCATCCTACCCTCCCTCTCTCTTTAAAATACTAAAGAAAAGGAAAGCTGACACAAGAACATTTGCAGTAGCCCCCTTATCTGCTGTTTAGCTTTCTCAGTTTCAGTTACCCACAAAAATATTAAATAACAATTTATAAGTTTTAAATTGTGTGCTGTCCTGTTCCGTCTTGCTGGGGATGGGAATCATCCTTCGGCGACCTGTCCACGCTGTACATGCTACCGAGGGAGTGATGCTGGCAGTTGGGACATGCCAAAGGGAAGCCGTGAAGTGCTGCCTTCCAGCGAAAAGGTGAAAGTTCTTGACTTAAGAACTACAGTAAGAACAAATGTTTCTACCCGTGACATTGTTACTGGGCTGAAGGGGTCTGTTCACCTGTGTGCATCAAAAGGTGAACGGGAGTTTGCAGCAAAGAACTAGAGATTTATTAATTGAGAAAATGGTGCCAAGCCCAGAGTCACAGGTGAGCTCATGTAACCTTCCAAGGCATGGGTTATATATGGAAAAGTCATTAATTATGGTAGTTAATGGAGTTGGGGTCATGGGCCGTACTGATCGGTAGGGGCCAGGGCAGGGAGTAGTGGATCATTGTAGCAGGTCCTGACGTCAGCCATGGCGTTGTTCTGTCTGGTTTCTTGAGGGGGTGGCCCGTAGGGTCTTCCATTTTCAGGGGCCTGGGGCTGAAACACAACCGAAGTCAAGATGTTAGCTGGACCAAAACTGTCTCTGTGGTCAACGGAACTGAGGCTTTGTTCTGAAGACAGTTTGACACCAACCAGAATCTGATGTCCTAAGGGCTTAATGATTAAGTAAAGGAATGGACAGGCAGAAAGGACAAAGGGTCCTGTTAAAGAAACGGAGTTTCTATGCAGTTCCAGCATTGTGAAGAAGGGGGAAAAGTCATGCTAGTGTCCTGAGAGACAGAGACCACATTCACATAACTTTTATTACCGTGCACTGTTATAATTATTCTATTTTATTATTAGTTATTGTTGCTAATCCCTTACTATGTCTAACTTGTAAATTAAACTTCGGCGTAAGTACATATATATATGGGAATAAACATGTATTCATAGGGTTCAGTACTATCTGAGGTTCCAGGTGTCCACTGGGTGTATTACTGAAGAAGGGGGACTACTGTATTCTGTTTCAATAGACACTGGCATTGTAGCCTGGCCGGTGTGATTCAGTGGTTGAGTGTCAACCTATGAACCAGGAGGTCACGGTTTGATTCCCGGTCAGGGCACATGCCCAGGTTGTGGCTCAATTCCCGGTGGAGGGTGTGTAGGAAGCAGCTGATCAATTATTATCTCTCATCATTGATATTGCTATCTATCTCTCCCTCTCCATTCCTCTCTAAAATCAATAAAATATTTTTTTAAAAACTGGCATTGTGATAATAATGACATGGCTTCCTTCTCACAGTAGGAGATGTGAATGAAGCAGTCATGGTGGTTGGACAATAAAGAACGGGAAGAAGGTATCTGGGTCCTATGAAGAACCTTCCTTGCGCGGACTGGACAATAAATTAATACAGGAAGTAGCACTTCTCTACCCATTATTCTAATTTCTCTCCAATAAATCACTGTATCTCATGTGGGCCCATACATTTTATAATGCATTCTGTAATCAAGTTGTTTTATACTGGACAATAAATAAATATGTAAGTAGCTCTTCTCTATCCATTATTCTAATTTTTCTTCAGCAAATCACTGTAACTTATGATGGGCCATGAATTTTTAAACACATTTTATAATCAGCTTGTTTCATAGATAGGAGGCCTGCTAGATACCATTTGCCAGGCTCCGCACCTGCCAGAGGCAATCCTGGTAGGCACCCTGTTTTGTTGTTGTTGTTTTCCCCCAAAGCTCTCCAGGGGATTTCAGTGCGGTCCCCAGGCCCCTGCACCAGAAGCAAGCAGGTGGGTGTCCAGGCCTCTGGTTTCAGCCAGCCGTGGAGAAGTGCCAGGTGGAGGCAGAGGTTGAAGCGTGTCCCCCCATTCCTTGGTTGTTGAAGTCCTAACCCCCAGTGCTTCAGAACATGGCCTCATTGGCAAATAGGATCATTGCCGATGGAGTTAGTTAAAATGAGGTCATATTGGAGTAGGGTGGGCCCCTAACACAGTGTGACTGGTGTCCTTATAGAAAGGGGGGATTCAGACACAATCCCACACACAGGGAGAGCGCCATGTGAGCATAAAGGCAAAGATCATGATCTGCACCTACAAGCCAGGAATGCCAAAGATTGCCAGGAAACCACCAGAAGCTGGGAGAGACTCCGGCACAGACCCTTCCCTCGCCACCCATGGGGAACCCATCCTGCCCATGCCTGGAGCTCGGACTTCCAGCCTCCAGAACCGGGAGACAACGCATTTCTGTTGATTATGCACCCAGTTTGTGGCACCTCATTATGGCCCTAGGCAACTAATATGGGGAGATTCCTCAAAGGAACCAAGTGCAAGTTCAATATGGATTAGAAATGAAAACAGACTCTCTCCAGATAATGAAAGAGCAGGAAACTCAGAAGAGCAGGTGTTTTTTTAACACCCTTCACAATGTACAGGAAGCACCGTGAACCTGCTCAGTGAGCATGCCCAGCCTGCAGAGAGCTGGCGAGAGAATGACTGGCTGGTGTTGTGTACCTGGCTCCTGCTCACGCTCTTGCTCATTTCACCCTCAGACCCAGGAGAGATAATTGCATTAAATCACCTGGAAACTTAAGTGCTCTCTCCCTTTTAGCATCAAAGGAGCCTTTTTCTTTGACCAATTAAAAACCTAAGGACTCCTGGCAAGTACGAAAGCCTTAGCGTGAGGAGTTGGCCAGGTGCTGGGTTCAGCAGGAGAGCTTCCAGGTGTAAAAGGAAGCTTCTGGAGGGGAAAAACATTTTTCAAACATGAAATTAAACGTCCAGTCGCAAGTCAGTTTCATTTTCTCGTCCCTGGTGGGTTACCTGCCAAATCCACCAGTTCCCTCCCAGCGCCTTGGTTCCCAAGGTCACAAACACCGGCTGCCACTCAGGTTGCGCCCTAGTGCCTGGGCGGGCTGCATGTCCCTGCGGCTGAGAGGGAAGTCAGCCTCCTGGAAAGAGCTTCCCATCCCAAGCTCAGATCTGAACCCCAGGTCCTTCCCCTCTTGGCTCCGCAGGACTTGGTCTCCTCCACGAATGGAGATGCAGGGAGGGACGTGAGTGGCTTCACAACCTCCTCGTGAGGATCCAATGGAAGAAGAATAAATAAATAAAGCTCCTGACATTCTGTATGAGAAGAATACATAAGTATATAAATACACAAAGTTAAATAAAAATGTATATAATAAAATTTATTATATAAAATAATAAGTATACACTGAGTGGCCAGATTATTATGATCTCTGAACACATAATAATCTGGCCACTCAGTGTATATCCTATATAATAAAAGGCTAATATGCAAATTGCCCCCTCGACCAGGAGTTCGACCAGCAGGCAGGCAGGGCAACTGCCCATGTCCCCTCCCCCTGGCCAGGCTGGCTGGACCCCACCCATGCATGAATTCATGCACCGGGCCTCTAAAATATATATGTGTGTGTATATATATATATATATATGTATATGTATATATACACACACACACATATATACACACTGAGTGGCCAGATTATTATGCGTTCAGAGATCATAATAATCTGGCCACTCGGTGTATATATGTGTATATATATATATATATATATATATATATATATATATACTATATTGGGAGAATAGTGACTAAATAAGGCCCCTAGATGCTCCTAATAGATTAAAAAAAAAAAAAAAAAAAAAAGCTCCTGACCTGATGCACAGTCATAGGTGCTCAGTCAAAGGGCCTCCCCTCCACTTTGTCGGACCTGCAGCTCAGCCAAGGTCCGGTCCTTCTGACTCATCCATACAAAAAAGGAGGGGGATGGGACCAGAGTTCTCTCCTCCCCGGGCCCTGACCCCTTTAGCGGTAGCTTGTGTCCAGGCTCCTGTGCTGTGCCCCCTGAGGAGGGGCCTCGTGCTGACAGAGACTGAAGGGGCAGAGGACTGGCCCTGCCCATCTCAGGGAGTCGGTAAAGGAGAATCATGTGCTGGACTTTCCTGGCAATCAGGAAACACGTGTTGAGCACAGACCACATGTCAACCCTGTGCCAGGGACTGAGGATGAAGAAATGAGTAAGACTTGGTCCCTCCCTCCAAGCCTCTCTTCATCTCCACGTGCAGCTGGTGAAGAATGCAAACCATCTTTCAATATGTCTACCTCCGGAAGACATGGTAGTCATTCCATATTTTATTATCCTCCGTTGGCTTATTTTTGTTTTAACAAAAAGATTTATGGGCCATTCACACTGTACAAAGAAAAACATTATTTTTCTCCTCTCATAATCCATAACAACCTCATTGACATTTAAGATCAAATCCATTTCTAATCATGTCAACAGGAAGTGACTTTTTTGTTACTAAAGAAATATAACCAGCCATATTTTCATTGAAATAATTTGACAAAAACCAAACAAACAGTTTTTTAAGTCCTGGAGAAGAAATTCTCTCGCGAACTAATTAAAAGCCACTTATTCTAATAAAATAGATTCTCCATGAACCTCCTGGAGTAGAGACAATTGTATTAATCCGAGGTGAACTATAATATGAACATAGGAAATAAAGTGAATTGAGGGGACAAATGTGTTCTAAGTGGGAACTCTCACTTACCCACACGGGCTCCACAGTTGACTCCTCACCATGTGACAGGTAGCTGACTTCTCCAGTGGGAACTGGAAAAGCAAATCCCTTCCCCTGATGGCTGGTGACACCTTTCCTTGGGGACGACAGCATGTGCTCTCCTGCTCCTTCCTGCAGGCAGGCCAGGCTGGTCTTGTTCTGACACTTCCTCTCTCGCCCAACAGCTTCCCCTTGAAAAGTGAGACCATTCTGGTCAGCTCGCTCTTCCCGTGCCAGCAAAGGGAGCTTGGTGCAGAGTGGAGAATGGCATTGTCTGAGTGCCTCCCAGGTGAGTGGGCGCGGAGCAAAACTCCCTCTGGGACTCCCAGAAGTGCGGCTGATGCCGAGTAGATCTTAACCTGGGTTATGAAGCCTCTGAGTAAGAACATGCTACCTAACAAAATCACATATATGTGTTCTGTATGTATCTGTGGGGATATAGCCATGAATGCATCTCTGTATTTTCAAGAAAGAAGCCAAACTGATGCTACAAAAAAAATGTCCATATAACCTAGAGCCTTGGTCAGCAAACTGCGGCTTGCGAGCCACATGCGGCTCTTTGGCCCCTTGAGTGTGGCTCTTCCACAAAATACCATGGCCTGGGCGAGTCTATTTTGAAGAAGTGGCTTTAGAAGAAGTTTAAGTTTAAACAATTTGGCTCTCAAAAGAAATTTCAATCGTTGTACTGTTGATATTTGGCTCTGTTGACTAATGAGTTTGCCGACCACTACCCTAGAGGTCTCTAAGGAACTTGCTTTAATTAATAGATTAGAATAGTTTGTATTCAACATAACAAATAGAGAGATGATAGATTGATGATAGATAGATAGATAGATAGATAGATAGATAGATAGATAAAATTTAGAAGTCCGGAAGACCTAAATTTATACCAATTACTGGCCGAAGGAACCTTTATAAGGTATTACATGTCCCTAAACCTAAACTTACTTGTCTGTAAAAGGGGTTAGACTACCTCCCCAGAGGGTTTCAAGGCATAAATGAAACAGTGTGTGTAAAGTGACTGGCATAAAGTGAGCCTCAGTAAATGGGGGACCACTACAAACAGCATTCTCACTGAAGAAGAGTTCATTCGAGCACCTCTGTGAGGTCGGGATTTCAGGAGACAGAGTGGACTGAATAGCAAGGTACTGCTATGCATACGGGTAAAGGGATACTTTCCACAACAGTGCACAGTCTAAATAGGGTCAGGCACCTGGCGGTCAGGTGTTTCCCAAGTCACGGAGGGTGACACAGTTCTGGAGAGCCCAGCTTCATTTCCTGGTTCAAAAATCACACCTGTGAAACCCGAGCCAGGTGGGAAATTCTTTTGGTTGACTCGGCTGAAGCCATGGTTCATTATCAAGTTATTTCTCTGGGTCACTTTGAGGTCATCTCCTTAATTAATGTCACAGCCCAGGAGGCTACAAAATCTAGCCGCTCAGCCTAAAAGTCCATCATAGGACCTTTCCTTTGTGGAACACTTACTTGGAGCCAGACACCATGCAGACAGCCTTACGTACATCAGTCTATTTAATCCTCTAACAGCCCTCCAGGAGGGCAGCTACAATAACCTTCATTGAAAGATGAAGAATCTCAGGCTTGCAAAGTCCAGTCATTTGTCCAGAATCACGGCTAGTGCGTGGCTGGAGCCAACACTGCAGGTGGGTGGCCCAGCTTCTTCCCAGCAGGCTATGCTTCCGCAGAAAACCACTAATCCCGCCTTCTCTCCCAAGCCCTGTGTGTTTATATGGCACCTGAGAACAAGAGGAGGTTTCCATTTCTCACTTTTCTCACCTGCTGAAGAGCAAGGCTCTACCTTGCTCCAGGCTGTTCAGACTATTCCTCGGATCCTCTTTATATCTCATCTCTGATTACCCCAATCCCTGCTCAGGACTCTTTCTGGCCTTTCAGAAACAAAACAAAAACTGGCAACAATTTAGCAACTCGTTTAGATCTCTTTAGTTTGGCTAAGATCCTCCTTTTCAGGGGTACCTGGTTGGATCAAGAGTGCCACCTGGTGGAACATTTGGGTCACTGCCAATACATATGCCTTTAGGCAAAGGTGGGCAGGTTGGACTGAAGTTAACAGAGACGGAGAAGGAGCGGTGTCCACGCAGCCCGGGACCTCTCTTAGACGGCTACAGGCAATAACTGTGTCCAGGCACTCACTCACTGGGATTCAAAGTCTTGCTCAAATCCAAGTTTGGGACTTTAAGGGCATATGCTTCTTGGCTCCAACGCCTAGGGCTGGGGTGAGGGTGAGGTGAGTGAGGCAGGACCATGAATGTACATCTTGATTAAAAACTTTGAAATTTTATCCATCATGGATTTTTCGCATTTATTTTGACTCTTTACATTTGCGTGAAAGTATCCTGTATCTTGATTGCTGAGTCTTTTGGCCCCTCCCCCTCCCCCCTTACAATTTACATCTGCGGCAAATGCCTCACTTGCCTCACCCTAGTACTGGCCCTGCGGAAGCCCGCTGACAAAGGATTCCATTTGCTTTCAAAGCTCGGTCTAGAGATAAGCTACACACAGTTCCTGCCGCTTCCCCAAACAGCTGCCTTCACTCTTTCCCGCTGGGGAGTGGTCTTGGGATCACCCTGGTCCCTCCTACTTCATTCACCAACTTAAGTCAAAAGAAAGTACAGGAACCCATTTCAGTGTGTAACTAGTGAATGACCGACAAAAAGCGTTCGCCAGGCACTGATCTCATCCCAGCTCCTGCTCTCGCAGGCAGCCCCGTGGCCAGGCTGAAAAGCTGCTTTTGCCTCTGCTGGGTCCAAGGCCCCGGGCCACCAGGCGTCTGGGCTAGGGCTCTTGTCAACACGCCGCCCCTCCCATCACCCCGGCCAGGGCACACTGACAGTTCTTCCTCTAGCAGTGGTTCTCACCCTTCCTAATGCCGGACCCTTTAATACAGTTCCTCATGTGGTGGTGACCCCCAACCATAAAATTATTTTCGTTGCTACTTCATAACTGTAATTTTGCTACTGTTATGAATCGTAATGTATATATCTGTGTTTTCCAATGGTCTTAGGCGACCCTGCTAGTGGTTCTCATCCTGTGGGTCACGACCCAAAGGTTGAGAACCGCTGCTGTAGAGCCTAATTTTATGGTTGGGGGTCACCACAACATGAGGAACTGTATTAAAGGGTCGCGGCATTAGAAAGGTTGAGAACCACTGCTCTAGAGTCTCCCAGCCGAACGCCCGCATCGAGCCAGGTCACCGTGCAGCTCTGAGGTGTCTACACCGATCGTTCCAACCCTCCCACCCACAGCCTGGAATGTATGAATGGGCATCCGAGGGGGGATGGTTCTGGAACCCCCTGAAATTTTATGCAAAACGATGTGCATTTTCCAGGGAGATTGTGCAAGGCTTTCCTTCCGTCCTCCAAGGAGCCCTGACCTCGTGAAGGGTAAGAGTGTCAATAGTCTACCAAGTCTTCGGGCTTTTTCCAGGGTCAAGAAACAGCAACAAGAAATCGCTCCCTGTGCCCGGCCTGGCAAGCGGAGTCTCGCTGGCCTGATCTGTGGTTTGTAAATGGTGTTGAGCGATCCTGATACAAAGACCCCAGCATGTCTCCGAGTTCAGGGGAAGGAAAAATCCTCTCTCGGTAAACCGGAGTCTCCGCGGGATGTTGAGAACGGGATAGTTCACGCTGCCTTCTCTTTGCCTTCCGCTCCCTCCTCACCATCTTTTCCGGCCTTGCCGTTGTCCGCGGCGATGCTCTTCCAGAGCGCCAGGCTCTCCTCTGGAATCCTCTGCTTCCTTCCGCATCCTTCACTCACCCTTCCAGATCAGCTCTCTGGACCTTCCCAGGCAGGGCTGGGCACCTGACACACTCCCGTCACCCTGCAGACGACTCTTCTAGATGTTCCTGCATATTGATCTATCCTGCCTGCAAGACTGTGAGCTCAGGAGGGCAGGAACCTAATCTGATGGTTTCCATATCCCCAGCACCTAGCATAGAGCCAGTGTGGGGAAAAAAAAAAAAAAAGTTTAGGTGGATGAATAGATTAAACACATGCATCCACGAATGAACAAACCCCCCCCCCCCCCAGCCCCCAGCATGCCTTCCTTCTCCAGAGGAAGAAAGAGAGGCTCTGGTAGACACGAGCAGGCCAGTGAGACTGAACCCAGCAGGGCCGCCCCGGGAGCCGCACCCAGGCCAGCTGCAGGCCACTCTGCAGCTGCCAGCTGAGATCATGCAGGGACCCCACCCGGCCACTTTGCAGTGAGGGCTAGAGCATGCCACCTCGCCTGGCTCTCCCCTCCCTCTGCTGCTCCCTGGCTCAGGTCCCCTCTTCCCATGCTCGGAGCACACAGTGGGGAGACACTGACCAGGGGAATTCAGAGGTGAGAAAGTGGTCGCTGACGGATGCCAACGGTCCCCCTGGCAGGGTCTGGGAAAGCTGCACCTTCTCCATCCTTCTGTGCCATTACCACAGTGAAGAGGAAAAGGAGAAAACATCTGACTGTTTCGAACTCCCTCCAACAGCAGGATAAAGGGCTGAACCTCATGCCCAGAAATGCATTGTCCAGGAAGGTAAACAGCTTCCTCCCACCGGAATTCGATTCATCAGAGTCTGATAAAATCTCCGGACGCCGAGCTCTGCCTGCCCCGAGCACAGTGCGGAACCCGGCCAGAGAGCCGGGGAGAGGGAGGCCGGCCCAGCTGGTCTGGTTCCTGCTCTGAAGCGGGGGTAAAGCTTCGGAGGGAAACCGGAGGCCTGAACGCAGCTGTGGTCGTTACTAAATCATCAGACTTCCCACAACGAGCTACACATTTCAGACGGCAGGGAGGACTCCCGGGGTCGTCTGAGTGGGGTTTCTCGTGGGGTTTTGGTTCCTTCTGGTGGCCTCGCCTGCAGGGTTTCCTCATATTCAGTTTGCCTTTATCGGGAGTCACAGGAGACCCCCCTGTCCCCCACACCCAGCCCCGCAGCCCCCACAGCTCCTCAGGAGCCCCCTCAATGGGCCCAGGGTCCTGTGGGTTTGTCAACAGGCAAATCTGGAAACGACTCAGGGTTTGGAGTCGCTGTTGTGTGAACAGCATTTGGACTCTCCCTTGTCCGCTCCTCAGAGCACAGGCCCCTCCTCTGAAGGACACAGAAGCCCACGCAGGACAGGAGAGGGATATCTCCGCTCATGGCTGGGAAGGGACGTCCCTTTCCTGTTTGTCCTCAGCGTTCACTCGGCTGACATACCCCGCCTCTTCCAGATGGGCCTCTGGCCCCTGACCCACAGCTTCCCGTGCTGCCCAGCCTCACCTGTCACCTCGGTCTCTTTCCACTCCCTTTCGTACCTACTAAGTGTAAGAGACATTGATAATAGCCTAGAAAACCAAGAGCCAATTGAAAGCCAAGGGCATTTTTATACAAACATAAACGCTTTAGAAAGTATTGCTACAGGCCGGGCCGTGTATGCCACGTTTAATCCTCCCTGCAGTCTTGTCAGGTCAATGTTTTTGTTCTGTCTCACCGACCAGAAAACTGAGGCTCAGAGGATGCCGGGGAGGAAATAGCTTCTGAGGGCGGAGTCAGGGTCCCAGGACTGTCTGACTGCACCGCTGTGCTCTCCATCACTGCAGCCCCAGCGTCTCAGCAAATGGGCCAGGGAGGCTTTCGCCTCCTGAGCACAGTCACAGGGACCTCAGGGTCAGGGGACCGTGGAGAGCACGGCCGGGCCGGAGCAGGGAGAGGTTCCCTGTGTACAGGAGCTGCAAGTGCTTTTTCTGGCAGAACTGCACGTGCTGCCCAGGCCACGCTCTCACTCCTCAGAGCCTGCTGTTGCCTCCTAACCATGCCCAGCCCTTCTCACTCCTGACCACCTTGGGCAGGTGTCTCCTCCATCTAACCAGCTCTGTGCAGGGGAAGGAGGGAGGAGGGGGCAGCGGGGAGGGGGTGCTGAGACACATCTGAGGATGTGAGAGACTGATAACACTATTATCATGCTGGTACCTGATATCCCTGAACTGATTCCAACTTTCTTTGCTATAGAAGACAGACTGGACCTCGGAATCCTTCTCAACACAGCATTCCCAGCCAGCGACGACCAATCAATCAGCATTGTCCTGCGATTAAGCCTGTGTCATTACTCGAAGAGCAAGTGATTGGTAGAATTTAATTTCCATGTCCTTCTATCCTTCCTGCCTATCTTCCCCAGTGTTTCCGGGATGGATGGGTGGGTGGATGGATGGGTGGGTGGATGGATGGATGGATGGGTGGGTGGATGGATGATTGATGGAGGGAAATTGAGATCTTTCCTTAAACAGGAGCCTGGTTGGCACCACTCCTGATTTTGCTGACTTCACCCAATGCCGATGCTTCCTTGACAAGACTTGCTCATAGCATGAGGCATATTTTGTGGCATTTGTTACAGGAACTGGTGAGATTTCTGGGTCATTCGGAGGTCATGGAGGATCCTCAGCGTCAGCACTTTGCTTCTCACTCAGTCTCATTTCCTCCCCTTCTAACATGTGCCTGAGCTTAAAAACATTCACTCACCCATACTTCCTTCTTATTTTTAAAGCCCAAGCTGACAAGAGAAATTTCTTCTCCCCCTCACCTTTCTTTACATATACACTGAGTGGCCAGATTATTATGATCCCTGAATGCATAATAATCTGGCCACCCAGAGTATATCCTACATAATAAAAGGCTAATATGCAAATTATCCCCTCGACCAGGAGTTCGACCAGCAGGCAGGCCGGCCAACCACCCATGTCCCTTCCCCCTGGCCAGGCTGGCCAGACCCCACCCATGCACGAATTCATGCACCGGGCCAGTATATATATATACTGAGTGGCCATATTATTATGCGTTCAGAGATCATAATAATCTGGCCACTCAGTGTATATAGTATATGGAAAATGCTCCACTGTGGGCTGTGTGGCAATGGCCAATGATTAACAACTCTTCTAGTATGTCTTTGGAGCCAGCAGCATCCTTAACCTATGCCATTAGCTGCCTGGGGACTCTGAGTCACCCCATGATCCAGCTGTGGACGAGGTGGCACGCTTTTCCAAGGCCCTTCTAGAGTCCTGGCTTTTGGTTTTGAACCACCCCATTATGATGATATCAGGATTATCCATTCCCTCAGCAAAATACCACTCAATGTTTGAGAGGAAGGAAATGTTAAGAAATTCTGATTCAAGAGAGTTTGAAGGATGAAATCGCTCTTACACAGCAACATTTTGGAGATGTGAGTACGAATAAATCAGAAGCATATGGACTGTGCGCTGTTAAAGCGTGCTTTTGTTTCCCCAGGAAGGAGAAAATACTTGGAAAAATATATTTTCTAAAATGGCATATATTGGAAAATAGCTGATTTTTAAGAAAGCCAAAATGTATTAGGGATGGTCCTACTCCAGTTATTAATATCCTGGAACCAGCTGGGGAGTAAAATTAGGTGATAAAAAGGTTGTACCATTTGTTACCAAAGCTGGAAATGACAGCTTTCACGCATAATTCAAAAAGGGAAAAATGCTCTCCATACTGAGGCCTACGACATGAGGTTGTGTTCCATTGTCTCTGTTTTGATATTACTATGATGATAATTCTTTTTTCCTGAACTCACAGACTGTGGAAGGTCAAAGTTCAGAGGTGCAGACGGGCTCCTGGGGTCAGAATGTTGGCTCGAATGATGGATCTGCCCACGTCAGCCACCGGCTCTCAGGCAAATGTGTGTGCCTCTCCATCCCTAGTTTCCTCATCTGGAAAGTGAGAATGATGGTCATAAGAACCGCTCCACTGCCGAAACCGGTTTGGCTCAGTGGATAGAGCGTCGGCCTGCGGACTCAAGGGTCCCAGGTTCGATTCCGGTCAAGGGCATGTGCCTTGGTTGCGGGCACATCCCCAGTGCGGGGTGTGCAGGAGGCAGCTGACCGATGTTTCTCTCTCATCAATGTTTCTAACTCTCTATCCCTCTCTCTTCCTCTCTGTAAAAAATCAATAAAATATATTTGGGGAAAAAAAAGAACCGCTCCACTTACCATCTGGGTAAAGCATTTGGAAGAAACCCCTAGTGCTCAGGAAGTTCTCGGTAAATGCAAGCTGCTATTCTCTGTCATCCTCGCCAACAGACAACTCCACGGCTCAGTCACTCACTTGAAATACTAGGAAACCTTTAGCTAGACTGACAAAGAAAAAAACTAAATGAATATGGGGACATTACAGCCAACCTTAAAGAAATAAAAAGGATTAGAATAGAATGCTATGAATAGTTGTGCACTAATACATTAGGTAACCTCGATGAAAGAGCAAATTCTTAGAAATGCATAAATTACCTAAACTGACTCAAGAAAAAATAGAGAATCACATCCAATCTATAATAAGTAAAGAGACTAAGTCAGGAATCAAAAACTTCCCAATGAAGAAAAGTCCAAGGCCATATGGCTTCATAGGTGAATTCTACTAAAGATTTAAAGTTGCCCTAACCGGTTTGGCTCAGTGGATAGAGTGTTGGCCTGTGGACTGAAGGGTCCCAGGTTCGATTCTGGTCAAGGGCATGTACCTTGGTTGCAGGCATATCCTTAGTAGAAGATGTGCAGGAGGCAGCTGATCGATGTTTCTCTCTCATCGATGTTTCTGACTCTCTATCCCTCTCCCTTCCTCTCTGTAAAAAAAACAATAAAATATATTTTTTTAAAAAAAGAAAAATTAACACCAATTCTTTTCAAACTCCTGAAAAAAAAAAAAACTAGAAGAGGAGGGAACACTTCCTAACTTGTATGCAGCCAGGATTACTCTGATACCAAAATTCATCACTCATTTTTTTCCACACTTTGCCATCTCTGAACCTTCTATATAACTACAGGGGGGGGGTCCCCTCAGCCCCACCTGCACCCTCTTCAATCTGGGACCCCTCAGACATCCCTCTCATAATCCAGGACCACTGGCTCCTAAACTGCTCACCTGCCTGCCTGCCTGATCGCCCCTAACTGCCCCCCCACCACTGGCCTGGTTGCCCCCAACTGCCCCACCCCTGCCAGCCTGGTCAACCCTTACTGCCCCCCTGCCAGCCTGGTTGCCCCTAACTGCCCCCCATGCCGGTCTAGTCACCCTCAAATGCCCCTGCAGCCAGCCAGCCTGGTCGCCCCACACAGCCTGTTTGGTCGTCCGTTTGGTTGCGATGGTCGCTTAGGCTTTTATATATATAGAGATAGCATAACACACACACACACACACACACACACACACACACACACACACATTCCCTGACTTGTTTTCTTCATACACTTATCACCACCTAGTATATTATATACTTGTTTACTTATTCCATTATTGGCCCTTGTCTCCCACTAGAGTGTAAGCTCCATCAGAGCTAGGATTTTCCTCCACTGTCGAATTCTCCATGCCTAGATAGTGCCTACCATGGAATAGGTGCTCATAAAAATTTATTGAATGATAAACTCATTGTCTAGTCATCATTTCACTGAGCGAGAACAAAGTAAAAATTAGAGAGGACCCAGGTATTGCAGAACTCCAAGACATAGCTGACTAAAAGACAATGAGACTTCAAAGGCAGATCACCAAGGAAGTGTTGTGTCAGGGAAACTAAGGGAAATGGGCTTTCTGAAGACCAGGAACTGGTCAGCAGTGTCAGTTAATGCTGAGAAATCAAGTACAACAAGAACAAATGTGTCCATTGGATTGCGCTGCAGAAGATCATTGGCCACACGGTGAGAGTCATTTGGGGCCATCATAAGGCTGGAAGCCAGAAGCCAGGCTGCTTTGAGGGGTGCATGAGCAGAGGCAGTATACTCTGACAACATTTTAAAGAAGTCTTTCTATTTTTTAAAAAAGTTTCAGACATAGGAATCGCCAGAAAGAATGGGGGACAAGTACGGACATTGCTTCTAAGTGGGAAAGACCTGACAGTGTCCAAAAGCCTAAGGAAGGAATCCAGTTGAGAAAAAAAGAAGTTGTATGGACAGGAGAGGGCAAAGTTTCCCGGAGTAAGAGGGATGGGACCTGGACCATAGGATTGGTGTTGTTAGCAAGGAGGAGCAACCTCTCCTACACCGTCAGACCACAAAGACTGCACCATAACAAGATCCAGAAAGCCCATCGGCTCACCCACCAGCCCCAACCAGGACCCACGTCTCCTGACACCAGGCCAGTGCCCTTTTTACCACGTAGTATTTTTCTCTTGCTCTAATTAGAATGTTCAAGGGGCAGTGAGGAAGTAAGAGGGATAGGAACCAAAGCTGATTGAGTCGAAGATGCCTACTATAATACACTTCATCATTTAAGATTGTTGGAGAGAAGATACTTCTTCCCACTCAAGTGCTCCCTATCCTATGGTAAAGGCCCCATTAGCAAAATGGTCTCTCTGCAGCCCTCAGACCCCTCCCCAGGCAGTGGAGGGACTTACCTGAGTGGTGAGTCTGCTCTAGATGGCTCTCAAACCCATGGTAGGCACAGTAGTAAAGCTTCACGGTCCATACCGAGCTGTGTGGAGGCTTCTGGTGATCTGACCATGCCTATTGGACGGTGGGCAGTCCTACCAATACTTGGCCTCAGCAATAGGAAGTCCATTTGCCCACAGATATACTCCACTCCCTTCAATGTCAGCTTTATCAGTGGGAAAGGTGATATTTTGGTCTCCACCTGCTTTATCCTTTGCCTATTTTTTTTTAGGTGAGTTCAGAAAAAGATGAGGGAGAAGGAAGCTAACTACTCCAGTGGGAAATGTACTATTAAAATTGGGATATATGAAACTTGACTTTCAAAATTATTCTTTTCAAGATATAAAGATAAAAACCCATCTAACACAATCTGAATATTTTCTGATACAATTTAAATAATGAAAGTGCATCTTTTCAGAGAAGAAGAACACACACAGTGTAGCACACAAGAGCCCAAATCTTTTCATGGATGTGTAAAACCCAAAGGATCTGTTTCCGTGATTCAGTTGGATCAAAGTGTGGATTCACATTTGACAATTTCTTCAACTCTTCTCAGGATTCTACAGTTTTCTGTCTGGAAATAGCCATTGCCATGTGCACAATTCAAACTTGAGAAAGTGACCGAGAATCATCACACCATGAGAAGAGGCCGCAGAGCAGTAACTACTCCGTGAAGGCGGGAGAGAAACCTGCCAACATACATTCTTTGTGGATGAGAAAAATGCATCAGCAATCGTAAAATTAGGGTTGGCACCATATTTAGCCACGGAGTGAGTCTTTCACTCACTTCTCTCCCACGTTTGCAGTGCCAAACAGTTGATCCTAATAATCACTTGAGAAATAGTCACTATCGTCTTCTCCAATAACTTCAGTCTTCATATTGCAAACTGAAAAATATTGGCCTTAACCATATAACCTCTCTCTACTGCTCCTAAGTTGCTATTTGGAAATTTATCAAATAATCTTTAGGCCTATCAGTGAAGACAAAAATTATCAGCAAACTTGCTCTTGCAATTTTGCTTGCAAGCTATCTAAAGAAACAAAGGGGCTGAGAATATTCAAAGACTTTATGGCACTTAGGAACCCAGGAGAGGTTAGATGTCTAGCGTGGAAATGTGGACAGGGACTGAGAGAGCAGAAGGAGACACTGCAAAGCTCAGAGCAGACGTGTGCAATGCTTGTTCAAATCCAGGTCTGATTTCACGGGGTGGGTGTGTGTGTGTGTGTGTGTGTGTGTGTGTGTGTGCATGTTCAGGTGTGTTAACCAGAAAGTATGAGAAAGAGTTAACCACTTTTTTCTTATTTTTAATGGAGACATTTGGGCATTCATGGTGGTCAAAATCATGGAAACACTACAAGTCTTGGGGGCTCCTGGGTCTAACCCTCTGAATGTTCTGTGAGGCCTCAAGGATGTTACTTCTCTTAGGTTTGTTCTCAAAGTCCAATGAGATTCTCCTCATCCTATATAATAAAGATGTAATATGTAATATAATAAAGACCGATTGCATAACGACCAGATCATGGATGAGCAGGAGGGTGGGGCAGTGAGCTACAAGCACGTGGCAGAGAGCTATAGAAGGGGCAGGGTAGCAAGCTATGAGGGAGGGGCAGCAGGTGGAGGGAGCTACAGGAGGGCGGAGCAGCGGGTGGAGAGCTACTGGAGGGCAGCAGTGAGCTACTGGCGAGCTACTAGCACACGGAGAGCTACAGGAAGGTGGCAGCAAGCTACTGGCTACAAGCAGGCAGCGGAGAGCTACGGAGGGGGCAGGGCAGCAAGCTATGAGGGGGGGGTTGAGGGGAGGGGGAGATACAGGAGGGCAGGGCAGCAGGTGGAGAGCTACTGGAGGGTGGCAGTGAGCTACTGGCGAGCTACTGCGCACGGATTCATGTGCAGGGCTACTAGTCTATAATATTAGAATAATATCTCCCATTTGTCATGCGCTTACCATGTGCCAGACACAGTGCTGAAATTTTTAAATATTCTATATAATAAAAGGCTAATATGCAAATTGTTCCCTCTACCGGGAGTTCGACTGGGAGTTCAACCAGGGGGCAGGGTCAACCTCCCGCATCCCCTCCCTCCAACCGGCCAGGCCCAATCTGCTGCAATCGGGGCGGGCCAGCCGGACTCCACCCATGCACGAATTTGCGCACTGGGCCTCTAGTATTACATAATTTACTTTGTCCCCCAATCCATTAAGGTTTTCTTTATATTGATTTTACAAATGAAGAATCACACACAGAGCAGTTACGTAACTTGCCTGAGGTCATGAAGCTGGTGAGTGTGGAAAAGGTAGAATGTTAACTCAGGTGTTAACCCAAAGCCCATACCCTCCAATACCTCATTCTACTACCTTCAGGCAGGATGTTTCTGGTAGGACAGGTTCAGAGGCAGGTGACCTAAAATCTCAAAGTTATCCCTCACCATCACCAAGGACTGCGGCTCCTTCTTGTTGCTTTACCCCTGTCCACAAGTGGCTTCCCCCTCATGGGCTAAGATGGCTGTTCATGCCCAGCCATCATGTTCACATCCCAGTCAGCATTAAAAGAAAAGCACAAAAAAGGGCAAATTCCCCCCAATGAAGGACATTTCCTAAAAACTACACACAGCTCTTCTGCTATGTCCCGTTGACCATGTGGGCACAAGGGAAGCTGGGATATGTAATCTTATTGCAGGGAGTCACGTGCTTGGCTACAACACATGGGATTATGTTATCAGGAAGAAGGGAAGGACAGACACTGGAGGACAATCTCTGACAGACAGGGTTATTGAAACTAGGAGGGATAATGTATATGAAGCACTCACTTCACTGCCTGACACATAGCAGATACTTGGAAAGTAACCCTGTTTATCATTGATTATTATTGACCCAAATCTGGCACTCTGTGGAACACACGCAGAAAATCATAAATTCAAATCCGGCCAGGAAAGGTCACAGAGAGAGGGTAGGAGAAGAAAACATTTCTTAAATTAACGCCATGATATCAGGGATTGGCACCTCCTTGTTCGTTTGCACAAAAGTACCATCTTTGCGCATCTGCAGGATCCCCAGGACTAGGTGGAGGGTGATAATGAGTAAATGCTTCAGCAACCATCCTAGCAGACTCAGTCCACACCTGTGGCCCACTGCATGATGGGATCACAGGAGACAGCTGGTAAGTGATTTTTGCTGCAGCAGTCAATGGCAATGCAGTTTTCACTACAGTAAGAAAATTGAAATCTCAGCCAGCCTCTGTGGGTTCCATCTAACCCAACCTTCATTTCTCATAAGATGGTGTGTTGTTTACTTCCCTCTCATGATTAACCTTCATCGTGAAGGGTAGGGGGAGCAAGGTAATTGAAATCCCCAAGAAATCTCCACATCATACTACCATTTAAAATATATATATATATATTGTTGGTTAAGTTGGGAGAGAGAGTGAGAAAGAGAGAGAGAGAGAGAGAGAGAGAGAGAGAGAGAGAGAGAGAGAGAGAAGCATTGATTTGTTGTTCCACTTTTTTATGCATTCACTGTTTGCTTCTTGTATGTGCCCTGACGGGGGATCAAATCTGCAACCTTTGCCTGTCGGGACAATGCTCTAACCAGCTATGCTACCTGGCCAGGGCCCAGAGTACCATTTTAACAACCTTCCTCAACCATCCTGATACCAGAGCTCTGGAGAGGTAGAAAAGGGACTGTTTTTAGTTTGATGTGGAAATGTTACCTAGCAGGGAAGGTTCCAGATGGCTAGTCTGAATTAAAGTGGCAGACAGTATAGAAGGGGAAATAAGAAAGGGAAAGAAGAGAAAAGAGGAAAAGTGGTGGCACCAAGGGACCCATGGCAATGAAAAGTTCTTAAATGTATGGGACAACTTCCCTTGGGCAGGAAGTCTTTGGAACATGGGTACTGTGAACGCTTCCACACAAAGTATGTTTTCAACCCCATTGGGCTTTTGCTCTTTGAGTTGCAAATGAGCTGTGGCTGCCCAGATTTTCTCCCTCGTTAGAGAAAAGTTAACGGAACACAAAGCAGAGTTGCTCCCTCAGATGCCCCTGACCTCTGAATCCTGGGTCATTGTCTCTCGGCTCCTGATCTCTCAGAGGCCCCTCAGATCCTTTCCTGTCTCTGCTGGCTCCTTCCTTACAGCTTTCATTTTTGCACCACCCACTCAACAGTATAGGCAAGGAACTACTAGATTGGCCGCAAAGAGAACATCTGCTCAGCTATGTAAGTCAAGGCGTTCTCATAATATTGTTGAGAAAGCAAAAGAGCACATGACATCCTCCATTCAGTAAGGACACACCCTGCACACAGCTTGAGGTTTTACCTCTTCCATGTTTTTTTCTGCCATTGCTCAAGGTCTGACCAAAGTCTTAACCCAGAACTGATAACTGTATCAACCATGTACAAGTGATTTCCAGAGGGAGAACTATGGTAAAATCAGGAATGAGGGAACATTTGATTTTAGCAGACAGCCAGAATCAAAGACTTTCCCTAGCCTCCTGCACACTGACATGTTCCAATCATGACCAATTCGACATGGAGTGGTGATGGGGGGATCCCTCTCAGCCATCCTGGAGAGCCTAGTGTCTTCTCTGTTTGATTGCTCAAGACATTGGCAGGTCGAGAATTGTCATATCCCTCATTTATTCATTCACACATCCTCAAATTCTTCTTCTTTCCCAATCTCACTCTTTTAGGGGATACTTCTTTTGCCACAATCGACAGAAGTTCATGGACACTGGAGTTAAATTCGTCTGTTAGTCTCTTGGAGGACAATCTACCTCAATGATTACATCACTAGTCAGTCAGTTAGGTTCAAGTCCCTCCTTTAAGCCTGTAAACTTCCTGGCCACCACTGTTACCCTTGAATCCTGGTTCATTTACATCTGCATGTCTGAGAGACATTTGAACCTGGGATAGCAAGACCAACCAGGAGACCAGCAGAGTCTGACTTATCATCACCTTCTCCTTTTGCATCTCTGAATCCAGCCAAGCCACATGATACCCTTCCCAGGCCCTAAATATGAAGCTGAGCCCTGCTCTTTGGCATCCTACAGAAAGATAGGCAGCAGACAGACAGACAGATAGAGGGCTGAGGAAGGAAAGAATCACAGATCGTGTATTTCAGAGTTATGAAGAACCTCAGAAACCATCCAGGCTTGTCACTTTACAAGTGCCATGGTCAAGGTCACACAGAAACCCGTGGCAGAGCCAGGTCCACAGACCGATCCTCTGGCTCACAGCTCAGGGCTCTCTCAGTTGTGCTCAGTGTGCCTGATGAAATGCTGGCCTGATCTGTACCAAATGACGTTCTCCAAATGCTAGAGTTCACAACATCATGTGGAGATACCAAAGAGACACAAATGTGGAACAATTGACAGAGAGGAAGGGGCAGGAACTTCTCTTTATTTATGATCACCTGGTGCCTCTATTGGCCTATTCACAATGGGGGAGTGTTGAATGGATGTGAAGGATGGAAGGGAGCAGAAGAAAGAAAATGAGAGAGTCAGAAGAACGTAGCATGGTGACTGGGAAACGAAGCTATGGAACCAGCCTTCATGGGTCTAAATCCTAGCTCTCACACTTACTAGCTGTGTTGCTTAAACTTTCTATGCCTTGGTATATTCATTTTTAAAGGGGAGATCATAATATTATCTACTCAAAAGGTGTAAAGTAAACGAGTCCTCTCATGGAAAGCACTTAGGACAGTCCCTGACTCTTAGGTAGTCATTGCTATTATTATCAGAGAAGGGAATCATGAGGAACAGCCAGGAGAAAGCCACAGACATCTCTCAGGCCTGACTGTTAAGTAAATCACCCTCCCTATTTCTAGTAGTGTTGCTAGGAGGCATTATTGCACAATGAAAAGAGCCTGTATTGACAACTATATCAGTTAGTATAAGTGTAAGCTGCTGTAACAAAGAGGTCCCAAAATACCATGAGTAACAAAACAAAGAAGATTATTTCTCGGTCATATAATAATCCAGATATGGACTGTGCCGGTCAGTAAAGCAGCTCGGTTGTCTACAGTCATTCGGGATCCCTGGTTCTTTCTAAGTTGTTGCTTCGCCATCCTCTTCAGGATCTTGTCCAACTGAGTCACCACCACATCTGGATTTTAGCCAGCAGGTGGAAGGAAGAGAGCATGGAGGAAGCACTCCCATGATCTTACAGCTCAGGCTCAGAGGTGGCACCATGATTTCTGCTCACATTTACTTGCATGAATTGCATCAGGTGGTCACAACTGGCTGCAAGGAAGGCTGGGAATGGAGTCTAGCTGGGCAGCCATGAGCCCACAGAGGGCGGGGAGAGCAGAACTATGTTCAAGTTCAGTTCTTTCCATTACTAACTGTGTTTGGAGGCAAGTTAAGTAACTGTTCCCATCTCTTTTAGTTCATGCATAAACCAATTCTCTATTTTGGGCGTTCTTTTATTACACAAGTATTTCCTGAATACCTACTATGTGCCTGGCACTAAGTCCTAGAGATGCATCTTTGAACAAAACAGATCAAGCCCCTTCCTGTCTGAGGCAGATTCACTGTGAAGCTAATGAGGAGTCTTCCAAGGACCTTTTATTTTCATTCTAAATCAACATTCATTTTCAGGCCTAATTTTATATTCTTATTTTTTTATTGTTTTTCTTAGAAATTACTTCAGATTTACATGCACTTTAGTCCCCACAAAACTTGGATCTGCCCCTACTGCTCTCATGGAGCTAACATTCTAGTTGGGAGACAGAAGGTAAACAAGTACACGAATAAACATAACAAAGATGGTGATAAGTGGTATGACATGTAGAACCAGAAAAGATTCATTTCATGTGAACCCCAAGAAATAACTTATTTACCTTCTGAGGTGGATTCCCCATAATCAACCGAGGACCCAAATTTTATAAATAAGAGTCTAGCAGCCATCTGCTGGCCTGGGCTTCTCATTTAAGTTACTCATAACTCTGAAAACCAGGAAGTAACTCTGAAAACCAGGAAGAGTCCTCTACTGAACTCTTGCTTCCTGGTACTATGCCCTGCCCTTTTACACTTTTATAAAGGAGTTCCTGGTTTTATTTTTCAATCAATGGACTGAGACCTGCCCCATCCAATCAGAACTGCTCCATCACAACTACTCAGGACCCATAATACCAACCAATCAGAATTTCGTAATTCAGACCAATCAGAACTGTACCAATTTGGATACTTCATTTACATAAGATGGGCCTAATTAAGGAACCAGGGCAGGAACTTTGTGTATTAAAAAACAAAACAGCCCGGCTGGTGTGGCCTAGTGGTTGGACATCTACCTATGAACCAGGAGGTCAGGGTTCAACCTCCTGTCAAGGCACATACCCGGGTTGCAGGCTGGATCCCCAGTGGCGGGTACGCAGGGGGTCAATGGTTCTTTCTCATCATTGATGTTTCTATCTCTTCCTTCCTCTGTGAAATCAATAAAAATATATTTAAAAAACAAAAAAACAGCCTCCCCTTTGTCTTGGAGAAGCTTGTTGGGGTTTTCCCCTGAGGCTGTGTTTCCCCATTTTGCAAACTGTTTACCTGAATAAAGTCTCTCCTTTTTCTGCTCCAACGCCTTTTGGTTTTGTTTACGGAGGTAAGGAGTAAAGTTGGGTAAGGAGAGAGAGCACTACTTATTTAGCACAGTTTGAGACCCTGTCATGTGAGCAGAAATGGAACCAAGTGCGTTGTTCCCACTTTTTACTACTATAAAAACCACTGTGGTTTATCCTTTTATGCACAAATCTTTGGGTATGCTTCCGATTATTTTTTAGAAATTATTTCTGGTAGTGGAGTTACTGAGTCAAAGGGAGAAATGTTTTTAAGGTTCTTGAGAACCACGGCTGAAACCTCTCTTTTGTTTGAGACTGCTCACGAGGGTTATAAACGATAAACATCCAGATTTTGAGGCATTTTAAATATCATTTTTTCAAAGGTTAAAGATGCTCAAGGATTTTAAGGGTTACTTATATCAGGACAGCCTGTCTGGGCTTCTCCCTGCCCTAGGACCTAGCTGGCCTTTTTCACCTCCCATCAGAGACACCTACATGCAAGTTCTTATCCTAGAAGTATTTCTTAAGTCACAGAATTTTAGTGGGAGAAGGAATCTTTGTGTTGATGAGTTCATTGCAGAGATAGTGTTGACTTGCCCTAAGCCTTATGGTGACAAGCTAAGATAAAGCCTCAATCTCTTACTTCCTGTGTCTGTAATAAAAATCAGTGACAATTGAAATGTGCTTACAGTGTTTTATGACAATAGAACTTCAGACAGAAGTTTTAAAATAAACATTCATGGAGAAGGCCTACAGATTTACCTACATCATAGGTGGTGTGGGCATTAATTGAGATAATAAACATAAAGTACATAGGACAGTGCTGGAACATTGTGAGTGACATTTTAATGTTAGCGATAGCCCAGCCAGCATGGCTCAGTGGTTGAGCGTGGACCTATGAACCAGGAGGTCACGGTTCAATTCCCGGGCAGGGCACATGCCCAAGTTTCGGCGCTTGATCCCCAGTGTGGGGCATGCAGGAGGCAGCTGATCAATGATTCTCTCTCCTCATGGATGTTTCTATCTCTCTCTCCTCTCCCTTCCTCTCTGAAATCAATTAAAAAATAAATAACTAAAGAAAAAATGTTAGCGACGGATACTACTTTGGTGGCAGAGCAAGGGGAGTGTTCCAAGACCAGATGTGGGCCCCGTGGGAAAGGGAGCAGGTGTGGGGTAGTGTGGAGTGGTCTTGGGGCCTATAGGCATGGACAGAAGATCTTCGCAGAAAGGGCTGGCCATTCTACCTCTGGAATCCCAGGACCAGGGGAAGGAGTCACACGGGACCACCCAGAGGGACAGAGACCTTCAGCCTGGGTCAAGGGAACCCCAGGAGACAGGGGCCCAGCTGGAGGCCTCTGCAGAGCCCATAACAGGGCCAGCTTTCATCATCTGCCAGGCCACCCCACGGAGGCCAGCTGCCGGCCCAAAAGGGCTTAGGCCACCCAGTCATGTGAGAACTATATTATTCCCTTACCTCTCTTTCTGGGCTTCGTTCCAGGCATGGAGGAAAACAGCAGCTAGCAAAGGGGAGGAGGTGAGCAGAGCGAGAGGAGAGGAAAAGGACCGTGCCCCTTTCCCAGGGCCGGCGTCCAGGATGAGGCAGGTCTGAGCCAAGGGAGGAGAGAAGAGTTAAGCCTAACTCACATTCAGAATTTTAACCGTTACATGGGACTGGGGATGCTCAGATCTGAAGCGAGGTTATTTTTTGCAACTCAAAGGATTTTTGTTTTTATTGCCTGAACGTGACAGTAAGTCATTGGCCTCCCCAAGACTACACTGAGGGAGAGTATGCTGCTGCTATAAAATTAAATTTTAGTAGACAGTGGGGAGCGGGGAACGCTACAAAACTTGGATCTGCCCCTGCTGCTCTGATGGCAGATAGATTATAGATAGGATCAGAGAGAAAGACAGACAGAGGGAAAACGTTGCATTTTGTTTACAATCCCTGTTTCATGCTTTTCCAGTGTGATTTTACACATGATTTTAATTTGATAATCATTCTGTCTGTGTTATACATGTCCCATGCTAGTTCCTAAATCATCACTTTCTACTAATAGGACACGCTTTTATTCCACAGTCATACACTCACTCATGAGTTAAAAGTGCTGTTTGGATTTCTTTTTAAACCTCTCTTCCTGGTGGCACACATTACAGTTTTATTTTTCTAGAATCCTCTCAGTTACTTGAGCCTCAGTAATTACATAGGCCGATATTACTCTGAATTGTACATGAGCTCAAAATTTCTATCATTGACTCCTGATGTCTCTGAGCCATAGAGTTCTACACAGTGTTTTCATATCTCTTAAGGTCTTTTCCATCACCTTCCACTGACAGCCTATACTCATTCATCCGTCATTTATTGGATTGGGGACCCTCTTCATGCCAATGCCCCTGTGCTGAAGATATAAACTTCAGAGCTGAATGACACACAAGACACCTACCATCTTATCACCTGTTACTATAATAATTTAATATCCATTGTGGATATTAAATTATTGTAGTAACAGGTGATAAGGACCATGTTGGCATTACATACAAAGTGCAGTGGGCACATGGGAGGGAGTAATTAACTCTATCTGGTAATGGGTCAAATCAATTTCACAGAATGAAGACTATGGGACTGGAAGGGTAGGTTGGACTCTCCCAGGCAGCTAAGTGTGTGTGGGGAGGGGAAGGAGGTGGGGAGAGACAGAGGGAACAGCTTATACAAAAGCACTGCATGAGTCAGGACAGACCAAGTTATGCTGTGGTAACAAAAGGACCCTGAAGCCTTAGTAACTTAATATAACTAAGGTTTATTTTTTCATTCAAACCACCTGTCCAATGCAGGTCAGCTGGTTAGGGACGGGGAGGATGGGGAACAGGGCTCTGCTCTACGCAGTCACTTGGGGGAGCAGGCTAGTGGAGACGGTACACACGTATAGCTGTAACATCCAGAACCTGTGTCTTCCAAGTTGGCATGGCAGAAAACAAAAAGTTGAAAGGCAACACACTGGCTGTTAAATACTTCAGCACAGAAGTGATACATAAAATTAGTTCACAGCACATTGGCTAGAACTAATCACATGCCTCACTGGCCTGTGAAATGTACAGGAACACGTGGCTCTTCCAGGAGTAGTAAATGTCTCTACTACAAGCTCAAAGGCATGAAATCATTTCCCAGGTTTAGGATGTGAAATAGTTCAAAATGGTTGGAGAAGAGAGTGCAGAGAGGCAGCATCAAAATTTGAGTTAGGAAAGTAAGAAGACGATGAAATCGTGTATGCCATGCATAGGAGTTTGGGCCACCATATGTGCAGAGCACAGCTTTGGAAGAGTAATATATGTCTCTTCATGTGATGGGCATATTTGTGTTTTAAATACATCTGTCATGAAGTGTTGGGGAGCACATGAGACTTGGTTGGAAAGTTTGTAAGGAGGACATTTCGAGAAAAGGGAAATGTGTTGAAGGCGGCCTGTCCTGTTTATCGGGATTCTGACTTAGGGGAGCGCAGAAGGTGGCGCCCCTAATTATTCCTTGACCTTTCCAAACAATTCTATGCATGAGCAGACCCCCAGGTGTTGTGGCTATGTGACAATGGAGACAGAAATTGGAGTCATGCATCTAGAAGCTAAGAAATAGCAAGGATTGCCAGAAAACACCAGAAACCAGAAGAGACAAGGAAGGGTTCTCTACATGTTTCAGCGGGAGTATGGCCCTGCCAACACCTTGATTTCGGACTTCTCTCCAGAATTGTGAGAGAATACATTTTTGTTGTTTTAAGTCAATTTATGGTACTTTGTTATGACAGCCATAAGAAATGGACATAGGCATGCACATGGAGCTGTCCGGGTCCAAGGTCAGCTGGATGAGGTCAGACTGGTCTTCTTTCAAAAGCCCACAAGGGGGTTACTAAGGAACACAGAGCATGCTGGGGGCACCTGCGGGGCAGAGATTTATTCATCCCAGGGTGGAGAGTAGAAAGGGCAATTAGACAGGGAAACTTCACAGTGAGGATGACATTTGGAGAGGGCTCTAGGGAATAAGTAGAAATCTTTTTCTCTCTTAGGTGATGATAAACTTCTGGCAGCCAAGTCTACAAATCTATTCAAGTATTTGACAAATATTTATTGAGCACTTTGGTGTTGGGCTCTATGCTAGGCACGGAGAATATAATGGCAAGCAAAACAGGCGCGTCCCCATTCTCATGCAATGTGTAATTTACTGGGGAGGATGACATTGATCAAGTAATCAGTCAGAGAAATATGTAAGCACTCACTCTGATTAATGATATGAAAAGAAATTACCAAGTTAAGAGAACATGTTGCAAGGAAATCGGTCAAGCCCAGAGGCTGTGAGAGGCTTGTTAAAGAAGTGATGTCTGAGCTGAGATCTGGGGTAAAGATGTTAATTTTAAGCGATGAAGGAAAGAATGGAGACAGTCCAGGCAAAGGGTCTGAAGGAGGAAGAAGAGGACAGGTGCACATTGGAGGATCTGAAAGACAGCCAGTGCCACTGCAGTACAGAAAGGGAGGAGGAGCGAGGCTGGGAGCAGGCAGCAGCCACGGCTTGCATGACCTTGAAGGGTTTAGTTTCATTCCATGAGCAATGAAGGGAAGGGAAAGCCAGTCAATGACTTGCAGCAGGAGTGGGGGAGGGGGGGAGGGGGGGGAAGATCACATTTGCTTTCTGTGGGCTTTTTTTAATTTTTACTTATTTATTTTTTATTTCTTAAAAATATGTTTTTATTGATTTCAGAGAGGAAGAGAGAGAGCTAGAAACATCAAAGGTTAGAGAGAACCATTGATCGGCTGCCTCCTACACACCCCACAATAGGGACCAAGGCCGCAACCCGGGCATGTGCCCTGATCGGGAATAGAACCATAACCTCCTGGTTCATAAGTCGATGCTCAGCCACTGAGCAACACCAGCCAGGCTCTGTAGGTTTTTGTTTGGTGTTTTTTTCTTTTCTTTTTTTAGATCACCTTGATGAGAATGATTAGAGAAAGACAAGAATGGAAACAAATTGAACCATAAAGAAACTATCGCACTGGTCCAATCCAGAGAGAACGCAGCTTAAACAACATGTTAGCAAGGAGATGATAAATTCTGGAAGTATTTCTCTAGGCATTCAGTGAAGGAAAAAATGAATGAATGAATGAATGAATGAATGAATGAATGAAATCAACCGTCCATATCTGCAGCTATTCCATGCTCTTCTCTGTCTTTAGGTTTTTAAATGCTATCTCTCTGAAAAGGGGCATTGATGCCTCAGTACAAAACATCTTGACATCTGACAGTGAAGCTTGTGTATGAAGAAGAGGAAGTCAAATGTTGTTCTGGGGATATGATGAGACTCTCTCCAGATGGGGGAGGAAGGCTCATTCATTGAGCGAGAACAAGAGGTTGGATCCTTGAAGACGTTCAAGGCCAAGGAGGGCCCAAGGCAAGAACTATCTAAAGAAAGGAATCCCAACAGCCAGCCAAGAATCTCCTTTCATCTGATATTTTCTAAGGAGCATCACACACAGGCACTGTGTTCAGAGGGACATAACGTACAGCTGAGCTCTCCCAAGCCACTCTGCAAAGCAGTGTCACCACCTGGAGAGTGTGGATGCTTCCATAGTTTGATTTTCCCCCTCTGTTGCACTTAGACTCTGGACACGTGGATAAGGATGGAGCCCAGACTGTGGCCTGGCATTCCATGAGAAGGTGTGCTTCTTCCCAGGAGCCTGGCACACACCTGAAGTTCTCTGGAGCAGCTCAGATCCCAGCTCCCAGAGGAGGCAAAGCTGTGGTTCTGGGTGCGGAGAGACTTGGCCCACTTTTGCAATTTGGGATGTGTTGAGTTCAAATTGTTGGCTTAGTTGGGTACCTAATTTGATGTAAGATGCTCAGCTAAGAGACTCATTACCTCCTGACTATGGTTCAAAAATGCTGGAATGCACTCTGCAGATTTAATTTAAAATCAATATGTTTCCATCCTAATTAACCACGCAACAGGACCTACTTATGAAGTGACAGACAGATGACTCAATATTTGTTTAATAATGACATCATGTTCACATATATGCCCAAATTCCAATGATCCTGGGCTCCCTTGCCAAACGGCAATGCCCAAGCCCCCTTTTAAAATCTTCCTGTCATTTCTGAGCACACCCAAAGGGGTGTCCATGTCCTGGCCACAGGAACCACACAGCATTCTCCACTGGCTTTTTCTGCAATAAGTCATCCTGGTTAGAGTCCACCAAACATACCCTTAAAGAAACCTCCTGTCACCACTGCTGAGGTTGCCGAGACTGTCCCCAACCTCTGTGCCATAGTTTGCCATGTAGGTGCAAAGGCAGGATTGCCTGGGCCCAGGCTCACAAAGTCTTCCATACAAACGCTTCTTTGAAATATGGTTCTTACCCCTGTCCTTGGAGAAAACTCAAGGCGGGTGGAGGACAAAGGCCATGACATCCCTTTCTTGTCATCCCTTTTGTTGATGCAGGGTCCCCTGCACACCCCATGTCCATCTCTCCCTTTTCAGTTGCACAAGCCCCAGGCATGTCCACAGAAACCCAAATATCCTTTCCTCCTCCACTAATTGCATTAAAGCCTCAGTGGCCCAGACACACACATACACACACACATGCATGCACACGCGCACACACACACACACACACATGCACGGAAAATGAGCCAAAGGCCACACATCTAGGAGTTCTAATAATGATGGCGACCCCTGGAGGGTGAGTGTTTGGGTGTGTCTCATTTTTGTCTGCTGACATACCCACTTGCTTTGCTCTTCTGTTGTCATTTTATCTTGCAATGCCTTTTAAACACATATATTAATATGCATTTCACATTTCATTACACAATGCTTTCATTTAAAGAATCGCTTTAGATCTTACCATTTGTCTGATAACTGGCAGCTCTCTAATTTATTTGGGTCTTCCTACGAGTTGCTTTTAACCTTTCGGGAACTGTTCTCGGCGTGTTTTCTGGCTTTGTGTCTCAGCCTAAAGGGGAAGCTCATGAACGGTGGCATCTGTGAGCCCTCCCTGTGTGCCAGGTGCCGTGCCCAGCGCCACCCTCCCCAGAACGAGGACGCAGGCCTTGGACACAGTGCCTTAGAGCAGACACACCCCCAAAGCAGCACACGGTGGGTGCCCCGTGCATGGTGCCGAGACCCACGTTCCGGGGTACCTATTTGGGCACTAGCTTGGGCCTTCCTCAGGCACTGGCCAGCCAAACTCCCCTCTCTCAGGGAAACATCCTTCATCTCACCCCAAACTCCGGTGTCTGAGAAGAAACAGGGCAGGGTTGGGCCCCTCTGTGGGACCCGCCCACTCCCACCCTCAGGCTCCCGCAGAGCCTGAGCGCAGCTCAGCCAGCCGAGCCGGAGCCGCTGTGGTCCTGCCACGCCCGCCCCACCCAGTCGCCTGCAAGAGCTTAAGTCAACAGGCGCAGAAAATCAGACAGGCCATCCTGGGATCTGGAGAGGAAAAACCCCAGCAGCTGCCGCCTAATTGGCATTCTAAACAGCTAGAGGCTTCCAGAGCACAGAAATGAATTAAATAAGCGCCTCTCCCCCTCCAGGGTGGAGTACAGGCTCCAGCTCTCCACCCAAGTCACACCCTAGCTGCGGCTATTTTTAAGATTTAAATACCAGATGCCAGCGAGCACAGAGACCTGGACTAAAGGCAAGGGCCTCACCAGCCCAGTTGACCCCAGGCACAGACGCCAACCCTGAGACTAATTGCAGGGGACGGAGTGCAGGGGACAGAGCGCAGGGCACCTCCATGGAGAGCTTCGGAAAGCAGCTGCTGGGTGCTTCTACACTCCCCGCCCAAGGCACAGCAGGGCGGGGTGCTGGGCAGGGACTCGGGCTGTACCTGTTAGGTTAAGAGCAGCCAGCACACTCCAGGAGAGCTTGCCAGGGCCAGCAACCAGCCGTGGAGGGGACCCGCCAGCAGCTGGGTGGGACACGCCAGCAGCCAGGCCAAGCGGAGGTTGGAACTAGATGGAGCAGAGTTGGTCCAGGTGCAGAGGCAGAGACCTGGGGCAAATCCTGATTTCCTCCCTCACCCGGGGCGACTTTCTGCTGGTGATAAGCCCTGGGGACTCTGCTTCCTCATTTGTGAAACGTTGTGCAGGCCGGTAATTAGACCGACTGACGGGGAGTTTTTGAGAACACTGAATACAGAGTCAGCGCTCTGGGTAGGTCCACAGCATTGAAACCGCAGCTGTTGCTAGTGGACTGTTTGCCCAGATACAAAAATGCCTCTTTGTTGGCCACTGACCGAACCAATAGCAATGACATGCAGGATGAAGGCAGGTCCCTCTCCTGGCGGGCCGAGGGCTTGGAGACAGACCGCATCGCCGTTTCCAGTTCCCTGCCCTCGTGTGCCACGGCAGACGGAAAGGCTGGCCGAGCTGCCACCCATCTGACATAGGCACCTGAGAAAGGCCAGGTAGCACCCTGCTGCCTTGCTGCCCCAGCCCAGCCGGGCTGCTGGAGAGTTAGATAGTTTCTCCCCACACAGAAAGCCCTCCTCTCCCTCTCGGAGGAAACCCTCCCCCCATCTCATCCCAGCTTCACTCTCCCCTTCAGGAACCTGCCGGACCCCAGGCCACACTAGAGATTCTTTCCGGGTTTCCAGAGTAGTGCTGTGCTAGGGAAATGTTGTGCAGAGTGGACCCAACCAGATCATTTTACATTTTCTAGAGGCCACATGAGTGAAAGTAAAAAGGAACGGATAAAATTAAATGTTTTATTGAACACAGTACATCAAAAATAGTATCATTTCAAAATGTGATCAATACAAACATTGTTTTTTAAAATATATTTTTATTGATTTTAGAGAGGAAGAGAGAGGGAGAGAGAGATAGAAACATCAATGATGAGAGAGAATCATTGACTGGCTGCTTCCTGCACAGCCCCTACTGGGGATCGAGCCCGAAACCCAGGCATGTGCCCTGACTAGAATCGGACTGTGACCTCCTAGTTCATAGGTCAATGCTCAACCACTGAGCCAAGCCGGCCGGGCCATACAAATATTATTAAGGAGACTTTAGATTCTCTTTTTAGGTATTAAAAATCTGGGGTGTATTTCCTACTTACATACATCTCCACTCACACTAGCTATGATTTAAGTGCTCAGGTTCCACACGTGGCCAGCGGCAACTGGATTGGTCCTAAAGCATTTGCTTGGTTTGCCATTGGGTTGTTGTGGGTGGTGGGGAGTCTACAGCTTAATGCTCTGTGCTGCCTGCTCTGAGGTTCACATGGAGGGATGTCAGGAGAGGTGCCGCAGTGCTATTGCAGGCCAGCGAGAGGGCCTTGCGGGAGAGACTGCCATCTCAGACGGAGCTAGAGACAAGACGGCCAGCCTCTAAGCATCACCCAGTATTCCTCCTTGGTCTTCTCCTAGCAGGTCTCCCCAATGGTTTAGGACAGTGTACCTGATGTAGAGAGCGCCTGGGAAGGCACATGAGCATTTCTTTAATTATTGTCAGCTGAATCCAGTGGTGTTGACAGAGCCAAGTCCTGGAAACACGCCTTGCCAGAGGTAGGAGTGTTGTCAGCTTGACCTTCAGCCCGGGCTCCAGGGGGTCGGTTTTGTTCTCTAAATCCAGCCAAGCACCAGGAATTATTATGGCTCAGGCCCACCCAAGAATGCACATAACCTCCTTTGTCTTGACCTTTAGTAAAACGTCCTGGTTTTTGCTGTATAAAATAAACACGCTGTAGTGGCTCTGGGTCCCTGTCTCTCCATCAGAGACAGTGATCCCACCCAGCCCCAGCTTCTTCCTTCTATCTCTGTGTCTGTCTCTTTCTTTCATTTTCTCAATCCCCAGCTGCCCCTACTCAGGAACCGGACGCTCTCTAGCCGCGCTGGATGTGGAAAAGAGAGAAATATTTACAACCTGACACCGAGAAGGTCTGCCTAGGGCTGGCCGGTAGTGTGCGGGTTCTTGATTTCGTGCATGACTGACTTCAAATGGAGTCCAGGTAAATTTTAGAGGACGTTTATTAAAGCTGGGGACAGTGGAACAAGAAAGGGCCCGGGGTAGAAGAAGCAACAGGAGAGGGACTAGGCGGGAAAATGAGCCTGGGCTGGGCCGCTTTGACTCACGAAGTCAGAGAAGAGGGGGCCTTGGGCGACAGGGTCAGGGGGTTAGCCCGGGTCCAGCTGCCACTGCCCATTCTACCCTGGTTGCAATCCTTGTGGGGTCCCTTAGAGTTTAGGAGATGCGTGCCTGTGGGGAAGAAGAGGAGGAGGGGAAGGCAAGGAAAGGCGTGGGCATGCTCCTGGGAGGGAGAGCATAGGCTGGAACTTTTGTTTCTGAAGGTTTTCAAAGGCTGGGAGTTTAGGGGAGGCCTTAGGGGAGGATCTCAATAGAATATTCATCAGTTTTATGCCAAAATGAGATTTATTCCCTTAACTTCATCTGTCCTTGGGTGTGGTTGGCAAATGGCACTAATTGGATTTCTGCTATTTCCCAGAGTAGGGTGATTTAAACTGTTTACCCTCTGGTTGGGGAGAAGTGTAAATCATTTACTCTCAAGTGTCCTTGGTTGCAGAAGATGGGATTTTGTGATTTACTAGATGGTTATAAACTGCTTGGCTCCAGATTTACTGAATAGCTGCAAACTGCTTGTGTAACTATGTGTCCAGTTTCCCTATTCTGCTTGCCCTGGCTTACTAGCCTGTCTCAGTATTCATTGTAGGGTGGGGATGGGTCATGGGCACTGTATAAATGATACATAAATAAAATATTAAAAGCCCTTTGTCCCCTGGCCCATGTGTCTCAGTTGGTTGAGTGTTGTCCCATGCACCTATGGGTCGCTGGTTCGATTCCTGGTCAGGGCACATGCCCAGGTTGGGGGCTTAATCCCCAGTAGGGGGCATGCAGGAGGCAGTTGATTGATGTTTCTCTTTCATCGATGTTTTTTTCTCTCTCTCCCTTCTCCCTTTCTCTCTCCCTTTTCACACAGCCTCTCTCTCTCAAATAATAATAATAATAATAATAATAATTAATTAAAACATCTTTTTTAAAAATGCCATTTGCCCCCAAAGATCTGGAGGATACTGCAACCCTGACTGCACCTCTTTGAAACCTCCCATCAGCAGAGATGGTTTCTTCACCTCCCTCCAAATTCCACAGCTGGCCTGAAGCTTTCAGGCATGACCAGGCGCCACGATTGAGGGATACATGGAACTTTCCAGGGAAGGGCTCTAATGGGGGAAGAAACAGAAGGGAAAAAGAATGAAAGGAGAATCTCTGGACCACAAGCTGTAGGAACATTTGCAGCTTTTCACACAGCCTCAGGAAACTGGAAAAGTTTCTTTGGCTTCCACCGTGTCCGAAACATTTTGTAGGTTTGTGGCCTTTGAAGGCTCGGTGGGCCTCTGCCTATGAGAAATAGTTTCCAAACACATCACATGAAAAATATTTTCTTTTGGTGCTCTGAGGACCTGAGCTCAGTGAGGCCTGATCCTACCCCGAACACGCAGGAAGGCACTCCCTGATGGATGAGCCACACTCACCTCCAGTGAACCACGGGATTATGATGCTGCCTTCTGCAGAACATGCTAGAACCTTCTGGAAAACCCAGGAAGGGGCCAAGATTGGACTGTGTAGCTGGTGCCTACCCGTCGTGAAGCCATGACCCATGTTTTCCCACAGGTCCCCGCCCTGCTGGGGCTGGCACAGCCGGGAGCCTTCCCAAGCCTGAGCTGGCCTCGCTTTCCAAGGCATCCACTCCTCTCTGTTGCCTGCCTGCAGTGCAGACTGTCAAGCTGGTGACTGAGAGGACTTGGATCTGGGGAGTAGGAAAAATCACCAGCTATGCCCTAGGGGAATTTATGAGCTCAGTCTGAACCAAAGGACCTCTTCTGGCCAACCGGGCTGAAGTGCAGCCCCTTCCCTGGCAGAGGTACAGTTGCCCCTGAATTGAGTCGGTGGGCCAAGAGGGGGCTCCCCTGGTTTGTCTGGGCTTCTCTTATGTCCATCCCAAAAAGACCACATGGATACCTTGTCTCAGAGGATACATTTCCCAGAGAAATTTCTACAGCACAGCCCTTGAAAAATAATTTGCTCTCCTCTTATCACTGTAAACATATCAAAAATTAAAATGCTGAAGAAATGAAGTTCTTCTGATACCTGGCCTTTTCTGGTGACAGAAAACTTTTTATTTTAATCAGTGATGCTGAAAAATCTCTGTCTCATCAGCGCTTGGCCTGGTTTTGTTGGTTCGTTTGTTTGTTTTTTGTTTGTGTTTATTTTTTAAAATATATTTCTTTTTTTTTTTTTTGAGGAGGATATAATAAGTTTAATTGTAAACATGTCACATTTGAGGTAATAGTAGAGCATCTAAGGAGAAATGTGGGACTACAACTTAGAAGTGGGGTCAAAACTAGAGATCTCGATTCAGAACTTTTCCAATAGAGCTGACAGCTGATACAATGAAAGAGAAAAAACAAAGAGAAAACAACAAGGACTCTGAAAAACAACCAGTCTAGCCTTAACCAAATGGACATGCGTTTCATCTTTCAATTACTATTATACTTTGTTCAATCTCAAATTGAGATTTTGAGTCAGAATAAAGAGGAAGCTGTATTATAATTGGTGGGAAAAGGAAAGCTTTGGAATTAGGTGATTTGTGTTCAAATCCTAATTCTGGAAAGGAACCAGGACCAAGGTGGGTCTGTCCTGGCGTGGTCTGGGATGTGTGGGTTCTTCACTTTGTGCAGGAAAGATTTCACGACACCCATCCAGGGGATAATTAAAGCTGGGGACAGTGAAACAAAGGGAAGGTTTAAGATAGAAGAGGCAAAATCACAGCGACAGGAGGGCGCTTAGACTGGGCTGCCTAGACTCAGAAAAGGAGGTCACAGTAACGAAGTGAGCCATGCTGGGCTGTGTGGACTCAGGATAAAATATATTTCTATTGATTTCAGAGAGGAAGAGAGAGGGAGAGAGAGACAGAAGGATCAATGATGAGAGAAGGTCATTGATCGGCTGCCTCCTGCACCCTCCACTCCCCCGGGCATGTGCCCTGACCAGGAATGGAACCGTCACGCGCACACACACACACACACACACACACACACAGGTGCTGAACCCATAACCTGGGCATGTGCCCTGACCAGGAATCGAACTGTGACCTCCTGGTTCATAGGTTGATGCTCAACCACTGAGCCACACCAGCTGGGCTTTGGCCTGTTTTTAATCATACGGGATCCACCAGGCTGCAGATGGGTCCAGATGACATGGGTTTTTGATGTAGAACTCCTGAGCCACTGAGTCAGAGATGATTCCAGGCATGCCACTGGCTGCTGGCATTTTGTTTCTGTTCGGTTTTAACCAGACCCTTTAGATGAGCTCATTTTGTTGTAACATGTCCCCTTTCCCTGAAATCTAAGCATGGAAATTCGATTTGAGGGCTCAAGTTAACATGAGAAGTGGTTCTAGTTGGAACAGAACGTGTTTGGCTCCCATCTAGCACCCAACCACATTGGGACAATGGGATGACTTTAGCATTCACCCGGCAAGGGCACTTCCATTGGCTCCCTATGAAGTCACAGAAATTCTAGTTATTTCTGTAGTGTGCGGTGGCCTGGTTTATTTATAAGAACCATCCTTCGGAGTCGGAGCTGAGCTGTTCTTTGTCTGGAGTTGCTTATATTATCACAGTTATGAAATGTTTATTTTCTTAGACCAGCTTGAGCTGATAAGGCAGTTTTTCAGCCGTTAAGAATCTTGTAAGTCGAGCTAATTTAGATAGGGGATGATGTTTCTGGTGGGGGCTAAATCGGATGAATCAGTACCTCTCCCTTGATTGGGCTATTACGTTAAACGGGTTGATCATCACATGCTCCTTTGAGAAACGGAGTGGCCTAGTTTGGAAAGTTCGCTGCCAGCCCACTTTGTTTCCTCTGGCTCACGCTCCAGCTGGGAAGGGTAGCCCCAACGACCTGGGGAGATGAGGTCCCCGCAAGGCAGAGGGACTAGTGATAAATGTTCCAGCGCCAGCAGGTCTATTTGCCCAAAGAAAATATTCCAAACCAGCGAGGGTTGAACATGCTCCTGGATTTCCAACCTAAGGGCAAACCTATCTGAAGGGCACTCTGGCGGCGTCTGTCAAAAATGGAACATGCGCTTCCACTTGTTCAGCAAGTATCTGAGAGCCTCTTCTGTGCCAGGTGCTGTCCCGGATTATAACAGAGAAGAAGGCAGCTCGTGTCCTCCTAATCTTGCTTTCTGGTGACAGGGACAAATAGAGAAGCAAGTCACTATGCAATACGCTGTCAGGAGCACGAGTGACAAGGACAGAGAAAGCTGGGGCAGGGGCAGAGGGGCAGGGTTATCTGGTAGACAAGTCATCAGGGCCGGCCTCTCTGAGGAATAACATTTGGGTTGAGACCTCAATAAAGCGGGGGGGGGGGGGGGGGGACGGGGGAACCAAGTGATTGTCTGGGGGAGGAGCTTCCAAAGCAGAAGGAGCAGCAACCACGAAGGCCCTGAGCTGAGGGTGCTGGGTCAGAAGAGCAGAGGCGATAGGGTGCCTGGAGAACAGCAAGTGAGGAGGAGAGGTAGGACTCCAGGTCGAGAGAGCGGGGTGGGGAGCAGAGTGGGTAACGCCTTTCAGCAGAGACTACAAACTGTCCACAATATCCATCCTCTCGTCTTCCTTTTAGTAAGAAAATCCCCGCCATCGGTGAAGAGCTGTGGCCGCTCAAGACCACATCTTCCTTGTGTAGGTGGGGGTGGCTCCATCATTAAGCTCTTGCCAGTGGGCGCCGAAGGGAAGTGATTTCTGCTACGTCTGCTCTTGGTTTGGTTCTCTCATAGCCAGGGCAGTGTGCCTCCCTCTCTTGTAACCCTTTCGACGGGCGGAACCGAGACTTGGCTCGGTGAGCCCACCTTGTCCATGTGGACGAGGGGAAGACCCCAGGCAGAGGTTCAGCAAGCGTGGTCCCTGGACCTGCCTGGAAACTTGTAGAAATGCAAATTTGGGGCCCCCCCTCCAGACCTACTGAATTAGAAACTATGGGGGTGGGGCCCAGCGATCTGAGTTTCAACAAACCCTCCAGGGGCTTCGGAGGCACTCACCAGAGTGTTTTTAGTAAATATTCGCACAACCATCCTACAAAATAGCTGTTGTTATTTCTCTTTCTCTTTTACGTACAAGGCCTTAGGGTTGAACTCCAGCCCACTCCAGGGCTGTGCTTTAACCCCTAGATGTTGCTTCTGTTTACATTTTCCAGGCTCCCTCTTATTCCTCAAATGATTTACGGTGATTTACAAGAATGTTAAAGATAGGAGAAAGCATCTGGAATAAAGTAAGACCGGAAAGGGTCAAAATGAATCATGGGTCAGAACAAAATGCTTGCACATTTGCTAGCTGAAGGGTTACCAATTTGGCTTTGAGTGTTCTGGAAATGTCAAGTCCAAATAGGATCACACGCACAGTGGACACTGGATCAAACACAAGCTACTCTGGGGGAGTACCTGAGACGCCCTGGGGCTCCCTGAAGAAGGCACTGAGGATTAAAGGAGCGTCTGCAAGAACATCTTCAGGATGGATGCAGATAAGAGTTCACAGGGCTCAATGAACCATAATTTACACCATCACTTATTAAAAACAAAACAAAACAAAATACAGGAATTTGGACTAGCTTTATAATTCTTCAAAGATTTCTACACTCCCATTTCCAGTACCTCCTCCACCATTATCAACTCACTGCAAAAGAATATTAACAGCGGTCGAGCTATTATTTGCTCAGATTTTCTCAGTGTCCTAGAATATGATTCAGGCCATCAGGATTTACTTTTGGAGAGTTTCACAAAGTCTCCTGACCCACCTTCCCTTTTGAACTCTCCTGACATGAAATCACACCCACCTTTGAAGAATGTCTTCCCAGCCCAGTGTCCCCATCATCACAGCATGAGGTCGACCTGGCTGTGTCCAGGGGCTGTCTGTCAGATCTGCCCGAGAGGTCAGCATACACTGAAATCCCTGTCAGTGTCTGTCACAATGCCCATGTCACCGGCTCATTCCTCTTTGTAGCTTGATGCGAAGTCGAGAATAGTGTCACTTGAAACAATCAGTGGACAAGGCCAATAATTTATCATTTATATTTATGGGACTAGACAGTAATGGGCGTTTGATCTTGAAAAATGTTGGTTATTTTCTTGCCATCTGAAAAAGAGGTGATGTTAAAATGGGCAGGAGTTTTCGAAAAATGTACCTGCTGGACAAAATTGAAGGTTAGGAGAGAATTATGCGTCATTGGGAGTACTCTTTGTCTTCTAACTTTGAGCTGCCCAGTCCACTCTCACTCAACCCCTCCTGGGCTGGCTCCTTTCCTTTCCTTTTGGACCTCACCTTGAATACCAGCTCCTCAACTGAGCCTTCTCTGATTGCTCTCTGCAGGCAGCCCCCATGGGATTTTTGTTTACAGGCTTCCCTATCTCTTCTGCTAGATAAGAGCTGGATGAGGGCAGATGCTTATCTCAGAGTCCCAGGACCTAGATCAGGACCTGGTTTATAGTAGGAAACACCATAACCATTTGCTGGAAAGAGTGAAAACAGGCAAGCAGGTGATATATCAAGTTCTGCAGAGTTGGGGCCTGAGCCATAGGCGATCCATTCTACACAAAGGGTAGATAGACGGTGGGGTTACAGCGATATTAAGAGTGTTCGATCACAGAAGCCTGTAGGAGAAAGGAATCCCGAGTGAAAGCTCATTTTATTGTTCTAATAACCAAGCCATTTAGATGACTTGAGCTTATAAACTTTAAAATATATATATTTTATTGCTTTCAGAGAGGAAGGGAGAGGGAGACAGAAACATCAATGACGAGAGAGAATCATTGATTGGCTGCCTCCTGTATGCCCCCTACTGGGGAGCGAGCCCACAACCTGGGCATGTGCCCTTAACCAAAATCGAACTCAGGACCCTTCAGTCCACAGGCCTACGCTCTATCCACTGAGCCAAACCGGGTAGGGCTGAGCTTTGAACTTTAGAAGTTGATTGCCATGTACCTCAAAGGAAGGAAAATGGATCATGCCATCCTGGGTAGAAAGTACAGGAAGCGGGGAACTTTGCTATCATTCAGTACCCCCCTCCATCCCTGAGCAAGCTTGCCTCTACTTCCCTAATGGGCCACATATGTACAGCGACAGTAAGAAGGTAGCTCAGGATGTCACCCTGCAGGTGCTGAGAACCAAGGCAGAGTTGAACCGTAATCAAAGAGTCAGCTTTTCCTACAGTTGGAAGAAATGAGAAACACAGAGACTTAGAAAGAAATGTCTAGAAGAGCAGGAAGGAGACACCCAGCATTGGTCAACATGGATCCAAACATGGAATTGGGGGGGGGGGGGGAAGGGGAGCAGGAAGATGGAGTCAGAGAGTGAGGAAAAGCAGACGAATCTGAGTGGGAGAAAGAATGTGACAAGACTGCTTCCCCCTCACCCTGTCAGTGCCCCCACTATCTCCCCTGGTCCCGAGGAAAGGGCACGGCAGCCATAAAGTGCAGTGAGTCACAGCCGCTATTTTTAACACACACACACACACACACACACACACACACACCACACACACACCCCACACACACCACACACACACACCACACACACCACACACACACCACACACACACATACTACACCACACACACACACACATACTACACCACACACACACACACACACCACACACACACACACACACACCACACACCACACACATACCACACCACACACATACACACACCACACACACACACACACACACCACACACATACCACACCACACACACACACACCACACACACACACACACACACATACCACACACACACACACCACACACACACACACACACACCACACACACACACACACCACACACACACCACACACACACACCACACACACATCACACACACACACGCACACTGTTCAGTTCCTTTCTTCTCTGTCCAGCCCAGGACCTCCAGGCTCACACCAGGCATACAGGCAGGTGAGCGGCGGCCACATGGCAGAAAACGACTCACAGACACAACCTGCCCTGATGACTGAGAGCAGAGGGCTCCAGGTGAGGGGGCCCCCAGACAAGACCACCGAGAAAGTGCTAAGAAAAGGGCTTTTCAGAAGAGGATGTTTGGAAGGGTTTCCATTGTTTAGGTCACCTTCTGGCCAAAACACCATGTGAGAGTGTTAATCTTGGAAATGCTTTTCTAACTTGTTCAAAACTTTCCAAATGAAGAGTTTGAGTGCTTTAAAATCCTTGGTTTAAAAATCTAAAACTCTGACATGGTTTGATTAGTTTACAATAAATAGTCTGCCAACAGAGATGGAAATTTTCTAGCCAGATTTCAACACAAACCTTTGCATCATTGGTGAATCGAAGTGAATTGATGCGCTCCATGGCTTAATGTGGCCAGCAGCGCTCTTCCTCCATACGGAGTTACTGGATTTTGGAAGCCACAGGACTGCCTTAAAACCAACCATCAACCTAGGCTCAACTTGGAAACTGATGTGTACATTACTGTATCTTAGAACAACATTTAAAATAAAGTGTTTATTGTTCTTAAAAGCATGGGATTGTCAACTTTTTATCACTGATATTTTAAAACTATTTGACCTCATTTTATTTATTTGAAAAATATTTTTATTGCTTTTTAGAGAGAGAGGAAGGGAGAGGGAGAGAGAAACATCGATGTAAGAGTGAAACATGGATCAGCTGCCTCCTACAAGCTCCCTAACAAGAACTGATCCCACTACCCAGGCATGTGCCCTGACTGGGACTCGAACTGGCATCCTTTTGGTGCACAGGACACCACCCAACCAACTGAGCTACACTGGCCAAGTCTTGACCTCATTTTAAAACTTCTATTTTGGCCATAACCGGTTTGGCTCAGTAGATAGAGCGTTGGCCTACGGACTGAAGGGTCTCAGGTTCTATTCCGGTCAAGAGCATGTACCTTGGTCGCGGGCACGTACCCAGTGGGGGGTGTGCAGGAGGTAGATAATCCATGTTTCTCCCTCATTGATGTTTTTCTCTATCCTCTCCCTTCCTCTCTGTAAAAAAAAATCAATAAAATATATTTAAAAAAATAAAACTTCTATTTTGTAATAAAATGCAGTCATGTACAAAATTTAAAAAAAAATACACACAGTGGTGTACCCTCAGACACTGTGCTTATAAGGGGACAACCTAAATGAAGGCAGATGTCTATGAAGCCTAAAACATTTATCTTTTGTTATAATTTCAAATGGTTCAGATGATGACTGTTTGTGACTGCTCTATATCCTAACTCTTACATTTCCCTAATCATTCTGATAATTTCTAAAGATTGCAGCAAAAACAAACAATCAAACCAACTTTACATAATGGAAGCTTTCCCTTTTATATAAACTAAGGCAATTCTGGGTTGATATTTTTTTTTCTAAAAAGCATTACAATTCAAGGGTTTTCAAAAGTCTAAAGGTAAAAAACAAAAGGCTGTCAAGAACAAACATTGGACCCATCGATGCAGACCCTGTTGCCAAAGGATTCCTCTGCCTCCGAGCGCACACGTAGGGCTGGGCTGGAGAACCCCGGGGTTTCACTCATGATAAAGTAAGGCCCCTGGAGATCCCACATTTCAGGAGGAAACTTGACTTTGGCTCCTTACTATATAGGCCACCCTGTGAAAATTGACACAGACTTTTCCTTGTTTTGAATCTTGATGGCATCAGAAATGATTCTTAAAATTCTGCAATTCAAGCTGGGTGGTGTCAACGATGAAGCTGGCAGGAGGCTGGGGGTCTGCTCGGATCCTGTAGCCAACCATTAGGCGACCTTGAGCCTCTTTTCACCTCACTTTTTCTCCTATCAAATGAGGTGGGATGTGGATGTCTAGTATGAAGTAGGAAGTTGCTCAGAGTTCTCCCAGTCCAAGATTATTCTGAGTTATTCTAAACCCTTAAAGCATAGTTTCAATTTAAGACAATGTGACCTGTAAACTATTTTCCCACTGGATTTTAATTCGTAGAGCTGTTGTAACACTTGACAGAGGGGAGCAGATGAAGGACGGGAGGCATCCTGGATGGCAGCAGTGGTCTGGTGAAGTTTTTAGTCTCTAATGTGGCATCATCAGTGACTCTCAAAGTCAAAATTAATCTGTGGATCTGAACTCTATGGATGCCTAGCCATATATATTTAGACTAGTGGCCCAGTGCATGAATTCATGCACATTGAAAGGAAATTAGTTAGAAGAAATATTTTAATATTGCTATTTGCCCTTTCTCTATAATAGAAGTGTCAACCAAATTTATGATCAACAATGACAGATGGAAACACATGTGTGCAAATGGCGCCAGCGAGAGCTTTATATCTATCTCGCATGCGCGAGTCAACTTAGCCTTGTATCGATATAGAATAAACTTGCTTAATTAGACCTGCTTTCTGATTTAGCTAAACTTTTTACAGCCCAGTGAAGCACCCCAATTTCTCTTTCAGGTAATTGTCAGCAACACAGGAGCAAATATCAACACAAAGCACGTTTTTATTGTAGATCACGCAGGAAGAACAAAGGATAAAATATTTAACTGCAGCAGTGTTTGATTATATTCTGCGCAGTGAGAAAACCTGAAGTCATTTTCAAGGTCCACCATTTCTTACTTCTTTTCAGTCGGGTCAAGTTTCTAAGCTTTCTAAATCTCCGTTTTCCGGCTAATGAAAAGAAAATAGGATTCACCGAGTATCCTATCTTCCTACTCCAGGACTTCTGTGAGGATCAAATGAGATGAGGCACAGGAAAACGCTTCAGAGACATCTGGTTACAGTGTAAAGTGTTTCCACCTGACTATAAAGCAAGTGGTGTTCCTGGGCTGCAGACACTGCAAGAAGGCTAGTCGCTAGGGAGAGGAAGCTGGGTGTTGCTACGTAATGTCATTACCCGGGCGGAGGGAAGGACACTTAGCATATTAGCCTTTTATATAGATAGATGGAGGGCCTCCATAAAGACTCACCCGTGCATGAGATCATTCAAATTAGTCAGGTTTCAAAATTAACTGTTGTGGTTTGTACCATCATCTGAGTTAGGTCAGAACTCCCTTTCACAGAGTTCCCTTCCCTGAGTGGTTGTACATTGGAATTGGCTCACAGAGGTACTTGTGTGCGATCTGGAAGACAAAAGTGAAGCAATGGCCATTTTTCTCTGAAGGTCACCATTGTCAAATATGGCAACTAACAGACGCAGAGGTGCCTGTCCTCATTCTCCTCTGGTCCACTTCCATCTCTTCTTCCCAAGTGTTGACCTTGAGCATTGACCTAGGGTGGCCCCAGGCTCACCACTAGGCATCTGGCTGTAAATGCCCCCTGGTGGCCACCACACTGCAGCACCAGCTTCCCATAGAGTTCCAAGACCACCACCTGCCCAGGCCCACTTCAGCAGGAAATGTGTGTTTTGCTTCTCAGATGAGGAGCTGGTTGGCACACCCCAATTCGCACACCTCCTTCTGCCAATTCACTTCTCATTTCCTCCCACGATTGTGTTGGGTCTAATTCCTGTAACAAATTCTGATTTCCATAGCACTCAGAGTAACACTTCTCCCCTGCTTCACCAACCAAACCAAACACAAATCCCCAAAATGGGTATTCCACATTAAAGAAATTTTTATGCATGTTTTCTAATACTGGGCTTCCTGAGGGCTCATCATGTTCTAGGTCTCAGAGGGCACAAATGGTATCAAAGAAAGACAACCGTGAAGTGCACACACGAGTGTGTTTGGGGAGAATACGAAGCGTACTTGGTTTTAAAGTTTGCCTTTGCTCATCCTCAAGCAGGGATGTGAGTTGATTCTATGCATTTCTCTTTCCCCGGCTAAGTCACAGGCGAGACTCTGTCCGACCTGCTCCCACAGGCTCATGTCCACAGTCCCCTCTGCCCAGCGATGTCATAGTAGCACTCGCTGGCATGTACAAGCGATGGAGCTGGTCTCATTGGTGCTGCTATCACACCCTGCGTGGAGGTGTTACAACCTAACAAGCATTTGGGTAGCAATACTAAAAACATAAGACTTCAAATGATTTCACGGATGTGAGGTAACATTCACACTTTGACCCACAGGTGTTCATGAGGCATTCCTTCACTCCTGGGCTGAAAAGCAAAAATCCAAAGTTTCTAAAAAAAAAAACCACACAGCCCAAACACCATAAAAGTGTGCACATAAATTATTTTATTGCTTTCTTGTTTCTTATTTAATGTAGAGTCAATGCTTTTGAGTAATGGTCGGAAGATGTCCAGATTTCAACATTATTAAACATCAAACAGTAAAATATGTGGGAAGAAGCCCTCCAATGTTAACTCCCAGTATATCTGGTGGAACAACCTGGGATAAAGGCCACTGGGCTTGTCGTCTTGGTTTATGCAGAGAACTGCTATCCTGACATGGGAAATAGGAAAGGTCTCAAATAGCGCCCACGTGTTCAGGCAGCACGCTTGTCTTCCTCTGAAATGTCTGGGGAGACTGACAATGGCTCCAAATATGAGAATCCTTCCTTTCACCTCAAGCTTAATTAAAAGGGTCAAAAGAAACTCCTGTGGAACAGAAGAAGTGGTTAGGACAGCGATGTTTACCCGATGTGCCGCAGGAATTTTTAAAACATGCAATACCTGACTATTTAAGTCAGGGGCACTGACCTCTTTTCCCTTAGATTGTCAAAGAGAAAAATGCCAACAACCAACACAACAATAGCCGTCCTGTGTGAATGAATCAAAATTATATATATTTTTTTTGTCACATCAGCAAAAAATATGTTTTTTGGTGTGCTGCAGAACTTTAGTAATTAGCTTGTGTGTGCCATGAGATGACAAAGGTTGACAATCTCTGGGCTAGGATGATCAAGACCAGCAATGATTCTGCTGTCAAGGAAGTGACAATGTGCCTACACAGTTCCTCTCTGACCACCCCTTGTAAGGACACGTGGACTCTGAGAGCGCACACGGGAGGCCCCACACAGTGACGAGGTGAAGCCAGGGCAGCTCTGAGCAGCTTTCTGCATATTGAAGGCACAAGGACCTCATCGTCCTGAGGTAGGGAGAGGGTCACTGTGTTGGGAATTATGTTCAAAACACACATCCTACCTCCAGAAAACTGCTCTCAGCTGCCATACATTTGATTACAATTGTAGGCTGATCTCCTTTTGAAAGTCCCCAAGTCTCTGGCACCCCTAAAAAATGCTGCTGTGCCCTGCTACCTCTGCAAAGAATCAGATTCCCAAGGAGTGGAGGCTCAAAGGGACACACAGCTGCAAAAATAAATATACAACTCAACTTCTAAGAATATGAAACACCACAAAGAAATAAATATCTCAGACTCTACAACTGCAGGTTGCATTCGAGCAATCCCTCGTAGAGTCTTAAAAATGCTGATTTTCCCATGAAACATTCATCTACACTAACTTTGATCAATACTTAAGGACTAAGCAAAAAATGTATGAAAATATGATTTTTTTAAAAAAGGAACTTCATTAAATACCAAGAATAGTGATCAAATTCAAGATGTCAAATTTAAATGAATCGCTTTTGATCTTTCCTGATGGTCATCTTGGCCTTCCATACCGAGCACGGACCAGGGCCACCTGCGCACCTGCCGACGCTGCTGAGGGAGCAGTCACACCGACCCTCCGTGGGAGAGCGACGGACCCCCATCTTCGCCAGAGGAATCATCTCGAGCCCTCGGGCTTTTGCAATGCCACCGTATGAAGAATGCTCTTTACAAACACAGTAATACTGAAAAAAGAACATAAAAGTGCATTTATTCATGTCCATGCCGTCTAAATCTACTGATTACAGTCATCAGGACCCACTGGAACCTAAACAACAACAAAAACTCGGGGACACTCATCCCCCTGATCCGCAAGTTTCAGTTCAGAAGACTCCGCGTGCTGGCGAGCCCGTTTCTTCCCTGAGAAGCATGCTCCGCGCTTCACTCTCTCCCTCCAGCAGCTTCTGTCTCTCTCGGTTAAGGCCTGGACAGTGTCGGATGGTGTCCCACGTCTCCTCGGGCCGTGCCCCGGTGAGATGCTGTCAGTCGCCCGTGGGCTAGGGCTGCATGAGGTCAGGCTGGGGTGCCCTCAGCTCTGCGGTCCGCCGCTGGAGCTCCTCCACCGTCCGCAGCAGCGCTGACCTCTCCAGCTCCAAGGCCAGGGCAGCCTGCTTCAGCTTGCTTTCGTTGGCCAGGAGCTTCTCGACGGTGGCTTCCAGGCTCTGGATCCTACCATTTGCCACCTGGAGAGTGAAAGGAAACATGAGCCTGTCATTGCTCAGTGACAACACAGGGGGATCCACAGTACACTCCCCTGTCCAGCCTTTGGGGAGCTGGGGAGCCACATTTTGGCAGAGAGGACTCCACTGGGTACTGTCAGTTCTTCTGGCCACACAGGAAGACTACATCTCCCAGGCTCCCTTGCAGGTAGTCTGGGCCACCAGAGCTTGTCCCCTGCTGTGGCTGCTTTGGGAGCTATACATTGAGGTGGTGGCTTCACAATGCAGGGGGAGCCCGAGCTCCGAACCACACACTACAGGGGTGGCAGCTCAGATATGGCCACAGCATCTTCCTGGAGAAGAGGTGGTGCTTCGGAGACAAAGACCTCTGTGCTCCACCACTGAGATTTGGAGCTCTACTTATTACTGCAGCACAGCCTGGCCTATTTAGACGACATCATCTACATGAGTGGCCAGATTATTATGATCTCTGAATGCATAATAATCTGGCCACTCAGTGTGCGTGTGTGTGCGCGTGTGCGCGTGTGTGCGTGTGTGTGTGTGTGTGTGTGTGTGTGTGTGTGTGTGTGTGTGTGTATTAGAGGCCCGGTGCATGAATTCGTGTATGGGCGGGGTCCGGCCAGCCTGGCCAGGGGGAAGGGACAGGGGCGGCTGGCCAGCCTGCCTGCTGGTCGAACTCCTGGTCGAGGGGGCAATTTACATATTAGCCTTTTATTATATAGGATATACACTGAGTGGCCAGATTATTATGCGTTCAGAGATCATAATAATCTGGCCACTCAGTGTATTTACAAGTACAAACTGATTTCAAACTGACAGTCAAAAGGGATTCCACATAAAGGCCCAAGCAGCAATAGCTCACTAATCTGAAGTTCTTTCTAGTTTCCGTATAGTGACAAGATATCACTATGTCAAGGAGCATGGGCATTCACCCTGGAACATGTGTGGGGCGCTGTGAATAGCCAAGCGTTCTGCTAAGAGGCTCCTGTGCAGGGTCTCTCGGACCGGTCACCACCTCCGCGAGCTAAGCAGTCTCCTCATGTCCACCTGGCCTACGTCCTCAGTGGCCAGCACGACATTCGTGTCAGTTTGAACTTCCAGGTGCTTCTCTCTTGCATGCACTCGGGCAGGCTTCCAGGCAACCAGTGAGCTGGCTCTGGCGAAGCTGAGGGCTTCCTGAGAAGACCACCGCCCCCCCTGCTGTCCCGAGGCCTCTCTAGCCTGGGCCTTGGCTCCCAGCTGTGCTCTGGTCACCGGGTGGTTAATCCAGCCCAGGCGCTACAGGTCCCCATTTATTTCGAGGGGTGGGAAGAATGGTACTATTTTTTTTTTCTCATTTTCAAACAGGAGAAACAGTGTTTTGAACAAGATAACACTAGTGCTGGACAGACAACTCATGACTCAAAGTCTAGCTTGGGCTATGCTACTGGGACACTCCAAATAGAAGGAAAAGGACTGGGACCCTAAGTCTGTCTGCCCACCAGGCCGGGGTGCTCATGCCTGGTGTGTTCCTCCAAGCAGGACTCTGATCCGCACAGTCCTACCCTCGGCCGAGGCCTGGGTCAGGCCCCACGGCGTGTCCTGGGAGGATCGCTTGTTCAGAAGCCCCACGACACACCAGGGGCACCCACAGCTCCGCAGGGAGCTTTCTGCAGGGCCACTTACTGCCGCATGAGCGTCAGGTCTCCCCAGCGAGACCGCAGCGCTCCCCTGAGAAAGCAGGTCTCATCCTGCACAGGGGGCTGCCCCCCACCGCGCCTGGCTCCTGGCGCTCAAGGACTTGCGGTTGATTATGATGAAAAACGCCCATCCGCTATTATTTGGCACCACCTGACATGTCTATGAGATCGCCTCACGGGTGCTACTGGACCAAACAGGGTAACCGTTTGGTCTCCCGCTGCTAGACAGCATTTTTAAGTGTTACCAAGAGAATAAGTGGGGCGTTGGGATGTCTAATAACTAGATAGGCAGAACAAAGCTAGAACATGGGTCAATTTTGATACGTTGGCAAAAATAAAAAATAAGAAATAAGATTTATGTTGAAAAATTAGCCATGGTATTGAACGCCTAGCCTTGGACTCTGAAAACTGCTTAAAAAAAAAAAAAAGACGGAGGTGAGCGTCTCACAGAACTTATAGTCCGGCTGAAGGGCAATAGCCCCATGTGAGCCCTCGAGGGTCATGGGAACAGGACATCCAAGCACCTACAAACCAACAACACAGTCCGCACCCCAACTCTTTGAGAGCAGCAGTGTCTTACGGATCTTGGTGGCCCCTGGCGCCGCCCAGCAGGCCTCGGTCAGTCCTGGTGGGCTGGCATAAGCTGCGGTCCTGAATGACACCCCCAGAAACACAGAGCCGCTTGGTCACGAGAAAGAACGTTGCACGGAGCACGCCTGTTGTTACCATTACCGCCGACGCCTCTCTTGAGGAATGCGGATTTCGGAGCAGCTTTTCACAGCACCCTCTCTTCGTAAAAGGGATGGTATCACAGAAGCCACACAAACTTACTCTCCACCCTTCATCGCACACACGCACAAAACCCTCCCGGACGTTAGCCCAATAAAAGGAGCCTTCTGCCTATCTTAACAAGCCAAGCGCCGCAAACGCGAGTCTGAGCTTTGCGAGAAATGCTTCCGTCTGTTCTATTTCAGGGCCCACTGTTTGTTCGGAAGGCATTTGACATGCCCACTACACTGCAGACCCTGACAGGCCAGATAAAGCTCTGAATCCCCTTGAACCTTGCCCACACATGACGGCCGAGGCGTCCCGGAGAGATTGCGCACAGACACGCTTGGAGTTAGGACATCTCAGTCACGGGGGAGAGAAGCAGCTACGTTTCCGAATGTGACGGGCAGGCAGGACTGGGTGGAGAAAGCATTTTTCTTTGTTCCTCCAGGAGTAAGTATCTCCTCGGGTCTATGGGGACAGATCCCTGCGGAGGGAAACGCACTTCAGACCCGGCTGATTTACTAGGCTCTCAGGTGCTGGCCTTCCTCATGTCACTGCCAAGCCTGTGTCTGCAGAGGGGCAACGTCCTATGGACGGAAATAGAGGCTCAGGCCGGGAAGGAAAGCTAATCCTCAGGTCAGCCCAAGAGCGCATAAACGCATACTCGGGGGTGGGGTGAGGAGGAGAATGTATTTTTTTCTGCGGAAACTCAAAAGAAATTTTTTGTAAACACTCCACAAACAATCCCTTAACTCTGACAGCATTACCACCCATTTCTGATGTTAAAGAAGTAGACCGTGTGGCTCCTTTACTCCATCTGCTTGGAAAAGGAGCTGTTGCGCTAAGCTGTTAGGTATTCTTCTTGTCCTTGTCACACAAACAAGGGAGTCAGGACAGAGCCGGTCAGCGGTCTGTCCCGGTGAAAGCGTGGGTGGGGACGTGGGGAGACCAGGTCTCTGGGCGGCCCTGTGCCCTTGCTTCCTGTCACCCTCTGTGCACACAATCAGTGTTTGCCTATCTACAGTGTCCTCATCCTCACGCATCCATGTTAAAATGGAAGCTTCCAGAGTGGACAATTGTGTCCTTCATTAATCAAGTCTTGGTATTTGCACCAAGGACACATGTATCATGATCCTATGCCCTGGTTTACTTTTTAAATTTTATTTTTTTAATATGTCTTTATTGATTTGTAGAGAGAGCGGAAGGGAGAGACAGAAACATCAATGAGAAAGAAACATTGACGGGCACCCGCAACCTGGGCATGTGCCCTGAACGGGAATCGAACCAGTGACCTTTTGGTGTATGGGCCAATGCTCGACCACTGAGCCATACCGGCCACGCCAGGTTGATTTTGCAAGGTAGATGTCGGTGTCGCCTTCCTCCTTTAACATCCCTCTGTGGACCTGGCTGATTTTGCTCATAGAAGCTCAAACCTTTGCTTCTCTTGTCATTATTCAAAGCACAACTGCTGGCATTCAGCTAAGAGCTCCGCGGAGTCTGGATCGCAAGTTCATCTTTGGGCCTGTTTCCTGCTAATGGCAGAAACAGCCCCTCAGAAAGCTGTCTGACCTCAGCAAAGGATCGCCTGTCTGCTGCCTAAGAGAAAGGCCCAGGACTCCTGGGATACCTTTGATCCCAACTCTAAGCGGACCTGGGCAGAAAGGTCCTGCGGTCGTGGGAAAGCCCAGCCTGCTGAGTTAATGAACTACCGGGGTGCAGGAAGCTGCTTCCTGAATATGCTCTACCTGCAGTTGTTCCAGGAGGTCAAGGTTCTGTTTGCGTAAGCTGCTGTTGGTTTTCTCCAATTTGTCCATTCTTTGGTTGTCGCTGAGAGGAGAGGAATCAATAAGTTCTTCTTGAAGCACGTGGTACTCCACTTCATATGCTTGTAACTGTTTAGAAATGTCCATCTCAAACACCTGTTAAATGCAGAGAAGTCATCAGGCACCGAAAGTGAGAAACACACACACACACACACACACACACACACACACACACACACGTGACCATATCAATGAGACCCACTAAACACCTACTCTGTGCCTGGTCTATTAGTGATAATTAAAGGAAACTCTCTGCCCTGAGAAGGAATCATTTTACTTGGGAGGGAAGGAGAGAAGAAGCATTTGGAACTAAGCCTAAGAGAACAGTAAGGATGGTCTCTGATATTCATTTTCCAAAAGTCAACACCTTGTTTTTACAAAGGCACACAACATTTATTTTGAGCTCTGATTCCAGGACTTATTTTCTTCTTCTCTGAAAACTCTGTTAAGTTAGATGCATCAACTACGGGTCAAAGGGAGGAAACAAAACAAAAGCATCGCAGCCCTATCTGCCCAGTCACCGAGTCAAAGTTTAATTATAGTTCAGCTGGGTTTTCAGAGCTACAAGAACAGCTAAGTAATGGAGCTGTTTACTGAAAACCATTCTTTGCACACGAGACATGCAGAAATGAGCCAAAACTCAAATGTCACCCACAGAGATGAGTGAATACGAAACAATGCCTGCGCTGCCTTCCTTCCCATAATAGTAACAGTGATGAAAAAACCACCCGTGTGAAAAACAACCCGAGTGCACGAGTGAGTGAGTGGTCTGTCTGTACTTTCTCTCGGAGACTGAGCTTGAAGGGGGCGGGGGCAGGGCTGAAAGGGGGTCAGAGGGCAGAGGCTGCCGCCCCAGGCGCCTCCTCTCTTTCCTGGTGTTGAAAACACCATGGGGCTGAGCCTCTCAGCACCCAACACGGACCCCGGGGAATCTGAGAATTCAGTCATCACTTAAAGAAGCCACATGATCAGAATACATTGTTAGAGAATGATTAGGCTTTACAAGAGCAGAAATGGACTTTTCAGCACATTTACTGAAGAAGAAAGGCCAACAGTTAAAACCAATGGAGAGCTTGTTTCCCCTGATGGCCCTCACAGGGGTGAGTCCTATCTTCCCTGAAATCAATTTTAAAAAACCATGATTACTAGCTCAGCGTTCACCACAATCTCATTTTGTCTCCCTTAAGGTTAATTTCTCAGTTTCCTGGTTTTCAGTTTAATTCAATGGATACTAGTTAGGCACAAAGTCTCTCTATGCTGAAAATCTCACCTTGTACTGGTGGCATGTGTGTGCGCTGTTGACTGTATTGACCCCATTCTCAGTCAATCCCTCAGAGTGACCGAGAGGTCAGCAGAGATTATCATCTCTATTTTCAGTCAAGGAAACTGACTCAGAGGCTTTGAGTCAGTCTCAGGTCCCGGCTCCACTGGCGACTCCCTGAATGACCTTGAGCAGGTCTCTTGACCTCTCCCAGGATCAGTTCGTGGGCTGCAGCATCACTGGGGGAGTTACAGGAGACAACTTACGGACGTTCCCAGCACCTGCCTGGCAAGCCAAGAGGCAGGTGCTCACTCAGCTAAGGGATCTGCTTCCACACATTTGTTGTGAAACCCGCACATTCAAGCTCGCGCTTCAGCAAAATGACAGGATGCCACAGCGTGGACCTTCGGAACAGCTCAAACAGTGAAAACCGCCAACAGTAAAACCGAGACTGCGTGGCATTGGGGTGTGACTATAAATGGGGCACAGTACAAATGCCACACACACACACAGCTACCTTTCTTCTTCCACCAAGATTTATTTTTAAAGGAGCTCCTAATCTGGAAAACTTGGGAACAAAACGTCTCGCCTTTTATACAGATTGATGATCAGCTGAGGTTACTGGCTCTCAACTGTGCCTGAAGCTATAAACTCTCAGGCCTCCATTAATACCTAGGAACCCGCCCGGGTTATAATCGGGTCATAATCGTCTCTGCTTAATGGCACCATTATCTCCTGGGTCCCCAAACACTGAGGGCCCTCAGATTCTGCAACGATGCCCCAGAATTTATCCCAAACCATGGCAGCATGTGGTTGGTGGTAAAAAGAGCCCTGGTCTCCTCAGACAATGCGTGTTCAAGTTGCAATACATTCTTCATGGCCATCATTTTTATAAATGGCTTCATGGTACTCTACCACCTCGACATATCACCACCATGCCAACCCATGCATCCAGTGTGGGCTGCCCAGTGACCTGAGTTTCTGTTGCTCTAAGTGACAACTCTAAGCATCTTTGTCCATATGGCTTTCCCCATAATTCGGATCATTTTCTAAGGATACATTCCAGGAAATGGGATTACTAAGTCAAAGGGGAAGGACATTTTACTGGTTCGAGAGACATATTGCCAAACTGCTTCCCAAATGGGAATGATCAACGTACAACACCATTAGCAACACACGGATGTGCCAGGCACAGCGCACACACCCTTGGCACTGTGTCCTGGCACTAAACATTCCGTTTGGTGAATCCAGTCAGTAAAGCATTCTATGTTATTTACATCTGAATCATGCACAGAGCTAAATATTTTCCCAGATGCTGTTTATGACACGGGCCTCCTCCTTGGAGAACTGTCTAAGTTCCTGGCTCATGTGCTAGTGGAGACGGAGTTTCTCTCTGCCGTCTGCGGACACTGCATAATGAAGCTGTGAACCTGGTGTCTGCACAGCTGGCCCCGTACTCTCCACGTTCCCACCCCACACCTGCCCCGCCTCTGCCGGTCTCCGTGGCACACCCAAGGCGGAGAGAGGAGCCGTCGCCCAGGTAGTGGCAGTAAGGGGGCGGCAGGGTCTGCAGTGCATTTAAAAACAGTAATACACCCCACTAATAGTTGGTCTGCTTTTTATTACCACCACATGCACACAGTCCTACACAATGCCAGTGGTAAAATAAAGTATCCCTCCCACCCCACCACACCCTCTAGGTCTGGCACTGATGGGCCTTTTTAAAAAGGACTCACTCCCCACAGTGCAAACTGCCCGGGCAGAGGGCTCCTCCCAGAGGCAGAAAGGGGGCCTGGCCACGGACTCCGAGGAGCCCTTCTGAACAAAGGAGCCTTGTTACGATTCTGGTTCCGGCCCCACATGCTCAGCTCGCACAGAGAACTGCCAGCTGTTTGCAGGGAAGTTGCCAGGAGCAGAGCTTTTCCATTGGTTCCCAGGGCGTGAATCCCCCGGGGCCTCACTGAAATGCAGATTTGGACTCAGCAGGTCTCTGGTGAGGCCCCAGATTCTGCATTTCTCGCCTGATACACTGACAGTTCCTACCTGATACTCTGACAGGCCGGGGCCACGCTTTAAATGGAGCCCAAGGATGCTGAAAATAGGCTCTTTGCCCTGTCTCCCCACCCCCAACCCCACCCCACTCTGTTTTCCTTCCTTACACTGACCTCAGGTTGCAGAGGCCGAGGCACTCACTGTGACAGGAATGCAAACTAGACCTCCTCTTAGTTTCTGTTTATCCCCAGGGTTTCCCCCTCTTCTTGGGTTGGGATTTTTAAGTCACACCAAGGACTCCACGGAGCCTGCAGAGGCTCTGTCCTCCTGCCCGGGGCTCTCAGCTCTGGACCTGCCCCTCTGTGGCTGCTCCCAGACCATGGCATGGACTGGGCCAGTGTCCCTGAGCCCCGTCCTCGCTCCTCTCTCTCTCATCCTGTACGCAGGCTGTGTCCCAGCCTCTGGAGCCAAGACCACCCATGCAGAGGGCATTTAGTGAAACGGAGCCATGGCTATCAGAGACGCCAGACCTGCCCATGCCTACAGGACAACTGTGTGCAATTAATGCACTTACCCCTTCCTCCCTGATTCCTCCAAGGTCAAACCTGGGGTTCTGTGAGCCTGCAGAGGAAGCACACTGCATCCCGGGCCTCACTTCTGAGTCGGACTCGAGACTAGAGCCCCCTCTGGAGGCCAGGACTCCTCAGACCCTAACCATCTCACACACACACACACACACACACACACACACACTGAACTGCCAGGCATCTGGAATCTCTCTCTATTCTCTCATTCCCATGCCTTTGCACATGTTGGACAGGGGTCAGCAAACGACAGCCTTCAGACTGAATCTGTCCCACCGCATGTCTCTGTAAATAAAGTTTCACTGCAGCACGGTCACCTCATTCCTACACACACCGTCCGTGGCTGCTTTTGAGCTGCAAAGGCAGAGCTGAGTGGCTGCAGCAGACCTTACGGCCGACAAAGCCCACAACCTCACTATCTGGCCCTCTACAAAAGACGTGTGCTCACTCCATTGGCTCATTCTTTTTTTGTTTTTTGTTTTTAAACTTATTTATTGATTTGAGAGGGGTTGGGGGAGAGAGACTTGTTGTTCCACATATTTATGCATGCCTTGGTTGATTCTTCTAGGTGCCCTGGCTGGGGATAGCACCCACAACCTTGGTGAGGCAGGATGAGGCCCTGACCACGGCTTTGGCCAATTCTCTGAGGCTCAGCTGAACTGTATGCCTTCGATTCTCAACCATGAGCACTCATACCCTCCGCCAGACCGGCTCCCGTGAGCCTCGCACAAGCACCGCGGTAGCTCGCACCACACTGGCAATTACTGGGTTACATGCTTATTTTCTGCACCGGTTGGGCTTTCGTGTCAGAGAGACACGTTACATTTCCGGCTCTGCCACGTTACACGGGGTGGGGGCGTGTTACTCTCTCCACATCCGGTCTCCCCAGCTTTAAAACAGGGATTATTGTCCACATTCCAAAGCTGTCAAGGAGTCAGTGGTCTAACAGATGCCAAGTTCAAAGCAGCCGCCTGAAGACAACAGCCACACACATAAAACTGTTCTCTCCCCGTGTTGTGCTCACGTCCATCCTCCGAACACTTAAGGGGCACCCAATACAGTCATCTCAACAGGTGCCTTTTACAGAAAAAGGGGAGGAAAGTGGGATTTTTCCTGGAGCTCGATATCCAGGAGGTAAACAATGTCAGCTGAGGCTGCTGGCCTTAGAGTCAGGAGCAAAGTCAAGGCACTCACTAGGCTAGACTTTGGGTTAAGTGACCAAGGCTCTCTGCATTTCCCCAGCCGCATAAAGTATAAGGGGAACGAAAATATATGCAACAAAAGCTCTGAGAAGGAATAAATGCACATAAATGCCAGGAGTTACTGTATCCAAAGGGTGGAGGATTTGGTATTAATATACAGGTAAAATACAGAGAAACTCTGTAGTGAAATGACACCCAGAGGCCCTGGGGGGTGTGGGGTGGCTGCTAGAGCCTGTGAGGCCAGAGGATCCGAGTGTGAGACCCGCCCTGTCCACTCTGCAGCAGGGTGACTGAGGGCCAGTCCATTATCCACTTTGTGCCCCAGGCTCCTCAGGGGTTAAAGCCACCTCTCCTCTCAGGAGTGCAGTCACGATTAAATGAAATCATGTGTATTTATAGATCCACACGGAACCTGGTAAAAGCGGGGCCTCCACAAGCCAGAGTTAGAGGCGGAGCCTATCAATGAACCGAAGACCCGAGTGCAGAGTGGAGAGCTGCCCCTCACACAGGCCTGTGAACGTGCAGAGCTGCAGTGACGCCCGGCATGGCCCTCCCCCTCCAGGCCTTCTGTGCCCGACACCTGAGCAGGGGCGGCCAAGGAATCACAACTCTGCGTCTGGGGGCACCAGACGGGAAGCACTGCTCCTCTTGGACCAACAGCAGTCCTCAGAATAAGGACTCTTTAAAAAGCTTTATTTCACTTCTCGTTTTCACGGAATTGCTCTATGTTTTCACTGTATTTGGAGCAGGTGAGGTAAGTTCTAGGCTTACGAGAGGCCTGAGGCTGACTCGGCTGTGCTCCACACAGAACTCTGCTCAGAGCTTCTCAGCCAGCCCGTCTCGGGCACCTCCCAGGGCGACCCGCCCTCTGCTAAGCAGCTCAGCCCTTCCTAGTCAGCAATCACTATTGGAAGGTTCTTCCTTAAGCAGAGTCCAAATCTGCTCCCTCCCCTAATCCAGACCATGGAATAACTGATCCAGGTGTAATTCCTGGCTCCAGTCACCTCTCACCCTTAACATTCTAGACAGCAATGGTTCCACTGCACCCAGAAGCCAGAGGTGCTGTGACCACAGGTGTGGAGGAGAATTCTATTAAAGTGCACGCGCGTACACACACACACATTGTGGAATAAACTTACTGTATTTTCTGGCGTATAAGACTTTTTAACCCAGGAAAATCTTCTCAAAAGTCGGGGGTCGTCTTATATGCCGGGTGTCATCTTATAGGGGGGGTATATCCCAAACTCTATATTTTAACTGGAAAGTTGGGGGTCATCTTATATGCCCAGTCATCTTATACGCCGGAAAATACGGTATATAAAATGTATACGCTCTGTCACAACTTCGCTATGAAAAGTTATTTTTATAAAATAATATTTTCAGCAGAAAAATGAAAACACTTATTTTACAAAAGCCTACATTGAATAGATGTATGAATTTTAGAAGAACAAATGACTAGGGTGAAGTCTCCTAATTATAAGAAACTACTGATAATTTGTGCTGGTCACCACACCTACCCATCGCCACAGTGTTGCCACATGGCATGTCAGCACTGGACTCACAACACACGCACACTCACACACACTTAGTCACCGGACACATATTTGCGATGTGACTCCTATATACCAGGCATCACACAATATTCTGCCCAGAGTACAAAGTGGTAGGAAATAGGTCCTGCTCAATAATAATAATAATAATGATAATAATAATGATGATGATGATGATAATAATAATAATAATAATAATAATAGAGCTTCTACATAACCAGGATTGCTTGAGCCTTTGGAAAGGTTAGGACTGAATCGTACCTGATTGATGGTCTTTTCCATTTGCACCAAGCCCAGGTTGGGTAGTGTGTTTTTTATAAAGTCAACTATGGTCTCTAGGTTTTCATGCTGCAGAATCAAGGGCTTATGGCTCCCCAGCAGACTTAAAGCCACTTTAAATATGACCTCTGATCCCTGAAGAAAGATCATATCTGGGAAAACACAGAAATGCAGAAAGTTAAACCAGACCAGTTTCTGATGAAATACCATTCAGTTTCCTTTTCCACACATCGCAGGGCAGGGCAGAGGGAAACATGACCCCAAACTGCAAGTTTTATTTCCTTTTTAAGAGCCTGACATTTCAGATAGGGTTGTCAAGGCAATACTGCAAACAATAAAAGAAATATAGGTAAACATACTACTAAGATTTTGTCACAGGTTTAGATAAACATTTTAATTTGCTCCAAAAATATATTAAATTCAAACATGCATTGAAAAATGGAACATTTTTTATCAGTCTATTTTTTCCAGGAATGTTGTAGATTGTAAAGGAGTTACTAACATGTTTTTATGGGTAAAACAAAGGTTTTCAGACATAGAGCATCAGATATACAGCATTTTAATATAGACATCTAACTATACAGTATAAGAGAGAGTAAGTAAAAAAACGCATCTGTTTCCTCTATTTTGAAATAAGGAGTTGAATGAAAAGACCTCTGAAAACTCTAAATGTCTGCTCAATTCCAAAAGTTTATTATTAAATATAAGTATACTGAATTTTAGCTCAATAATGGAGTAAAGCTCAGCCCTAGCAACTGATTGTGGGTGACTAAATTCAGGCAAGTTACCTGACAACTGGAATAATCCTATATAATAAAGAGGTAATATGCAAATTGACCCTCACGCTCTCACAAGATGGCTGCCTACGACCAGGCCAGCGGGGGTGGGGGGTTAGTGAGGGACGACCAAACAACTGAGCAAGCAGGCTGTGTGGGGCCACCAGGCCAGCGGCGGGGGAGGGCAGTTAGGGGCAACCAGGCCGGCAGAGGGGGCAGTTGGGGGCGACCAGGCCAGCAGGAGGAGCAGTAAGAGGCGATCAGGCCAGCGGGGGGGGCAGTTAGGGGTGACCAGGTCGGTGGGGGAGGGGGTGCAGTTGGGGGCAACCAGGCTGGCAGGGGGGGGCAGTTGGGGGTGATTAGGCTGGCAGGGGGGGCAGTGAGGGGCAACTAGGCCGGCGGAGGGGGTGCAGTTGGGGGTGACCAGGCAAACAGGCAGGTGAGTGATTAGGAGCCAGGGGTCCAGGATTGTGAGAGGGATGTCCAACTGCCGGTTTAGGCCCGATCCCGGATTGGAAAGGGTGCAGGCTGAGCTGAGGGGACCCTCCCCCCATGCATGAATTTCGTGCACCAGGCCTCTAGTCCTACATAATAAAAGGGTAATATGTAAATCAACCGAACAGCAGAATGACCGCTCGCTATGACATGCACTGACCACCAGGGGGAAGACTCTCAATGCAGGTGCTGCCCCCTGGTGGTCAGTACGCTCCCACAGGGGGAGCGCTGCTCAGTCAGAAGCTGGCTGGTGAGCGCAGTGACAATGGCAGGAGCCTCTCCTGCCTCCGCAGCAGCGCTAAGGATGTCCAAATGCTTAAGCTGGCAGTCGGACATCCCCTGAGGGCTCCCGGACTGTGAGACGGCACAGGCCGGGCTGAGGGGACCCCCCCACCCCCCAGTGCATGAATGTCGTGCACCGGGCCTCTAGTGTACATATAAGAAAATATATAGTTTAAAGATGAGAGCATAAATCTGATTAGAGGCAACTGTCAATCTGTCTCTCCCTCTGGCTACAGGGTAATGGAAGAGACCCGGAAGCTGGGAACTCCATCAAGTGGAGGAAGACAGAGCAGGTGGGGAAGAGCCCCACACTGCACCTCTCTGGGTGGTTCCATGGGATGACATGTAAAAGCCGTGAAGACACAGAGGAGCGGCTGGATGCTGCCGTGCATAAGGGAAAGGTGTCAGAGTGGTGTGTGGGTCGCACACAGGGCAGACCGAGGTGCCGACTGGCTGGTCAGCCTCGGAGGTGCGCTGTGAGCTGCACGAGGCCTGAACCACCTGAGCACACCTGGTGCTGATGGGGCATGGCCCTAAGCGATGCTGTGCTGAGGTCAGCCCGTCTCTCTCAGGGCTCAGGGCCACAGAGTCCACAAACTTCACAACTGCTTGTGATTCAGGGCAGCCCCCAGGGAACCAGAAGTTTCCACGGCTGCCTCCCTCTTCGGTTTGCCTGCGGAGGCCGATCTCTGACTGTCGAGTCTTAGGGGAAGTATCCGCATTCTAAGGCAGTGCCATGGAAGAATCTTCCCGTGAAATGTCTGCTTTACAAAATACAGTGTTTACCGTGTAAAGCACCAATGCAGAAAATAAAGAGATTTAAAACACCACCATAACCACAGTGTATTTTTAAACAGAAAAGACATTTCAAAAGAAAAAGTAAATTTGAAGATTCCGTGGTTTAAGCACAAAGCTTTCCTTTCAGTATATGAACATTTAGAGCTGCACAAAAACTGATGGCATTTGTCAGACAATCTAGGACATGTTAGCCAGGGGTCCAGGGAATGGACTGCACTCCCTGGAAGTACATCCTATAGTGACAGTTCACTGTCGCTGGTCTCTGAGCGACAAGAACCTTAAAACTAGATCCAAGTACCATTTGGGGTGGTGAACACACAATAGACAGTTGATGTGTTATAGAACTGTACACCTGAAACCTATATAACTTTATTAACCAATGTCATCCCAATAAATTCAATTTAAAAATTAGATACAGTACCAGTACCTAAGCCAATTAAATAATTACTGGGGAGCTTTTGAGCATAAACAAATACCGTATTTTCAGGCGTATAAGACGACTGGGCGTATAAGATTTTCCTGGGTTAAAAAGTCGTCTTATACACCGGAAAATATGGTAGCTGAATTAAATCAATATTGATTTTCAAAAGGAAAAAGAAAAAAGTTAATACCGTATTTTCCGGCGTATAAGATGACTTTTTAACCCAGGAAAATCTTATACGCCCAGTCGTCTTATACGCCGGAAAATACGGTACATAATCCATATCAGCAGTCTCTTAAGGTTAGCAATGAGTCCTCCAAGTTTTATTCCTTTATGATCTTGGTGTTTATAACAAGTCTACTTAGCAGAGTGCTTCCTATGACTCTAGACTCAGACTTTCCTGGAGTGTATGAAAAAAACAAAACAAAAAGAATTTTAGAGAGAGTTGAGGTTTTTTTTTTAACTCTGTTCATTAGTATGTTTAAAAAAAACAAAATAAAATGTAACTGGATATGTTTACTTTATTGGGTCTAATAAAATATATATATATTCCTGCCTGACTGGCGTGGCTCAGTGGTTGAGCGCAAACCTATGAACCAGGAGGTGGTGGTTCGATTCCCTATCAGGGCACATGCCTGGGTTGCGGGCTCGATCCCCAGTGTGGGGCGTATAGTAGGCAGCTGATCAATGATTCTCTCTCATCATTGATGTTTCATCTTTCTCCCTTTTCCTTCCTCTTTGAAATCAATAAAAGTAAAAAAAATTTACTTTTATTGATTTCATCAATAAAAGTAAAAAAATTTTACACACACATACACACACACACACACACACACACACACACACACACACACACATCTCCGCGAGAAAGTGATTTAATTTCCCGCATTTGAAAATCACTGTGCAAGCAATCACCCCGCAGCCCTGCACTGCCCGCTCACAGCGCGGGCTGCCTCCCTTTCTTCTCTCCTTCCTCACGCCGCCCAGAAACAGGCTCAGGGCTTTGCCAGGCAGGAAGTAAGGGAACCTTAGATTCAGCTGACTCCTGCACTTGGCAAATTATTTGCTGAGAACAACGCGAATAGCTACTTTCCTTTGAAGATGCTCCGGCAGCTGTTACTGTGCTAACGGGTACGGGAACTCTATTTGAAACTCCCCGTGACATAAAGGGGCAATTTTCCCGTGGGGGGGAAATGATAAACGCCAAGCGCACGGCCAGGGAGCGCACGTATCCTGCATCTTTCCCAGCCACCTCTGTCTTTGTCAAGGGCAATCGCTCGGCCTAACTTCCTCGGGAGGCCTGGGTCCTCCGCTGCGACCAGGAACAGGTAGGAGGGGAAGGAAGCGTGGTGACAGCCCTAACAGATTCTGCAAACACTCCCTTCATCACCGCTGTGCCATGTGGCTGAAGAGCCATTTTCCTGGCTATACAAACCATCTTGCTTACCCGTCTATTTCAGTCCTTGAGCCTCTCTGAAGCCTTCCTCACATTACAGGTGGCTTCTCTGTGTGTGTGTTTTTTGGCCAAGCCCCTAGTTTTTACATCCCATCTCCTCGCTCATCTACCTGGAATTACATCCTATAGAAACCTTCAGGAGCCTCCTCTTCCATTAGGAGCAAGCCTGGGCCTTTACCCCCAAAGGCAGACCCCTCTACATCCGAACTGGAAAATACAGGAGGAGGCTATTTTACATGATGTGATGCCCACACGGAAGGACTGACTTTCAGAAAAGCGTCATTACCAGGCACCTTAATGATGAAGGTCAAGGCATACACATCATTGGCAGCTGCCCCTCCAAGCAGCATACACTTAAATTCAAGGTGACCTATTAACTAATATACAAGCCATGCTGACTGCAAGCTGAGAATCCTTGACTTACATATAAAATTGTGAAGAGCTAACAAAGGTCCATTTGTTTTCAGGGTTTATCCAGGCCTAAAGACTTATAATGAAATGGGCTTCAGACCAAAAAAGACTCCAGTGTGTGAATGGCACGCTTTGGATTTAAAACTGAGCAATCCACCATGACAGGGGTTTAAACAAACACGGTTCAAGTCACCGATGCTAAGTACAGAAATGGTTTTTAAAAACCTATCTTTTCCAATAAAACAGTTTGTTTTTAAGGACTAATGGGATGGATTGTGCAAAAAAAAAAAACAAAACAAAAGAAAAACAAAAAAAACAGTAGTGTTTTTTGTTTGTTTTTTTCAAAATGACAACATGACACAGTGTGTCTTGAGCTCTCACTTCCGGCCTACAACTCCAGGCGCCCTGAGCCCCTAGCCAGCAGGACGTGGACTCAGGACAGCAGGGTCATCTTTATGTAAATGTGTAAGAAACTCCAAGTCCCACACTGACTACAGAACAAAGCGAGAAATAGGCTAGGCGTGTTTTCCAGCTTTTATCTATGACGTCATTAGGATGAGCGTCATAGAGTTCCGAATACTCATTTCCAAAGCAGAGTTTGTTTGTTTGTTGTCAGTGCCTCCTACCCACTGAGGCAGCCTAAGGGGAGATTTTTTTCCTGGAGATTTATGGCCCCGGAGCCCAGGACTGTCTGCAGGCAGCAGCTTTGGTGCCGGTGGCCAGCAGCAGTGATAACTCAGCGCTGGCCCTCCTGTCCAGGCCCCTGCCCACCCTGTAATTTGATGTCTGAGCTGTTTCAAACCATTCACAACACCGCCCCCCCCCCCCACTCGCCCTCTCAATCTCCACTCCTCTCCATTACCCTCTTACGACTCTCTTTGAATTTCCAGAGTAAGAAAAGTAAAATACACTGAAATTTTAGGCAAGAAAGACTGAAGCTTCCAGTTGGAGAGCTTATAGTTTGTGTGACTCTTGTTAGTAAACTAAGTAATTTTGAGCTTTTAGTTCTTTTTAAACAATAGTATAAATCCTTCATGAACTCTCACTATTTGTTTCACCAGGAAGTGTTTTGAGTATCTCTTTTCTTCAATGCTTATTTTTTTAGGAACAGAAAATAAAAATGCACTTGGGAAGTAGTTATACAAAAGAGGGGGTTAGTAAACATTTTAAGATCAAAGATTCTTCTAGTAAAGTCAAATGCAAACTTCTTTAAAAGTTCTTCTGGATAGAAGTGCATAATAATGAAAATCTAGCACTTTGGTAGGGACGGGGGAGAGGCAAGAAGATAACTCAACACCCACTTATATTAAAAAGCAAATTTTAGGATTTCTAGAATTTGGATATACAAGCTATTTACCCAAAGCTGCCTAATGTAGTATGTACTCTCTCAATGTTTGTGAACATCCCTTAAATCCCCTTTAGATGTTCCCTAATTCTAAAAACAGATGTAAAAACACTTGATAAGATTACAGATCTTTAAGCTATCAAGTTATTGAACATACTAGGTGTACATGTTAATAATGGCGGATTTTGTAGTGAAAGAAAACACAATAATTTCAAGAGAAACATCAAACGTGCTCTATTCAAAGTAATGTCCATCGCTACCTACACATTCCCCCATCATTAGGTAATTTGTGGATACCGTCCCAATAGAACTTTTCTTGTTTTGAGGCAAACCATTCAGAGACCCAATTTTCCACTTCTTCGTACATTTTTTAGTGCTACTCAGAAAGTGCGTGTGCCATCGATCAGAACAAATGGTAATCTGAAGGAGCAAGGTCTGGTGAATACAATGGGTGGGTTAATACTTCCCAGGCAAGACCTTTTAATGTGTCCTTAACTGTTTTTAAAGTGTGTGATGGTGCGTTATCATGAAGCAAAATTACTTTGCTGTGTCTTCTGGCACATTCTGGTCGTTTTACAATCAAAGTGTGGTTCAAATTGATTATTTGTTGTCGGTAGCGATCAGTATTAAAGGTTTCACCTGATTTTAGAAGCTCTTAATACACCACACCTTCCTGATCCCACTAAACGCAGAGCATTGTCTTCTTTCCGAAGCGATTTGGCCTTGCAGTCGATGTTGATGGTTGACCTGGATCAACCCATGATTTTGTGCGTTTGTGATTCTCAAAATAAATCCACTTTTCATCGCCAGTCACAATCCGATGCAAAAAAAGACTTTCTTTCATGCTGTTGAAGCAACATTTTACTGATGACTTTTCGGTTTTCCATTTGTCTTTCGTTCAGTTGATGTGGCACCCATTTTCCTTTCTTTAAAATCTTTCCCATTGCTTGTAAATGATCGGAAATTGTTTACTGAGCTACGTTTAATCTTTCTGCAAGTTGTTTTTGAGTTTGACACGCATCTTCATCCAACAGTGCTTGTAACTGTTGGTCTTCAAACTTTTACGGTTGACCTGGACGTTCTTTGTCTTTCACATCAAAATCATCACTTTTAAAGCGTTTAAATCGCGTTCACAAGTATCTTGAGATGGAGCATGTGCACCATAAGCTTCCCAAAGTATACGATAACTTTTTCTTCAAAATAAAGTAACGAATTAAAACTTCCCGCAAGTGCTCTTTTTTTGGCACGAAATTCAACATTTTTAAGCATAAAAATATCTATGATGTTAACACCTTCAGAAAATTTGACATATGAAGTTTTGAAGCTTGCTGTCAATACAACAAAATAGCATACATATAAAATCGCATATATATCAACATGTGTAACTCCATCTATTGAAAAAAAATCCGCATTATTAACTGGCATACCTAGTAAATGGCACTTTATAAAACCACCTGATGTTGGGAGGGACCACCAATTTTTTAATAACCTCCCCATCCACAGAAAATAAAATACAAAGAACCTGAATTGTCAACATCATTATTTCATGCTGCGGTAGGGAAAGCACCTGGTATAAGCGCTGGCTGCGCTCAGTGTTCCACTGGGCTCCTGGCATCCAAGAGAATGCACCTTCCCTGCCACGCAAGGCAGTTTTAAAATTGTTTGTTTTTTATTTTTTAATTGATGTATAATAGACAAGGCGGTTTTGAGACTTTGCACGTGAATACCCATTTTACTTTGACAGGGAATCTTCTTGAAAAATAAATCAAGAGAATGGGAGATGGTTTGAAGTGTGAACAGCCAACGGCTACAGAGGGGTGAGGAAGTGGAAGCGGCTGTGACATTTGGGAAGATCAGACAGGGGACATGTGAGGACGGAACAGTGAGCCATCGACAAGGAGGTGTCGGAGGTGTCGCCAGGAGCCTGATGGCAGAGAAAAGGAAGAGCCCAGGGCAGGGAAAGAGGAGGAAGGAGAGGGGGAGATGCAAAGAGAATCCAGTAAGAACAGTAGCCCAAAAGGCACTGGTCAAAAAGTTCTAAGGGGCCATCGGTGAACATGGAGCATCACAAGCCAGGGAGGCTGGGAAACGCCTTCTGGCTCACCGGCTGGGGCTCCCTGGCCGAGTGTGTAAGACGTCAGCCCAGTAGTGAGGGAATCGGGTCTCATCCCACAAGATGAAGGCATGTAGGGAAGCCCCATAATTGTCAGAAGTGACGGTCTTGCAATTCACAAAACCCAACCTTGAAACTTAGTGTCAAACAACACCCCGTTCTTACCGAAGACACAGGCAGGAAAACAAGAAGCCTCACCGTGGAGGACATGGAACACGGGAAGGCTGGTTCTGGCACCGTGCACACCCACTTACCGAAGACTCTGGCCACAAATCCCAGGGGGAACTGGGAGGCGAACACGGTGAGAAACCAGGGCGCGGCGTAGAGGCTGGGGCCGATCTCGTGCTCCTCCAGGTGGTTGTAGAGGTCTCTGTGGTAGTCGTGGAGGAGCCGCGAGAGCTGGTACATCTGGATCTGCAGGGACACAGGGTCAGCGCTCACTGTCCGCTGCGTGTGCGCAGTGACTGCCCCCCTCACAGGACAGAGAAGACTTCCTAGAACCTGAAACATTCTATTGGGCTCAGGATGTCCTTTTTAAAGAATGTATCTTTATTGTTGAAAGTATTACAGATGTGCCCTCCCCCCCTCACTGACCCCCTCTATCCCACACCCAACCAGGCCTTCACTGCACTATTCTCTGTGACCCTCGGTCATGCACAGATGCATAGTACGTTCTTTGGTTCATTGATCTCAGCTTCTCGTTTATCCAACCAGAGCTTCCTGGGTGCTCACTGCATGCGAGGCCCTGACTGACGGGTGCAGGCCCAGAACACTAACACTGGGTCTCCTACCACTTCCTTTCTTTTTACCGTCCCCTCGTGTCCTTGGCTGAGAGTATCTAAACCAGGAGTCCTCAAACTTCGGCCCGCGGGCCACATGCAGGTGTTTTTGCCGTTTTGTTTTTTTTACTTCAAAATAAGATATGTGCAGTGCGCATAGGAATTTGTTCATAGTTTTTTTTAAACTATAGTCCGGCCCTCCAACGGTCTGAGGGACAGTGAACTGGCCCCTGTTTAAAAAAGTTTGAGGACCCCTGAATTCTAAACTTTCGTCTTGTGGAAACACTTCATAAATTCTCTTACGAATACAATTCCTAGCAAAACTTCAACCCAGGGAATCGGAAAACACGTGCTAAGAGTGAAGCGAGCACACGTGGTGCTTCTGTGGGACGGTTCTGCTGTGCCCGCTCCGTCGGTAAGTTCCCTCTGGGCCCCGCAACACTGAAGCAGAGGGTTCCCTTTGTGGAGTGGGGCAGGTCTGGCAGGAAGCCCGTGATGAGCCCTGGGCTCAGCCCAGAGTCCAGCAGCGCCGCCCCCCAGCTCAGAGAAATGATGGCCAGAGCGGGTCGGCTCCCTGCTGAGATGCCGGCGGGGGGGTTGGGGGGGGGGTAGATGTGCATTGTCCAAACTGGACCGAACTCTTTCCAGGCCTCGTAAGTACCAGTTGTGGCCTGTTGTGGTTTTTACTTAAAAGAATCTAATCACCAAGGTCACAAGCCCCCAAAGGAGTTGTGTTACAATATTAAATGATATAAAACCTGAACATTCTGCTCTTAGATGGCAGGGATGTCTGGGTTAAAGCTAAGGGGAAGAATGCAGGAGGAACCTGACAGGAGGCGTGGAAAGTGTGATGTGGGTCAAAATCTCCTCGTGAGTGGAATGGCCTCCTTTCACGAGATTTATGTCCCTGTGGCTCATATTCAGGGGGAAGTGAATTGGACGTTTACCCACACAATTGCGTGCTAACGTCACCTTTTCTAAGAATACTTTCTGAGGCTTTGAAATCACAGTATCTTGCTGGTAAATGGTCACATAAACACATGATCCAACATTCAGGAATACTTCCCAAGTAGGATCCGGTTTTCCCACTTCTGAAGGTGCATAATCAGCACTTGGCACTTAAAACACACTGCTGTTTGCTTTCCTTTTGATATGACCGCCCTCCTATCACTGATTCATTCAACAAACATTGACTGGGTGTCTACTTCATCCCAGGCACTGTTGTTCTAAGAACTATGGATGCAGCTCCAAGATGGATCCAGAAAATAAACAGGTAATTTCAGGCAGTGAGAGTGTGATGCAAAAGAAATGAGACAAGATATCATGATACAGTGTACACGCCTGGGGTGGACGTGGGGGGACGTGGTGGTCAGGAGGAGCTTCTCCTAGGATGTGATATTTGAGCTGACCCCTGGATGACAAGGGGGAGGGGAGGGTGGGACCCCGTGCGTGGGATCCCTGGCACAGAAAGTGGCAAACACAGTGGGGAAACAGGAGTTAGACCGTCTGAAGATGCTTTGATGAAGAATAAAAGGGAGGGCCCCAGACACAGAGGGGCTAGCTGTGTGACCTGGTCAAATTCTGTAACCCCTCTGAGCCTTAGGGTTCCCACTTACAAATTGAGCCGATTAATAGTGTGTTCCCGAGGGTCAGCGAGGAGATCAGTGCCTACAAAACACCCGGGTCGTGCCTAGCAGAGTACATTCTCAGCAAAGATCGCTATTATAATGCTAACTGACGGTGGGGAAGCTCCTTCGTAATAACACTGTCGTGACTAGGTATGGTGGGTCTGGCAATATCGGGGTGAACACTGTCAAGTGTATAATTGTCTAACCACAATGCTGTACACTTGAAACTAACATACTGAATGTAAGCTGTAGCTAAAAAATAAAACTTTTTTTGTTTTTTAAAGAAAAAGCTCTTTCACTAGATCTGGAAAGGAATCATAAACGTTTTGGCCTCTGTCTCCCTCAAAGACAGACGGAAGGTTCTACCTGCAAAATAATCATGTCCGGCCGATACTGTTTGCGCAGCCCCCGGTCAAACATCAGAAACTTGAGCATGTGGAACGCCTCCTCCTCGCCCATGTGCAGCAGCAGGATGCCGGCCACGAAGCTGAGGCCTTGGCAGTATCCCACTTCCTGGTCCAGAAGCGAGTAGGCCTTCAGGATGTTGTAAAGTGACAGCTGCCCCGCACCCAGCTGGGCCGAAAAGTACGGGTGCGTTGGAAAGGTTCGACCTGTGAAAACGAGACCCATGAGTCGTAGTTTTAAAAAAAGAAAGCCAGTGAATCAGAAATCCGATGGCCTGTAGGTTACGGCAACAGCTCTTCAGAAGCCGGGTACCCTACGGGAGCTCTGTACACAAGGTCATCTGGTTGTTCTAAGAATAATGTTTGCAACTAACCCCTCAGCAAGCATTCGTGGTGTTGTGTGGCGGAACAAATGAGAACTGCCACAGGCCCTACAGATGCCTGGATTTCCATCGGAAACAGAAGAAAACGGCCTGCCCTCTAATCGGACAGGAGCACCCGTCCCAGCACCATCTGAAGGCGGCCAGGCTCTGGCGGGCTGCAGACCATCCCCGTCGCTTTGCCAGGCTGCCCTAGACGCTTTCCCGGTGCCTGGAAGGGCTCCCGGTCACACGCGCTATTTCTGTGCTTTTAAATCACAGGCAGTACTTTGAAATGAACTGAGGAACGGGAGAGGTGTTTTCTTTTCTACAAAAAACACAGAACAGTTACCTTCCTTCCAGAAAGAGGTTAAAAAAACAAGTTCTCAACATCCTGATTATTTACACAAAAAGCTGGTATTCAGCAACGCTTTAAAGACTTCTTTTGTTAGGAGGCTTTTGTGGCTGATACTTGTCAAATCCACCTCACCCTCTCCTGGAATGTGACCGATGGGGAAATGTGTTTCCAGGGAGCAGAAAAAAAATGCTGGGCCCCCAGCAGGGACCCAGGTGGGGATCCTGGCCTCCTCGGACCGGCAGAGGCAGAAGGTGAATCTGGGCCACAAGTTGACTGTCCGGCTTCCTTACTCGGCCGGCGAAAGGAAGAGGACACCCCTGTGTTCTTGCTCAGCCTCCTGAGAAAGCACTCATCCACCCAGGCGGTTCGTCTGCCCTCGACTGAAGAGGCAGGACCAGTCCCCTAACTACCTTCCTGATTTCTTGTCCTGTATTCTTGGTTGGCCCGCTCTACCTCTTCCCCCAACCAATGTTCCCAAAACACACCTCACACACGTCCTCCCACTGGGAAACGCAATCAACGGCTCCCCAGTGGAGCTCTGCACGCTCACCTCCTCACCTACCCGCCCAGCTCCATCCTCTACTCCAGGGCCGACCTCGGGACTGCGAGGGCCCCCCCCCCCCCCCCCCCGAGTCTCTGAACCCTTCCCGGCTGCGGGCAGAACTGAGCGTGCGCCAAGTATGGGATGCCTGCACATCTTCCTAGTCTAGGGTGGCACGCCAGCGGCCCTGGATGTGAGCCACAGACATCGTGTGAAATTGTCAGTGGCCACGTGGGAAACATCCTGTTTAACCCCACATAGACAGAATACTGTCATTTTCAACATGCAATCAATATACAAATGATGGAGACATTCTGCATTCTTTTTTCATACTAAGCCTTTGAAATCCAGTGTATTCTTTACTGACGGCACATCTGAGTGTTCACCAGCCACATCCAAGTGCTCAACAGACACACACACTACCACGCTGACCGCACAAGTATACTGCTTTCTGCAGATTCTGGGAGGGACTGGAAATACACAGGAAGCTCCTCACTCCATTACCCTCCCCCCCCATCCCACCCCACCTCCCCCCAAGCCTCCAAGCAGACCCAGGAGAGCGAGTGCCGTGTGCACAGAGTAGGGATGGGCTGGTCATTAGAAACACCAGCAGACCCGGCGGGTGTGGTCAGCTCTGAGGGAGCGTTACTCGACCTAACTCTGGGAGGGAAAGCTGTGTGGTATGCAGTGGGCAGAGCAAGAAAAACAGAGCAATACGGTATCCTGGAAGGGACATGATAGGAGACTGAGAAGACCTGGGTTCTAGCACTTTCTGCCACTCAGCAGCTTGTAATTGGGCAAAGGACTTGATCTCTCTGGGCCCCTTGGTCACCCGAAGTGGATAACATGTGCCCACACTCACACGGGGCTGGATAACGTTGAGATCCCACACAGCTAGAGAATGTTCCCAAACTATAAAACACTGCCCAACTACAGTCTATTCTTCTTACTCTTCATAAGAAAAAAATCTTGCAAAAAAGTTGATTAGACTAACATCTGATTTCACAAAGTAAATAAAGAAGCAGGAAAAGAAAAATCCATGAAAACTCAGAGTATGTCCAACCAACACACGTTCTGTTCTTCTGGCCAGAACATAGATGTCACTTTTGAAGAAACACTGAAATGTGATTTGTCTCGCTCTGTCCTATCCACCTTTCCTGGGCCCTCAGTCAGCCGTGGTGCAGACTAAACAGGAAGTGCAGACTAAACAACTGCCTTGGCGAATGTCTCCTCTTGGTGAGCGGTGGGGGGAAGCCACGGGCCGCGTGGAGGCACTTCTCGGTGAGGCCTCCCTGCACCGGCCGAGCAGGGCTGGCAGCGGCTCTCTGGAGCCCCCGGACACAGGCTTTGCCAGGTCAAGTGCAGAGAGAGACCGGCCCTGGCAGGTCCCTGGACAGAGCCTGGAGAGATGCACTGAGGTTACTGGGAACTGGAACTGGGAGCTTCTTTCCGGCTGGGGAAGGTGTCTGGAGGACGGGGAGGGAAGTGGACAGAGAGGCAGGGCTCTCGGGGAGGTGGCTGCAGCTGGCCTGCGGGGTGGGAGCCGGGCAGCATGGAGCTGATGTGCACGCAGCCTGGCCCTGCCTGTGAATGAGAAAGGCCCACCCTGGGCTCCCACAGACCACGCGCCGGCTGGGGGAAAGGCTACAGCGCCTCAGGGCAGGGGAGGCCACCCTGGGCATGGCCATGGCAGACAGCTCCCCAGGGAGAGGGCCCCAGGCCCCGTGCTGAGCTGGCATCTTCCTTCCCCCTGCAGGAAAGCGATGACATCTGAGCGGCAGGAGGCCGAGGCCGTCCTGGCCATGGAAGAAGGAGAGGAAAGCTAAGATAAGAGGACATTCGAATCAAGGAGGGGAAGCATGCTCCCCAGTCCTCCCCCAATCCTGGAAGTGGGGGGGAGGGCCACAGAGAAACTGTCTGTGTTCCCTCCCTTTCAACCTCCTACTCTGAATTCATTTTTCACTTCATTTCACATGACAGGAGCATGATGTCATTTTTCCTGTTACTCATCACATTAGCAAACAGAGCTATTGCCAATTCACAGAGCTGCTCTGCTCGGGGTCAGTGGGCCACACGGGCACCAGCGCCACTCTGTCCCCAAGGTGTAATCACGGCCTGTCGGCATCCACTCCACCCAGCCATGTGTTTCCATGGGAACACGCGGGCTCCCGGGCTCAGGGGGCCCTTATTACACAGAGCCACAGCGGGTTTAGGCTGCCAGTTAAGCTGTGTGGCCGTGGTCACCATGTGACCCGTCTGTGCCTCAGTTTCCTCATTTCTTATCTCAGGGCTGTTGTGAGGGTCACGTGAGATTGAGGAGCTAGTGCAGTGCCTCATCTTCCACATTTCAAAAGACTCACTGAGCACGGGACAGGCTCTGCCCTAGGGGCTGGGGGAGCGATGGGGAAACAGCCCCAGTCCAGCCCCCAGGGGCGTGCATCCCATGGGGAGAAAGGCAATGGAAAAGCTGCTGCCGCTGCACCTGGCCGGTGTGGCTCAGTGGTTGAGCGTCAACCTGCCCCAGGCACCAAGAGGTCATGGTTCGATTCCCGGACAGGGCACATGCCGGATTGCAGGCTGGATCCCAGTGGGGGGCGTGCAGGAGGCAGCTGGTCACGTTCCTCTCTCATCGATGTTTCTGTCTTTCCTTCTCCCTCCCTCCCTCTCTCTCTAAAATCAATAAAAACATATTTAAAAAGAAAAAAGCTGCCGCTGCCATAGCACTGAGGACAGCTGTGGGGAGTGCAGGGTGCTCAGCAGCACAGGCTGTGTCCCTGGGAGCAAGGTACCCCCACCCCTCTCTCTGCGCTTCAATTTTCTCAGCTCTCAACGGGGACAGAATAACGGCTACCTGGTTGTGCTATGAGGATTACAGAAAGTAGTTTTAAGTAAGCATCACACAACACTTGGTGTAAGGTAAAGTTAAGGATTAGCTGTAAACGCTAATGATAACCGTAGCGCTAGTCAACGTGGTAAGTGTCATTGGGCGGGGCGGGGGGCGGGGGGATCAGCTATGAGTGGGACGCATGGCTTAGCAGAGGCACCCCATCCAGCCAAAAGGCAGGAGAAGAGGCTGTGCCAGGGCCAGTTTCTCAGAGATGACGTCTGAGCTTAGACCAGGAGCGACATTTGTGAAAATGACCCCGAGGGGTGCTGTGCGGCTGGACAGGAAAGCCTGGACACTGCCTGACCCAGCTCCCGATTCCTGGGCACAGCCTCCTCCCACCCGGCGGCTGCGGGACCTGCAGAGCCGGGCGCTGCCAGGCCTGAAGCACAGGCGGGGGCTCCGGCAAGTCCCAGGTGGCGGCGGCAGCAGCCAGAACGAGCATTCGAGAATCAGGGCCACGCGCCCTGAAAGCAGCAGGGCGGGGTTCCTGCGGCCTTCACACGGAGCCCACGGCCGCCCGGGAGCCCTGCCGCTGGGGGAGACAGAGACCCCGAGAGAGGCGGCCGGCAGAGAGGACGCACCCGCCGCCACCGTGCGCCCCGGACAAGCCAGAGGCTCTTCTGTGCATCATCATTACTTCCTCGTCACACGTGTTCTTCACTGGGCAGCGGCGCGTGTCCAACCCCTCATTCCCATCAGAGTATTTTCAAAGCTCCTCAAGAGACAAGATGCCTACCTTTTCCAAAATAAAGCTGCCCCAGGCGCACACAATCTGCTTTCTGCAGTCTCTCTAATAAACCCTGCTGGAAAGCAGTAAAGGCTAGGGAATGTCTCCTGTAATTACCCCAGGCCTCAGCCCTGACACTCACGTCTCCCAGGATGCCCCTTCGTTCGGCTGTAAAGCTGCCTGTCAATAGGTGAATGACGGGCCGGGACCACAGTCACGCCTGGAGCCCTCGTGCCTGCGCCCCCGCCCGCTGAGCAGGCTCAGCAGCGGCCCGGGGAGGGAGAGAGCGTTCCACGTGTGCTTGGCCAGGGCACCCCTGATTACTCCAGGGCTTTTTTTAATTGAAAGGCTCGGTAGCAAAGCTTGACTGCTAAACCTCAAGGCAGATCACTAAATAACTCGGACAGTCTCCCCAGACTTCTCAAGTGAGTGCAACTTCCACCTCCACGTCGCATCGATCTGCAGACTCACCGAGGTCGATGAGAATGGCGTGCTGCTGGGAGGTGAGCTGCTTTAGGAGCTCTTTGTACGGCGTGTCCTTGGGCTGCTGTTTCCTGGGGAGCTGGTGCTTCAGGTGGTACTGCTCTGCGAGGAACTTCCAGATCTCACCCCGGTGATGACGTGGCACACCTTCGGGGGTGGGGAGGGTAGGAAGTACAGAGGGACTTTATGCACAGAATACAGCTTAATAATAAAAATGAGCTGGGTTTTAGTCCATCGATCTGAATTCTTGTTCCATTACAACTAGCAGCATAGGAAGCAACCAGAATTTTGTCCTATTTGCTCCCTTCCTTCCTTCCTCTATACCCTCCATCTTTCCCCTCACATCCCCTGACCCCCTCCCACTTTCCTTTCACCTTTCAAATATACACGCTTTTGGATTATGCTAGAATCTTCCAGGGATAAACGGTGGGTGGTAGGAGCCCCTACCTGGTGCCAATTCATCGTGCCCTGAGAGAGAAGACCAAGCATGTAACTCTACCACACAGAATGTCATCTCATAAAAGGGACGTGACCCACGTGTGTGGACATGAAAGAAATCCAGAATCTTTCGCTTGTGCGAGGGGGCGTGCAGGAGGCAGCCGATCAATGATTCTCTCCATCACTGATGTTTCTGCCGCTCTCCCCCTCTCCCTTCCTCTCTGAAATCAATAAAAATATATTTAAAGAGAGAAAAAGAAAGAAAGAAATGCATCCTGAAAAACATGTTAAGTGATTTATAGTGGGGCTTTTTACAAAATAGCTTTTTCCAACTGGGAAGTTTTCCCAGTTATGAGATGAACAATTTCCTCTTATTACTAAATCGTTCCCATTAAACTTATCAGACCTTTATTTTTTTGAAGGAAAAAAACACGGGCTGTCACTGGACAGTACCACATATTCTCGTATTTAAGAGAAAGCTTAGATCTGTTCTTTAAAAACAAAGGGTCATGCACAGTGGAGCCAATGTGTTTGCTAAGAATGACCTGGAGTAACCTTCCCACACTCGGTTGTGGGAAGAAACCTGGGGGAGTCTACGCAGGCAGGGCTCTGGGTGGACAGGCGGCCACCTTCCACCCAAATGTAAACACCTTTTCATTCTTATGACTTGAAAAGTAATACACGCTCACTATTTAAATCAAAAACTTCTGAAAAGCCAAAGGCATAAAGAAGAAAATGAAAACTACCCATAACTAGAGTGACTATATAAATCACCATCCAAAGCAGGATGCTTTGAGAGCAAAGGGGAGGCAGGGTACTAATTATCTCGCTGGAACAAGCTGTGAAGCAGGGCTGTGCCAGGCAACCAGATGCACGGTCATCCTGCTCATTACTCAGAGGGCTGCGAACACCTCATGATGTTTTCCTACAGACTCACGCACAACAGTGCGTGAGATCACGCTGGGCCGCCTTCTTTCATTTAGTGACTCCTTCTTTTGCATCAGTACAAATCTACCGTCATTTTCAGGGAGTAAGACACGGGTGTGGTCACATGGTTGGGAATTCTGGCTATGTTCTATTTTTTGGCCTTTAAACAATGCCACAATAAGCATTCTTCCCCACCGCAGAACACTGCTGACTGATTAGCATCTAGGTTTCTATACATGGCGTTGCTGGGTCAGAGGTAAGCAGTCTGCATCCGGCCCACACCGCCCACTGCTCAGGTAGCCGGCCGCTTTGCAATCCCACTCCCAGGAAAGCACACTCCGGTTCATAAAGTTCTCCTTAACATCTTTTATTCATTAAATAAATGAGATCATTTAAATAAATCATTAAAGGAATCGTTTAAACCCAAGCTACACGTTGGAGTATTTCAAATCCCCCAGAACTATTCTTCCTTCTCCCAAGCTGACATCCTAATCCTGCAGCTCTGATTCTGTTTTAACTTGGAAAGTTCATAAATCCCTTCATTTCCATCAAGCAGGGGCTCTTACCCAGACGGGGACTGTCTTTTCTTTTAAGGGCTTGGAGGTGACTTGGCCTCTACCTGGAAGGCCGAAGGTGTGGTTCTGACTTAACCTCATTCTCTTATTCTGAGCTACAAGCTGGACTGTGGCCATCTGTTTGCAGTAATTAGATCCTCTGTGCAGAAGCCAGCTGAATAACTGACAAAGCCCCTTTTACAGTGAGAGATACAGTTCCTGCCACGGAAAGCCAGGTGGCAATGCCGGGAACACATGCGGAAAGTCCAGGTTCGCCTCAGCTCACCTCAGTACACACATTGTTCAACCACTTATCCTTAACGCCACTACACCGGGTCCAGATACGGACAGTATTTCTAGGAGCCCCCCGCCCCCATAAAAAAATGCATGATGAAAACCAGTATACCAGGTGTCAGGCTTCTAAGAAAGTCCAACATCTGGAACAGCTGTCGCAGGCCCCGGCGGTTTACCTTTTGCAGGAGCAACGCCACCTGAAGACCATCATGCAGTCAACAGTGAAAGGGGAAAGAATGAACTCATTCTTTTCTCGGCTTCCTCCTTTTTCAAAACAGCGACCTGGGGCCATGTGGTGCAATGGCGAGCCTCCAGCAATCACTATGTGAGCACTGGAAGAGAGCTCTGAGATCCTCTGCTTGGTCCATGCCTCCCGCTCTAGCAGCCAGGAGGCCAGAGGCCAGGAAGGTGAGGACACCTGCCAGAGCTCACACAGGGAGCCCTGGCCCATCTGCAACCTGTGTCCCCCACCTGCCGTATTTCTGGTCTCAGAGAACAGCACAGAGGAGGCACGGCTCAACCACAGGCAGGGCCTACGCTGCCTAGAACGGGGGTGGGAGACCAGCTCTGGCCATTACTCAACTGCTCTAAGCCCAAGTCTCCTTATCCATAGAAAGGGAAAGTCATAACTAGTAATAACTATGTGTTACTAAAATGGATGCTGTCAAAACCCAGATAAAGGTTAGGTAATGCCTAATTGACTATTGAACAAAACCACATGCCCCTTTACTCTCTTAGAGATGAATGAGGCATGTGTATCTTCTCCCATTGATCAGCTAATGAAGTCAGAAGAAAACCGTTAGATTTATATGTATCTGCAACCCTTTTTCTAAACACTTGGTCATTCGGACTAGACTGGCCAGATCCCAGGAGCCCTGGAATCAGATTAGACTCACAAAGCCCGCCCTTGCCAGCAGACACTCATGCATTTTAAAAGAAATAGCTGTTTCACTTGAACACTGATAATCATTGATAATCATTGAAGTTAAGCTCTAACATGGTGCCTCCCCAACTATCTGTGATGGAGGACCAGGACCAGCTTTTCTTTTAAGATTCTCCAACCCATAGCAAACTGATACTTTTATAAAACTTAGCACAAAATGAATTAGTAGAAAAATAAAATGAGGGGGGAACAATAAAAGTCCACTATTTTTCATTAGGATCTGTCAAATTGCTGGAAAAGTTTCTAAAGACTTAGTCTTAAGTTCTGTATTCATCTTGGACCAGTAACAGTTTGGACTGATACATGGTCAGCAGTCCACACTAAAAAAATAAAAAATAAAAAATAGCAGAACTGCCCGCCCTCCAGGGCCTCTGGGCGGAGCAGACGCTGCTGTGTGCCCCTGGCATCAGCTGACCTACTCCTCGCAGCAACCTCTGCTGTCACACATGTGGAAGTGGGGCTCAGAGATGCTCAGTCCTTTGCCTAAGATCACACTGTAAAGAGGGAGGGCTGGGGTCTGAACCCGGGATGACCTGTCTGAAGTCTGTGTCCAACGCTCTATGCTGTCTCCCGAGAGTACTCGGAGGGAAGCCACACAGCTAGTTCTCAGCTTACTACTGAACTCAGGGTACATCTTCATGGCGTTACCCAGTTTGTAGGCAACTGAGTCCTTGGTTTTTCCTCTGTCTGCTCACTGTCTCCTGGGCATTTTAATTGATTTACTTAAGAGGAATCACGAGCGGTGATGAAAGTCACATCAACCAACTAAGATATCTGGAAACAGGTTAATTAAAGAATGATAAAAAGGGGGTGAGATTGGACGTAAACATTTCTTTTTTAAAATTTCATACTTCTCCCCAACCTTCAGTGAGGGGTGAGGCTTGCTGGACTGTTTCCCAGTCGGGCTCACCTTGCCCAACAGCCGAGTGCATTTTCTCCATGTCAAACTTAATTTTGGATCTTCCCGGCGTGCTAAGCATCTTTTCCCACACCGTCGTCACTTCTTTAAGGCAAGGCGTGATCTCTTCATAATCAAGCTTCAGGCGCTTGTTCAGCAGGTCGTTTTTGGAAGCTACGACAGATCATTGAAGAGCACGTTAGTGAACACCGTACGCGTTAGTGAACACCGTACCCAATGTGGCTGCCTAACAGAAAACGTTATCTAAGCTAAGAGAGGCTCTCCAAGGACGCTTCCTTCTCATGTCGAGCCAAACCTTCTAGAAGGCTATCGGCTTCTACCGAGAGTCCTGTTTCTGCTTCCCGGAACTGAACAGAACAGAATACATACACACTCTTCATACGCGTCTCCTCACACGTGAGGGTAGCTACTATTTCCCACCAACCCTATTCCGTTTAAAGCTTCACGAAGAAGAATGATACCTAAACCACCAAAGTGGGGCGGAGGGGATACAGGAAGATTTTTAAGGGACAGTTCTATGAAAGATCGAAACTGACAGCCTAATTCTACCTAAAAGCACTAAATCCTATTTAGATACCGAGTCCACGCCACTCACATTGGAGATCCAGACTGTGCGTTTATCAGGAGAGCAGGTAAGAGAGGGCTAAGGATAAGCTAACACACAGACTTTGGCAGAGCTGGCGAACTCGGTTTCTTCACGATGATGAACACTACATGTCTTACGTGCTTTATATTTAGTGACCTTTCATCTGAACGGCCCTCTGAGGCACCAGAGGCTGAGCAGCTTCCCCGAAGTCCGGGAGCAGGAGGCAGAGCGGCCCTGGGACGCGGCCTCGCGGTGCTACGAAGCTTGCTGCTAGTGATTACACGTCTTTTCTGGGATTAGGCCCGGGTCAGTTAGGGGCCTTAAATGTTTTCTAGAATCTGGGCCAGCTATCTGAGCCTGGAGTATTCTTCAGTGAAAGATTTTCAATACAAATGTGATCTCTTTAATAGATCCGGGGCCACTCTGGTCTTTTTGCTCTCGTGATCAGCACTTAACCAGTTTTTGGTCAAGTGCATCTTTTGAGAGGTTTGTCTGCTTCATCGAAGTAGTCAAGTTTATTGGCATAAAGTTGCTCTTCGTCCTACAGACACTGGTAAGTCAGTGCACACACCTCACGAGTGTGTCCCCGGCCCCCTGCAGACATACACGCTCTCCCCCGGCAACCCCGTTTCATTCGGAGGCGGCCGAGGCTGAGCAGGGTCCTTCCTGTGCCCTGTGAGAAGTGCTGGTGGCAGGATTCGAAGCCCTCTGCTTTGGTTCTGAACACCAGTTCCTATGACTTTTAAAATGAGAATTACAGCCCGGCCTGCTTGGCTCAGTGGTTGAGCATCGACCTATGAACCAGGATGTCACAGTTTGATTCCCGGTCATGATTCCCGGTCAGGGCACATGCCCGGGTTGCGGGCTCGATCCCCAGTGTGGGGCGTGCAGGAGGCAGCCGATCAGTGATTCTCTCCCTTCCTCTCTGAAATCAATAAAAATATATTAAGTAAATAAATAAATAAATAAATAAAATGAGAATTACAGCTACTTCACTGAGTAGCTCTTGTGAGGATTAAATGAGATGAAATAAACCAAGCATGCACACAATGCCTGCTCACTCACACATGAGCCACAAACTATATGATCAAAACTATAGACAGTGGAAGGCACAGAATGTTGCTTTACAAACTAAGTGCTGATGATGTAAAATAAAGTATTTTCTTTTCCGAGTTAGCAAATGCTAACGCAGTAAATCTGGCTAAGGGGACCCTGGTGGTGGACCTTATTCCTCTGACACACGGATTCGGAACCTAACTGGCCCAATTACCGCCCCCCCCCCACCCCCGCCAGAACAAATACATCAAAAGAGGGCACTCAAAGGCCCACAGAGACCCCTGGCCCAGCCCCTCATTCACAGACACAGTCACTGGAGCTCAGAGCCATTAAGGGCTCGACAAGGTTACTGACTGGCTGGTGGGTAGCAAGTGACTCAGGCCTGGCGCTCTCTTATTTTTTGCAATTTTTCATCTATCTCTATTCTTTTCCTTCTTACTTTGAAGAATTTGCAAGGTCCTGCTAAACAATTCCCTAGATCTGTGGAGTTCAAATTTTTAAAAAATGTCCACCCCTTGCCGAAACCGGTTTGGCTCAGTGGATAGAGCGTCGGCCTGCGGACTGAAAGGTCCCAGGTTCGATTCCGGTCAAGGGCATGTACCTTGGTTGCGGGCACATCCCCAGTAGGGGGTGTGCAAGAGGCAGCTGATCGATGTTTCTCCCTCATCGATGTTTCTAGCTCTCTATCCCTCTCTCTTCCTCTCTGTAAAAAATCAATAAAATATTAAAAAAAAAAATGTCCACCCCAGATTTTTCCATGGCTGTGAGGAAGCACAGAAGGTATCCTTAGCATTGAACTAACCCCCGTGGCAAATCGGGTCAGGCCGAGCCTTGCTCAACGCAAGCAGCACAGGGCTCCGGGGGCCACGCACACTTATTTCCCCGGCCGTGACCTCGGCCTGCCTGGGAGCGTCTGGCTGCACTGAAGAGGCCACCAAGCAACACAAGAGACAGGCTCTGAAGTCAACAGGACGGGAGTGTCTGGCCAGAAGATGCAGCTGAAAAGGCTTAATCCATGCATTCTGCTGTTGGCCCAGCAACATCCTGCTGTGCAGCATCCTGACACCACCGCTGCCTAAAATCGGTGGCCTCCAAAATGCCTGTCACCCAAGGCAGATGGTGCGGGCCTGTGACCAACGTCAAGGTGCCAACGCAAGACTTTTAGAAACGAGACCAAACTGTTTGAAATAGTGAATCAGGGTCTACAGGCCCGTGTCGGTGAGTTTCTGGGGCTGGGGAAATCAGGACTGCAGGAGAGTCATCGAAAACACTTGTCATCATTTAACATGGACGTGTGCGCTAACTTGGACTTCGGGCCAACGTTCAGATCGGATCTCCGTCCCCTGCGTAGGGCGGGCTGTGGCGGCCCATTCCCAATTCTGCGCCGTTAGCAACCGCTTCCACAGATAGAGCACCTCCGACGGCCACCGCCTCCGGGAAGCCGAGAAAGGGAAGGCCAGGGGCCTGGGAGCCTCAGCAATTAAACGGCCCCCGAGCTTGTAGAGATTTTGGAAAAACTGCACCCGTTATTTAATATTTTTACAACCAACATGTAACATTTGTTTAACCAAGGGAAAACCTTTAACCTTTTGCACTCGGATGTCGAGATTAAAATTACTCTTTGAATGTATCAATAATTTGAAATATAAAAAAAATCCAAATAAATAAGTTTGTATGAAAAGAAACTCCAGTTTTGTATTCTACTGCCGCGCTTTGTAAAATCTGGGGTATTTAAAAAATTAAATCCCGAGTAGAATAAAGGAATCGAGAAAAAAGCAAGCGAGTGCAAAGGGTTAAAAAGTATCTTCAGTTACAATTCAATTGAAATTCCAAATTCGATGGGTCCCTATGCAGATGTCATACCTGCATCATTTTAATCTCAAACAAGAAATGCTGAACTGAGAGTCAGTCCGACAAGCAGGAACGGGCAGACAAGAGCTAGGCTTGCGCTGAACCACGCCCCGCGGCCTGGCAATAGGCTGCCTGCGCCTTCGTTTGTAAGAGGGAGAAGGGCCTTGCAGAGGGGCATGCGGGGGACTGCTGGGGGTGCCTTTTAGTCCCAACGTCACTGAAAAAGCAAGCTGTTTAACTGGGGGAGTTACAATTCAGCCTCCCCCTGTCTCCACTCTACAGCGAGCGAGGCAGATTTCAATGACGTGGTTTGGTTCTTTCTCAGATGCGATGCTTCTAGAACCGGAGTAATATTTGGTCCATACATGCAAAAGCCAGGAACTAGGCGTAGCGGTAGGCAGGACCTCATACGTGTTTCTTTAGTTTCTTTCCCAAAGAGCTTGCCAGCTGGCCTGAACCCGTGATCCATTTTAAGAGCCACTCCCAGCTGCAATTTAACTTTCCTTTGTAAAAGCAATTGTGGGGGGGGAGGGGGGAACAATAGAATGAGTGCCTTTCTAGCACACAGCGCATTCCCTGCTAAGTTCTTATCAAGTCTTGCTTCTGTGTTTAATGACAAAATCCTGCCCCCTATCCCACCTCAGCACAGCTTACTAAATATTTTTTAAGCAATTCACGATCAGGCTTTTACTGATGATGATTTCTCAGCAATATAGGTACGGTACACACCGATACAATGCTTTCTAAATTGCACTTAGCAAGCTTACTGTGCTTTTGCCGCAGAGGTCAACATGTGTTGAACTTCACAGAACTAAAAAGAGAAATGAATCCCAGCAGTGAAAACGAAAGGCCACACAGGACTGAACACTGCAGGTGAAATGAGGACGCACTGGAAAGGTGCTGGGCGGGGCCAGCGCACATATACCACTGCCAGCAAGGCGTCCAGGTGACCTCAGGAAATGGCCCAGCTCACTCTGGTCTGGCAAGTCGCCATTTACACAGCTTTACAGGAACTCTGCTTCTGTGCTATCCTGATCTCGTCAATGATAGTCACGATCCTTCCCATCATTCCCGGAGGCCACCATCCCCGTTTCACAGGGGAGCCCATTTTCCGTGGCTGTCATGTGCACAATCAACCAGGATAGGCACTAAGGTTTATGACCTACCTGATAAACACGACTGCCTTTCCCTTTCGACAAAAATCTCAACCAACATGCACAGGAACGTGGCTGCTGTGCTCCAAAGCTGTCACTCAACTGATGACACACTCCGTGATGCCATCCCCATCAAAGCTCCTTTGGATCGCTGCTTTTAGAATTAATCACCTCAGGGACCCACAAGAAAGTGGAAGAAAAATGGAGCTGGGAGAAGATCTAGCACTTACAGCACCCTCATGGGACGGCCCATCTCACTCAGCTTCGATACTGCATCTATGTCTATAAGCAGCCTCTTACAATGGCTGGGCTACTTTCATATCAAAAGGTCTTATTACTTCCTATTTCATTTCTTGTATTTGGTCAACGATAATAGACTTATCTGGACTATGAACCGTAGGAATCAAATCTAGTGTTTTAATGACTTTCAACTTCTTACAAACAGCAAGATCGTTATTAAAAGATGAAGGTGGACAATCAGGGAGGATGTTCAATGAAATGTACAGCAGTCCGCCCACCCCCTTATCCACAGGGGATGGGTGCCAAGACCTCTAGGGGATGCCTGAAACCACAGAGGGTACTGGACACTATATACACTATGTTCTTCCTATACATACTCACCTTCTCCCTTAAAGGAAGCTCATCCGAATTGCCAGTATCACCACTGTTTTGGGGCCATCACTAGGTAAAATAAGGGTGACCTGAACACAAGCACTGCGACACCGAGACTGTGGCTCTGATGACTGAAACCGCTACTGAAAGGCTAACGGCAAGTAGTACAGACGGCAAGGAAACGTTGGACAAAGGAATGATTGATGTCCAGGCAGGATGGAGGGGGACAAAGCTCAAGGTTTCATCACACTACTCAGAACAGCACACACTTTAAAACTTACGAATTGTTTACTTCTGGAATTTTCCATTTAATATTTGCAGACCACAGGTAACTGAAAACCACAGCTAAAGGGAGACCGCTGAACTCTAATTCCAAAATCTCCTTGGGAGTGACGGCACGGCTGAACTCCCTGCCCGGGCTCCCCCTGAGAGTACGTCCTGACTCCCTGATCAAACTCCTCATTAGTTTATAGCCAGGCCGCTCGCTACACTCTAAGTCCCACGTTCTTTCCATTATACCATCCAGGGAACATAAACTCAGCTCTTAGCCACTTCGAAAATAATATTCCTTGCTTCAAGTGACAGCATGGAAACAGGAAATGAACAAAATCTAAGCTTTCAAAGTTCACGGCTTATTTGGATCCTGACGTGACCCTGGGCAGGTTGCTTGGCTTCTCTGGGCTTTAGTTTCCTTTCTCCTTCAGAGGAAAGCCCTGGAGCTGTCCTCGGGACCGAGGGAGTCTGGCTGCACAAACACCCAGACAGCATACAGGTGGAGCTCCGCTCATGCGGACGTGTCCGGTTACTGCAGCTCACTAACCACGCACACAGAGTGAGGTGATGAAGTTAGTGATCACTAGTATTAGGATTAGTTCATATGTAACATCGAGGCACAGACTATGGCTGAGGGCAAAGCAGGGAGAGAGAGACGAGAACAAAACAAAATCCACTTCTAGAAGGTTAAAGCTTACATTTGCAGGTTGTCTCTCAGAAGTTCTAGACAGTATGCTAAAAATGACCATATAGGAATAACTAATACAGTTAGTGAGATCATTGGATCTCCAAAAAGTGGTGTTAATTTTACTAATTAACAGATATTTTAAAGTAAACAGACATTTACATGTTTATAGTTGTACAGTTGTATGTAAAGTTGTAGGCACGTGAGAGTGTCTTGCTTTCTTTTAAAGACAGCACGTGTATGTCTGATGTGATTTCACTTCCAAGCCGAGCAAAGGCCTGCTGGGTATAAAAAACGGCAAACCAACCTTGGAGCTTCTGGTTTTCCTTCTCCATCCTGAGGAGGAGGATCTGCTGTAGAATCGCCTTGCGCCACAGTTCCCGGAGCTCGCGCGATGTCCTTCTCTTCTCCTCTGGGACAGGGCCAAAGGACCCATCCTCACAAACCGGCTCTAACGGAGACCGCGGCGGAAGCTCTCCCAGCTCGGAATAATCTGGAAGGGAAAAAAAAGGACATTTCATTTTTCAATAACAACTTATATCCAAACATGTTGCCAAATCAGAAAATTCTCCTCACCACATGATGACATTGCCCAGACTGATGATTCCTGTTTTAATATTCACTGTAATAAACTACGTTTGAACTATAGACATCTAACAACATATAAATCAGGCATCCTCAAACTATGGCCCGCGGGCCACATGCAGGTGTTTTTGCCGTTTTGTTTTTTTACTTCAAAATAAGATATGTGCAGTGTGCATAGGAATTTGTTCATAGTTTTTTTTAAACTATAGTCCGGTCCTCCAACGGTCTGAGGGACAGTGAACTGGCCCCCTGTTTAAAAAGTTTGAGGACCCCTGATTTAAATAGTAAGCAAACGTTGTAGAAGCTGAGGAAATGTTCAAAGACACCAACTTACTTAAGGTGCAATACACCTTCTTCTGAGTTAATGAGTGCATTAGTAAGAGCAAACATTCACCTCGTGCTCACTATGTATGTATAGTAATTTACTGAACACCCGACCACCCCAAGACATAGGTGCTAGAACTATTCAGTTTTAAAGAAAGCAACCTGATACACAGGGGATTTAAGTCACTTGCCCAATGTCACAGAGCTAGGAGTAGTAGAGCCAGGACTGGAACCCAGTCTTGCTTTCATATGCATGCTCAACCACTCTGTAATAGGTATTTGGAAAGGTATTTGGAAAGAAGATTAAAATATATTTAATAGCAAATAATGACAGTGACCATTAACGGATCCTCTATCAAGTGCTGGGCACGGTACCAGGTGTGTTATGTACTCATTCAATCCTTCAATTCCAGAAGGCAGGCATTAGCATGAAGAGAAACCAAGGCTCAGAGAAGCCAAAGAACTTGCCTGGGGCCATACAGTGAATACACAGGGGCGCTGGGACCCAAACCCATGTCTGCCTGACTCGGAAGCCCAGGCTTTCCGCTGGATCCCCCACCATTCCAATGTATCCTATGGTGTCAATTTTAAATTTCCATTTATTAGTTGAAGTCTCTTTACAGTTCATGAATCTGTATCTTTCTCGACTTCAGACTCTATGTTGCTGGTACACAATGTTACCACTCACAAATACCCACAACACGCACAGAGAGCATCCACCTGCTTGCTATGCAACTAGCTCTGAACTGTAGCACAAGTTCCTGTCCAAGTGGCCCCATCTGACACAGCTCATCCTTGGGAACTTCAGTCTAAAATGAACCTAAACACCATCAGGGTCTGAACACATGCCATGAAAGCCCTGAGTCTCACAGCCACCCTAATATAATATACAATCTCCAGTGCAAGCTCCAACACAATTCCACGTTAACGATTCTTTTCCAGAACAGTCGTCGGCATCAACAGCTCGTTACCTTTATTGGAATTTGCGTTTATTTTCCTGCTATGAGATCAAACATGACTACAAAATATTTAATTTCCTACAATAACTTATCCATGTTAACTCCTCTTAAAATGACTGGATTTAAAAAATTATGGGGGGGGGGGGATACTGTATGAGGTATAGGACTGTCTAACCACTATGCTGTACATCTGAAACTAATACAAAATAATACTGAGTGTAAACTGTAATTGAAAAATAAAATTAAACAAAGAAAAATAAAATCACATAAAATTTTATGATAAGCATTAAGAAATCTTAATGATCGCTGTAGCATTTAAATGCTTATCATCGCATTTCTATATGTGCTTATTTCATTATGATCCTATTAAACGAGTAAACTAAAATTCTACTTCGTTTAGAGGTAAAAAGTTATACACAGTTCATGCACAGTATAGGTGGATGCTCACGTGTTAATGGCCAACATAAATGCAGGAATCAGAACTGTCCGTATAGTATAACATGTGATAATATTATAATATTATGAGAGGCAGTACAGTTCAGTCACTAATAGGTCAGGTTCTGGAGCCAGGCTGCCTGGATTTTAATCAAGAGTCTGCCTTTACTGATTCTGTGACCTTTAGCAAATTGCTTAACTTCTTTGTGCCTCAGTTTCCCAATCTGTCGAGTGCAAATAACAGCACCTCCCTTGTTGTGGTGATAGAGTCTTTGAGAACTGCTAGCAGGGTCGCCTAAGACCATCGGAAAACACAGATGTTTACATTACGGTTCATAATAGTAGCAAAATTACAGTTATGAAGTAGCAACGAAAATAATTTTATGGTTGGGGGTCACCACAACATGAGGAACTGTATTAAAGGGTCGTGGCATTAGAAAGGTTGATAACCACTGTGCTAGAGGGACCAAGTTAATACATGTAATATAAACCACCTACACATGATCCAACACACAGTAAGAATATAGTAAACTATTAGCTGTTTAGCCAGACAACTGGAAGCTCTAAGAAGACCCCACAAAGCCACCTTGTCAGGGAGGGTTTGTCCAGCACCAAGCCTGGGGCCTGGCACCCAGCAGGTACTTTATAAATAACTGATGAATAAAGGAAGAGACAAGCAGGTGCTGGGTTTGGGCATGCTTGTCATTCTTCTTTGTAGTTCCTGTATTTTCTGAATGCATGACAATAAACAATTTTTATAATCAGAAAATTAAAGAAAAATAATGCAAAACTGTTCTGATTTAAGTCAAAGATTGAAACATACAAAACCCCTAGAAGACAAATCAATCCCACAAACACCAGTATGCACAGGAGCACTCGTCATCGTGGAATATGATCAACTCCCATCCTTTTTTCAGGAGGAATCTGAGTCAGTGTTCTTGTTTCAGCTCACTCTGCAGCCTGGAGTCTTCCACTTGAGCCCTTTCCCTTTTTTCCTCCTTTTCCCATCTTGCTGCTGAAACTCTGCTGGACACTCAATTATGATTCAAGTTCTGCTTTATCTCACGCTGGAAGTATTTACACTCCCACTGGTGCACAAAAGAGTCTCGTTTACAAACAGTGTGACTCCCGGCTGATGAGACAGGCACCGGGGCAGCGGTTAGAGTAGCAGGTCAGCGCACTTTCACGCGGGGGGGTGTGTGTGTGTGTGTGTGTGTGTGTGTGTGTGTGTGTGTGTCGCATGCAACCCGGCAGTCAACAGTGTGAACAGTAGGTGAAGTTAACCTAATAATTCTTTGCCATTCCTTTTTTTTCAGTTAGACATTTTTTTTCTTAATTTTATTTTCCAATTACAGTTTACATTCAATATTATTTTGTATTAGTTTCAGGTGTACAGCACAGTGGTTAAACAATCACATACTTTACAAAGTGCTCCCCCCGATATTTCCAGTACCCACCGGGTACCATGCATAGTCATTACAATATAGTATTTCCTATGCTGTACTTTACATCCCCGTGACTAGTTTGTAATTACTCACTTGTGCTTTTTAATCCCTTCACCTTTTTCACTCCGTCCTTCAACCCCCCGCCCCTCCGGCAATCATCAGTCTGTTCTCTCTGTGTCTATGAGTCTGTTTCAATTTCGTTTATTTTATTCACAAATAAGTGAAATCATATGGCATTCTTTCCCATTCTTAAACCTTACTAATAAGACAAGGGCTCAGCTCACCCAGTCTCCTTCCTCTACACCAGTGGTCGGCAAACCACGGCTCGTGAGCCACATGCGGTTCTTTGGCCCCTTGAGTGTTCTAACACAACTTCTTCAAAATAGACTCACCCAGGCCGAAAACTGACTTCTGCGCATGGGCCACGAAATTTCAATCGCACTGTACGTGCGCGCCCGCATGTGGTATTTTGTGGAAGAGCCACACTCAAGGGGCCAAAGAGCCGCATGTGGCTTGCGAGCCACGGTTTGCCGACCACTGCTCTACACTTATCTTCTCTGTCTACCGCAGCCTTTCTTCTGGGTGTCTTAAAAATTCCTGCTGCATTCCTCTCAAGTGGAGTGTAATGGACAGAGCAGGTGTAACTCAGGCCAGCTAATGGAGCACGTCGAGGAGTTTAGGCTGTTTGGTCCACTTATTTCTGCCAACTGGGTCCCTGACAAGGACCACAGGCTCTAGAAGCTTATGAAGCTCCAGCTTTTGCCATTTTCCTATTCAGAGAAATCTGATCTGCCGAGGGTACAAGCATTGTTTGGTGATGATGATTGTGGGGTTTAAGGCATAAACTGCCTCCCTAATGCTCCCCGCTCTTGCCTTCTTTTACTTATTGTCAATCACAACTCAGTTTGCCAAGCTTTTACCACGTGATGAGTCCTTGACACAAGTAAGTTTGTCCCATTCTCATAACCACCTCATGAGAAAGGCGATGATATCCCCCTTTTACAGCCAAACCACCAAGGTGCAATGGGGTTTGCTTTAACTTGGTTGAGTTCGTACAGCTAGTAAGAGTCAGAGTCTCAATCATGATGCAATTTCGTCCAAAGTAAACAATGCGTGTCCAGAGCTTCTCTGACCTCTGGGTGCACAGCATCCTGAGGGCACCTTGCTAAAACCCAGGCTCTGATTCAGGGGGTCTGAGGGGAACCTGAGCGTCTGGGTTGCCATCAAGCTCCCAGGGGAGGCCACACCGCGATTTTCCAAACACGAACAGTGGGGCTCACACTACATTTTCACTGTTCGTGTTCTCGTGTGACCCTGTGTACTTACTATCATGTCAGCTCCTCATTTTCTCTCACGGTTTCCACTAGGACACAGATCAAAAGCTGTTACTGTCAGCTGCCTGGCCGTGTGTGAACGGAAGCCCGCATACATGGCCAGAGCTTGTCCTGACCTTGATCAGGGTACCAAGGCCAAGTGCAGAACACCAAGGATTTCAAGTACTCATGCTAACGTCACCTCTGAATTACTCAATAAGAGTGAATCCACAGAAAAGATCGGCAAGTAAACCTAACCGTTAACAGCAGGGTTTCTCAGCCTCAGCACTCCTCATATCCTGGGAGGGACCATCTCATGGGGGGATGCTCCGGGCACTGCAGGATGGTGAGCAGCATCCTGGGCACTACCCACTAGATGTCAGTAGTATCCGCCCACCCCAGGAGTGACAATAAAAATGCCCAGACACTGCTAAATGCCCTCTGGGGAGAAAGAGGGACAAGATCACCCCCAGCGGGAATCCGATTCTGAACTTTAAAAACCTGTCGCTTATTGTTGCCTAAACCCTGGGAAGAGGTTCAAATGTACCTGCTTTGTCCACATATACTTTATGTGGTAACAACTACTGAAGTTACAGTTTATTATGAACAAGAATTTTTAAAAGTACATTCTCTTTTGTTCATATTAAAAGTAGCCTAGTTACAGAATAAATAGCTCAGTGACTTACAAGAGGGGGACAGTTAAATATCTGTTTGTTCTAAATCTGAGCTGGCTAATTCAATCCAAGAGGGCTGTTTCCTTATCAGTGCAGAAAGATCGGGTCTGGGACAAGGCTACAGCTCTGCTATCGCCCTCTCTCACGTGTGGGCACCCGTGTGCATGCGTTTGGGGTGCAGCTTTGTGAGGTGTGTACTCACGCACACAGGGGCCGAGTGGAACTGCTGGACAGCTGTCAGCTGAGTACCCTGTTCTGATAGGAAGCAGCATTAACGACTTGGACAACTTAGGCCACTGCCACCAGCATTCACAGAGTCCTTTCCTGCACCTGGAAAGGGAGGCGCTAGGTGGTCTGCGAGAGGCTGCTCCGATGTTCCCCGCATTCTCCGGAGCAGCACCGGGGGCTGGCTTCTTTCCTCGGCTGCCATTCTCGCTGGGAGACTGGTGCGCAGAGAGAGGCTGCTGGGAGAGCATGCTCAGTGCTGCGGAGGCTGCACTGGGTGGGCTGCCGCAGTCCAGGCCCGCTGGGCCGGACCCTCTCTGCAAACAGGTACACCGACTGGGCTCCGATCTCTCGGTGCAACATGTGAGGAATGACATTCACCTCCAGCTGCCCCAACCGTGGAGCCCACAGGCGCTGACAGACATATTTACAAAGTCTGCAAAGCCACAAAAACAAGGGCTACACTCACATTAGCCTGGGGTTAGGTTTTACTATTCTGCCACCTCCTGTAATGACAAGATGCAGAACGCTTAAAACTACGTAGACGTTCAGAAACAGCAGCCCCGATGGGTTCTCAGAGCTTAATAACCAGCCATTCTTCAGAGGCCTGAGAGACCACTGCCTCCATTGAAATCCCTGCTGGGACATTCTCCTCAGAGTCATAAAAATGATCCGTGCTGGTGTGTCAATATTTCAAACGTCAAGTCGTTCTCCAACGACTCTGTGCTGCATCCTCTCTCGCCCTGAACACGAACGCGTGGGGAGGAGCGTGACCTTGCCTTGTCGGTATGAACGCGATCAGTGCTGTGACCGGCAGGAGAGAACGGAGCATGCGTATGGGCTCCTTCCCTATATTTTCATGAGACAGCAATGCTGAGTTTTTTTTGTTGTTGTTTTGTTTATTTGTTTGTTTTTAATATTTTTTTATTGGTTTCAGAGATGAAAGGATAGGGAGAGGGAGAAGGAGAGAGAGATAGAAACATCATTGATGAGAAAGAACCACTGATCGGCTGCCTCTTGCACACCCCCTACTGGGGATCAAGTCCACAACCTAGGCATGTGCCCTTGACCGGAATCGAACCCACGACCCTTCAGTCCCCAGGCCGATGCTCTACCCACTGAGCCAAACTGGCTAGTGCAACACCAAGTTTTTACCCACAGTTATGGACATGACATTAAGTTGCTCTCACAGACACGAGAGTAAATCACACGCTGAGTGCCCTGGAAAACAATGAAAAGACAGACCCTTACTCTCCAGTACTCTGGCTTTTTCTGCCGCCTCACAATAAAGATTTTATAACTCTCTTCAGGTCCCTCTTGAAAATTCTGATCTCCCGTGCCAAAAGAAGAGAAAATGTTTAAAATTTCAGTTATTCTAAAATCTCCGTTTTAACAACATGAATGGAGTTTTGGAAACGAGCGTTGAATCTCTGGAGAAAAGTTAACAGCGATGGGACTAACATCTGCAGCATCTGCTGTGACCCACAGCTGAAAGAAATTTCTTAAAAAAACAAAGTAACACGAACGTTGGATTTAAGAAAGGAACAGGCAGTCCCCTCTGGATGCCGTCACACTGTTTACGAAGCACGAATGACTAACTGTGCCTCTGCTCCAGCAGAGCCGAGACCCAGGGAGCAGAGACTTCTGTTCTCCGCCGTATCCTGTGCCTGGGCGTCAGCAGGTGCACACGGAAGAGTCACCAACAAAGGGATCCATTAACCCAAGACTGCTCTGAAGTCATGGCTCAACCCTACCAGGACTTCTTTAAATGGTTTATGGAAAATAATCAAAGAACTTCATTATTTTTCTACAGTTATATTGTACTGTATGACGGTCCAGCTATAGGAAAACAGAATTTTTAAAAAATAATATTCATTTGGTAAAAAAGAAATATTTCAAAGTTTTTGACACCTGCTTCTAGAAGTGAAAATATGAATATGACACAGTCCCTTAAAATTTCAACAGGGTGATGTTTACTGTAGCATTGTTTATAATAGCTAAGATATGGAAACAGCCTACCTGACTACTGATGGATAACTGGATAAAGATGCCATACATATATACAACAGAATGCTACTCAGCCAGAAAAAAAAGGTGAGATACTGCCATTTATGACAATGTGGATAATGGATGATCTTGAGAGTATTATTTAAGTGAAATAAGTCAGCTGGAAAAGGACCAAAATCATATGATTTTACTCATATGTGGGCTATAAAACAGAAAGCAACAAATGATCAAACACCACAAACAAAATCATAGACATAGGCAACAGTATAGTGGTCGCTAGAGTGGAAAGGCGTGGGGGTGAAGTGGGTAAAGGGGGTCAAATACATGGGAGCAGAAGGAAACAAGATTTCGGCTGATAAGTACACAGATGTCAAATTATAATCCTGTATAACTGAAATTTATATGCTATTATTAACCAATGTTACCCCAATACATCTATAATAATAAAAGTGTAATATGCAAATCGACCGAACAGCTGAACAGCAGAACGACCGTCCAGACGAGGACCACGCCATGTTTCAGACGGGGGAAATGACGGGGCCATTGCGGGGCCATGGAGCGGCATAAGCAAGGTGTACAGGTGACTCCCAATGAACCACTCTATAACCCATTTTGGCAAATGACCAGAAGACCAGATGGCGTGCATGTGGAAACAGCAGGCGAGAGTGGCCGAGCCTCGATTGCAGAAGAGCGAGCCTAACCCTGCCCGAGATGGGCTGAACGGGAGGTGAGGTTCTGTGATGAGGAGGCAAGCACACACATTTTAAAAAACAGAAGCGGCCAGGATACGCAGAAACTGGAAACAGAAGCAAGAGCCCTGCAGATGGTTACCCCTGCACCCTCCCCAACCAGTCATTCGGGCGAGTTTCCCAGGCCCCATGAAGACGACTTGGAGTCAGGGAGGCCGGACGCAGCCGGGCCAGGGGCTGTGATGACAGCTCAAAGGGGCAATGGAAAGGCAGCAAGGAGTTGGGGAGTGCAGGGAAAAGAACAGGACTGGAAAAGGGGGGGCAGCAGGTGCTCCTGGGAGCTCTGGTCGGCCGGCCAGAACGGGGCTGTGAGAGCACAGGCCAGGCCCCCAGAGCTTTGTTGTCCCCAGTGGAGGGGAGATGGTGGCTCTGAGAGTGGCACCCACATACGCATGAAGAGAACCAAGAAAACGCTGTAGACAAATGCATGTTTATTCAATGCACTGGGTAAAATTAGCCTTTGCAATAAATGGCAGTTGTGTTTGCATCTGCAAGGGGAACGATATTGAACTTTCTGAGAAGGCTGAAGGTCAGAGCTCTTGTTTCTTGTTTAAAAACAACAAAACTATAAAGAGGAACAAATATCCAGCCTCAGTTGGAGTATAAAATGCTGATCTTTGCTGTAGTGTGCTCGTTCCGGTCACACCACTCATATAACACCGGATTTCAAGCTTTATGGGAAACCTTGCGGGGCGGAGGGGAAGCACCGCACACAGAGGCCCTGGCTCAGTGCCAGCAGGACGTGTGTGCGGTGTGCCCGGCCTCCCCTCCAGCAGCCCTCGCTCACCTCCCGCCTTCTGGACTGCGGGGGAATGGTCAGCACTTGAGGGAACACAGAAACTTAGAGCTGAAAGGGGCACTGGAAGGTGGCTGAGCTCCACCCCACCGCCCTTCCCAGATGAAACCCCTGAGACTCAAAGAGGAGCAAAGTCCCATTTTCTGACACTTACGACGCGCCAGGCAGCATGCTATACAAGCACCCACGGATTTCGTCCTCACAGCCGCCCGAGGAACGAGGACTGTTTTGATCCCTCAATGGTCAGGCCTGAGACCAGAGCTACTAGTTGGTGGAGCCACGACTGGAACTCAGATGCCAGGCTGGCTCCTGCCAGGGCTTCGGGTGATGGGAAGGAACGCAGAGGGAAAGGAGGAGGCACCTAATCGCACCAGCACTGCCACCTACTAACCAGGAAATAAGCAAGTGCTTGGCCTCTCGGCTCTTCGGTTTCCTCATCAGTAACAGCACCCACCGCCCACAGCCTGGTTGCAGGGGTTAAATGAAAAATCCTTGAGAGCACTAAGACAGGGCTGAGTTTCCATTACCACCATTAATTTATTCTAACCCTGCCAAATTTTTCCGTTGGGTAGACATCTAACAAGCAGACTAGGGCTGGGATAAAAAAGAAAACTGGGGGAGACAGACACTTACTCTATGAAGAAAATAACATGCTGTCCCAGGGGTTCCCTCCAACAATAGGAGGCCCCTGGTCACCGCCTTAGAGTGTCCAGGACCTGTGGTCACAGGGGCGTGGAGGCACCGGAGAGGGCTGGCCGCTCTCACAATGGCTGGAGTGCCCTTTTGGCCTTTCTTTGTCTGGCTGACTCCCTTCCTCCTCCTTCAAAGCTCAGCCCCAAGGTCACGCCCTCGGGGAAGGCCCCTCCAGCCTCCTTGCCCGGCCAGGTCCTGCAGCGTCTCCTTTATGCTCCCTCAGCCCCAGGCAACCTCAGCGAGCTCCATGGTTCTGAGAATGGCATCCAGGGCTGACAATCACTCCCCTGAGCACAGATAATATACACAAGAGGCGCCCAGAGAAGCAGGAGATCACGGCAGCCTGGAGCGTCTTGGAAAACACAAAGTAGAAGGGAGAGAAGGAAGAGGCTCGGTCTAGACAGAGAGGACAGGGAAACACATGCACAGAAGCAGAAAGCAAAAGCAAGGCCCTCCTGTGATTCCAGGCACAAGTGACTGGGGCTCACTCTTGTCAACAGTTTTAGTCTTACATTATGCAGAACTTACAACTTTACATATATCTCTATATAAATATCTGATATATATACATATACATACATATATATAGACACACATATATAAAGCTTGATAAAAATCACAATATAGGGTGTTAAGCACCCCTCTGATCCATCATTCACTTAATTCATCCCAAGAACAGGGATGAAATGAAACCAACTTTGCCCCCAAGGAGACAGCTGAGGTGGCCACCGTGACAGGTCAGTGTGAGAAAGGGCAGAGCAGCACGCAGGGGGAGGAGGAGTACAGAGGGCCATGGGGAGGACCTACCTCTGGAAGTGCTAAGCCCAACCTGACCCTCTCTTGGGGTGGGGGAGGGGCAGAGGGGGAGGGAATGGCCAAGCGCCAAGTCCCGAAGGGTGACCAGGACGTACACTGCCAGAGAGAGAGAAGGTCCCTCCTTGTGAAGTGCAGGAATGAAAACAGAACATCCTAATGGACTCAGAAAGTCCAAGTCGTTCCTAGGAGCCTGGGAAAGCCTGGGTGCTGGGCGGGGGATCAGCGGGGGGAGGCGCAGATGGTGAGAAATGAGTCAGGTCCGACCGTGAAGGGCCTCCTGCGCCCAGCGAGGCCGCCGCCCTGACACAGCTCCAGAGATGAGGAGGCAGGATGACTAGCCGTTAAGTCCTGATTCTGAGAGCCAGGGAGCCTTAACCGTGTGGGGACCTACCCACACGCAGCCCTCTGATCTCATCCGCATGGATTTTTTAAAAGGTGTCAGGCCATCCAACAGTCGTCATTTACACTGTTGACTCTCCATGACGACAGCGAGCCCACCCTGCTTGGACCTCACCGAGGGTGCAGAGGACAAGCTGTCTCCCTGACACCCTCCCAAGGCAGCACCCGGGTCGCCCTGAGCAGAGCCCAGGCCGTGAGTTCCGGCTCCGGGAGCAGTCCTCGGAGTGTGGTCTCGGACCAGCGCCCTCCGCATCACCTGGCCGCCTGTCAGAACCACAGATTCCCGGCTCCACCTTAGACCTTCTGCACCACAAACTCGGGCGGACCCAGCAACCGGAATTCCAGGGCACGCTAAGGTTTCAGAAGCCCCGGCCTTGGGCATTCTTTTCAGCCACTTTATTTTAGGTGACAAGTTTGTCTTAATTGGTGGTTTCATATTACTTACATGACACTAGGGAACCTGCCTTCTGAACAAACTATTTCAAATTAATTAAGTAATGATTGCACCCATCATGGATGACCTCACCATTAAATAAAATTTTAAAATGTACATCTTTTGTCTTTAAAATACCAGCCATGCCTAGTTTTTATCTTTGTCAAAGACAACTCTTTGAACTAAAATCAACACCATTTTCTTAAGAAAGGCTTTCAGAAAGTGGTCCCTCCCTCTGGACCCACATCACCTCCCCCAGTATTATACTGATAATAAGTTTCCTTCCAGAGAACTTCCCAATGTGAACACAAAGAGTCGGAAACATAGACTGATAAGCCACCCGACACAAACAGAAAAACATACTCCTGCAAGCTAGGTCAAGATTTCTTAACTCGTGCTGTTTAACCCTCTGCAGAAAAGCTGTGCGTTCATTACAGGGCGGCTCCCAGCACCTCCTCTCCCAGCACCTCCTCTCCCTGCACCTCCTCTCCCAGCACCTCCTCTGGGACCTCCGCCCATCGGTGCAGCCCACCCGGAGCCCGGGAGGGCGGTGCTCGGCTCACTTCCCGCCGAGGCAGGTGAAGAAGCCCGGAGAGGAAGTCAGTGTCCTCGCCCTCAACTCTCCCAGCACAGCGCAGGGTCCTGAGGGTCCGAGACCTGGGAAGAGCAGAGTGCCTGTGCCATGAAATGAGAGCTTCTGAACTACACCCCAAGGGGCTCCGTTGGCAAAGCCCATGCTGGGGGGCCGGGCACGGTGGGGGATGGAGCTGTGTTAGTCACCTAGGCTGCTGTAAGCACATGTCACAGACCAGCGGCTTAAACAGCAAGCGTTTCGTTCTCACGGGGCTGGAGGCCGGAAGTCCGAAAGCAGGGTGCCTGCGGGCAGGTGCCTGGGAAAGGCCCTCTTCCCCCTGCCTCCTCGGGCTGTACCCTCCCACGGCGGCAGGAGAGAGCGAGCTCTGGTCTCCTCTTCTTACTCTAATGCACTGGCCCATCCTGGGGGCTCCACCCAGGATTTCATCCAACCCTAATTACCTCCCGGAGGCCCCGCCTCCAGGTACCAACACATCGGGCTTCAGGGCTTCAAGGTGTGGGTTTGGTGGGGCCAACACTCCATCCACAGCAGGAGCAGATGTGGCTCTAAACCAGCCCCCGACTCCATCTTACCGCAGCGGGTCTAATTTAACGTTTTATGGGACCTCTGCAAACTCTCCTTAAACAAGTCAGTCTGCAGCAGAGCAAAAAGAAAAGTTTTGAAAGCACAGGTAACAAGGTTTTATTATGGCCGAAAGGAACAGGATGGCGTTTTGAGTCTTGAGGGACTGGCAAACTTCAGATTTTTTTCCGGGGGGGGGGGGGGGGGGGGGGAGGGAGCAGGAGGCCAGAGAGAGAGGGACGTGCTGGAGCAAAGCACCAAGGCACTCAGCTCAGAGCCACCCTTCCTTATGAACTCACAGCACCCGTGTCATTAAGGCGGCAGCCCACCTGTGCTGCCAGGTGGCATCTTTGACATCCTAGGTCCTGGGGTAGGACTGAGAAGTGGACTGTCATCTGGTCTACCAGTTACCCCACTTCCTCTCCCAGCCTGCTTCCTGGTCAAACAGGACACCACCTTACTCCGCAGCAGGAAGCACATTCAGAATGGCACCGCCATCCCCTCCCGTTGCAGCCCACCAGCCGGCAGACACGCCACACGCATGTGCCGCCAGGTCCCCAGGTATCCGCAGAGGCAATGCCAGTGCCTCACTTATAAGCCCAACTTCCAAATGAAATCGCTCGCACCCCCATAAGATGATGGAAGAGAAAAAAAAAAGAAAAAAAAAGGACAACTCAGGAGCCTCCAGACATGAGGCAAACGCAGGCTTTCAATATAAAATCTGGGAAAATACATTCAAGGCAAGAAAGCGATTAAGGTTTGTGAAAGATCCATGAGTCAAGAACTAGTTCCCAGCAGACATTCAGAACACAGATGGGTAGTCACAGTGTGTTTAATTTGTACTTAAATGATACGTATGAAGCTCAGGGTGGAAAAGGATCGTTTTATCTTCATAAAGTTGTAACCCCAAATCCTTGAGGTTCATGCCACAGAACAGCGTTGCATCCATAGAAGGCAACAATGAAAGCCCTCCAGGGGACCTGAGAGACTCCCCGCCCCCCGTCTGCGGCCGCAGCCCTCCAAGGCAGAACTTGGCCTCTGCCAGGCCCTGCACCTCCCATCCTGTCTTCTCCCCCGGTGTGTTCTTGTCCCCTAGGCTCCTTTACCCAGCACGGAGTCCGCGTCCGCCCAGCCCCTCGCACAGCGCTTTGCGTACAGCTGTGCACGCGAGGTCTCTGTGTGTTCAGTAGCAAACATGCAACCCCCTCTTCCTGTCACAGGCAGGGGGGGTGTCTCGTATGCAGATTTTGGACTTTCACTAGAAGTACCTTTCACTATTAGTACCCTGATGGTGACGGCAATGACCAAGTCAGAGAAAGAACCACGGTGAGGGACAGAGAGCAGCTGCTGCGGCCTTGGAGGGCTGCGAGGTGAACCGAGGCGCCAGGAGGAGGGAGGCAGGGGCGAGGCGCTGCGGGAGGAGGCGGCTCAGCGGGGAGTCGGAGCCTCCTCCGCGGTGTCCAGTCTCCAGGGAGTGGGGGGAATGACTAAACCACAGCACATTCTGACCATTTTTAAGAAATGAAGACCTATTTTTTGCCTTTGGCCCAGGAGAGTGTTTTTAAGATATGCCGACTGGCTTTTTCCTCCCTCAAAAGAAAGCGATTAACTAATTGTAGAAAAACAGGAAACACTAAAAAATGTGGGGGAAAAAGGAGAAAAAGTAACCTGTCCCCTTACCTCCCTAAGATAAGTGCTCTGGATATTTTCATCCATTTCCCTCGGGCCTTCTCTTGGATTTTCACTGAACACTCATCAATGGACCTTCCACCCCCTACTCTGGGTTCGCAGTGTGTCTCTCCTCGGCCCATCATCACCCTTTACAACATCATAATGGGGTGCAGAGTCTGAAGCACCCAAGTAGGAGCAAGACCAGTGGGCACTGGGTCACCACCTGGTCCCACAGAACGGGGATAGGCGGGGCAGGCACATTTAGGGCTCATGTCCAGAGAGGAGCACCTGAAGCTACTCAGCTAGGAATCAACAAAAAGGAGGGGGCCACATCACAGGCCTGTGATTCCAGGGGAGAGCTGGGGAGGCCTTTGGTGGGAGCTGCTGGAAGCGGGGGGCCGGGTGGGGGTGTAGAAATGGGAAGCAGATGTCCTCCAGGGGCTCAGAGGGAGGGAATGTGGGGAACGTAAGAAAGGAGTGAGTGGCCAAGGACAAAAGGCGGAGGAAGAGAGGGAGGAGAGGTCCCGGAGGCGCGAAGGTCACGTGACCCGCAAAGGCGGGGGGCAGAGGTCGGTGGGGGTGCTGCTGGCACAAGCGTCCTGGGGTGAGAACTCGGGCTCAGTGGCCCACAAGGGACGAACTGCTGAAGGCCGGGCCCCTGACAAACTTTGCTGCCCTCCCTCCGCCCCTGGCTCCAGCTGCTCCTGCCTCTGTGACTAAAAGCTCACCCCACCCATCCCATTACACAATGCTTATCTGAGACGATCTCAGGCCCACGTCCACCAAAGGAAGCCCTGGCCTTAACAGTCAGGAAGGACTTTCCTGCATCGCTGGGGAGCGGGGATGGGGAAGTCCGCACTATGACACATGCGGTTTAAAATAGTGAACCCCGTTCCTCCCCCAGGCCCGCACAGTGTTTGCCAGGCATGTGTGGAAATGGGACCTCCACCTGGAAAACCCCAGCCGCACCGCTGCCCTCACACACCCTCATCCTGGAGGAAACCAGCCGGGAAAGGAGCATTCGTCTCCAGCCCGTCTGCCACCGCCCGGCGCTGGGGCAACCTGCGTGCTAGACGCTGGGGCAACCTGCGTGCTAGCTGGGTTTCGTTTGGGGCTGTGATGTTTTCGATCAGAAAATGGAAATAGACTCTGTGATCAGTGAATGGCTTCCTTCCCTCCGAGTCAGTACGCTGACATTCACGGAAGGCCTCGGCGATTACAGATTTCACACACTTCACCTGGTGTGTAAAGTGATGCTTCCCCGGACCTCCACCGACCACGACTGGGGATGGCGTGGCCGGCACACCGAGCTCCCACGCGGGTCGGCGAGAGTGAGGGTTGCACCCGAAAAGGAAAGAGCAGGGAAACTGGCTGCTTTGGTAGAGAAACAAAGTGATTTGGTAAAGACGTACATACCTGCCCCTCCAAGGAGGTGGCGCAACAGAGAAAAGCGAGTCCTGCACGCTGGGCTAAGAGTGGCGCCCCCAATTCCCAGGAAGGTCCGCGCCGGGAGGGGGCCCCTCGGAGCCTGAGCGTGCGCTGGCCGCCAGGTCTCGCCTCCCTGCGCTCGCCAGCGTCCCTGACGTCTGGAAAGCAGCACCTTGTCTGACCTTTCGCTGGGATGCTTTTAAAGAGTGAAACATCTATGACTAATTTCTTTACAATGATGCTCGGTCTTTTGTCTCTGCCCATCAGGAGCCTGAAAAGAGACCGACCGTCCCCGGTGTCTGCGTCAGGGGGCTCGCCTGGCCCAGTTTCCAGCCCTGAATGCAGAGCGCAGGCTGCTCAGCCAGGAGGCCGGCCGCGGCCACAGGGGTGCCCCTGGGTGGGGCAGGAGCATCAGGCGGCCCAGGACCCACGTGCTCTTAGGCTGTGACTTCAGGCATGACGTGTGCTGTGCCAAAAGCCGAGGCCACTGTGCGAGCCACCGCATGCTGCCAGGAGGCCCAAAAGGCTCTTTTTGGCAACACGAGAGTCCCCCATATGCCACAGAGTCTCGGGTCGTCCAAGATCCTCCTTTCGCTTGTCCTAAGAGCCCAGTGATGCTAAAAGGCAAGGTGGGGGAGGTGGAATTAAAGAATGGCTGCCAGTTGTGGAGGGAACTGAGCTGGGTTTTTATTTCCTTCCAGCCCTTAGGAAGAGGCTGCCTGTCTCTTCCACGAAGCACTCGCTCCCATTCCGTGGATGCTTCCTCGCTCTTGCCCCAACACCCCTGACTCTACGAGGTGGGTGTGATGGCTACGCCGTGCGACAGCTGAGGGTCCTACGGCAGCTGTCCCTGGTCAAACAGCTCCTAAATGGAGGAGCAGGACTGAACCCCGGACCAGTCTGACTTAAGAGTCCATACTTTTTGACTCAATAAAAACCCAAATAACACAGTTAAAATGTGGGCAAAGGACTAGAACAGACGTTTCTCCAAAGATGATATCCAAATGGCCAAGAAGCATGTGAAAGATGCCGGACATCACCAATCATTAGGGAAATGCAAATCAAAAGTACAACGAGATACACTTCACACCTGTTAGGAGGCCACTATAAACACACACACACACACACACACACACACACACACACACACACACAGAGAAAGCAACACCTGTCAGTGAGGATGTGGAGAAACAAACTCTTGGGAGCTGTTGGTGGGAATGAGAATGGGAAACAGTACGGATGTTCCTCAAAAAATTAAAACTAGAATCACCATATTATCCATCAATTCCACTTTCAAAAGGTACATATCCAAAAGAACTGAAAAAAGGATCTCAGACAGATATCAGCACACCCATGTCCATTGCATCATTACTCACAACAGCCAGGAGGCGGAAGCAGCCTAACTATTTATTGGCAGATGAAAGGGTAAACAAAATGTAGTTTATACTTACAGTGGAATATTATTCACCTAGGAAAGGAGAGAAATCCCATCACATGCTACAACAACGATGAACACTGAGGACATGATACAAGTGAAATAAGCCAGTCACAAAAAGACCAATACTGTGTGATTTGACTTATATGAGGAACCTATAGTAGCCAAATTCACAGAAACAAAGTACAATGGCGGGTGCCAGGGTGAGGGGGAAGAGAGAATGCATTGTTACTGTTTAATGGGGACAGAGTTTCAATTTCTCAAGATTAAAAAGTTCTGTAGACCAACTGTACCACGATGTGAATAAACTTAACTGTACTGAACTAGTCACTTAAAAATGGTTACGATGGCCTGGCTGGTGTGGCTCAGTGGTTGAGCGTTGACCTATGAAGCAGGGGGTCATAGTTCGATTCTGGGTCAGGACACATGCCCAGACTGTGGGCAGGCTCAATTCCCGGTTGGGGGCATGAAGGAGGCAAATGATCAAGATTCTCTCCCATTATTGATGTTTCTCTCTCTCCCTTCCTCTCTGAAATGAATAAAAATATTTTTAAATGGTTAAGATGGTAAATTTTATGTTATGTGTTTTTCACCATAATTAAAAATCTGTACTCTTAACCACAATGCTACACTGACTCTCTTTCTGAAATGACGTCTAACCCTTTTCCCTCCAGTGTCCAGAAGCCGTTTGCAGGAACAGTCCTTCCAGTGGGGGCTATGACTAGCACGGGCTCACTTCATTCCCCCCTAACATTCCAGGAAAACAAAGGGCCGCAGGCGGGAAGGAGGCAACAGGGCCCGTTTTTAAAACGCTGGCAACTCGGAAAGGTGTGCGAGGAAAGAGTCTTGATGTAAATAAAGATCTGAGATTCCAGGATATCCTCCCAGAGGTCACACCAATTCAAAAACGAAATCAAAACATCCCCAAGCCCTGTCTCCCTGCCATCTGGACACGTGTCCCCCCCCTGGTGTGTGAGGGCTTCCCGGGGCACGCACTTTGCCTTACTTAGGCCCACGCTCGCATTCGTTGTGCAATACTGCCCCCCGTGGAAGGAGACTGTTACTGCCAGCCCCACGTTACAGAGTCCTGGGGTGGGCAGCAGCAGGGGCACCCCACAGCCCATGGCCACCCCTTCCCCCCGCCCCCAGGGCTCCTAATCAGGTGCCCTGCGTCCGCCATCGCCGGGAGCTGACCCTGAACACCATGCACAATGCAGGTAACGGCTCACGTGGGTCTCAGTCTTCTCATCTGTGAAGTGAGGTGTGGGATTAACAAACCCTTTTCTTTCTAACATGAAAACGGGCAAATAATCTAAGTTATCAACAACATCAAGGAGAATTTAGTGAGCTCCACAGACTCGGGGCATCATCTTAGGAAAATTCAATAGAAGTATTTAAGCAAACAGAAGAGCCTTTTTGTCTCAGACACAAACCAACACAGACATACAGGCCAGACTCCGGAAACAAAGCTATACCATTCCGGAGCGAAGGAGTAGCCAGAGGACGGTAGCGGGATCTGGCAGGGAGCGGCCACAGTTCACGTTAACACGGTGCCCAGAGAAGGCAAAAGACAGAGGCCCTCTACTGAGGGCACCAGGGGGTGACAGCCCACATCGTTTTTCCATTACAAACGGACACCATGGCTCCCCTTTTTCATGTCATTGATGTTACTTCTTCAGAAGCCATGAAACAGTTCACTTTCACTTAAACCTTAAAATGACTTCAACCATGGAGCTTAAGCTTTAACACACTATCTGAATTTAGAAATAGAACCTATTGATTTAGATTAACCTATTGATTACAATTTCAAAACATGTTTTCAGTTGTAGGAGAGGAGCAATCAGAGAAGATGGGATGTGGTGTCTCACAAGCTACCGGACATAGAGAAAAAGATTCCATAGGGCATTCTATTTCTTAACATAACTTTTCTAAAAAATAGATTCCCAAACTATTCTCTGGAACTAGAAAAATAATATACTGACATTTTGTTTCTGCTGGAACCAGAGAAATTTGGGCTCTCGATGAGCATGAGACAGTGAAGTCTCTGCGACACTGTCCAGGGCGGTGAGCGGGTGAGCAGTGAGCGGGTGAGCGGGCGGCGAGGGGCCCTGGAGCACAGCTGTCTGCCGCGGAGGACACAGCGGTGGGAGGGCCAGGAACAAGGAAACCCCTCGAGGGAAGACCTCAAACTTTTGAGTTTCATTTCTGCACATTAAGGTCATCACCTTCTCAACTCAAATTGCTGGCCATGCCAAGTGTAACAATTCCATAGAAAAGAGGGGAAATTTTTTTACCAAATGATCATCTGTAGTTTTACAATCGGGTCCATTTCCAATAAATCTGAATTCTTGCCACCATCAAGATGTGAGACAGAAAAGCATTTCCATTCTAACCTTCTATATGACTAATATATTTTAAATGTTCCTTAATTAAAAATTAATTTTTCCTACTATCAAAATGTCACATTATAAAATGGAAAGAGAGAAAAGGGGGAAATACCAGCTATCACCACGCCTTCTCACAACTTCTACCAGAAAAGCACAATGTTCTCTTTGCATTTTTTCTCCATGTGTACGTCTCCATGTATTTTTTTTCATAGCTACAGGTGGCTAGTGGCTACTGCATTGGACAACACGGAGCTGGAGGCCGAGATAAGTAACCCCAAGGCAAAGTAAGCAGCTCTCCACCAGGGGCAAACACAAACCCTTAAGGAACATCAGGAAGGGAGAGGCTGACTATGCCCGAGAGAAAGAAGAAATGGTGACATCCGACGTGGCGGAAGGGGGAAGGAGAGTCTGTCAGTGTTACAGAGCCCGTGGGTGGGGTGTGGAGGCGGAAGATGAGCAGGTTTCTGGGTGAAGAAAACCATCCACGCAAAGTCACGGCTGCATGAGGAACTGCACCCAGGGAGAGGCCAGGCCACCTGCCCGGCAGTGCTGCAGCCCCTCGGCTCGCCACCCGCTCCACGCTCTCCTCCACTCTCACAGCTGAGGATGCATACAAGGTGGCCATGTGCTCAGCCAAAAACCAGTGTCCCCAGCCTCCCTTGCAGCTACGCGTGGCCGGGTGACGAGTTCCAGGTAACAAGCCAAGTGGAGCTCTACCAGGGATTTCTGCAACCGCTTTTGCTCTCTTGATTTAGAGGGGTCACCCGTTCCTCTTTTGCTTTCTTCTTTGTTCTGGCTGGAACCAGAGGGGAAGCTAAAGGTGGAGCAACCATCTTGTGACCACAGGGCATCTAAGATGATGAAACAGAAAAACAGAAGGGGCCTGGTGACATCACGGAGCCAGCCTTGCTCTACCATCGTCCAGACTGCTTGTTAAGGTAAGAAAAAGTAACCCCTCTTTGCTTATGCCAGTGTAGTGAGATTTCTGATGCTTTCAGCTACACACAGTCTCTAATGTCAAATTTAGTACCTGAAGGTGAGGGGCTGAAAAGTGTGGAATTGGCAGGGCAGAGGAAATTAGGCAATGAAAGTGAGGAGGAACCTCCAATAGATGAAAGGACACCTGGTGACTTTGTTGAATGTCAGTAAAACACCTGGCCTAACTATGTAGCCTACTGTACGTTGTGACTTACACCAGGCATGACTGAGACTATAGCATTAGGGATGACGAAAGGAAACTTCTAGGAACCCTCAGGGGGTGACTATACCCTCGCCATCACCAGAACTGTCCTGAACTGAATGCTCTCGAGCTCATATACCTGGACAGGAAATGAATAAGACTTCAGCTTTCTGTGGAAAACCTGTTTCACATTCTCTCAACTATAAAATGTATGGTTTGGTGCTACAGTTATTTTCAAATTATATCAGACCATAATTACAGTGTTCCTACTTTGGTAAATGATGTTTAAAATCTCGTTAGTACTCATTCTGCAAATATGTTCATTTAAATGAAAGTGATAAAACAAAGTTACTGGGGGAAAAAATCCATTTACAAAAAAAATCCATGCAGTTTAATGCATCCCTTGGCTTTATCTCAGAATTTTACAAAATCAAGAGCTCGCCGACGGTGCTGGCAGCTGTAACCCCGGGACCGCTAGCTCAGGTCTGTGAGAATGCATGCCTATACCTCTGGGAGATATACGTGCTCTCATTTAAGTAAATAAATTTAACAGAAACCATTCAACTAGGAAAATTCTAAGTCTTTACTTTTAATCACAATGACCAATAAATAATGCCCAAAATGTATGCTCTATCAGCAAGAGTGAACATTTAATTCTAGAATACTCCCAACATAAGCATTGTTCTTTCACTCTAACACAGTCTGTCTCCACACCAACCCAAATTTAAGCAAGTAGACCAGTCAAAACCCTTGGTAATTTATTCCTAAAGTGGTCAACAGTTGGTTACTGTGACTAAGAGATGGGTTTAGAGAGAACCAATCGTAGCGATGTGAACTAACCACGGTGGGAACCAGCTATGGGCACATCGGCACATCGGTCAGTATTTCTAGCCTCATCTCTAAAATAACGGGCGGCAGCACCTACCGCATGGAGTCAATGTGAGGGCTATCCTCTAACTGTGTGAAAGGGCAAGCACTAAATGCCGAATGCACAAGGCTAATTACAACGGCTATTCTTGATATTAGACTAGTTTCACTGAAGTGAAAACAGAATTTGTTGGCTCTTTCACAATCTGCCGTAGAACACATTTCTCATTTTCAATCTGTTTATTTTACTAACAACTACTCAGGGGGCTTTTTGGCCGGAATTTACATCAGAATAGGCTGCACCCCGGGCCTATGGACAGCTGCAGTTTGAGAAACTGAAAGGACCCGCAAGGTGTGGTCTTCAAAACTGCAGCGTCAGCAGCGCCTGGGAACGTGTAAGAAATGCAGATTCTCAGGCTCCACTGGGAGCATTCCACTCCCCATTCAGAAACCTTGGGGGTGAGGCCCAGCAATCTATGTCTCCCCAAGTTCTCCCAGGGACGGTGGGCATTCTCGGTTTGAGAACAGTGGAAAGAAATGGAGCCCTGAGCCAGTGCCGCTGACCAGTGGCCCTATGGCTGCCCCCTCGGGGTGGGGAGAGCGTGGGAGCTCCTCGCCTCCCAGGCACTCCCGGGGGCAACATGGAGTCCCCTGCACCCTCCCTCCTCGGCCTGGAGCAGGAGAAATACCAACAAGGCCAGCCAGCAGGGAGCCTGGTGCCGGGGACCAAACCTCACCACCAATCCAACAATCCTTATGGTCAGAACCAGGTGACAACTCAAAGCCCCCAGAGAAGAGGGTTCCCCACCAGCTCACCCTCAAAACCCTTTCTGAACACACTGCGCACCATAGTTTTATTTCTGGCTTTACCCAGTGGCCGGGTAAGTTTCTATTGAACGAGTACAAAAAAAACGTTTTACAAAGTATCATACTTTAAAAAGATATTAGCTTGTAAGAACATGTAATAAATGACTTCTAACTGCAATGGGTATTTAATTTTAAGGCGTGCTTTAACATTTATGTAAAACACTGTGTAATATGAAAACTGAGAATGCTCGTGATCCGCCCTCAATGTGTTAATACGTGTGCGGGAAAGTTTGTAGCGGCTCTTCATAACCACCGACAGGGAGAAACACTCAAATGTCCACCAGCGGGTAAAAGAACAGCAAGATGCGTTTAAGGTCCACAGAGACAATGGGAGATCATACGGCCACAAAAAGGAACAAAGCACGGACACCTGCTACGGGATCGACCTTGAGAACACGCGCTAAGTGAGGGAAGCACATGTGGAGGACCACATGTTGCGTGAATCCATTTACACGAAATGTCCAGAATAGGCAACTCCGTGGAGGCAGAAAGATTAGCGGTTGCCTAGGGCTTTGGGGGGGAAGGGAGGAAGGGAAACTGACATCTAGGAGTTTCTTTCTGGGGGGACAAAAATGTTTTAAAGTTAGACTGTGGTGATGGTTGCACAACCCTATGAATATAGAAAAATGTACACTTAAATGGGCAAATTGTATAGGATGTGAATTTTACCTAAACAAAGCTGTGTTTTAAACTAGACAACACAAACTCTTCCTTCCAAGGACTCCCTCCTCAAAGCCAATCTAAGGTCCCTGGCCCCTGGCGTCCCTGGTGAAGCGTCCAGGGCACTTAAGTACTCTGGAGGGCAGCGGGAAGCAGCTGTGAAGAAGGCCAGGCAGGAGGATGCAATATTTAAGGAGGCACCATTCTCAGGGCCATGTAAGTGCAGGGTCAGGACTTGCAGGACCCTGAAAGTGAGTACCTCCTTAAATTTTGTACTCAGGGCGCCTGCTTGCCTCATACAAGTCCTGCCCCCGATTTTGAGGGTGCTTCATGTCCACTGTCTACAGATTTCATCCCCCGAGACTATTCAGACTACTTACAGCAATGCCTGCAATGAAACCTCTAGGTTTTGACTTTGAACTTTAACCTTGCCAGGGCCCAGTCACAGGCTCTGGGGTCAGCTTAGTCCTGAGGAGGAGGCCCCTGCCAGCAAGGCTGCTGGAAGCAAGGATTCACACCCCTTCTGACTCCGGGGCCTCCAGGTCCTAGCCCTCAGCCCTCAGCTCTTCCCACCAAGCACTGGCGGTTGAGATGGTGGATCACCGACAACCCTTACCTCCACCCTTTGCACCAAGTGTAAGGACTGACTGTAAACACTGATGGTTAACCAGGAAAGCTCAATCAATGCTAACTTACACTGTTACCAGGCACAAAAATAGCAAACTGAAGAGAAATCCTGCCATTTACTGTGGCTTCCCCAACATCTGTAATGATGTGTTAAGAAGCACAATAAAGGGGGGAAATCTGGTAGCTCCCAACTACAGAAGACCACAAACAATCCGATTCCTGGCGTGCAATATTTTATCTTGGACCTGGTCTTTACCCACCACAGAAAAGCACAGTTACATGGAAAACAAATTAAGAACAATCTTAAAAAATCATGTGTTTCTGGCAACAGCAGATCATGTTTTTTTCTCCCTTATTTTGCCCATCCCCTAAAACACTAGAAAAAATAAAGAACATCTCGATTTAGAAGGTTGCTTTCCATTCAATTAAGTTGCAAGTGAGCGAGGAAGAGACATACTGTAACAAAAATAAGATACAAACATAGGGGAGGAAAAAGAAGAAAGGACACTTTTCTGGGATTTTAAAGGAAGCAGGGCCATCAAGATACAGGGAGCAACACTGCCATCAAGTGGTGACCGTGTCGCAAGTCACCCTCTGATGTCTAAACTGGGGGTCTCAATCTGGCAACAATCAGAATCATTTGGCAGAGTTTAAAAAAGAAGAAAGATGCCCAGCCGGTGTGGCTCAGTGGTTGAGCGTCGACCTATGAACCAGGAGGTCAGAGTTCGATTCCGGGTCAGGGCACATGCCCGGGTTGTGGGCTCGATCCCCAGTAGGGGACGTGAAGGAGGCAGCTGATCAGTGATTCTCTCATCAGTGATGTTTCTATCTCTCTTTCCCTCTCCCTCCCTCTCTAAAATCAATAAATATATACAGAATTTAAAAAAAAAAACAGAAAAGAAAGAATCCATGCCCAGGCCTTGTCCCTAACCAAATAACTCAGCGAGGCAGAGACCAGAGGGCAGGTGCAGCCGCATTTTAAAAATCTACCACCTGACTTGGGTGCACAGTGGAAGTTGAGAACCATGGATCAACACAAAAGGTGTCACTATGAGGCTTCAATTTCCCGGTAAAGTTTTACTTGGTGTTATTCTGCTTATATCGTCCACTAAAATTTCCCAGTGGCATAGAAACTCGTGAAAGTTTGGCTATGCATGACACCAGTCACTGTCAAAGAGCAGTGTCTGCATTTCCACAATAATATAAAAGTCATCGTACAGGTTCAGGCTGTAGTCCCGAGTTTTGCCAGGACCACTCACATCTACTATCTAACCCAACAGACTTGGCCTCATCACAAATTGGGCATATTGACACAGCTCTACTCACAACACAAAGACCCTGAGAACTTCAGTTCCACTCGACTATTTGCTTATGCAATGGGTTTCAAACCCATAAATCTCATTTCTATCAGATGGGTTTTTCCTTTTTCTTTTAAGGAGACTCGCAGAGCCTGAACACTTCGATCACTGGTGAAATCTGTAAATGCACAATGTAACAGCCAGTGCTGAAATGAAAGGTGTTGGACGAGGACTAACATCACTCTTTGGCACACAGAGGTAAATAAAAGGACCTCCCTCCAGCCCATTTATTTCTTAACAAAAAAGAATCTTTTGTATGATCCACCAGGGGGAAAAACTGTGCAGTATTCCTACTAGCAAATATCTAGTCAGAAGTTGATTTGCAGCAATATTTTGGGGCCTGACAATTCAGTCAGAGCCCGCAGCTTGGAAAACAAACACCGCGCACTCCAAGCCCTTGGTGCCATCCCAGGCATAGAGCATCCCTGGAAAATAAACCAGCAGGAAAGAGGCAGGGCCCTGTGCTTGGTTTCACTGGGCACATTACCAGGTTTTTCTGTGTCCCTGTCACCAGATGTTTTGTTGTTGTTTTTACTGTATTTCCCAACCAGACTAACTGCTTCTCCAGGCAGCACAAATCTTCTCGAAAATGTCCTCATGGCCCAGACTTATTTGAGTCCCTCATCTGTGACACGTGGTGGCTCCCTGGCTCACCCAGAGCAAGCCCAACAGCAGAGAGGTGCCCAGAGGTGTCCACACCAGGACAAGAAGGCCTGGGCTGGAGTTACCGTAGCCACTTGTCCTAAGCCCTGGCTGCTCAGCGTGCACAGCATCACGGGGAGCCTGTTAGAAGTAGCGACCCTCTGACCACCCAGACCCACTGCATCCCTGCTGGAAGCCAATTCCAGCATGTCATAATTGCAAGAGTTTCATCAAAAGGTTGATGGAACTTGGGGACTCAACAAGGGCTGAGTCACATATGTAATCACCTGTTGGAATGGCTAAAGGCATTTCCCCCAAACCTGAATAGGACTGTTTGCTGCCAGACAGCTCAGGGCATCTTAATCTACATGTTATTGCCTCCTACTGGCCAAACACCTGAACAGCCATAGGCTATTCCCCAATCTGACAATGCTTCTGTACCATACCCTTTCATGTGTATCTCCACCTTGCCTTAGGACAATTCGTGTTAATAAAAAGCAAGGGGTCCTGAGACAAGGAGAACTTGGCTTCTTCAGCTAGGCTCCTCTGACCCCCAATGCCTTTCAAAATTACCTTTCGTCTCTGGACTCTTACTTAATCTATGCACAGCCTTTCTCCAGATTGCTGAACCCTTCTTAATGCTGGATCAAGAACCTCGGCACATCCCAGGCTGCCCATGGGTCCAGCCGCTAAGGCAACATGCCTGGTGTGGGTCCAAGTGGCCCCGACCACAGTGGAAGATGCTGGTGTTCCTGCACCTTAAACATGGGGAGCAGACAGCGACAGAGGGCGAAGGTGCCTGATTTGGGAGAAGAAAATTCACAGACAGATATTAGGAACTCATCCTCCCTCCCCTGCATCCTCCAATCCCAATGCTAACATGACTGAAGCCAAGTCCACACATTAAAATGCTCAGAAATGTATCGGTGGCGGGCCAACAGGAGACAGTGGATAGACTGAGCATACGCGCCCAACACAGACACCACAGGGGACCTCCGGCGGGAAGGAGGCCACCACAGGACACACACGCAGGGCCACCCCCAGGGGGTGACTCGGTCATCTCTGGCGGCAGCCCAGGCCTGAGTGCGGTTCAGAGCGTGAGCTCTGGGATGCGGACCCACGAGCTCGTCCTGCCTCTGTCACCCGCTAGCCCTGTGGTTTGGGGACAGTGATGTAGGCCACTCCACCACTCAGGTCCTTCATCTGTAAACGGTGTAATAAAAATGCCAACCGTCATAGAGCTGACTGGGAGTTAAAGGAAATAATTCATAGAAAGCACTTCCACAAATGAGGTCATAATAAGTGATTATTATAATCATGCCCACTTAGTCTTAAATGCTTTTATTCTCTCTCCTCTCTCTCCCTCTCATACACAGAGCACCTACAATATAATAAAAACATTCAGACAGCATATTTTAATTTCAATAAGAGAGCAGAAGGGACAGGTGTCCAGAAAGAAACAGGACAATGAGGAGGGAGTTAGGAAATCACCATGAACAGTATTAAGTGTGTGAGAATCTGAGCAATTTACTTGCCTCCTTGAAAAGTCATAAAACCTGTGCAGACCGAGGAACCCGATGGCGAAGGTAATGAGTAAGCAACTGCTGGAGTCTGTTTCAGGGCGTCAGTGCTGGGGAGAAAACTCAGGATAAGGAGACGGGAACGTCTGGTGGTGGGAGCGGGGATGGCCAGGCAGGTTTTTGAAAAGGTGATTTTAAGCAATGATCTGAGGCGAGTGAGGCAGGTAGTCATGGGCACACGGGGAGAAGAAGCGCGGTAGCAGCGCGTGTGGCGAGAGTGAGGGGCCCAGCAGGAGACCCGGTCGAGGAGAGGTGGGCGATGAATCAGGACTGGCCTCATGCACCCAGGCCGGCTCAGGACCCCTTCCTGGCAGTCGCTGAGGAGGCTGGGCATGAAGCATCGGCGATGATGACGGACTAGGAACGGCGGCCGCGGTACCTGCACATGGCCCCGTCGTGCTCGGCCCTTCCATCAATCACTTAAGGACACAGAAGGCCCGGCTCGTCAAGGTTACCCAGCTTTTACACACATCGGTCACCAGAATCACGCTTCAAAACCACCCCAACTGAACTGGCCAAACCAATGCTGCAACACTTCACCGGTACCAACTGTTTGGGGGAAAGCTTTTTAGAAACCCTTTCTCAAGTGCAGCTAGAAATCAGTCCACTTTGTCAGTGAGTTCATGGCCAAAGGGACAACGTACTGTAGGAGTCAAGAACGGGAGATGGGCCTGGCCGGTGTGGGCCAGTGATTAGAGTGTGAGAGTGGGCACTCAAGGGTCTCAGGTTCGATTCCCGGTCAAGGGCGGGAACCTGGGTTGCGGGTTCACTCCCCACCCCTTGTCAGGGCACATGTGAGAGGCAACCAATGCATGTGTCTCTCTCACATGGATGTTTCTCTCTCTCTCCCCCTACCTCCCTTCCACTCTCTCTGAAAAGCAATGGAAAAAGTATCCTCAGGTGAGAAAAATAAATAAATAATAAATAAATAAATACATAAATAAAAATATATAATTTTAAAAAGAATGGGAGATAATTACTTAGAGCTGAGAGGGGTTATGGCGGGGCCCTGCCTTGAGAGGACAGGCCTTCGACAACAGGAGTTCCTAGAGCAGCTCTAAAGGGAGCAGCTACTCCAGGACCCTCGCCACCTGAAGTCCGGGAAGTAGAAGGAAGCATGTGCACTCCGTGTGGCTGCAGAGACCGGGGCACCGAGGGCCGGGGACCTGGGGCAGCACCTGGCTCAGGCTAAGAAGGTGCGTTTGAAAACTCGGGTCTGTCCTAGAATGGGACGGCTGCCTCACACAGTCGTCCTGGCGCTGGTACATTCCCGGCCGCTGAGCCAAGTGCACTGTCATGACAGGTATCCATTCAGATGCATTAGTACCCCATCACTTCCATCCCCAGCGATGCTGTGCTGGGCGCCACGTCCAAACTCCACTTCACGTGCTACTGCTGTTCTGCTGTTTCAGCCACAAATCAGTTCAGTTCCCCTCCAGGGCTTCCCTCAGTCCCTCCCCACACACTCCCAACTCTGTCCACACCCCCACACCCCCCCCCCCCCCCCCCCCGCAACAGGGCACCAGGACCTGGGAGGAGCCCGGCAGCAGGGGGCCTCGCCACTGCGGCAGGGGAAGAGGAGGCGGGCATCCTGCTCAGGCTGGCCTGGCAGTGAGAGAAATCACAGTAGCTCCATGAGGGGCTCCACCCGCAGGAAGGGGCTGCAGAGGGGGGCTCCACGGCGCCCCCATGTGGAGGGCTGAGGTAAGAGCCGCACAGGGCGGGGAGCACCACAGGGACTTCCACTGGGTGGGAGGTGACTTTATACTGAAAACATTCGCTTCACTGACTTTCTTTCTAATTTTATCCATTCTGAGAGCTGTTTTAAGGAATGGCACCCCTCTGTCTCAATCAGGATGGCAGGAGGCACACTCAGTCTGGGCCATCGGTAGGAAATGCGGACGGCTTGCTCCAGTGCCGGCTCCTGCGGTGAAAAGCGGGATTGGGGTGCAGTCGCTCTGCTCTTGACTTGAGAAGAGGACCCTAAGTGAGCTCTACACTCCTTCCCTGCGTCACCTTCCTGACCACCTCAGACCCCCGCACGCTTAGGACAGCTCTCTGCTCTGCTGCCAACGTGTGAGTGAGCTAGGGGCCCTGTCAGGTGGACGTCTGTCTGGGTACCAGGTCCACCGAGGGGGATGGACGACACCAAGTGCTCCGTTCTCTGTTCCCTGGAGACCAGGGCTGTGGAGGGTCTGCTCAGTGCCCTGACTCTGGGGCAACCCCACATTCTCCCACCTCATTCACTCTGCCCAACTGTGTCGCCAGCCCAGAATTCACCAAAGATCCCTAGCAATTCATGTATCTACATAATAAAAGCCTAAGCAACCGTTACGGTGGAACGACCAGAACGACCGGTCGCTATGATGCACACTGACCACCAGGGGACAGACACTCAACGCAGGAGCTGCCCCCTCGTGGTCAGTGCGCTCCCACAGGGGGAGCGCCGCTCAGCCAGAAGCCAGGCTCACAGCTGGTGAGCGCAGGGGCAGTAACGGGAGCCTCTCCCACCTCCCGGCAGCGCTAGGGAGCAATGAGCTGAGCAGTAAGGAGCAGCGAGCAGGTGGGAGGTAAGGAGCGAGGGTCCCGGACTGCAAGGGGGATGTCCGACTGCCAGCAGTTAGACATCCCCTGAGGGGTCCCGGACTGAGAGGGGTCGCAGGCCGGGCTGAGAGACGCCCCTAGTGCACAAATTTCGTGCACCGGACCGCTAGTCATAAATAAGGGTGTAACTTGGAGTTAAATATCCTTCTCTTACAATATCCCCAACTACACTATTAAAAAGAAAAACTCCCAAAAAAGAGAGTGTGGACACAAATTGGGGCGCTCTTCCTCCTTCCCGAGCCTAGTGCTCCCACCCACTGCGGTGACAGAGGTCATGTTCTCTCACCCGCCCGCAGTGCATGCCACTGGCCGTTTCATGCCGGGTTCTCCAGAGAAGCAGACGTTTGCCAGCACTGACCAAGCTTCTGGCTCAGATCCTCAGACACCGACTGGAAGATGCCAGTGCCCGAAACTCGCCACACTTCCACACACTCAGGAAAAGCGGGGCACGGGGTGGGGCCTGCAGAAGCCACCAGCCATTCCTGAGGCCAGAGCTGCCGACCAGGAGAGGCCCCCACGCTGCATGGGTTACGAGCACGGCATTTTCTACAGTCACCACCCCAGTGGGCTTGGCTTAGAAGTTTAAAAAGGAGGGAGCTGGGTCACACAGTCTAGGCCATTGTTTTCTCCAACATAAAAATGAAACCTTTACAACTATACTTTCTAAATTGATACAAATTGAAACAACTCAATTTACTGAAAAAACAAAACAAAACACATTTTCATCTCACTGAATTTATAAACCCAGTCTGGCTCCTGCTGAGGAACAACAGTGCTGGCCTGCAGGACGCCTAACACCAGAGCTCCAAGCTCAGTAAAGGGAAACAAAACAACGCTACCATGTACATTTGACATGTCTGGGCTTTCAAAGTACCTCCACCTGTGTGATTTAATGTAATTCCATGAGACAGGAAAAGCCAACATTGCTGTAACTGTTTTACGACTAAAAGAACTAAGTGTAAGTGAAGTTATATGATTTACGTCACCAAACTAGCTAAGTTCAAATCAGGCTCTTGTTTCATTTGTCAGAGTATTAATTTTCAAAAAATTAAATGTTAGTGAGAACTCTGGGAAAAAAGGGGGAGGGAGGGAAGAAACAAGAAAGAAGGGTGGAGGGTGTGGAGAGCGAGGGCAGAGGGGAGGGGGAGGGGCCCTCCAACAGTGCCACTTTCCGAAAGGCAGGTGCACGGAACCTGGTCTGAAAACTCTCGGATTAGCCTCCTCAGAGACACGCAGACGTGTGTCAAGGGACAAGAGTGAACCCACACTAGAAACAATCTGAGGAACTTGAGCAATATTTGGGCGTCTACTTTTTTAGTTTGCATTTTTTAAGAAAAAAATAGCTTTTGATTAAAGAAAGTAAACACTGTTGAAAGTTTGTGATAACACTGTGCAGGGAAAAAAATCTTGATTTTAGTCAAAAGAACTGTATTTAAGTTCATTTTCTACAATACAGCTGGACACAAGGCGGCCCGAAGGCAGACTTCAGCACATTCTCCATTTCCTTAGGGCGCAGGAAGGACGGGAGGACACCAGAGAGCCCTCCCACGACACGTCTGAGGGACAGCAACTGGCCGCACACAGAGCGTGACCACAGCACTGGGATCCGGGTCTCTAAAGCCACCCCCTGAGGTGGTGTGCAAACCTACACTAGATCGCAGAGGGAATGCAGGCAAGCTTGGGGGCACAGTGAGGAGGGAAGGCGGGAAGTGGGGTGACAGGCTGAGCCGCTAACACTACCAGGGGCCGGGTGGGGAGCAAGCACAGAAGGTCTGCAGAGGCGCCGTGTTTGTTTGTTTTGTAATCCCCACCTGACATTGATCTTTAGAGAGAGTGGAGGGAGGGAGGGAGGGAGAGAGAGGGAGAGGGAGGGATGGAGGGAGGGAGGGAGGGAGAGAGAGAGAAGTATCTATGCGAGAGAGACACATTGATTGTTTGCCTTCCACATGTGCCCCGACAACCCAGGTACTGCCCTTGACGGGAATCGAACCTGCGAGCCTTCAGTCCAGGGGCCGAGGCTCTATCCACTGCGCCAAACCGGCCAGGGCAGAGGGGCCACCAAGGTGTTGGCAGCTGCTGCGAGGACCTCTGAAAACAGCGATAAGCATTGTATCTGGGCTTCTCACCCAGGGAGCTTTAAAACCAGGGGAGATTCCGACTGGAAATCCCATGTCAGCTCTTCGCCCACGGATGCGCGTTTGCTGCAGGCAGAACTCATGCCAGAATCCAGCAGCTGTATGTCAGGGGCGGGCTCACCTTCGTATCTGCTGGGCGAATCACTCGCTTTCTGCGGGGTGGCCACGCGGAGGAATATCTGCTGCCTCCACGAGTGTCTCCGCGTCTTCACAGGGGTCCCACTGGGGTCACCCAGATGGTGGGCTTTGGAGTCGAAGTCCCTAAAATGACAAGGCAATTGATTTATGACTGGTGAGGAGATAGAAACAGGTATTTTAGCTTAAGTTTTTGTTTTTTAAAACAACGCATTATAATATCAATTATCTTTGCATAAGGAAATATAATTCAATCATTGCAGAAGGTAAGTCCAGCACAGAGTGGGCCATCACTCAGGCAGCGCTGCTGTCTTACAGGAGGCTCTGCATAAAAAGGATGAGAGTACATGCCCCTCATTTATTTCCATTGTAAAAGCTATTTAGAAATATGCTCCACGCATCCTTAGCTTCCAGTTGGGCCTCTCTGGGCGCCACTTCATTATGCAGAGGGACTGCCTAGAGGGGGCGCTGTCACCAGGGCCACACTCCTCCCCGGTCTGGCTGTGGGAATATTTTCTCAGCACAGGCCTGTGTCTCCACAGGTCACCACAAAAAAACACGCAAGTTAAATTACATAGAACCGCCAAGGTAGTAATTACTTGGTCACTTGCTGATGACTACTGATTTAACATTTGTATTTTTAAAACTACAAAACACAGTACACTTATCAATATACATAAACTAGAGGCTTAATGCACAAATTTGTGCACAGGTGGGGTTCCTTGGCCTGGCTGGTGATCAGTGCTGATCGGGCCGTCTCGCCCAGTCCCTATCAGGGCCAGCCACCGGGAGGGACTGCAGGAGGTCGGCTGGCCAGAGGAGATTGGTTGTGGGAGCGCACTGACCACCAGGGGGCAGCTCCTGTGTTGAATGTCTGCCCCCTGGTGGTCAGTGCGTTGTCATAGCAACAGGTTGACCTGTTGTTCGGTTGACGGGTTGTAATGGTCGCTTAAGCTTTTATATGTATAGATAACATCGAGTCATTAATGTGCTTCCTATTCACAGGACAACTTGGGGAAGGAAGCCCTTATAATTTACACCTGAGGGTGTGTACATATACAGAGGTGGGCAAAAGTAGGCTTACCTTTGCTCGTATGGAAAATAATACAATAATTAATAAATAATCATACAAAATAAACTCTGTGTTTCGTGCATCCTCAACTGTAAACCTACTTTTGCCCACCCCGTGTACATACCCACAACTAAGCAATCACCGGCACCTACAGATCGGACACCCAGCCACACACTCACTACCCACAGCACCAATGTCACTTAGAGAACTGGTGAAGACCTGCTTTAACCTTCTGAAAACAACAGCATATTAATAAACGAATCCTCGTCAAAATCAGAAGAGGCTGACAGTACATTTTTTAAATGGCATTCAGTAAGAAAAAAGTACAAGAAAGAAGATACAATAGATTTAGCTAAAATGACTTTTTAAATGGCAAAAGAACAGCTGAAAATCCCTGTATGTCTAACAGTTCAACGCTCTACCCAGGCTTGAAACATCTAAAGGAAACCCTACCTTTTTGTGCTCATAAAGTCAGAGGTGTTATTTTCATCTACAGGAGCCAGAAATTTTAGGAAATTTGGCACAGAGGAAGAAGAGTGGAGTTTTCTCCGCAGGGCATTGCGGTAGGAGATGCTGAGAGTTCGGTTGAAAACAGAGTTTAGGATAAAAGAAATACAAACATACAAAGTATAAAACACCAGCTTCAAAATTAAAGCAACATTTTCGTTCTAATGCTAAGAGAAAGTAAACCAGGTGGGAAATTAAAAATAGTTTACAAGTGAGATTTAACTTGAATTTTTCAGTTAATAAAATTCCATTTTAAGTGAATGGAACCAATGAGTTAATTTAAAAGCATCAGTCCATTTAGTTATGCGAGATGAATAAATTCAGAGAGCTGCCATGCAACACGGTGCCTAGGGTTAACAATACGGTGTGGGGCCCTTTAAACCCTTGATAAGAGTGCCGATCTCCTGATAAGCACTCTTACCAGAATAAAGGAAAATCAAAACAACCAAAAAAATCAGTCCATCTTCCAAAGTGACTCTTTCTTTCAAACTGGAAAAATTAATGAGGGCGTTTCTGATGTGGCACAAACTGCAGTGTCTAAGGTCAAACGCGTGTTGTTAACGTGTGTGTGTGTGTGTGTGTGTGTGTGTGTGTGTGTGTGTGTGTGTGTTGGGGCAGGGGAATGTGACAATAAGTATATACAAATGGCTTGCCATCAAGACCTTTTGAGGAAATTAAAATTTGGGGGGAAATTTAATTTTGAGAAAATTAATCAATAGTAAAATTAAGTCAGTTCGAATGATAGACTGAAAATAATGAAAATAATAAAACCACACACACACACTCGTGGCCCAGATCCCCTCCATGCAGCACATCCTCTCTGTGCGACCTCCCGGGAAGACAAACGACACTGAACTTGCCATGCGAGTGTGCTCACCTCTTAGGCACGGCATTCCCACTTTGTTCTCCACTCGGGCTATGTTTTAGGTACTTAAAAAAATTTGGTGAGGAGGCGGAGGGGTTAAGACGAGGTGGAGGAGCAGGAACTGAAGGACCTGAGCAACTTTTAGACTCGGCAACAGGTGGATGATTCCCACTAGATAGCAAGTAGAGAGAAAGCACCGGGGTTTAGAGGCAGAGGGGGCCAGGAGGGCACGAGAGTGCGGGCAGGAGGTCGGTGTCTCACTTCGCTTCTGCATCCCGACTCTCGTTGGCAAAGGTAGTTTTTAGCAAAACAAAGAGTATTGTGAAAGGTCATTCTTGATCATTTCCCACATATCTCCACCAGTTCCAATAGTACGGTTTCCTCTATCCCCTTTTTAGGAACTGACAGGAAAAAAAATTCAATTGAAACAAAAGCGAAGAAAAGCAAACCAAATTCCAGAGTTTTAAAAATACATCTCTCTTGAAAATGAACAATAACTTGCCTTGAATGTCAATGTCTCATTTCCTGGACATAAACAAGAAGAGTTCCTATGGGGTGCGGAAGTGCAATAGGTAGGGGAGAGAGGGGGAGGTGGCAGAGAGCGGGGACATTTCCCCCTCCCCCCTTGCCTCTCAGCCCCTATGTCCGGCATGACCCATTAGGAAGCTGCATTCTCAGGGGAGAAGGGGAATGCGCTGTCAGGGACACTGATTCCCTGCACCTCTGCCTTGTGTGTAACACCAGGCTTATTAGCAAGAGAACGAGGCCTCTCTAGACAGGAAGGTTTGCATTCGCACTGAAAATGCCCGGATGGAGTGTGGCAACCCAGTGGAGAGGTAGAAAAAAAGGACCCAGTGTGAGTACAGGGCTTTAAGACACAGGACAAGAATCTCATCAGGCCTCCAACTGTGTTTGTCTCTACAATGTCCCAGTATCAAATATTAGCTTCTGAAGTGTGTCCTGCTTGGGGATCATGGTTATCCAGCAAATTCCAAAGAACTGCCCCAACTGTTTTCAATGGCTGCCTGGAGGCAAAGCCCAGAGGCCCTGCTACATTGTTGAAGGACTGTCAATGGCGGTCACTTCCTCACTGGGAACATTTCACCCCCCCAAACCGCCCCCCCAAACCCCCGCCCCCCCCCCCCCCCCGGGTGGACTGTGCACTATCCGAGCATGACCTGCACTGACACCCGTCCCGTGGCTCCTGTTGTAGGCAGGTGTGGCCCTACTTCGTGTTTATGAGGCCAGGGGTTGTAAAAGGTGTTTTACAGTTATTTTTAAAGGTAACTCTGTCCACTTGTGGTCTCTGACACTTAGGGTCAAATGCCAAGGGACCCCAGGTGGAACAGGAGAACTTCTGTTCCTAGAGTACTTACCCGTGTCTGTGACAAGGAAATTCCCATTAGAGCCCAATTATTAGAATTAGCAAATCTTGTTACAAGACTCTAGGATTTTCCCACCCACTGAGATTTTAGAAAACATCTGTTCCAATTTTGTCACAGAGAGATTTAAGCAGGTCACATCCAGATCAGGACAGAGCCGGGGCCGGGGCCCAGGCCTCTGTGGCCAGCACAGGCGGCCACGTGGCCCCTCAGGCTCCACCCATCTCGGTCCCTCCAAGGACATGCTCCCGGTTTTCAGGTGAGCACCCCATCCTGCTGGCCCACTCCCCACTTCTCAAAGCCATGAGCTAAGTGCCAAGGTCAACACTGCCTGGCACTCCTGGAGGAGTGATCCTTATACGCCATCAGGGTCGTTTTTGCTCGGTTTCTCCTGCTTCTCACCAACACTTGTGACAAGTATCGCTTCATCTACGTTTCCCACGGGGGAGGGGGAGGCGGGGGGAGCGTGCCACTGCTTCAAGTTTTATCTCTGTGAGCCAAGAGTGAAACCTGACTCGGGTTTCTCTTTGACCCACTGAACATGCCTGGGATGCACATACCTGCTAAGTAACAGGTATGGCCCAGCTATTACACACAACAGATTTACATTTTAAACAAATCTTACTTTCGTTCGTGAGGCGTCTCCGTGCTCACTGAGTGGTACCTCATCAGTTTCCTCTGCGAGCCCCCCGGGGAGTCCTGGGCGGGTTCCGGGGGCTCCTGGCACTCCACAGGGAAGTGACTCAGGGTGTTCGCCCGCCTTCGGTAGCCCTGCTGGGGGGAGAGCAGGGCGGGCTCTTCCGTGGGACGGCTCTCCACGTCACCCGACAGCAGGTCGTCCGAGGAGCCCAGGAGCCTGGTACTGCTCTCAGACGCGGGCGGCGCCTCCTTGTCACACACAGAGGGCTCCTGGCGGCACACAGACAGCAGATCAGACGGATCCCAGGAAATCTGTGGGGTTTACAAAGCTCTAACCCCAGCAGCAGGAAAGCAGTTCAATATGTAAGCACACCTGATCACAATGCCACGTGGAAGCCACCACAATCCATAAGGAAATAACGGCCCTTTAAATGCCTGCTGGTCAGAGACAAAATGCTAACTTGTGGGACAAATGGGAAACTGCCCACATGCAAGCGTGGGGACGCAAACCATGACACAGAACGGTGCCAGGCCAAACCCCGCTTCCTCTCTCCGGAAAACACAACTGAACTACTGCTCATAAGATGCGTAATGAGGGTTGGACAGCTTGTCTGCACCGTTTAAACCAATCGGGTTCTTTATCTCTGCCAAGTGTGTCCATGCATGTTACACCCACATTTTAAGGCTCTCTCTCTGGGTTTGATCTAATGCTAAGATTTAACTTGGTAATCTTGAGGGTTAAAAATTATATCCTCAATTATTCTTAGTATATGGAAAAATCTCTCCCTGGGCACTTATTGCCACGATTCAGGGCCAATCACTTATCTTCTTTCTGCACCACAATTTCCTCATCTCTAGAGTGAAAATTTCTCTCACTGGCTTTCAGAATGAAGCAGGATAATATAACCAAAACTACTCTGCTCACTGTAAAATGTGACACAAATGTAAGTTATTGTTTTGTTAGGTACTCAATGAACTTACTGAGTGGGCCCTCAAACATTTGTTGAGAATCATGACAATAGTTTAAGACTGTAGATTTTCAAAATACATACTTTTTCAAAGGCATGAACTATTACCCCTCAAAATGATGCTTAGCACTCCCAGAACTTGGCATGTGGCCAACATATTTTTCTCAAATCAAAAAATATAAAATAAGAGGAAGTGTACCAACTTGTCCCTGCTGAAATTGCTAGAAGGGATAAATTAATCAACATGAAAAGAGTAAAAAGGAATGAATGCATCTAACAGTGGACTGGAGAATCTACATTCTCTCTGTTCATTTGCTATATAGTTGAGTGCCTTTTATTAATTTTTTAAATTTATCTTTATTGTTGAAAGTATTACAGGTCCCCTTTGTTTGTGTTTTTCCCCATTGATCCCCTCCATCCCACACCCATCCCTCCCTACTTGAGTGCCTTTTAGATGATAGGTACTAAGGATTTTAATTTATGTGGATTGAGGGGAAGAGATTATATACACTTAATTTTGGAGGAATTAGATGGGAAAAGCTTAATTCCCAGCATACTATGAAATGGTATTTTAAACATAACTAAAATATTTTATTCTTCAGGACTCTATCGTTCCAAGGATCCTTTTTATGAAAGGATTTAAAAATTTGTCTAAGACAATACATCACAGCAAACAAACTCCACCATGCAGACCTGTTCACCTCAATTCTCATTAACATCCCTGCACATTCCATGAAAGGGCTAACTAACCCTTAGCTTAAACTTACACCTGAAAGGGCCACTCGGACGTCCAGTTCCTTTGCAACTCCTAGGTGATCAATTTATTGGGAGAGATCCAATTGCATTAAATGTGCACCTTTACAACAGTTTCTCTACCTCAGGGTGAAAAAAAGATCTAAAGAAGTGCACATAAAGATACACACACAATACACACAGGCGGCTTCTGAAAAGCTGCATTTCTCCTACAACTACTCTAGAAACTCAAGCTATGTGTCTATTCCCAGATGTGTGTTTTGGAGAAGGATAAAAAAACAAGCAAGACTTAGCGGAAAAGTCACGTGAGTGACATGCGTGTCTTCACAGTTATCTCTATGCGCAGTGGCCTATCTGAAACACCTTCCTCCCCGTCCACTTCCACCGGTATACTTCCTACCCTTTCTTCAAGGTTCCATTCAAGAACCTCACTGTTCTCCTCTCCAAACTTCCCCTGGTTCCACGGACCAGAAATAGCTCCCTCTCCCCTCACGGCGACCACAGGTCACCGCCGTCTCCCATCCAAATCCCAGGGCTCCTCCCAGGTGCTGGTGTTCCCTGTGGACCCGTCACCTCTCCTACAGACAAGTTCCCACGGGGCAAGGCCCCGTCTAGCCGTCTGTGTGCAGCAGAGAAACTACAATGTTCCCAAACCTGAAACGAACCACGAGGTACAACCAGTACGGAGGGAGTGAAGGGCAGTGGGCACTTCTGCTAGGTTTTAACTCAGAAAACCATACGCAGAAGACTGGTGTCTAGGGTCTCACTCCCCACAGTGGGTTCTCCGACCACAGCAGGGGCTTCGCCTTGGCACTTGTCAAGAGTTCAGAGTCTCTGGCCTCCTGCCAGGCCTGCGGCATCCGAGTCTGCATTTTAACCAGGACCCATGGAACACGCCCCTCGGGGTCTGAGAAGCACTCGTGGAAGGTAGACTTCCTCACTCCGCAGATGGGAACCCGTCAGCAGGCAGTGATGCCAACTGAGCGCTGTGCTGGGAACACTTTTCAAATGGAAGAGAGAATACCAGCACGTGTCACTCATTGTTTCCAGTAAACACTGTTTTGTGAAATTTTAATTGTGTGAAATTTTTGTGTGAGTGTGTATGTATGTGTTTGTGAACCGTTTCCCAGTGTTGCGTGTGTTTCTTATGGTTGGTTATGATCTAAAAACTTTAAAAAGCCACGAGCCCAGCAGGGATCTCAGAAGATCTTGGAGTCGCTGTGCGAAGGCGCCGGCCGCCACAACAGTTCCCTCTTCCTTAAATCTGAAGCCCTTGGGGAGCAGAAGGAATGCTGACTTCCTTAGCACAAGACCCGAAACCCACTTGGTGGTGGTTAACAAACTGAGCTAACCAAGCTTCGATGGCTTAAATGTCTAGAAAGCAAGAAACTAAAACAAGGACACGGGCTGGTCACCAAAGAGAACCACTGCTTGGTCACCGTCACCAACCCGTGCTTGGGGCAGAGGCGCGGGCTGGAGCGTGGCGGCTTCTTTAAATAGAACAGAAATGTCTCATCACAATGACAGAGCCAGCTGGAGGATAAAGGAAGGTCCAGGAATTTGAGCTGCATACTTCTCAGAATTCACGAACCCACTTCTGAGGTTTGCCCAATTTCAGTTATTTTTAATATTGGAAAAGCGACTTGGGAAAGAAATCCACTGTGGCTTGCAATAAATCCGATCTCAGTGGTCTGAATGTGTGATCTCGCTTCTCTGTTTACGGCAGTGGTCGGCAAACTCATTAGTCAACAGAGCCAAATATCAACAGTACAACGACTGAAATTTCTTTTGAGAGCCTAATTTTTTTAAACTTAAACTTCTTCTAACGCCACTTCTTCAAAATAGACTCGCCCAGGCCGTGGTATTTTGTGGAAGAGCCACACTCAAGGGGCCAAAGAGCCGCATGTGGCTCGCGAGCCGCAGTTTGCCGACCACGGGTTTACGGAATGGCATCTGCCGAGCCGTGTGAAACGCCTGTGTCATGGTCTAACTGCGTGGCCAGCCTCCACGGCACCACGAAGACTGAAACCACCAAACTTTCCTTGAATGGAGACAGGAGGCCTCTTTGTCCCTTTAGATGGCCCGGCAGAGAGAAGGTGAACAAGGCCTATTTGCTGGCTCCTTTAAGGGCATCATATAAAAAAAATGTGCTTACTTTGTTGGTGTTATTTAACGTGCTAGACACGGAGCCGTCCAGATCCAGGCTGGCAGAATGTTCCGGAAGGCCTCTGGCTTTATTACCCTGTGGAAAGAAAAGGCAGTTGAGTTATGACCCCTGAGGCTTCTGCAAAAGCATCAGCTAGCTGCATCGTGGTGTGTGTAAGTAAGTCAGGGAAAATGCATCTCCTTGAGAAATGCTGCTCAGCACACGTATACATGAAGACAACCAACATTTCTGTCTTTTGTTTTTCTAATAGCACACCAACCTACATGCCCCAGAACACCTTGTGGATTAGTCAATTGGCAGTTTTAATAGGCAGGAAGAAGAGACAATTCATTTGTGAACTGTCGTCGTAACCTGCCGGCTGTATGACACTCACAGCATTCCGTGCATGTGGGACTCTCACAGACAGCCACCCCACCCCCGGCTTTGTAAATGGACTGTTTTTAATTATGTCTAAGGATGCTGCAAAATTCTCAGAAGCATCTTCAAACAAAATAAAAATTAACTTTAACTAAAAAAAAAAAAAAATGCGGCATATTTTTTAAATAAAGTGTGTCAGGAAATAAAAAGAGAACTATAAGATGATGTTGCAGGCTCCAGAAAGGTTATCACACTTTGATTTCTGAGAAGTGCCACTTATAATCACTGGGGCTAGGGGAGTGTGATTTCTTAAAGAACTTCCATATCGGTGCCTATGTATAATCTCTATTTCTATTCCTATAGAGCTGCAGTCCACACACCTTTCCGTACAGGGCCAGAAAACAAATCTCTTACACTTTATGGGCCATGTGGTGTCCATGGCAACTACTCCACTCTGCACACACGCAGCCTCGGACAACCAGTGAATGAATGGATGTGGCTGTGCTTCAATAAACCTTCACGTACAGAAATGGGAGGTGGGTGGTATTTGCTCTGATGGCTGTAGTTTGCTGACCCTGCCACAGAGAGTTCCAGGTACCAAACAAGAGCTGCGGACAGAAACTGGATTCTTACGTTGTACCACGTGACACCAGGGAGAACGGAACCCACACGGGGTGTATCTAATCCGTGTCCTTTGTAGGAACGAGCCAATGAATAGCATTTTAGAGAGAGACAGAAAATTCCATGGGATTATATATAACATAATACAAAAAGTTTGTTTCACCCATGCCAGGTTAAAAACTGAAATGAAAGTGTAGATAACAATGTAAGATTGAGAAGACATTAAAAAAGATTTCACCTTCTGTACTTTATGATGAGCGCAAAGTGAATAAAAGTAACAAATGGAATCATACACTCTTTTAAAAAATGACTTAAATCAGGAGAAATGATGCTACTTACCCGGGACAAAATACTTTCCAAAGACTCCGCTAAAGATCTCTTCGCTTTGTTTTTCAGCATGTCGAGCTTAAATCGAGTGGCACTGGATGGTAATTCACTTCCAATATTATCTGCTGCAATCTGTGTTGTCTAAAAAAAACGAAACAATGGAAAATTGAGTCACAACTTCCTTTCTTTTTTCCTTTTTGAAGGAATGAAGAATCTCTTGGATGCATCTTTTTGACCCCAGGCCATTATTCTACCCTCATCTCACCTGCTCCTCAGTGACAGGGCTACAAGTCCAGGAAATAGTTTTGCCTCAAAGAGTTGCTTTACCTGCTCCAAACGGAACACAGAAATGTGCTTGGGAGCCACGCAGCAAAGCAGTTTGGAGCTTGTGCTCTGTAGTCGGAGCAGAGACCCGTCATTCACTAACCGGCCTTGTGCAAGTCACTTACTTTCTCTGGGCTGCAATTCCCTCTCCTGTAAATTGAGCCCAACCTCAAGATCTAATCGTAAGGCTGTGTTCTGAGACTAAAACAGGTAAAGCCAGTAAAGCATGGGGCACAGCTTCTGGTACAAAGGTAGCCACGGTTAGCTTTTCAAAGGGAAGTAACAATTTACCTTTTGGGGCATTTCTGAGGGCAAGATAAAATAAGTTTACCAACTGAAGAATCCCTCCTCTCCGCCGATGCCAGTCGTTCATTGCTTTCTTTAGAGCTTTGTCTTCTCTCCCACCTATTGTTTCCATCACCCCTGTCATTCTCCTCTGCCACCAGGCTTCTCTCCCTTAACTGACCATAATAGGAAACTGACAACATAATGGAGTTTGTCTGCCAACTACTAAGTAAAGTTTAAATCATTTATTAAGAGAGAGGAATATTTTTTAAAAACCTACAAAATCCATAGATACATTGCTTCCTACTTCTCTGAAGTGTTACCTGATGGTTTTACATAACCCTGGCGCCCCTTTGGCTGAGAACAGTGAGAGGTTTGGGCTCTGGCGCTCTCCCTCGCTATGTGGCCTCGGGCAGGTTACCATTACCGGCTGCCTCACTCAGTTCCTCTACCTGCAGACTGAGGATGCCCAATGAACTTTCCTCATGGAGCAGTTACAAGATTTAAATACATTAATACACATTAAAGCTCTTTAAACATATCTGAATCTCAATAAACGTCAATATTAGCTAGTCTCTCCATTTGCTTTCTACTTTTAATAGAAATAAAATGATATCCATATTTGAATCACTCTCCTTCCTCTATCTGCAGAAATAAACCCTCTTCTGAATTGGGTGTTTATCATATCAACTCACATTTTTGTACTTTCATATATGTATGTAGCCATAAAACATGTATGCTGGTTTACACGTAGTTGAAGCTTAAATGAATATATCATCCTGTACAAACCCTTCTATAATTACCATTTTTCTTTCAATGTTGTTTTTTAGATTTCCATATCAACAAAGGTTCTTTGATTTACTCACTTCAATCAAAATGTACAATCATAAAAGTTTATTTATATTCCTGTTGTTAAACACTGACTCCCTTTTTTGCTTTTACAAAAGAGATTGCAGTAACATGTCTTGTACATAGCTCCTTATCACACATGTGAAGTTTTTACAAGGAAGTAGGAATGTCCTTGCTGGGTCACTGGGTCTATGTATCTTCAGCTACACTAGATACTGTCATATTTATCTCCCTTAAAATGGTACCAATTCATATTCCAAGGATGAGCAAATGAGAGTTCACCTTTACGTGGTATTGTCAGATTTTTAAATTTCTGCCAGTGGCCTGGGTATGAATGTCTCAATTTGTCTTCCTCTGATTCCTATTGTGATTAAGTATTTTTTTAAATTTATTCAGTTATTTGCTGGTCAAAGACCTTACATCTTCTTTGACATAATGAAATCCTAATTTGCCAATGAATGTTATACATTTCTCAAAGCATAAAAGAGAAACAGTTCTGGTCAGAGCTCCATTCGGCTTTGTCCGGTCAGCCAGAGTTTTACTTCTATGAGAATTAGCACATGCTTTAAAGAATGGCTGAGCTCAGAACTTCAAGAAGGGGGACTACCACTTATCTTTGTGTTTTCACTGAGTACACTGAGCATGCTCTGCACAGCCCATACTTGCTTGCTGAGGAATGAATGCGGGAGCAATGATCAGCAGGCAGGCCCATGGGAAACACACACCTGAACTTACAGGTGCACTCAACAAATTCCAAGTGCCTGCTAAGCATCACGCACCGCGGGCAGGTGCCTTACTAGTTGCAACTGGTCCTGTGCAATCATTTACCAAGAACAAGAGCCTGTCCTGACTCGTGGCAGCCTCCAGAGCAAAGGGAGTTATCCACAGGGGCCTCCCGGGACTGCTTTGACTGACACCCGCTCACTCACAAAGCTAAGAGGCTGTGGATTTGCTTTCAAACCCATAACACACGTTTTCATAAAATAGAAGCATTTCGAGTGGATTGATGGTTTTTTTAACCCTTTGCACTCGCTTGCTTTGTTCTCGATTCCTTTATTCTAATGCTAACCGTGTCGAGTCACACTCGACATCCAAGTGCAAAAGGTTAAAATATGTTTTTATTGATTTCAGAGAGGAATGGAGAGAGTGAGAGAGATAGAAACATCAATGATAAGAGAGAATCATTGATCAGCTGCCTCCTACACACCTCCCACTGGAGATCGAGCCTGCAACCCTGGCATGTGCCCTTGACTGGAATAGAACTGGGACCCTTCAGTCCACAGGCCAATACCCTATCCACTGAGCCAAACCGGCTAGGGCTAGAGTGGATTGTTTTGATATATGAAGAAAACATTGGCTAAAAGCCTAGTACTACGTAGCAGATGCTACATAGACAAAAGAAAACCTGGACTTGCGTTTTTCTCCTTTTTTAAACCCAGCCGTAAGCATCTCCCAGCACTCAATGCTTCCTTTCCTCTCCCACCTAATGAGAGGTTTTGTATGTCTATCATCACAATTTAAATATAATTGGAAAATAATTTGAATTATTTAGAATGAGCATTGGTGTTTTTTAAAAAGGCTATTCTATACTTTTGGAAAATTAAGTGTTTTTTAAACATCCTTCCCTGATTTTTCTCTAGGTTTACTGGCCTACGCGTAATTTAAACAAATACAAAATGCATGTTTTGAAGCAATACTGGTTATTATGAACTGACTTCCACAGAATCCAAAAGACACACAAAAGTGGTCCATGGCACTGTGTGTACTGAACCCCAAACTGGCAGCTCCTCACAGACAGAGACCTGCAGGCAGCTCCAGCCTGACACAGCACCCCCAAACAGAAAAACCAGACAAAGCTGTGCACAGTAGCAGAGGGCGGGCAGACTGGGCGCCCCCATCGTGTGAAAGGGGATCAATGGAAGTTTCCGAATAGCACAGAACCAGGCTCTCTCGGGTTCTATCTGGCTTTTCAGTGGTGCTGGCTTACGTTCACATAGCCTGCACGCCACAAAGACCCTCCAGGCACTTCACGCAGTTCTGAAGGCGGCTTTTTGATGTCACTCCCACTCTACCAGGGAGAGAGGGGAGGTGGCAGAGGCTGGCTCCCTCAGTTCAGGCGCCCGTGGCAGTAGGTACTCTGAAACGTCACTCCACCCCCTCTATGGAGCAGAACCGTCTCACCGTCTCAGCACAGTCTGAATACTCCCAAATCTTCCCCACATGCATAACAAATGCAAGTAACACTCAGGGACAAAAATAGCTTTCAGAGCTGCATCACATCCTCAGGACTCTTTTACACAGTGTCCTGGTAAAATCACGACAAGAGAAAAAAAATGCCATACCTGCTTTATCTCCCCAATATGGATGTGAACTTTTTGCTTCTCTTCATATAAACATCTCAGGAAAGAAATAACCAATTCATTCTCTCGCTGCTCATTTCTTGGTCTCAATTTCTTTATAAAAAAAAAAGAAAGAAAGAAAGAAAGAAGAAGAATATATTACATTTATTTTTTATTGTCAACAAAACTGCTAAACCCATTCCTTTGGAAATGCTAACCGTGTCCTTCCCTTCATTAATTAGTGTTTTTATGCAATCATCTCACTAGGGGGCACCAATGATCCCAAAAAGGGAGATCATTTTTTTTAAAAGAAACAGTGGAACTCGCTGGTGGGACAGATTTAGCTTTTGACCTCTGGTGTCCTTATACCTAAAATAAATATTTCACATCAGATGGAGGCATAGTCAAAATATTTAATAAACAAATAGTCTTGAAAACAGAAGAAAAGAACAAAATCTGTGTAAACACCCAGAGGTCAAGAGCCATCGTGGCTACACATTTATAAACGCTGATGGTTAGTGAAATGGAAAGAAAAAGAGCGACAGGGCCCAGGGTCGTGGTTCCATATGTCACATGTGTTCGTCAGCAAGCACTTTCTGCAAGCCCCAAGAGGCATGAACTCACACACAAAATGTCATGGCTCTGACTCAATTATTTTTTTCTTCCTATTTAAAAAATTCTCTCCACATCTTTTAATTTTCAGGCAGGGTGGTGGCAAAGCACAGGGAGTAGGAATGAGGCCCTGGAGGCCCTGGGTGCTGCCTAAAGTGTGACCAAAGGCGCAGTTCAATCTTGGCGTCCTCATTCGTTCAAATGAAGCTGGTGCACGAGACACACTAAAGGTCTCCTCCAGCTCCCACAGTCTTTGGATTCGAAATCACCAGTCAGAGTTCTTTTTCAGAAGACCATCTAACTTAGTGGCTTATTTTCACTGAATATGAAGAAAACAAAGCTGAATTGCTCTGGAGATACACAAAACGTCTAGTCTATAAACTTGGGAAATGCATCTTTTTTAGATGGACAAGTATCCATTGTCCGGCTCCTGGACCTCTCTCCCTACTCCAACGTCTAGCCCGCCCTTTGAAACACAGTCAGGGTGCGATAAATGGACCCACTCTACAAGCACTCCTGCACACCTCCCACTGGGGATGTGCCCGCAACCAAGGTACGTGCCCTTAACCGGAATCGAACCTGGGACCTTTCAGTCTGCAGGCTGACGCTCTATCCACTGAGCCAAACCGGTTTTGGCAAGGGTGTGTGTGTTTTTTTTTTTTTTATTGAGGACCTTCTGTTCTTTCAAATTTCAGATTTAAGGATTTAATATTTTAGAAGCTAGAACAGAAGCTCCCCACATGGATTCCAAGCCATGAATCTTGATGTTATAAAACTATACACGTTTTATTCAACAAGTGGAATTCTCCAGGGAAAGGTCCCATCGGATCTTCAGTAAAGGAAATTCGTGGTGAGGACACAATCCCAACTTAGCCCTGCTGACCCAGGGGGTAATGCGTATCTGTGAGTTTAAAAGCCCAGGAAGCTATAGAAACTCATTGGTTTTCAGTGGGAGTGGAAATGGAACACCCACTTTTGGAGACAGCTGGCACTTTTTATAAAACTAAACACACTCTTACCACACTATCCAGCAATTGCACTGCTTAGAATTTTCCCCAATGAGTTGAAAATTTATGTCCACACAAAAACCTGCATATATCCCTAGCCGGCTTGGCTCAGTGGATAGATTGTCGGCCTGAGGACCAAAGGGTCCTGGGTTCGATTCCGGTCAAGGCACATGCCTGGGGTTGCAGGCTCGATCCCCAGTAGGGGGCATGCAGGAGGTAGCCAATCAATGATTCTCTCTCATCACTGATGTTTCTATCTCTCTCTCCCTCTCTCTTCCTCTCTGAAATCAATAAAAATATTTTTTTAAAACCTGCATATAAATGTTTATAGCAGATTTATAATAGCCAAAAGTTATAAGCAACCCAGATGTCCTCCTTCGGTAGGTGAATGGATAAACTGTTCCATTCCAGACAATGGAATATTATTCGGCACTAAAAAAAAGAAGAGCTGCTGAAACCGGTTTGGCTCAGTGGATAGAGCGTCGGCCTGCGGACTTAAGGGTCCCGGGTTCGATTCCAGTCAAGGGCATGTACCTTGGTTGCGGGCACATCCCCAGTAGGGGGTGTGCAAGAGGCAGCTGATCGATGTTTCTCTCTCATCGATGTTTCTAACTCTCTATCCCTCTCTCTTCCTCTCTGTAAAAATATCAATAAAATATATAAAAAAAAAAAAAGAAGAGCTATCAATCCATGAAAAGACCTACAGGAACCTTAAATATCTATTGCTAAGTGAAAGAAGCAAATCTGTAAAGACTGTATTCTGTATGATTCCAACTATATGACAATGTGGAAAAGACAAAACCAGAGACAGTAAAAAGGTCAGTGGTTGCCTGGGGTTTGGCGGTCTGGAGATGGAGGGAGGAGTCGGGGCGGGACAGGCAAAACGCAGAGAAATTTTAGGACAGTGAAACAATTCTGGATGATACCATAAGGGTGTACACATGTCTTTATACATCTGTCAAACCTACAGGATGTACAACACTAAGAGTGAACCCCGGTAAACTATGGACTTTAGTGAATAACAACACCTCATCAATGGTAACAAATGCACCACACTTAGGCAACATGTTATTAACAGGGGAACTGGCTGGGTGGGAGGCACAGAGGTGACAGTTTACATGGGAACACTCTGTACTTTGCATCCAATTTACTGAAAAACTAAAACCACTCTAAAGAATAAAGTCCTTTTTTTTTTTTAAAGTCCAGAAAAGAGAGCAGAAAGGAATTACACGCGGCCCCTCAGCGGGCGCAGGCATTGAGGGCTGATCCACTCTTCCTTCTCTTGCATCTTTTAACTCAACCTCCGGCTACTCTCACAAGAAAACGTGTATTTTTCTTGGAGAAATTCTTCATGATCATTTATTTCAAAATATCAAAAAAAAAAAAAAGGCTAAGAATACAGGAATAAAGAGCATTATGAATGCATTTTCTTTTCCTCAAAGTCTACATGACAGAAACTATTCGGAAGGCCAGAAATGAGAGCTCAGCTGAGCACAGTTGCTGCGTGTTAGAAACTGAAGCCCAGGACCGGAGGCCGCGTCACGGGGCTCGTTAACCATCACAGAAAAGACACCAGAGCCGGAAGCGCGTTTTCATGGTGGCGTACAAGGTCAAGAATAAACCCTTCCTTAAAACAACACGGGTAGGGGCTACCATTCCATTGAGTTAAACCATGAGCAAGGTGTCTTCTCCCCCTACCTCCCACGTGACGTCACCATCCTCCCTCCTGGCAAATCCTTGTTTCCGAACGGTGATTTCATGAGTCAGAGAGACAAGTCGGAGGAGAACAGTGCGGAATCAAGCTGGGTCACATCACTTGGCAGTCAAAAATTAACCTGCTTGTTCAAAATTAATCCCGGTGTCAGGAGCCGGGGCGGGGGTTACCGGGGGCAGTTCGGGGGGTTCTGAGGAACTGGCAATGCTCTTGCTTTTTTTTAAAGTCTTGGTGCCAGGGCACAGATGGGTCAACTTGTAAAAAACCCCCTGAACTACACACCACTGACTTGTGCGCTTTCCTCCAGTGATGTTACATTGCAATGTTTTAAAACAACAATAAGAAAACAATGAATTGCCTGTTAAGTAACAAAGTCAACTTCGTTACATGTGTCTTAACCTTATCTCTATGAGGGACCTATAAACTGGTGGTAAATGCAGTTAAAGACAAATTCCCAGCGCTGGCAGATGAACGCAGAGTGCTCAGGACCCTACTTCTACTCCATATGCCAACCTGACAGCGGGAGGAGAACGGGGATAAAGAGAGCTTTAACAGGTGGTTACTTTTTCACACTCACAGAAAACAGACCATGGGCCCTAACTGTTGAGTTTTTCCCCCAGCGAGGAGGGAGGCTGGAGCCTTCTCCTGTGGTTTAATGACCTCTCCATTTGCAGGACCCCTGCCACTCTCCTCCCCCTCAAAAGGAGATATTTATTCTTTGTTTTGATGTGCTTAACTCCCTAGAAAACTGCCAGAAAGCCATAGAAAATGCCCTGGGCCACAGCAGACATGACATTTCTGACGAGCTCATTAAAGAGTCAGAATGAGCCCTAGCCAGTTTGGCTCAGTGGATAGAGCGTTGGCCTGTGGACTGAAGGGTCCCAGGTTCGATTCTGGCCAAGGGCACATGCCCGAGTTGCTGGCTCAATCTCCAGTGGGGGGCTTGCAAGAGGCAGCTGATCAATGATTCTCATCACTGATGTTTCTATCTCTCTCTCTCCCTTCTTTCCTCTCTGAAATCAATAAAGAAATATATATATATATTTTTAAAAAGAGTCAGAATGAACAGATCATCGGCATGCAGGCACATGCAGTGCGGTTTCCCCAAGATACATGGCATCTAAACGCAAGGACGAGAGCGGTCTCCGGGTTTGATGCAGAAAGCCCACAAGCTTGGTTTTTTTCTGTATTTTGTTCAGGTTTGTCATAGTAGACAGTTCTACGTAGACAACATCATCTACATTTATTTTCAAACCAAAAAAATAGTAAGACAGGAGGAACAATTAATGTTCCATTTCATAGAGAAAACGGCATCTCCTGCAACTCCCTACTTGGAGCCAAACTCCGGACGGAGAGGGGTGGCAGAGGGTTCCCACGGAGCAGAGGGGCGCTCAGGGACGGAAGTCCGGGTCTCGGTCCCCAGGCTGAGGTTCTTCCACGTCATAATTTCTCTCACTCTGAAATGGTATTTTTAAGAGCGCACTCCCCCCCTTCTCCTCTGGTTTTGTTGTTTTCACTTGAAAACCAAGACCTGATGTGAATCTGCAATTCCGACCTGGCCCGTCCACGGGGCTGTTCAAGCTTAAACCAAGCGGCGTTCGGGGCCACTTCCCGGGGCCGTGACAGCTCTGGTCTCCTATTGCTTATCAATGACGTTTCACAGGAGGGCTGCTGCCTCTTCTTCCCACATGGAAATGCACACCCCCACTGTACCTGCACCTCCTCAAAGATCATTGCCTGCTCCTGATTGGTTAACGTTGTCAGGTGCTTCTGGAGTTCTAGTTTGGTTTTAGAAGAATTCATTCCTATTGAGAGAAAAAAAAGAGAGAGAGAGCGATGAAAACACGTAAAAGTTATGAGGGAGAGTGAACACTTCTATACTCATTCCCTTGACATTCTTACCTACCCATTGCAGGCTTTCGAAATTTTATGGAAATCCTAACCAATGAAGTTGATAATGACAATAACAACAACTAACAGTTTTTAGTTGAGCCCTCAATGGACCAGGCACCCTCTTAAACAGCAGGCCTGCATCATATCATTCCATGCTTAGAACAACCTAATGAATAGGGTTTTATTATCCCCATTTTACAGATAAGGAAACTGAGACTCAGAGAGTTTATAAAATTTCCAAAAACCACCACCTTGAACTCTACCTCAGATCTATGTGGTTCCCAATTACTTTTTGGCCACTGTTCCATGTTAAAACCCCTCACACAATCAGAATGTTGTCCTCAGAAAACGATAAATTCTCAATCTGGCCCCGTAACTCAATGGTTAGAGCACCATCCCAATATGCCAAGGTTGCGGGTTCGAGCCCCAATCAGGGCACATACAAGAATTAACCAATGAATGCATAAATAAGTGGAACAACAGATAGAGGTTTCTCTCTCTCAAATAAATTTTAAAAATTAAAAAAAAAGAAAATGATAAATTCTCATGGTATTTGCTCTCGATATCTTTTCTTAAGGAGAAATAACGACTACTCCATTTGAAAACTGACCAACATATTTCTCTTGCATGTTATACTCCCGCACATAAAATTGAATCATGTGGCTAACCACTTTCCTCTTACCACCACTTGCTTATTAACATTCTTAAGACAATTTAATAACCATGACAGAGGATTCTGAGAAAAAGCTATAAAAATAAAGCCATCGTTTTAGTGCCCATCAGTGTCAATACTTCAGAAAGTTCTTTCTCCACACAGACATGGCTCAGACCCTGTTTTGCCTTTTCTTGGTGCCAGAGATAATGTTCCACACGATGAGATTTAGAATGAAAGGATTTACTGACCTAACCACAACAAAAACAACCACTGCGCATAACAGGCATACCTCGTTTCACTGTACTTCACTGCACTCCGACGATACTGCATTTTTTACAAACTGGAGGTTTGTGGCAACCTCCAGCAAAAAGATTACAACTTGCTGAAGGCTCAGATAATGGTTTGCATTTTTTAGCAATAAAGTATTTTGAATTGAGGTATGTACATTGTTGTGTGTTTTTTTTCAGACATAATGCTAATACACAATGTAGTGTAAACATAACTTTTATATGCATGGGAAACCAAAAAATTCGTGTGACTCGTGATTTTACTGTGATATTTGCTGTATTGTGTGGTCCGGCCTGTACCTGTAACATCTCTGAGGGATGCCTGTACTTTTTATTCCAAGGATGACCTCTCCTTGCCCACCTGCCACTCTCTTCTCCGCCCAAGAGTGAGCCCCGGGCAGGCGACTGGCCTTGTCCTCCGGAGCCTGAGAGCCATGATGCACCTATACAACTAAGAGGGGACACCTCTCAAGTCTGGACCAGGACCTTGGAAATCATGCCTGCTTTACAGGTGAGTTTGCTGGGGTCTAGGGAAGACAGGTGACTTGTCCAAGGTCAGGAGCCGACAGCAGACAAGCCGGCCCCGCGCTCCTCCCTCCTACGGCCCCTTCTCACACTGCTGCAGCCATCTCAGCTTCCAGGAAGTCCCTCCCACCTTTTTTTGGCCAATATTTCTTCAGTGATTACAGTGCCACTTCACTGAATACTACACGCAATATCTCATTTAATCCTCAGAATCATCCTTGCAGTGGGCACTATTTCTAGTAATCAAAGGTGTAGATGGAGAAACTGAGGCGCGGTGAAGTCAAGGATTCTGTCCAAGGTCGTCAGCTAAGTAAGGGTCCGAGTTAGAATCTGAGCCATGTCTGTTTGCCTCTGGAGATCACTCTTAAACCCCCGCTGCCTCCCTTTTGCCGGGAGAGTTCGGTGGTCTGACACGTGAGGGCGTCAATACCAAGGGAGTTAATTCACAGGCGGGCAAGAGTGCTGCAAGGACAGACGGGTTTTGTCAGAGCAAATTCAGGTGCTCCTCTGGCAAGATGTCAGGTCTCAGAAGGCAGGGAGACAAGCAGTTGATTTTACTGTCCTAACGACTTAAATGCTGAATCAACATGGTGTTGAAATTTACAGTAACATAAGCCCTCACTAATCATGAACCAACACTCCTCCTTGCATATGGAGATGTCTCGGACAGTGTCAGCATCCTAGTTTGGACACGCTGTATTGTTTGATGAGACATCCCCAGGTGGAGAGAAACCCAACGCTAAGAAGAGTTAGACTAATTGTACGCTTCTCGCAGTCTTGGGTGAAATCATGCAGGCAGACTATTCTGAAGAGATCCTTTGCCAAGTTTCATCCTTGTCTTCAGGATGCCTTGGGGCATTCGGTCCTTCCTGCCCCCACCAATTCAAAGCAATGGGGGCCCACCCCGTCCGGTCCCTTTACCCACACCTCCTGTGGCTTCGCACCACCTTCAGCGCCTCCTGGCTGGTTTCTGCAGCGAGGTGGCGCACTCCCCACGTGATGCCAAAAGGCTTCAGAGGGGGGAAGGGAGGCAAGGAAAAGGTAACCAGAGGCAAGGGCATTCCCAAACCACAACCCGAAGCCCCATGGGGGCGCCCGCCTTCACACTGTCACTGCGGGAAAGGCTCTCTCCCGAGGAGCTCTGACGCATGGCCTGGCTCGGCCAAGGCGAGTTCGCAAAGGGAAGCCTCCGTTCAACTGTTCGTTTTCTTTTTAATGAAAGCACAATTCATTCCAGGGGTTCTGAAAACGCTCCTCTAAGCTTTAAGATAAGCAAAACACGATGTGAACACTACGAGCCGTGGCACACAATTCAAACCCAGCCCGAGCATGCCTGCACCTCTCACGTGCTGTAAGTGCACCTTAGAGTGGGTGGCCACGGTCGTCAAAGTGTACCGCATACTTATTGTATTTTATTTTTATTTTTTGTTAATTCTTACCTGAGGATATTTTTCCATTGATTTTTTTTTTAGAGAGAGTGGAAAGGTTGGGAAGAGACAGAGAGAGAGAGAGAGATCGATCTGAGAGACACACATCAACTAGTTGCCTTCTGCACGCACCCCAACTGGGGCCAGGAATCAAGCCTGCAACTGAGGTAAGTGCCCTTGATGGGAACAGAACCCGGGACCCTTCAGTCCGTGGGCTGATGCTCTACCCACTGAGCCAGACTGGCCACGGCTATTTGTTGTATTTTATACATTCCGGGGAATAACGTGGCTATGTCCATTAACACAACGCAGTCTTGAGGTCTTTTGTTTTTGTGGCCATGTCATTGGCCCTCTCCACAGTTTATGGAGTTCTCGGCCAAACCATACATTCCCACTAGAACTACTCTTACGGGAACATGCATGAGCTTTAATAAACCACTCACTTCATTGTACTGATTAGAATGCAACAGAGCAAACGGCGAGGGCCTCCGGCTGGTCATAAAGTAATGAGCCCCTCCCCTGCGGAGGACGCCTCTAACGGTGCCCTCTGCGCTCCAGAAACGCGCCCTTCATGCCGGCAAAGCATACCTTCTCCAGCCTACGCGAGGGAGGTTTACACATCAGCACCGATTCCTGCTTTGCTTGGATCTCATCAGGTGAAAGATGAATTAAATGATAATTCCCAAACTACAGCTGCTAAATTCCCACCCCGATTACACTCTTCAGCTGGAACGTCCTGAGAGCTAAGCCAGCTTTACCAGGTGGGACTCTGGGACCCTCCCAGGCCTACGGTCACAACCTGCTTCATCTTCCAGGCCAAAGTCACGGTGGCCCCTTAGTCAGCTCCCGGGAGCATTTCCGTCACCGTTCACCTTATCTTGGAAACCGCCAAGGAAAGGGTTATGATCCTCTCAGATGGGATCTCTAGATAAAGCCCAGCTTTTCTTGTTCCCAGATATGTTTTGTACAATGTCAGCAAATAGTAACAACCCAGGAAAACACAGTAAAAAAAACAGTAATCATTTTGATTCATTTTAAAGAGCACTATAATGCCCGAAAATGAACCTTCCAACACCTTAAGATGAAAACTGTCCATTTATCTCACTTAAAAGGGGAAATCAACACCACTTCACACCCATTGGGATGGTTATATAAAAAAAAAAAAAAAAAAGCCCTAACTGATTTGGCTCAGGATAGAGCATCGGCCTGCGGACTGAAGGGTCCTGGGTTCGATTCCAGTCAAAGTCTTGTACCTTGGTTGCGGGCACATCCCCAGTGGGGAGTGTGCAGAAGGCAGCTGATCAATGTTACTCTCTCACTGATGTTTCTAACTCTCTATCCCTCTCCCTTCCTCTCTGTAAAAAAATCAATAAAATATATATTTAAAAAAATAATAAATTAAAATTTAAAAAAAAGCAACAAGTGTTGGCAAGGATGTGGAGAAACTGCTGATGGGAGTGTAAAATGGTACAGCCACTATGTTCGAATCACACGCACCTGGCACAATCCCTGACGCATGGAACACATTCCCTGCACCGGACAACCCCAGTGACTACTACCTGACACATGAAACACATTCCCTGCACCGGACAACCCCAGTGACTACTACCTGACACATGAAACACATTCCCTGCACCGGACAACCCAGTGACTACTACCTAACACGTGGAACACATTCCCTGCACCGGACAACCCCAGTGACTACTACCTGACACATGGAACACATTCCCTGCACGCCGGACAGCCCAGTGACCAATACAAGGCTCCGTCAGGCGGAACCTGTCCGCGAGTGCAGATCACCTCGTTCCCGGGCCTTCCCCTCCTGCGGAAGGGGCCCTACTCACCCTCGATGCGCTCGCAGAGCTTGTGCAGGCCCTGCAGGGGGCAGCCCTCGCACAGCTGGGCTGGCGCTCTCGTCTGCTGCACAGCAGCCACCGTGAACGCCTGTTTCAGGGTCATCATGATTTCATCCACCTGGGCAGAGAGGAGAGAGACGGTAGCCAGCGAAAGGTCCACTTAATGAGAGCGGGCTCCGCATGCGGAACTCTGCGGGAAGACTTCGTATGTTAAGCGTTTTCTGGACCATGAGTCACAGGTTGGCAGGTTACAATCATAACTGCTAGGATTACCAACTGAGAAACACTACCCAAATGCTCAGGGCTCTTCCAGGGGATACGAGAAAAACTAAAAACACCAATTAAACACGGAGTGAAAAAGCCAAGTGCTCTGATCAAAAGTCCAAAATGACATTTTAAAATTGCTAAACCCGGGGGTGCAGGCAAGCCAGTTCTTTAAAAATAATGAAAATTGAAAATGCACACCCAAGTGATTCTAAGATACGTGCTAATTAAACAGTCATGAAAGAATAGTAAAGCCAAATAGCAATATGTCGATGAGACTGCGGTTTTGCTAAGGAAAGAAAAACCCGTGAGGCTGAAAGTCCTCGTCGCTAAGGGTTCACGTGGGAGCTGCCCGCCGGCTTACCAGAGCCTCGTTTGTGCACTGGAACACGTAACAGACGAAATGGAAGCCGCCGCCTCCCGAGGACTCGCGGCAGATGAACCCGAAGTGGTCCACGTGTCTAATACCCTGTGGGAGGCGGGGGAGGGGAAGGAACGTTGAGCTGAATCCCAAAGAGGCATCGCTGCCAGGAAGGCAACTGCAAATGTACACCGCGCCACGGGAAAGGGCACCATCAAGCTATTATTTCAGGTAAATACCTAAAAACCCCTCTCAAACATGATGATGAACACCGTTCTTCTCAAATGCTACTCTGATTACTCCCACAATAAGATCTCAAAACCGGAGTTTTTCATGCTCATTTTAGCACTAACAGGAAGGAAAGAAAAGTTGACACAGAAACATGAGAATTTCTCTGAGGTATTAAAGAATAAAAAGCTACTGGGAAAAATCAAAAGCAGACCAGAGATTAATGAAGAAACACAACCGTACACACACATGCACACACACGTACATGTACACATGCCAACACACACAGACACAAAGGTTAAAAGATTTAAAAACACGTGTGTACTTATAAAATAAACGGGCAAATACTGAAGTGAACTGGTATGAAGAATGAGCCAGAAATTATAATCACAAAGAAAAGAGAAGCTTTTAAACATAAGGTGTTAAGGCCAGGGCTCCACTGTAGTTTTTAAGAGCTCTTTTTAATAAATATGAATATCTAAACTTGTTTTGAACATATCAGCTAAGAGGCACCTTAATGCAGATAAGACACGGTCCACAGACATTAATGTGTGGGATCTCCTGAGAGCACCAGCCTGCGGAGGTCTGAGTGCTGACAGCGGGAAGTACAGGCAATTATGTAAACTTGAGGAAATCATAAAACCATCACGTGAAAAAGCAAACATTAAACATTAACATTTCAATAGAAATAGCAGCAAATCAAGATAAACATTCTGCGGAGAATCTCACGTCCGATCAGATATTTCCTGATCCATGGCCATCAGGGCCGTAGCTGGCTGCTCAGTCAGTGTTCTCCAGCAGCCCAGGGCGGCACATGCCAGAGGTTCCTTCTCAGGGGGAAGGAGGTTTGGAAAAACTGTTCCTTTGTAAATGGTCCCCTATCTGATCTATTCAGGAACATTCTTTAGTTTCACATTTTGAAGAAAAATAAAATCCCTTTGAATCCTTAAAGAGATCATGTTATAAATCAACAAACAATGAGATTTTCATCATCTTATTAAGAGAAAATGGAAGTGAGGAAATGAGAAGTCAGAGTTTAAAAAAAAAGTCAAACAATATCTTGAGTGACCTCATAGTTGTGAGGAAGATCCTGAGTAAAATTGGCACAGGTCATTTATAACTTATCGATTCTCCAAAATCTATGGAACTCACTGGGAGATTATCAAGAAAGAACTCAAGTAGACAGTATTCTGAGTAAAACATCCTCAAAAATAATCGCTAATATATTTTAAGGAAGAAGAAATAATGTTATTGTTACCCAAAAGAAGTTATGAATTTTGTAAAGAAGAAATAAGTATCTATTTTAAAATATGTATGAATATATATATATAAAACGTGCACACAGACATATACATATACACATGAGAATCATCTTTTGGGAATGTTACCACGAATAATTGAAAAAAAGAAAAGTAGACCTATTTTCTCCAGTAGATGATTGTTTCTAAAAACAAAATTCTTAATTTTAAAATTATATTCACATTTTGCCTTAACATATCAAAGTAAAGGAGGAAGAAATGCAAGAACACAAATCAAGTACTTAGGACACATACATCTTGTGACCTTTAGCACTTCTGTTGACGGACAGATACGGAAATAATTCAGTAAAAATTCCACTGCCAATTGAGCCAATAACCCATCTGAACTTACCTGAGAGCAGAAGGATATCTCCTTAAAATTTTTCTCCAATGCTATTTTTTTGGTGTCAGGACTGATGAGGTAAACTTCCGATTGACCAATCTTAAAAGACAAACAAAAAAAGCAACCAGCTTCTCATGAAAGCTGAATTCAAATGTATCTCACAAACTTTCTCAGTTCATGACCTATGAAAATAAAGACTAATAGCGGCAAGCGTCATAAAACTCTGACTATCTCACCGTAGAAAATCGCTTCCAAGGTTGTCATTTAACCTACGGGCTTCGGGTAGCGCAGGACAACTTAGCGCATTCACCTACGTTAGACAGCGGTCCTCCGTGAGATGGAGGAGCCACATATCCAAAGTTAGCAGCAAAGCCTCAGCTCCTACGTAAGTGAATCTTCCAGAAAACAGAAGCTCTCTTTTAAAACGTCCCGAGCAGTTTTCTAATGACTTTTTTCTAGGTCTTTTAAAATTATTGTTAAAATAATCTACCCTGTGTGGAGTACATACTATGTGTTAGGCATTCCTGTATGACGTACCAGGCTTTTTAAAGTTAGAGCATTAGCATAATCTAACGCTGTCTTACCGACGTGAGTCAGCACAACAGACTCCACTCTAGGACGGAGCCGCCACGGCCACCTGCTGTCTGTGCTCCGTCCCTCCCCCGGGGCCTCCGCTCCTGCACCTCCCCGAACCCAGGACACACTGCTGGTTGTCCACACGGAAACCTCTGCTCGGTGAAAATCACCTCCTCAAAGAAGCCCTCCCAGATTCCCCCCTCTCCCCCTCCCCCCCCCCCCCATGCTCTGGCAGCACCCTCTGCTTATCTGGGCAGTATTTATCCCAACTGTAATGAGATAATTACTTGCAACCAGTTGTTGGTCTCTCTTTCCAGAATCTAAAACTCCACGTGGGCGGAGACCACGTGTCTTGTTCACGGCTGTATTTCTGGTGTATTGCAAGGGACCCCGTATGCAGCCGTCACACAATAAGTACTTGAAAATAAAAGCACCGAGCAGCTTTCCCAATGACTCCAAGAGAAATTTTTCAAAACTGAAGATTAAAGCACAAGACTGACAGCAAGTAGCACCCTTCAGTACACTACGTCTATGATGAAAACGGGAAGAAATCAGCCCTGTGTTCCCTGACTCACTCTCTTGATCGTAAACCTGCGGACAGCCATCAGCATTAAACTAAGTAGCCAGCTCCTTACCCCTGAAGTCATCTCACTGCCCTGGGTCAGGCACAAAAATAAGACAAGACATATAAGGTAATTCTGCTCTCTCTAGAATTTTTGGTCAGCCTTAGGTCAAAGGAACAACAGGGGGGGGGGTGCGGGGGGGCGGGTCAAGGAACAATCAGTTCTCTCCATCCTCAGAGGCCAGCTCCCTGCTGGCACAGCTCCAACCCCGTTAGCTCAGGCCCAGGGGGCTCCCAGGAAGGGCAGCGCACCCAGCAACCCCACCTGCCAGGGGCAGCCTCCCCGCCAATTCCTTTGCTGCCATTTGGCCCAAACTTCTAGAAAAAAGTGAGTAGGCCGTTGGCTTAACTAATATTTCAGTTTGGGTATAAATTTCAAATATCACGTCCTCTCCAAATCCAATTACCCTGATTAACAAAGCATAAATGCTTTATAAAGTAATAAAAAAATAGCATGGAGGGAGTATTTTCCAAAAAGATTTTGTTGAAACAGATGACTTGAAATTAATATACATTTTTAAAAATCCCTTTCTGGGCCTCTTTTATACATACTAACTGTGTTCCTTCCACACTGAAAAGTTATCTTTAGAAGCACGGCTGGGGGAGATAAAAATTATACAAGAAAATGGATTCTCTTTATCTTTTCCCCTTGATGACTTTAAAGGCTTAGGACTCCAGCAAGGACTTGATCCTGAGAAAAGAATTATTGAGTATAAAAATACATGGATTCGCACATAAATCCAAAAGCAAGGTACTAAGCTTCTTCACTCAATAGAGCAGATTTTCTTATCTCAAGACTGGGGGTGACCACGAGGCTTGGTGCTGTTTTACCGTAAAAAGCATAGTTCGATTTTCCTCCATATCCGTTGGCTGCACAATATTGTGTCCACTGATGAGGTGGTTCTCAATGTCATTCTCATCAAAAGAGCTGAAGAAACTGTGACTTCGCAGGCCCCCATCCTGGAACTCCTTCCTATAGGCCAGGGAGCGCAGGCCGGGCTGCGAGAAGGACTTGCGCATGGGCCAGCGGCCCTGCTCCGGGGGCCCCGCGGGCTGCAGCACCGACCGGAACTTATCCGTGAAGGAAAGCGCCCCAGCAGGGCTGCTGGCCTCGGAGTTCTGGGAGACCAGGTCAAGTTCGGCTTTCCTGCTGCAACTGATGTGGTTGAACTTCTCAATGCACTCGTCGATCAGGGCTGGCGGCGCCTTCTTGTGCGCCACGGTCACCCGGCCGCAGAAGAGCACCTCGAACTTCTTGGAGAACGTGTCGTCAAACTCCGAGGGGCAGTGCAGCTCCTCCTGGCGGGCGATCCTCCCGGCGTGGCGGATGGAGCTGATGATCTCGGGCACCTGCCGAGAGAGGAAGGCGTGTTATTTGGAACACGCAGTGGTGGGCACTCCCGGGCACAAGGAGCCATCACCAAGCTCTCCCCCAGCTCTGGAGGAGGTCCCACCCTAATCTGCCCACTCCTTCCCTGGCACCTGTCTCACTGTCAGTGTACCGAACTTCCAGAAAAAGAAGTCTGCCCTCCCATGGGTGCAAAATACACGACTTTCACAGGGAAGAGATGAGGAATCCTATATGATAAAAGCCTAATATTCTAAGTGTCAACCGGTCACTATGACACGCACTGACCACTAGGGGGCGGACGCTCCGACCGGTAGGTTAGCTTGCTGCTGGGGTCTGGCCGATCGATCGGGACTGGGCGAGATGGGCTGGGCATGCCCTGGAACCCTCCTGCGGTCCTTCCCTGGCCCCTGATCTTGCACCGGTGGAGTCCCTGAGCCTGGCCTGCGCCCTTTCACAATCCAGGACCCCTGGGGGATGTCAGAGAGCCGGTTTGGGCCCGGTCCCCACAGGCCAGGCCAAGGGACCCCACCGGTGCAGGAATCCGTGCACCGGGCCTCTGGTAGTATTTATAAAGCACCTCTTACATCTGAGGGGCTACTCTGGAAGATTCACATGCCCACACCCCACAAGGTTCCGTCAACTGGCCCACGGATGCACAGCCAACGTGGCCTAGCCTTGGATTCAAACCCAGGCTGGTGCCACGGCAAAGCCAAAGGTCCTCTCTGGAGAAGCTGTCACCCCCAGAGAGTTTTGTCTCCAATGCAGCTCACCAAAACACTATGCAGCGACTCTAGATCTCGTGGCAAATGTACCTGGGAAAGTTGTCCACAATAAATGGCTGGGATGAGGATGACAAGACAAGACTGAAATAATCTTATAAAACTTTTCTTCAAATCACATCGTTTTCTTCAACAACAACAACTGACAATGTATTGCCGAGTCCTGTACTCCCTAGTAGTTGCGTAGTATTAACTGCAGAGCGTGGAGGTTTTAGTCAAGGAGTAAGCCACCATGACGGCATCATTATCACAGCAACACCCTGGGGCTCCCACTCGCGGAGAGGCCAAAGCCTTTGGGTTCAAGGAAAAGTCACGATCAGAGAATGAACAAAATGCTCTCGTGTGCTGCTGAGGTCCCGACCGCTCCACCCTCTCATCGTTAGCTTGAGACGAGATCCCACAGTTCAGAGCAGCAGCAGACAGAGGAGGAGTCTGTGGCCACGGTGGGCAGCGTCTGTGCGACCAGCCACACACTAAAACAAGACAGGCATGGATTCAACCTCCCACAGGAAGTGCCTACTTATCGTCATGACCTAACACCCAAAGCAATTTTGTTTCCTTTCTTTCTGTTAGATAATTCAATTTAAAGTCCAATACCCATAGGCCCAATGTCTTTTTAAAAACATTATAGGGAAGGAAAAAAAAAAAAAAAACCTTTTCAAGTTAGGTCAAAGATCAATATAATACAGTAAATGAAGGTGGTTTTAATAGATTTTAAAAGTATGCTTATATTCTGGGTTCATGACATAATCTCTTAAAACCCGATGACTCAAAAGATTTTTTTTTTCTCTGTGACTTCATATCAAGCACATCTTAAAGACAATCTCTTTACCATAAAAGATTATATCATTTCAAGGTATTTTAATCATAAAAAGAATCAAACTAGCCCTAGCCAGCCTGGCTCAGTGGCTACAGTGTCAGCCCGCAGAGTGAAGGGCCCCAGGTTCGATTCCGGTCAAGGACATACATGTACCTCGGTTGCAGGCTCCATTCCCAGCCCTGGTGGGGCGCGTGCAGGAGGCAACCAATCGATGTGTCTCTCTCATATCGATGTTTCTCTGTCTATCTCTCCCCCTCCCTTCCACTCTCTCTTGAAATCAATGGGAAAATATCCTCGGGTGAGGATTAACAACAACAACAAAAAGAGTCAAAATACCTTTAAGGATATTTTATATTTTAAACATTGATTATGAAGTATAAAACCTAAATGATACCAAATAAGGTGAAATGTCAACAGACATCAGTCATGTGTCTGCACTATTTGCTTGTGCTCACTCCTCTACTGCCAAGTAGTTGTACATCGCATGGAGGCCTCCACATCGCTCATCAATATAATGGGCAGGACAAAGAAGAAAGAGGCAGGGAGTCGGGTTTCATTCACACCTTTGCCAGCAAGTCACCACAGGACCTCAGCAACATCAGCCTCAGTTTCTCTCTTTGAAAAAACAATGCTTATTAGGATTTTTCAGTTAAAAGTTGTATCTGTGAAATAAACAGTAATGATGTTTTTCAAAGAAAAATAACCAACTTAGGCAAGTAAGGAACCTCGTCGCTTTTCTGAGCAAGTGTGTGGAATTATTTTATCAGGAGTCACATGAGTCTTCCCAATCACTGACCCCCCTCTCTGAACAGAACATTCAAAGCTTACTCAGTCTTTTGATGTTTGCTAAAATAACTGACATTTCTGGCCCTCACTGGTTTGGCTCAGTGGATAGAGTGTTGGCCTGAAGGGCCCGGGGTTCGATTCTGGTCAAGAGCACATGCCCAGGTTGCAGACTCGACCCCCCAGTGGAGGGCATGCAGGAGGGAGCCGATCAATGATTCTCTCTCATCATTGATGTTTCTTCTCTCTGTCCCTCTCCCTTCCTCTCTGAAGTAAATAAAAATATATTTTAAAAAAACATTTTATATATATGACATATCTGTATGCTGGGTCACCCAGTGCAGCTGGAGTGAGTAATGTGTCTTCCATTACGTATCAAAGGGGAGAGAAAATGTGTGAAGCCACACGCGTTTATGGTGACTCGGTAATAAGTGGCACAGACACACGTAAGACACAAAGCAGAGAGCTTGGCTGTTCCCTCGCTTCACGGGGCAGAGGGGCTGTAAGGAGATCACTGTGCCTGGGCTGGGTTGAGCTGTGGAAGGTTTTCCAAGCCCAATTTCTTCTACACTGTCATCAGGTCCTACAGGACATGCGGCAGTCAGAGACCAGGGCCTGCCTCCCCTGCTCTGGTGAGCCATGTGTAATGTGGGTAAAGGAGATAACTGGAGTTAGAAAAATCCCTGGGATCCTGACCAGAAGAATATAACAATCTCAGAATATCTGAAGGTATACTGCCCAACATCGTTTGAACAATAAATCATAAACAGTTAAAAACCTAATGTTTAAAGATTACTATAAATCAAGTATACTAGGAGACTATTTAAATTAAAATATGGCTCCAAATGTGTGTAATTGTGTAAACCTCTATCCATTGTGCTGTTCCCTTTACCAGAACAGACCTGGGCACTGCTTTCTGAAAAATGAAGGCATAATGCCCACGTGTGAGGAAATCCTGAATTCTCCTTTCTTTATAACTCTGTCCTCGACTCACCTGCACTGTTACTTGTTACATGAGAGAAATGGGTCATTCGCGTCATTTACTTTTAAACATTTTTCCAGGTATGACTCGATGCCAGGCGGCAGGGATTCAGGGTGTGAGATGAATGAATGGGAAGAGAATGGAGTACCGAGTAATTGACGTGGGGTCTGCTGGGAGCGGAACTCAGAACGAAGCACTGAAGATGGAGAGAAAGGATGAATAAAAGATCCCGGAAGGCTGAACCCAAAGGCTTGGCGATCACCTGGGAGCAGGAGGTGAGCGTACTGAAGGCTGCACGTAACCTGCAGAGCTCAGGCCTCGCCTTCTTGGTGGACGGTTGTGCCACTGGCCCAAGTCAGGAAAACAGAGGAGAAGTGCGACTGGGGAGACACCACAATGAGTTCTGCTCTGTCCATGCTGCGTGAGGCCAGGGGGACCTGAAGTAAAGGCCTCTGGTGGGCAGACAGAAAAATGGGCCTGGCCCCTGAGGCAGGAGACCTGGATTCGGATGCCACCAGCTCACGCACAGGAGAAAAAGGGGAAGCAAAGGAAGGGAGCAGAGATGGGACCTTGGGATACACCAACATTTCGGGCAGAGAAGGGGGAGGGCGGGCAGGCAAGGATGACGTCAGAGGTGCCAGGGAAGCCAGCACTCCCGCTTCCAGGAAAGGAGAGGAGGCGACAGAATAAGCAAGGGCCGAGCCAGGTCTGCTGGAGCTGGCAGCTGATAGAGGTACGTACAAATAAAGGCGGGGGGGGGGGGGGGGTGCCGATACTAACCCCCAAAAGAAGCAAACTTACCTGTAAAATGCCTCAAGGTCAAACTTCAGTCTCTATAAGAACACCCACTTCAAAGTTACGATATTTACAAACAGACCCTTGTAGGCAAATACGCTGAGGCCAGTGGAATTTATTCCCCCTGATAGGATCTGGGTACCTTTAACAAAAATCTTTTTTTAGTTTAGTCACAGCAATAATGTCGACGTCATTTGTGACGGCAGATAAGCAGATAAAGTAAATCAAAATGAACCAAAGCAGAGACAAGAATCGGAAAAACATTTTACTGGAATAAATTCAACAAGGGTTTGAAGCTTGGTCTTATTTCCTTCTACGTTGCAACTTGCAACAAAAAGGAATCATCAATAATAAAGAGGCCCTGTTTAGACATAAAATTTTACTGCACTGCTCTCTGCTGACCTATGTGAGTTTATACTAAAGCTCCATTGTAAGGTAACTCAGCACTTACTTCACAACCCAAACAAGTTTCTTTCTAATCCACATACCAACAAATGCACGGTACAGTATGAACTTTCAGCAGCGGGCTTACGTGAATATTGTATTTTATTAAGTAGCCAGAAATTGATACTCTAAGAGAGTCAGAAACGTTCATTTCTGTAAATAAAGTCCTTATTTAAACATTTGGGTCGACTTTCTTTCTAAAGACATAGGGATTTGAAAGGATTATAAACACACTGTGAGGTGTCATTGCATTCACAGAACAAAGGAAAGAATTCCTGAAACCACACGAAAAGTCTTTTCACTTTACACTTGCACTTTTTGTTTTTCTGACTAATGGTAACAGATAAACAGTAAATTAATCTAAAGAAGCCCGTATTTTGTTCTTAAAAAAGGCTAGCATTTTTTCCTGTTATTTAACATTACAACATTCCAAAACTGTAAAAATATGACAGGCCACACTGTCCTCTGTCCCGTGGAGGAAATGTTCTCTCACTGCCAGGAGTTGTTAGAACAAGCACTTAGAAGGAACAGCCTTGTGTTTTGATGTTGGTAATGGGTGGTTATTTTTTATTTGTTGGTGATAAACAAGGTAAATAGTGTGTGTGAGTGTGTGTGTGTGGGGGGGGGGGGGGGGTAGGGAACTAAACTAAACCAAGTATTTCCTCGCTCTATCCATACAAAATGCTCAAGAAAGTTTCTTTTTACTAGTGCTCAGGACTTTTTACTAGTGCTCGCCTGTTTGACAGTATCTAGACAGGACACGTGTGAGCATTTACACTGAGTGGCCAGATTATTATGCGTTCAGAGATCATAATAATCTGGCCACTCAGTGTATATCCAACAGTGCGGCTTGTTGAGATAAGATTCATCACGAAGATGTAAACCTCGTACAATGAACAGGACGTGATTCCTCCTGTCTTGATGAGGCTTGCCGTGCGCGAGGTGAGAGACACGTCTAAAAAATGTGATTTTCAATATAACGACAGAAGCTGGAACACAAACATGAGCCAGGCAGAGACGGTGAGCTGGAGACGGGGTCCTGAGTAGAGAGGTCTGTCCTGTCTACCGGCTCCGGCTACTACTAATGCCTCGACTCCTGCTTTGCCCTAACAGTGAGCCACAGGGTCTTATGATATGCTACATTTTCCCAAAAGAGAGAGCAGACGTGCTCCTTGGCTGGCTGAGGAAGCGCCAGGCACATACGAAATGCTAATGACTGCTAGCCCCTAACACAGGGCCACACACCCTCGTTCACCCGCACCTTTCAGCATGTTAAACAGTAGTAGTATTCCGCTTCCCTCGTTCTGAAATGGAAACTAGATAAACGTAGCTCTCAGGCCGCATGGAAAGAGCCTACGCAAACACAAAAGCAGGCATCACACCCCAAAATAATCGTTTGAAATGTTCACCACAGCCTTTTGATTAAACCAACACATTTCTTCAAACGTTTAAAACAATGAGACTAAAATCCAACAGAAGAAGCTATATTTAATAGCTGCAAGAGTGAACGAGAGAGAGTGGGAGAAGGTGAGAAAGGAAATGAGAGAGTGGAAAAAGATATCGCTGTAAGACTGCGAAATTATTTTATGTTTTCTAAAACAAATTTGAAAAGTCAAAACACTTCGGTTGGCTGGCATACATATTGACAGAAATCATGGAATAAACCACTGAAATGTCCAACCTGGGAACATCAGTCCTCCAAGCCCAAGCCTTTCATCTAGTGGATTGATTCACAACTCAAATGTGGCTGCACTTCAGACCTGCCAATATGGTAAAAAGTGGACGAACAGCCCACCCCGGGGCAGACAAAGCGGCTGGCGTGGTGGCGGGCCCTGGTCCCTCCAGTATTCAGAAGCCCCACAGTTCCAAAGGGCAGAAATTCGGATTTATCCCCGTCCTCTGTCATGCCCTGAGGTAAGGAATGCCACCTCCTCACCATCCCCCACACCATCACACCCCAAAATGATGGATTATAAGGCTGTAGCAGCACCGAGGCAGCCCAACTGCAGACCGTGCTCTCAGCAGAGGTGAACAAACCAGCAAAGACAAAAATATAGCATCGCCACCCAGGTATCTGATGATACGGGCACATCTGATTTGCAAATAAATTCCCTGCATTTCAGGGGCCTCCCCTAATTAGGTTACCTAAGAGAGAATGCCTTATAAAAAAGGATACTCTATCATTTTGATCAAAATTTACTTCAAAATAATCTCTCAATGATTAAGAAACACAAATACAATGAGCTAGCCGTTAATAATAGCCCAATAGTAGTTACGTATGTTACAAAATCTATGAAAGGGGACACTGGAGTCCCTTTCCTACCAGGCAGGGAACAAAAACACGTCACTGTGCTAGGAGAAACATCGAGTAAAACTCTGGTTCCTTCTCCAGGATACACGCCATCGTCAGTCTCAAATTCGGTCACCGAGGGAGAGACATCAGTAAAGGAATATTTGGTCATACCATGTGTATTTATAAACAAAACAGTAAGATCAGCTAGAGCCGTGGTCGGCAAACTGCGGCTCGCGAGCCACATGCGGCTCTTTGGCCCCTTGAGTGTGGCTCTTCCACAAAATACCACGGCCTGGGCGAGTCTATTTTGAAGAAGTGGCGTTAGAAGAAGTTTAAGTTTAAAAAATGTGGCTCTCAAAAGAAATTTCAATCGTTGTACTGTTGATATTTGGCTCTGTTGACTAATGAGTTTGCTGACCACTGAGCTAGAGCATGGCACATCAATATTGTTTTGCTTCTACATAAAATCAACCAGGACCAAACATACTAAACTTCTTAAAATTTATTTTCAAACTAATGAGTTAGCCATGTGTTGTGTGCTCACACCCAAATCAGTAATCTCAGACACAACCCTTCGAGGAGGAGAAGGTGGACCTTCTATTAGGCGGCACACGCAGGAGTCTTTTTCACCTGTTCTCATTCATGCCCTAAAACAAGCATCCTTGGGAATCTCAGAGCAGCGAAAACTCTCGTGCGGGAGCCAGCAATTCCGGCCCAGGGCATCCACAGCAGGGGTGCCTGGCTCCCCGACTCCCCGATGGCTGGCTGCCATCAGGGACAGTCAGCAATTCTCACAGCCGAAGACCAGAAACAACCCACTGTCCAATGACAGAACTGAAAAGCACCTGGCATGTTCACACAACCGGGAGCATGGAGAATGAGAATAAGCCATTCATTGTTCTATATGCAATAGCATGGGTAGATGCTCAAACACCATGATGAATAAACACAGGTACAAGAATCACGTGGTATACTTCCATTCTTGTGAAAGTTCAAAATGGGCAAAACTAAACTAGGGTGAATGGAGGCAGGATAGGGATTATTTCTGGAGGATGACTGACTGGGAGGGGGCCTGTGGGGGCTCTGGACTGTCCTGTTTCTTGATCTGGGTGCTGGCTGTACATGATTTTCAAACTGTGAAGCCACTTCGTATATGACAGGTATAATTGTATGTGATACTGCAATGAAAACTTTATGAAATAATGTTTTCACAGGCATGATCTGATTTAATTGAGAGTGTGTGTGTTGGGGCGGGGGGAGGGGAGGGGGAACACGAGCCCAAAGTTACCCAGCTAATGAGCAGAAGCGCCAGGACAGCACCCTATGCCACGCACACCCTCTTCCTCCCACACCAAGCCTGCTCTCAATTCAAAACGACTTCCCAGTCCCTGTGGTGGGCCACATGGTTTTTGCTTAGGTTTGGGATTTTTTTTTTTTTAATCTTTTGTTTTGGTCTTGAGGAATAAACTCCATCCCCTTTCCTCTGATAATAAATAGTACTTCACCCCACTCCCATTCCGATGGTTCGGTGGGACACACAGGCCCAGCCCCAGGTCACGAGTAGACTGGCAACCCCGGACGAAGCCCACCTGCATCCCCTATACCCCACCCCACCACGGCGTCAGTTCAGGGCTGTGCGCGCATAACTCAACCCGGACCCAGGGCTGCTAGGCCTCGGTGTTTTATGGGCTTAGTAGGAAAAAAAAGAAACTTGCTAATCAGAGAGACCAGTGATTCTCAAGCAGGGGCAGTTCTGCTCCCTCAGGGGACACTTGGCAAAGTCTGGAGACATTTTTGGTTGTTGCAAATGAAGGGTGAGGGATGCTCCCAGGCCAGCGACACTGCCATGCATCCCACAATGCACAGGAGAGTCCCGACAATGGAATTACCTGGCCCAAAACGTCAGTAGTGCCCAGGTTGAGAAATCTTGCTTTTGGACTTAGAGTTCTGAGGATATAAGCCTGGAACTGCGGGTGTCACTGTGCATAAATGCACGCCAGAGCGTTCCAGAGGAGGAGAAGCAAAGACAGGGAGGGAGAGAAGGGTGAGAACGGTGGCTCTGAACGGGTTGAGGACCTGGATCCAGTTACGCCTGAAGCCAGCAACTGGGACTCTTATGCCAATACATCTCCTGTTTCTTATGCCATTTTACACTGGGCGTCTGTCATTGAAAGTCAGAGTCCTGTTCACACTCCTGCTAAATATAAAACCTCATGCCAAACTCTGCGGGGAATACAAAGAGAAATCACACACAGATCTCATCCTTCAGGGAACCCACAGAGGGAGTAAATAAATACGCAAATGACTAAACAGAACGAAAGCCAAGCACTGAAGGAGTAGATCAGGAGGTTAAGAGGAAAGAAATACAAACTCAGTATGGGGTACATTTCAAATAAATTATTATGAGCAACAGGATGACATATATTTACCAAATTCTGCTTTTCTTAGAACAAAACCAGTCACCAAAGATCCCACGGAGTCCAAATGGACTCCATTTTTTCACTCTAAAAAAAAGGGACTATATGAAATTTTAGGTCTTATCAAAAAATGTTCAGAAGGGGCCAAAGTAGAATTCACGTTTGAATGACTTATTTACACACTATTCCCGGCCCCTGTGTACCCTGTTACACAGAATGAGAAATGACTATAACCACATGGGACACTAAAGGACTAACAGGACCAAAAAACGCAAAGTGTCTCCATGGTGCCTCACACGCAGGTAAAGTGTGCCCCTCAGAGACGACTCCAGTTCTCTCGAGAGGCACTCTCCTTCCCCTTGCACCAGGGCCCACGCCTGCAGCCGGGTTGGTGCCAGTCCTCAGTGACCGGGGCCGCTGGAGTGAGCGGCACGTGGCCTCGCCCTCTCCCTGGGTTCACATCCCTCCCAGTTCACCTGTCAGCAGAAGCCACCTCAGTGGAAGACATAGCGAAGGAATGCTCTGGGCTTCAGCCAGACCCCCGAGGGAGGCCTTTCCTCTTCAGTAACAGGTAAGGCTTTGCGCCCCCAAAGGGGCTGAATGGGAGAGAGTCCCTGTGCCAAGGGTAGGGCTCTGAGCCTCAGCCACCGGAAGCAGTGTCCCCACGGAGGCTGGGCTGAGTCTCAGACCCAGGTAGCTCCGTGCGAGGCTGGGAACAGCACCACGCGGGCCAACACAGCACAGGAGGGGGCGTGCTCCCTACCAAAGCCACAGGTCTCGTCTTTTTAATCAAACCGGAACCTGACTTCCCAGTACCATGTGCAAACACTGAGACTCCCGTGTAACCAGCCCCAGGCAGCACCGTGTACTGGAAACATACCAAATGGAACCACTTTCTCAGACTTGAGGCAGCTACTGGGACACGTAGGCTTTGCTCTCGAATTCTTTCCCTCTCTACCCCTGTTTTACAAGGAAAACATAGCATGTGGCTTTCCCTCCGGGACATCTCCCTGGTACGCACACTCTGCTCCCCGAGTCCCTGGGGCCTGGGCTCCCAGGCAGCTCCAGGCAAGGTTGTCTCTAGGCCAAAGGGGCTGACTTCTCTGAGCTGAACTGGAAGGTCCATTGTTTTATGACCAAGACCTTTGGCGGGCAGGTTGCTACTGAGCAGAAGGGACAGAACAGAGGGACGCCTTGAGCCCTGCCTCCGACTCCCTCCCAGGGGTCAAGGTCAGGAGGCCGGCTGTGGCATCACTTGGCATGCGAGGGCCAACCTCAAGAACCAAGGAGACCAAGCACTGATTGTTGTACCACGTCTCTATAATCCAGCTCCCCTCCAAATCCCAGCAGCAGAATGCACGTTAGTCATCTTTTATTTCTGACACTAAGCTTAATACACAACCACGTAGAAGAAAGAAAAAAATATAGAAACATATAAAGTCACCCATAGTCCCAGCCCAGAAATATCCACAGTGAACAGTTGGGTAGTTCTTACATGTGGTTCTCTGTGTACATTAAGAGGTAATTTCCTTTACAAAAAACTGGGGGGCGGGGGTCCTCAGTACCCTGTAACTTACTTTTATCGTCATGGATGGGCCTACCGCATTGACATGTCAACCCACACAGAACCATCCCACTCCTTTCTGATAACCACAGCATCCATTCCATCACCGCAGACACTGCCCACAATGGGCATGCCTTAAGGAAAAACAACCTTTTTAACCTATTCAGGGTCCAATTCCCATTTACCTTAGGCTAGTTGTCACAAACTCTGCTCACTAAGAAGCCCTTTTGCCAAATGTGTGATGAGCATCCCAACCTTCGCATAAACTGCCTGCACCCCTAGTGACATCAGAATAGGGAAGGTGCTCGTGTGCGTGTTGTGGGGCGGGAGGTGAGTAGGAGAAATTATGACCAGGAACCCATAGCTGCTCACCAGACCGGAGAGACATAGTCCATTAGGAGGGAGCAGAAACTGAAACAGAATAACCTTTAAAAAGATGGAGATGAACTCTCGCTGCTGCTGGTCGCAGCTGTTAGGAGAAAGCCAGCCCGGAGTCCTGCCCCAGCCGACGCCATGAGTCTTCCCACTGAGCTGCGGACCCTGTTGGGGGAATTCTGCAGCCGCAAGGCTGAAATAAGCTCCCAGTAAAGCCTCGCTGCTACCTTCGTGTTTGCAGAGTAAGAAAAGGTCAAGCCTCTGCGAAAGGAACAGTAACGGAGAAGCCCAAGCCACAGGAAGCAGCACTGGGGTCTGAGCCCCAGGGGCGCTGAGACACGGACATGTGAGCAAAGATGCCACCTTGGAAGTGAATCACCTCCTAGACTTCGCTGCCCCCCCCACCCCACCCCCACCTCCCCCGACCCCCCGCAAGCCAGGCGGACAAACTGCCCAGTGCAGGTCTTCCCAAATTCCTTACCCACAAAACCACAGGCAAAATAAATGGTTCTAAGCCACTAAAAAAATAAAAAAATAATAATAAAGTAACACTACCTTAAAGGCAATGAGCTAGTTATTATTCCAAATGTCTTTCAGTACAGAACTGCTAATAAATGACAAAAACGTCATCTATCCCAGCCAGCAGCAGATAACGCCAACCACTGAAAGATTTTACCACGTTTCCAAATATCCTGTAGACAGCAGAACTCCCCCCCACCTCTCCCCACCCCCCACCTCTCCCCACCTGCCACTTTGCAGCAATACTACCCAGCT